>NC_141699.1:409048157-409673157 GCF_964263255.1 Lissotriton vulgaris | reverse complement strand
AACGAAATGGTGATTTCCTCATGCCTCATGAAAAGTTTTTTTCACAGGAAGTTCTTCATCGGCGTAAGGAGAATGATAACTCTGACCTACAGTTATTTATGATACATCATTTATGCATTCATAAGTTTTACTCCTAATAGAGTAGAAGAGTTATGGCCGCTTAATGCTGAGGCTAATAAGATGTTACACATCTAATGAAATGTTTCTATTATCACTTAATGCACTGCTTACTCCTACAGCGGAGAGATGTTACTGTTATGGAGATGCTCTTCGCTTACCTGAGGAAATGAAGATTGGTACTTAACGCAGTGTTGTATTCATGTCCTTATAATATATTTCTTACAGGTAATGATAAGAAGCAAGCCCAAGATCAGGCCTGTGGATATTTATTATTCATGATTTGATATTTAGTATTTATTCATCTAGTATTTATTGCCAAGCGTTCTCACACATGTATTTTAAAGGTAAGCTAACCATACTAGGAATTCTTGATTACCCTGACTCTGCTCTAAATATAAAAGTTATTTAATTCTTACACGTACTCACTGGAGTGGCGTCACTTATTGCGTGCCCATTTTTGTCTCAGTGGTTGCGTGTGCTGTATGGTCGCTTTACGCATAAGCTTTCGGATGCCTACCCACTTGTGCCATGCTACCCTCGGGGAGCTGGTAACCCCAGTTCCAACAGTGTGTGTGTATATGTGTATATGTATGTATGTATGTATGTATGTATGTATGTATGTGAATAATTCCTCAAACCTCCACTCGGCGTGTATATATATATATATATATATATATATATATATATATATATATATATATATATATATATATTCTCAGAAAAAACCATAGGTTATAGACCATATATAGTTAGGAATTTGCATTTACAAAACCTTGAAAATTCACTGAAAAAACCATAGGTTATAGACCATATATAGTTAGGGATTAGCATTTAAAAAACCTTATTTTATTTGCACAAAACCATTGAAATTCCATATATAGTTAGTTGCACTAACTATATATCGCGGACCCGCAATCCACTGCTAATGATGTCACATATTACATCATTCATGACATGGTCAGTGACATCACTGATGACATCTCAAATGACATCACTGATGACATCACTGATGACATCACTGATGACAACACCCAGTGACTGTATGTTTCTGTAAAGTTAAAATATGTCTTACATATTGAAGAATGAGTGGATGTATAAGTGTCTGGATGAAGGATTTAGTAGGTGCATGACTGACTGTATGAGAGAATGATTAAATGTGTCTCACTGAGTGTATGGGTTAGTGATTAAAGTGTCTTAATTTGGCAATCATTATTTATGTTGTTCTGTAAACTGCTGCATGTTTAAATCAGTAGCTATATCAGTAACTATATGGGTTATTGAATGGTTGCCCAAGTATTTGTATGGGAGACTGAGTATGTGTGTGGGTGGTTGGGAGGTGTATAACTCTGTGCATAGATGTGTGAGCAGTTGATTCCCTAGGTGTATGGGTTCAAAAGTGCATGTAGAAACAGCTGTATGGACAGTTGACTGTGTGCATGAGTATATTGGTGAGTGAATGGATATCTCAGTGCTACATGTCAAAGTAAGTACATATGTAAAACACACTCCATGTGAGAGTTGACATATATAAATAACTGAACATAAGAGCCAGTGAATGTGTGAGTGGCTGTATGAATCATTGTGAACTTGTATCAAGGATTGTATAAGAGAGTAAATATGTGTTACTATATGTTTGAATAAGTAAGGTGTGTATAACTGTATAGTTGAGGAAATGGAGATGTGATTGATTCTTTGCATGACTGACTAGGTGTGTGAGTAACTCCATGGATGTGTGACAGTCTGTGAGTGCCTGTTTACACTGAGTGTATCTAAGATTATATTAGAGTCTGAAGATGTATTATCACATAAATGATATCATCAGTGATGTAATCAGTAATGTCAAATGATGTCAGTGATGTCAAATGATGTCAGTGATGTCATCAGTGATGTCATTTGAGATGTCATCAGTGATGTCATCAGTGATATCATTTGAGATGTCATCAGTGATGTCACTGACCATGTCATGAATGATGTAATATGTGACATCATTAGCAGTGGATTGCGGGTCCGCGATATATAGTTAGTGCAACTAACTATATATGGAATTTCAATGGTTTTGTGCAAATAAAATAAGGTTTTTTAAATGCTAATCCCTAACTATATATGGTCTATAACCTATGGTTTTTTCTGTGAATTTCATTGGTTTTTTAAAAGCTAATATCTATAGCTGTAAAATATATTCTTTATTAAGTGACGTATCACGTAGCCCGTGAGACGCCTCATGATGCATCGCATAACCGTGACGTATCGTCTCTGCAGCGCAAACCAAACCCAAAACGTAAGCGCGCCAGAACACGCTTAAAGATATATATATATTTTTTTAACCTTAATTAGACAAAATCCACACGTGCACATATCACAAACGTTCAAAAAACACAATATGTCGGACTCCCGTTACGCTGCCGATTAGCTGCCCGGTTAACGTACCAGGAAGCACCTTTACCGCGAAAAATCGCAATTTTTTTTTTCTTTTGCCCCGCAGGGAACTTTAATAGCCCCCTCATCAATCCTAGGGGTTCAGGAGGGGTCTGCCTTACCCCTTTCATTCATTTACACCTTTTTTTTTCCACCTCTTGTCTCTCGATCCTACCGAGAGACAAGATGGCGGCCGCTCCGGACTGTTTACAATGTTGACAGCCAATCAGCTACTCCTCAGACTCCCGTTACACTGCTGGTTAGCTTCCCGGTTAGCTGTCTGGTTAGCTGCCCGGTTCGCGTACCAAGACGCATCTCTACGGCGAAAAAATCGGATTTTTTTTTTTTTTTGGCCCCGCGTGGCTTTATAATATCCCCCTCATCAATCCTATGGGGTCAGAAGGGGTCTACCTTGCCCTCTTTCCTTCATTTCCCCCTTTGTTTTGGTCTCCTCTTGTCTCTCGATCCTACCAAGAGACAAGATGGCGGCCGCTCCGGACTGTTTACAATGTTGACAGCCAATCAGCTACTCCTCAGACTCCCGTTACACTGCCGGTTAGCTTCCCGGTTAGCTGCCCGGTTCGCTTACCAAGACGCGTCTCGACGGCGAAAAAATCGGAATTTTTTTTTTTTTTGGGGGCCCCGCGTGGCTCTATAATATCCCCCTCATCAATCCTAGGGGGTCAGAAGGGGTCTACCTTGCCCCCTTTCCTTCATTTCCCCCTTTGTTTTGGCCTCCTCTTGTCTCTCGATCCTACCGAGAGACAAGATGGCGGCCGCTCCGGACTGTTTAGAATGTTGACAGACACCGGAGGGCCAATCAGCTTCGCATAGCAAAGTTCCGATACGCGAAAAGTTCGCTAACCGGATCGCTGCCCGGAGCGCTGTTACAGATATATATCTTGATTTAAACGTTAATTTCTCAAAATCCACTGAAGCACATATATTGAGACCTAGCAAAGGCACATCGGGCTAACAGTCCCTACAATTTTGCCAAGTTTCGTGGAAATCCATTCAGCCGTTCGGGCTAAAAGTGAGTCCAACCGCCCTATGGAAAAATGAATGGGAAAAACGCGTTTTGGGACCCCCCTTTTTTCTCGGCCCCCCCTTGACGACCCCCCCCCCAAATTTTCAGGAGCTGCTCAGAAACAAAATGTGCCATTTTCCTGAAAATTTCAGCCAATTCCGTCCACAAACGCCAAAGTTATTAGACATAGAATTTTCAAAAGTTCCATGGAGAAAAAATCCTAACTATATATACCTACTGGCTATCGTAATATATATCCCAGCTCGAACCGAAGTGCAGACCCGACAAAACGGATCGGGAGAGTGGTGCCACCGAGGACTGGACCTCGGCATTGGTCCTAAGTCAGTCTCAAAAGCAGGCTGACATGGGGATACTTCTTGCCTGGAAGCGGGTTATTGTGCAACAGGATTCACTCACCACCCACTGGAGGGTTTGAAACATGAACAGCCGTTCGGACCGCAAGCCCCAGAATGCAGCACCAAAAAGAACTGATCTCACAGAGTTGTGCCATCGGAGGAAAGGAAAAACAAGGTTAAAAACATCGGGCTGTGGAACTTATGGCATGTTCTATTGGTGAAGGACAACTCTTTGAAAAAGTTTCCACGGCGAAACGAAACGCGTCAGAACAGTCCCAATCCTGCTGTCCCCTTTAAATAAAATCGGCTTAAAAGTGAAGTAACGTGTGCGGCTCATTTTCTCTCCGCAGGGGGAGATGTTTTGAACATTAGTATCGGCGTGGTTCTGCCGAAGAGCAAACGCACCGCCACAAGAGCGCCGACGCTCTCCCAGCTCGAACCGAAGTGCAGACCCGACAAAACGGATCGGGAGAGTGGTGCCACCGAGGACTGGACCTCGGCATTGGTCCTAAGTCAGTCTCAAAAGCAGGCTGACATGGGGATACTTCTTGCCTGGAAGCGGGTTATTGTGCAACAGGATTCACTCACCACCCACTGGAGGGTTTGAAACATGAACAGCCGTTCGGACCGCAAGCCCCAGAATGCAGCACCAAAAAGAACTGATCTCACAGAGTTGTGCCATCGGAGGAAAGGAAAAACAAGGTTAAAAACATCGGGCTGTGGAACTTATGGCATGTTCTATTGGTGAAGGACAACTCTTTGAAAAAGTTTCCACGGCGAAACGAAACGCGTCAGAACAGTCCCAATCCTGCTGTCCCCTTTAAATAAAATCGGCTTAACAGTGAAGTAACGTGTGCGGCTCATTTTCTCTCCGCAGGGGGAGATGTTTTGAACATATATATATATATATATGTATATATGTATATATATATATATGTATATATTCACACAAAAAAACAGGGTGTTTTTGTGTAGCGCCGAGAGATCCCCTTGGGGAGGATTCGTTTGCGCTCCATGTCCACAAAGTAAAGTACATAAAGATGTTATAGTTCCGTTCAGATTTCAATCTTACAAAACCATTGAAATTCAGCAGTTATAGTTACCTGAACTAACTAGAACTTACACCCCCTGCAATGGACTGCTTATTACCTCACATATTACAGAGGTGGGTCTGTGAGTGGGTGCGTTAGTGTCTCAATGGGTTTGTAATTGGGTTCATGAGTCTTGCAGGAAAAATGAAAGCAAACAAAGTGTGCTTGTTTGGGGGTAAAAGCCCCCAGGTGGGCAAGCTCCTGAGAATTTCCATTCATTAAAAAAATTAATGGAGGGCATTTGTATGTCACCGCCCGAGGGTTTATATTTATATGAATGCGGGGTTGGAAGGGACCACATCCTCCCTGGGGTTTTTATTTTAAAAATTATGAGATGGGCCTGACCACGCCCTGGGTACCTTATTCCCCTGGGCCTGGCCCTAACTCAATGGGGAGAGGAATCACTTGGGCCCCGCCCTCCCCGGGCCGATTTCGGCCCGCAACTCCGTCCCCCATGGTCCAGCCTTTAAAATATATAACTTAAATGGATGAGGAGGGTCATCTACCAGGGCGATTTTAGCCCCCTTGTCCTGAGTTACCTGGGGCCCGGTCATACACAAATGGGAGAGTTTGTGCGCCCCCCCCCAACCACTCCCCTGGGCCAATTTAGTCCCCTGGGACCCTGCCTTTTAAAATATATCTTTTTTAATAGGGGAGGGGCTGCATATCCCCCCTCAGGCCGATTTAAGTCCAGAGGGCCCCTGGGGTCTGACCATGTCTCCTGGGTGCCCCCAGTGTGCAGTGGAACAGTGGGGGGAGCCTTGAGGATCCTGACATCCCAGCTTGCTCCCCGCCTCCTGTAGGAACCGGCATTGCTGCCACAAGCGGGGAGCTGCATTAAATAGCAGTTCTCTGCTTGCGTTAGCACTGCTCTTGGGGACGCAACCCACTCTACCCATGTCCGTATTGTTTCAAACCAGTTTTCCCATCCTTTGCGTGCCGAAAGTTGTGTAACTAGCCTAGTTGGATCGAGAGAACTCCAGTCTTGGCCTTTGTACCTAGCCTGTTTCATTTGACTTTCACTCGAACAAACATAGAGTAATCTGCCGGTGCAACTGACTCAGTTTCAATTCTGCCCTTGGTGCCACTTGAAATATCCACACTGACTTTCACAAGCTCTGTAACCTGTGCCTGTTTCTGGAGCACAAGGAAGAAGGCTGTAACGATTGCTGCTCATTTCGCTCAAGAGTTGCTCCAGGACAGGCTGGCTCAGCAAAGAAAAAAGCAGCGACAAAGTGTCAAAGACACCTCCCAATATCTTCGGAGAAGATAACGAACAGCAAGAAATGGAAGTGCCCGCAGCAGAAGGAAAAGCCTTCTCTGTCAAGGATGCAGATTCCGAGCTGGAGGTAGACCTGGAGTCCCACGAAGTCCCTGCCTGTCAAAGTGCAGTGACTACCAAAATCCCTTTGCCCCCAAAACCAGCTTCCACTAAACATAAGGCTTCAGGGCCAAAACTGCCATTTGGCCATGGTAGGCACAGAGACTCTGCTTCCAACGCTCTACCCTCTGGCTCGGCACCGAAAGCACAGGACAAGCTTTTTGGCTCAAGTTGAGATACCAAACTTTCGGCATCTATAACCTCAGTTCCGAAGGCCAAATCTGGCTTGGCACTGAATTTCAGCCCCGAAACAGAAAGATGCTCCTCAGAAGCCGACACATCTTCCTACAAACCTCAAACTCAACCCTTACCCCCTAGAGCACTGGTTCCCAAACTTTTGACTCCTGAGGACCCCCATTGAGTCACCACTGGAAGCCGGGGACCCCCAAGCAATTTGTAGGATTTAAATTTCAAACATTAAAACAGTAATTTGGAAGAAATGAACACACGTGTGCACACAAAACAAATACTCAAATTACTAATGATTTAGGGGCATATTTACAAGCACCGATCACCATGGGAACATCACCTTTTGATATGTTCACGTGGAGATAGGGGCTTTGCCTTATTTACAAGGCAACATTAAGCCACTTAACGTGTCTTAACGGTGCCTTGTAAATAGGACCCCCTTTCATCCAATGCTTAGCGTGAAAGATGTGGGCAGTGGGAGTTGCGGTGGGCGTTTCCCCTGCAACACCTATTGATTTTCACGTTGTCCCCTATTTACAAGGGCAGCGTAAATGGGAAGCAGCTCCAAAATTAAGACCAGGGAATACCTGGTCTGAACTTGGTGACTTTGTTTTTGCAAAACGCCTTGGATTGTTTATGTTCAGGAAGGTGACCCTTCCTGTACATGAACCTTTAAAAAAATGACATTTTGTAACTTGCATGTGTGCTGCATTAAGCACCACACATAGAAGTGAAAAAATTACATTTCAAGATTGTTTATATGCAGGAAGGGGGAACTTCCTGTACATAAACACTCTTCCCATGTTAAGTGTAGCGCCAGCGCAGGGGAAACGCAGGGCTGCACCATATTCTTGTAAATATGGTACAGCCCTGCGTTTCTGAAGTGGCGAAGTGTGCTGTTAAGCCAAGGAGGGGTTTTGTTTATTCTAGGATTTTTACAGCACCGTTAGGACTTGTTAAGGTTTAATCACAGTACCTAAGCATGAGTTCAATCAATGGCTGTTAAATTCAATTCAGATGAAACAAAAAACATAAGATGTTACCACACTAACATCAAACTTAAGCATGAATGCTCAATAAAACGAGGAACCAGGGTTTATTGTCTAAGTTATTATTGAACTTCAAGGCAAAATGTATAAATTTCTGTACAAAAACAATGAACAATCATGAAACATAGGGTGTATACATGGATATAATAAGGATATTCAAGGCCTTGGTTGCTTGTCCTTGGACATATCCAAATTTAAGTCCAGACTGCTGTGTCACAGTAGTTGATTGGTTATAACTCAAAGTCAGAAGAAAATCAAAAGATGACTTGAGACAAACTAGGCAGAATTGGACTGAACCGGTCGACGTTTCGGTCTTATTATGGTTATTCTTAAGACCATCATCAGGACTACAAAGTGATATATACAATTGAAGACCCTCTTGCAATGAGTTAAGCGAAGCAGTAGATGGATTCTGATAGTTAGTCCACTTTTAGTTGAAGATCAACTGTCTCAGAATAGGAGTTGGGAGTAATCCGCCTTGGAACGTCAATAGAGTACGATCGAGACGATGTCTCAATCGTACTCTATTGACGTTCCAAGGCGGATTACTCCCAACTCCTATTCTGAGACAGTTGATCTTCAACTAAAAGTGGACTAACTATCAGAATCCATCTACTGCTTCGCTTAACTCGTTGCAAGAGGGTCATCAATTGTATATATCACTTTGTAGTCCTGATGATGGTCTTAAGAATAACCATAATAAGACCGAAACGTCGACCGGTTCAGTCCAATTCTGCCTAGTTTGTCTCAAGTCATCTTTTGATTTTCTTCTGACTTTGAGTTATAACCAATCAACTACTGTGACACAGCAGTCTGGACTTAAATTTGGATATGTCCAAGGACAAGCAACCAAGGCCTTGAATATCCTTATTATATCCATGTATGCACCCTATGTTTCATGATTGTTCATTGTTTTTGTACAGAAATTTATACATTTTGCCTTGAAGTTCAATAATAACTTTTAGACAATAAACCCTGGTTCCTCGTTTTATTGAGCATTCATGCTTAAGTTTGATGTTAGTGTGGTAACATCTTATGTTTTTTGTTTCATCTGAATTGAATTTAACAGCCATTGATTGAACTCATGCTTAGGTACTGTGATTAAACCTTAACAAGTCCTAACGGTGCTGTAAAAATCCTAGAATAAACAAAACCCCTTGCTGGCCATTCTCTTTTACAAACCTTGCCCGAGCCCGCAAGGGTATATTGGGTTGCTCACCTTTTTGTATACTGTTAAGCCAAGGAGGCTAGTGACACTCTCCACACCTACTGTTGTATTTTATATTGAAATAATTTGCAAGAAAACGAAAAAAGTTAATGGGAAGGTTGGTGCTGCATCTTTGTGACTTTTCAATGGTTGGCTTTATTTTACAGTACAAGGCTCCTGCCAGGGCCAGACTGGACACCCAAAGCAGCCCTGGCAAATTATTTCAGACCAGTGCCCATACGGTGCACACCAAGTGCAGTGATTGAGCCTGACTCCTACAAAGGGGGCTTTGGGAGGCTCTCCCCTTAAAAAATTTAGGAAACAATGGTGCATTCTACAACACATTTATCATTATATATTGAATTGTATTAGCTTTTAAAGAATAGTAAATGAAGCCTGACTATGCACAAGAATATGACAATCTTTCTGGGGGTTCTTCAATGATTACCCCACTATCACCCTCCAACAGTGCCTCTCATCGCTCCGTAGCCCCTCTGTCACATGTACTTCATTTCTTATAGCATCTCTCATATCATTGTAGGATGTCAGAGCACTTTACATCACACACATATAGAGACAGTGAGTCATATGTGTCTAACAGTGTATAGAAAATGTTACATAAGGCAAAGGGGACTACAAGGTGTAGAATTCACATGTCCTTCATACTAGTAGGCATTTTTAAAGAGTGCTGGTCTGGAGAAGCACTAACTCGGGATTCAGAACATAACACAGTGGTTAGCATTGGCTTTAACAATAAAAATGTTTTTCAACCCAAATAAACCTTTCTACCAGCATCAGGATAATGAAAGACTGAGAAAAAACATAAATCACTAACTTGTACCTTGCAGTTTGCAAGCAGCTCTTTGATGACAGTTTATTGGTCACTGTGCTAGATTACGATTGTCACTTATGAACTGCACTGTAACAAAAAAATCTGACAAAAGCAGTAACCCACTGACCTATGCATATAAAATACTATTTTTGAAAATGCATGGTACACGTTCTTTGCAGTAGGCATATTAACCCTCTGTGCTACATTTCTTCAGTCAAAGCTGCCACCAGACAAAACTCATGTCTCTCCAGCAGGGACATTAATCACTGTTATCTTGACACTTTTATTGTTCTTTGAACACTGCTAATTAAACAAGATGCTTTGCAGTGCTTTTAAAACTGCTGCCTGCGGACCCCCTGGGATTGTGTCAGGGACCCCTGAGGGTCCGTGGACCACAGTTTGGGAAACACTGCTCTAGAGGATCTGACAAAGGTGGTTACAGAGGAAGCAAATTTAAAGGCAGAGGTACACCAAAACGTACCTTTCAATCTCCCAACAAGCAGTGACTTGATAACAATGCCCCCTGACCATCATACACTTGTCAGGGGAAGACTGCATCAGTTTCTTCCCATTTAGCAATCAATAACCTCAGACAAATTGGCGTTGGACATTATCCATCATGGTTATTGCCTGGAGCTCACCAGCCATCCTCACAATATTCCACCTTGTATTCACAAACTCGCTCTAGAGCACCAACAACTGTTCAAACAAGAAGTACAAGCTCTACTAACAAAAGGAGCTTTCAAACCAGTTCCAATACAACACCAAGGGTCAAGTATTAACTCACTTTACTTCCTAATCCAGAAAAAGAATGTGTCTCTACGACCAATATTAGATCTCCGGTCTCTAAACATGTACATAGTGTCAGAACTTGTCCATTTGGTCACACTTCAACAGGTGCCTCCGCTCTTACAGGAAGGCAACTTTGACAACACTAGAGTTAAAGGGACGCATACTTTCACATTCCTATTCACCCAGCACATCACAATATCTCCGATTTGTGGTAGCAGGAAAACACTATCAATTCAAGATACTCTCATTCAGAGTCACTACTGCACCCAGAAAATTCACCAAGTGTCTAGCAGTATCAACAGCTGTGAAGTAGTGTGGCTCACTGGTTAGAGGCGGCAGACCCGAGAGCAGAGGACGGCCCGGGACCAGGGTTTGATTCCCGGCGCGGCAGGTTTCTGGACCAGGGTCGGCGGACTCGATAATTCTCTCGCCTCGGTGCCCACTCTACTCAGCGTTCACACTCGGCAACTCTGGGCATTAGCTTGCCTCATCTTCACTAAAGCCCCACCAGACCGCCGGGGATGCCTGGTCTCACCCTGGAGATACCCATTAAGGGACCATCTCTCAGGGAAGCCAGGAAGGGTTTCGCAGCGGTCGAAGCGCCTTGGGACCCTCCGGGTAAGTAGTGCGCTATATAAATGCCTATACATTTACATTTACATCTAAGAACACAACAAATTCATGTGTTCTCATATCTAGACGATTCGCTCATCAAAGCCAGCGCACATCACAATTGTTTACAATGCACTCAATTTACCATACGTCTTCATCAGTTGGGATTCAGTCTATGCACAAAAATCCCATCTTCAACCCTCACAGCTGCAACCCTATCTAGGAGCTATGCTATACTAAACACTCAAACAGGTTTAGCCTATCCCAATGCTGCCAGGTTTCACAATTTTCAAACACTGCTGCTATAATTCCAAAGCAACCAGCTTATACCAGTGAGAACTTTCATGGGACTTCGGGGGATGATGGCATCCTGCATTGCCATAGTGCCTCATGCAACATTAAACATGCTTCCTCTACAGGAACGTGTAGGACGTCAATGGGGTCAATCACAGGGGTCAACTAAAAGATCTAGTGTTAGTAGACAGTTGCACCAATCGAAATGATGACCCTTTATCGGCCCTGTTCCACAGTTCATGCTCACAGCAGACTCATCCCTCACAGGGTGTGGTGCCCATCTACATCATCTAACAGTTCATGGTCTATGGGATACCCAACGCAAAAATCTCCACAAGTACCTAGAGCTTCTAGCTGTTCACCTAGTGCTAAAAGCATTTTTACCTTACCTGATAGGGAAAGTTGTCCTAGCCCGGACGGACAATGACAGCTATGTACAAAAACAGGGCGCAACCACATACTCTACAGTTATCATGCCTCTCTCAGACCATTTGGCATTGGGCTATACATCACACTTGCTAGCAGAGCACCTTCCAGGGATGGGCCACAAATTTGACGACCTCCGCGGTATGCAGCAACAAGTCCACAATTGGGAACTCCACCCCAAGTCCTCCCATACTTATACAAATCTCTTTGCAACAGCACCGAACTCAAAATACCCAGACTTCACCTCCAGGTTCCCACACACTATCCAAAGGCAATGCCCTATGGATGAACTGGTCAGGGATATTTGCTTACTTTCCCGCCTCTTCTTCCATTTCTGGTTCAGAAACTCAGGCACCCATCTCTCACCCTCAACTCGTCAACCATGGTTCACCACTCTACTGGAACTTTCAGAAGTTCCACACCCGAAGCTTCACCTCACCACAAACCTTCGCACTCCGAACCATGGAGAAGTAAGACATCCAATCCCCAGGGAGCTCAACCTAGAGATTTTGGCTCCTGAAGTCATATTTTGGATACCTAAATCTACCATCAGATTGCATAACAATTCGTAAAGAAGCAAAAAAAAACTACAACTAGAGCATCCTATGCAGCATAGTGGAAAAGGTTTGGTATATATTGTAACAACCAGACAATTGAATGACCAGATGCTTCTATACAGCAAATCATGTGTTATCTATTTCATCTACAGTGTGCAGGCCGTACATACACATCTATACATCTACACCTTGCAGCAGTGGCTGCATATCTTCAAAACAAACACGTATCTCTGTTCAGAGTGCCAGTAAATAAAGTCTTTATAGAAGGCCTTTGTTGGACCCGGCCTCGTGGCGTGGTCACCCCTGAACCAGATAGCTTCCCCAGACCCTGAACCACCTGACCCTTCCCGCCATGTTACACATCCCCGACCCTGGGCTTTCCGTCCTCGTCCCCCATTTTCCTGACATCCGAAGCCGAGGCCCATGTCCCTGCACCTAAATTGGCCACCCCGGCCCCAGGCTGACCTCGGCCGACGGCGCCATCCCCAGCCAGGGGGTAGAGCGCTCCCTGTGAGAGGGAGGAGTAGCTCAGTCACACCTTCCACCTCCCCTCGAGAGATGAGTTTCGATCACCCATCCGGCCTCCCTGAGGGCTGGCTCAGGCCTGCTGAGTGTCTGGGATCCCTCCAGACCCAACTTGAAAGGATGAAAGGAGCCGCCGAGGCGGAACCCCCAACAACCAGCCCCCAGGTGCTAAGACCTCCGCCTGCGAGGACTTCGGACATCAAAGGAATGGAGTCCTATATCAGTCGTAGCTCTGGACTGATCAAACCAGTTGTATCCTGGACTACGAGAGCCCTGCTGACCTGGTCGCTGCTACCCTACTATCCGGAGAACTCTTGAGCCCTGCGGATTCGTTCACGGCTCCTTGCAACCGAGAAGATCACCGAGCCCTGCTGACGCTGTCGCGGCTCCCTCGCTACCTTGAGAACTCTTGAGCCCTGATGATTCGTTCGCGGCTCTTTTGCAACCAAGAAGATCACCGTGAGCACTGCTGATTCGATCGCGGCTCGAGAGACTACTCTGGTCCAGCTGGACCCAAGATCATCCCGTATCCCCCAGCTCGAGGATTGAGAGCTGTGCGCCGGATACCTTGAACTTGAGACTGTTCCGCTACCCTATCCCTGGCAAGACTCTTTGAGCCCCGTCTCGTCTGTACGTAATACTCTGCGGTTCATAAAGATCCATTCTTATTTGAAGAGATAAAGAATACGTTCTCTTAAAATCTCCAGTGTGGTGTCTCTCTGTTGAAGTGGTGCTAGCGCAGCGCATACGATTCTAGATTCGAGATCCTCAACCTGAGGGTCTCCCGCCAGTGCTCTGCTGTATTCCTACGAGAGGTGAGTCCCAGGGGGGTCAGGTGTCCTCTCCTGAGATCAGCCCTCTAACAGCCTTAAAATAGTGATACCACTTGCATGGAACCTTAATATTCTTCTAAATAGACTTGTGGGCCCACCTTTTGAATCATTGCATAATTGCCCTCTGCAATTCCTTTCTGGGAAGGTTGCTTTAGGCACTAACCTTGGAAGAACCATTCTTCCAACTTCATTGAGACAAATGTTTTTTTTTTTTTTTGCACTAACCCAAAGTTCCTTCCAAAGGTAATCTCTGCCTTTCATATTACTCAATTGGTTGAGTTACTGGTTTTCTTCCCTCAACCTGATTTTGTAGCAGAAAGAGCTTTACATACACCAAATGTCAAAAGAGCATTATTGTATTAAATTGATAGGACAAAAGATTTTTGCAAAACAACTTTTTGTTGCCTTCACTCCCCCTCATAAGGGGAACCTATCTCTAAATTTGAAATTTCTAGACTGATCGTTAAATGTATTCAACTATGTTATATCAAAGCCATAAGAACTTTGTCTATACCTCCTAGCGCAGTCTGCTTGTAAAACAGGAGCATCTATGGCCTTTTTAGGTGACCTTGCTATCAATGAAATTTGTAAAGCATGGTCTCCATCACACACATTTACTAAACACTATTGGGTGGATGTATTAGTACGTCAACAAGCTAATGTAGGACAGGCAGTCCTGTGAACACTTTTTCGAACAACTGCAATGCCCACTGGTTAGCCACCGCTTTAGGAGAGTACTGCTGTACAGTCTTTGTAAAGCATGTGTATCTACAGCACACATGCCTCGAATGGATTAAATTACTTACCCTGTAAGCATCTGTTCTTGGTATGTAGAGCTTTAGATTCACATATACCCTCCCTCCCTGAACACCTATGGTCGTTGCAGTTATTATTCACGCTGTACACTCATGGACATCTCTATACTACACTTATTTACTCCATTCTCTCTCGCTTGCGGGAAAACAATCTAACAATGGAGTTGATGCCCTTGCGCACGATCACCGAAAGGAAGATTCGCCTTACCTCGTGACTGAAGAAAACAACTTGAAAACATCCGGACCCACCACTAGATGGCACTATTATGCAAAGCATGTGAATCTTAAGCTATACATGTCAATAACCAATGCTTACAGGGTAAGCAACATAATTCTTGTGTGGGTGTATTATATATATAAATGTGTGTGTGTGTGTATGAATCTAGATGTGTGTCTGAATCTAGATGTGTGTATCAATATATACGTGTGTGTGTGTGTATCTGAAAGAAACATGTAGTGATAGATTCCTTACCTTAGAATTTCCGACAGGCATGTGACTGGATCTTTAAAGTTTTCGTCTGTAGTATTCCTGGCGCGTCTGTAGGCGTTGTGTGGCTCAGCGTTAATTGTTGCCGCCGGGATGACGTTGCTCAAGCTATTTAGCGGTACCCACGCGTGCTGACATCAGTTTTTTTTTTTTCCTTCCGCGCCACAAGGCGCAGATCCGGGATGAGCAAGTACTCCTAGTCACTTTTTGACTGAGTTTTTTTAGGCCTTTTTGTCTCAATTCTTAGGGTCGATCAACTCCTGGTGTCTTAGGAATGCCCGGCTTCAAGAACTGCAGGGACTGCCACCGCATGATGTCGGTGACTGAGTTGCACCTCTACTCTCGTGCCTGGGGCGCGACCACGGCTCAAAGTCGTGCCCCGACTGCTGGGCTATGGAGCCGAAGACTTTGCGGGAACGGTCCTGAAAGTTGCTAGAAGTCTGGCAGTCTGCTCAATGCCGCTCATGGTCCAGAGCGAGGTAGAGGGACCGGTCGCGGAGCCGTCACCATCGTTCTTCTGCATTGAAGGCTTCGCACTCTGGGTCAGGTAAGTCGAAGCATTCCAAAAAGAAGTCGAATAAGCGTGGTCGCTCCTCGACTTCCCCTTGCGGTTGAGGATGTGGGTGTTGCCTGCGACGTCCTTCCTGGGTCCTTCGGCGACGCCTGCACGGGTGCAAGAATTTCTTGCTGCCATGGCCCGACTCTTTGGTCTGTCTGGCCCCATCGGCCCGACTGAGGGTCCTGCTCTTCCATCACCGCCGGCTTCGGCCCCTGTGCCGCAGGACCCCCTTGGATCCAGACTCTGATCCCGGGTGACACCGGTTGACCTTACAACACCTTCACCGCTGTCGACCCCCATCTCCAGCACCACCTCTGACGTCGTCTGATGCTACCGCTGACTTCGACGCTGGTTTCAGCCCGGACACGCCGCCGGAATGGTGTAGCTCGACGCAGATTTCGACGCCGATGGGGTCTTTTTACCCATATGTCCGTCCTCCTTATTTTCAGCCTGTTTCACAGACTGGGATGGGTCTGAGGACCCTCTCACGCATCAGTGTTATGATCTGGACTGGGCAGAGGATTTGGAGGATGCAAGTGGTCTTGACACCTCACCTAACCATGGCATGCTGTCTCCTCCTTCCGTGGCTATGGTGGAGTGAGCAAGTTACTCCGTGGTGGTGCATAAGGTGGCCGAGGCCCTCCACCTCGAACTCCCTACAGTGGCCGTCAGGACTAACCTGCAGACAGAAGTGCTTCAGCCGGAGGCTACCTCTGCAGAGCCATTGCTGCCCTTCAATGAGGCACTTTCTGATGTTCTTTTGGGCACCTGGTCCGGGCCCAACACAGGGGCTCCTGTGGACAGGAACGTGGCCCAACGCCATCGCCCGGCTCTGGGTGACCCCCTCTTTCTCTCTCAACACCCCACTCCTGAGAGCTTGGTTGTCCAAGCCTCTGCTTCCCAGAGCGCGTTCCCTTCCGCCCCTCTGGATAGGAATTCCAAGAAGCTGGAGCAGCTGGCAACAAGCTGTTTTTATCTGCCAGCTTAGGGCTGCTTTTGGTGAACACTGCATGCCTCTTGGGCCGTTATTCCCACTCTGTGTGGGACACGGTTGCGCAGGTGCTGCCTAACTGTCCGGAGGAGCCCCAGACAGTACTCTCCTAAGCTATTGCTGCTGAGAGAGACTCAGCTAAGTTCACCACCCGTTGTGGGCTTGTTACAGCTGACTGCTGGGCAGGGCGATTTCCACGACGTTGGCGCTTAGGCGCCACGCCCGGCTAGGACAACAGGCTTCTCAGGGGTTGTCGAGAACACTCTGATGGACATGCCCTTTGATGGCATTCGCCTCTTTGGCAAGATGGCAGATAGTGCGTTGGATCGCTTTAAGGACTCCTGGGCTATGGCCAAGTCCTTGATAGTGCGTTGGATTGCTTTAAGGACTCCCGGACTGCAGCCAAGTACTTGTGCCTGTCGGCCACTCTGCCTCCTCTGCCTTCTGCTTTTCGCTCCTTTCGTGGCCAGGGAAGTGGTGCCCCAACACGTTCATTCCATAGCCACATGCTTGTGCAGCAACAACCTCAGCGCTGCCACGGACGTGGGAATTGTCGAGGCGGTTTTGGGGACCAGCGGGTGGGTCAGTCCACCTCCACCCCGCAGCATCCACTGCAAAGCCTTCCTAGTCCAGACTTTCAGGTCCATCAAACGCCAGTGGGTGGCAGAATTCACCATTATCTTCCCCCACTGGAGCAACATCACATCGGTCAAGTGGGTGCTGCAAATTGTCCGACGGGGCTACTTCCTTCCCTTCGAGACTACCCGTCCAGCCATGCCACCTCAGCACCACCGCATGTCGGGGGACCAACTTGCGCTTCTTCAGCAGGAAGTCACAGCCCTCTAGGCTAAGGGGGCCATTGAGCTCGTTCCTGGGCCAGAAGTAGTTTGTGGTTGTTATTCCCACTACATTCTGTTCCCCAAGAAGGACATGGGCCTGCGTCCTATCTTGGACTTAAGGAGCGTCAACTGCTTCCTCCGGAAGCAGAAGTTCAAGATGTTGACGCTAGCTCAGGTCTTGTCTGGCCTCGACCCTGGAGACTGGTTGGAAGCATTGGACTTGCAGGACGCATATTTCCAAATCCCCGTCCTGCCGGCCCATCGGCGTTACCTGCGGTTCACGGTAGGCCACAAGCATTTTCAGTTTACCTGGCTCCCCTTCGGCCTTACCAGCGCCTGTTGGGTGTTCACGAAAGTGATGGCGTGGTCGCTGCTCATCTGCGCAGATCAGGGGTTCCAGTCTTCCCCTATCTCGACGACTGGCTGTTGAAGGTGGGCTTGCCCTAGGCAGTAATTTCCCACTACCAGACTACGGATGCTGGGGTTCTCCATCAACGTGCCGAAGTAGCACCTGGTTCCCTCTCTGAAAATTCTCGTTATCGGAGTGGTTCTGGACTAGGCGCAGTTTCCGGTTTATCCTCCCGAGCAGCGAGTCTGGGATATTCAGGTTATGATTCCGATCTTCCGGCCTCTATCCCTGGTCAGGATGACCCTTCGGTTAAAGGGCCTGATGGCCTCCTGCATCCTGCAAGTGGATTCTGCCAGATGGCATATGTGGGCTCTGCAGTGGGACCTGAAGTTCAATTGGGCATAGCATCAGGGCAACCACTCCGATCACGTCCAGATCTCGGAGAGCACTGCATGCCAATTGCAGTGGTGGCTCACAAATCGCAGTTAGGTCAATGGCAGTCCCTTTCCAAACCGGACACACAGTTTTGACAGACGTGTCCCTTCTGGGATGGGGCAGCCACCTGGGAGAGGCGGAGATCAGATGCCTCTGGTCTCCGGCCTAGTCCCTGCTCCATATCAACCTTCTTGAGCTTCCGGCGTTCCGACTTGCATTGAAGGCATTCCTTTCCTCTGTCGTGGGGCGGGTAGTGCAGGTGTTCAGACTACACCACTTCCATGTGGTACTGCAGCAAACAGGGTGGGGTGGGATCGTGGACCTTATGTCAGGAGGCTCTGCGCCTCTGGACATGACTGGAACATTAGGGCATTTCCCTGGTGGTTCAACACCTGGCAGGTTCTCTGAATCCGAGGGCGGACAAAATCTGCCGCCAGGGCATGATGGATCACAAATTGCGTCTGAACTGGGACGTGGCGCAAGGTCTCTTTCATTTGTTATGGTGGAAATTGATATCCACCCAATCGCGCACTGTTCACTTAGTGCTTTTGCACCTTTATATGCTTATTCTTATAAACTGTATTTAAACCACAAATGTCTCATACCATTCAGATGATTTTTATTTATTATTCTTTTTTTATCTCATGCTTATATTCATCTCTTCATATAGGCTATGTATTGGTTATAAAACATTTGCAAAACAATATGCTGACTGACATATTCCTTTAGTACATTTTCATATTAACCATGCTTGTCAACATTTTACTTGGCACATATAGTATAATACATTTAATGAACAATTCTTAGTTGAGCCCAATGCATTTCGGCACTCGTGAGTGCCTTCATCAGGGGCTATATATCTTATTGAAGTAGATGTGTACCGTGTAATAGCTGAACTCCAACTTGATCACTCTACTTCTTCAACTATAGTCTCACGTGCTTCTTATACTGTTGTGCCTCGAGGGTCTTGTCTTGCGTTATCGACTCGTATCTGTGATGAAACCTCCTGCCGTCTTCTAGAAAACCGCAATCTGGTGAAACGCAAGGTCTCTTTCAGCAGTGGGGGAGAGCCTTGGTTAGATCTATTCACCACCGAAGAGAACGGGCAATGTCATCAGTTCTGCGCGTTGGCATTTCCAAGGCGGCACTCGCTAGGCGACGCTTTTCGTCGCGAGTGGAGTTGCAGTCAACTATATGCATTTCCGCCTATACCATTTCTACCCAGAGTGCTGAAGAAGATCAAGCGCGACCGGGCCC
This sequence comes from Lissotriton vulgaris, assembly GCF_964263255.1. Lineage (NCBI taxonomy): Eukaryota > Metazoa > Chordata > Amphibia > Caudata > Salamandridae > Lissotriton > Lissotriton vulgaris. The sequence continues at coordinate 409,653,719 of NC_141699.1, read as the reverse complement.
AAGTCATTCTTGTGGCTCCAGACTGGGCTCGAAGAGTATGGTATCCCAAGCTACTCAGTATGGTGATCGATCCCCTGCTCAAACTACCTCTTCGGGAGGATCTTCTGTCGCAGCAGCAGGGGAGGGTCCTCCACACAAACCTGTCCCGCCTCCACCTCCTTACATGGAGATTAAGCGGCGGCAGTTGATGTCTTTTGACCTTCCTTCCGAAGTTTGTGATGTTATCTTGGCAGCCAGGTGTCCCTCCACAAAAACTGTATACGCCTGCAGGTGAAATAAATTTGTGGCATGGTGCACAGTAAAGGCTGTGGATCCCCTTCCTTCTATTTCTCTTTTCTTTGCCCCAACAGGGCTCTGCTCTGGGCACTGTCAAGGGTTATCTCTGCCATTTCAGCCTTTTTACGGCTTCCAGATCAGCCTTACCTTTCCAAGTCCTCTGTTGTAAATACATTTTTAAAAGGCATTACTCTTCTTTTCCCTCCTGTTCCTTTCAAAATGCCTCAGTAGGTCTTGAACGTGGTTCTGACCTATCTGATGTGTGCTCCCTTTGAGCCACTTCACAATTGTCTTCTTAGTCTTCTCACTTTATAGACTGCTTTCCTGGTTGCCATCACTTCTGCCAGACGAGTGAGTGAGCTCCAGGCTCTTTCTTCTTTTCTCTCTCTCCATCCTAGGCAAAGTTGTTCTAAGGACTCCATCTTTTCTGTCAAAGACTGTCACTGCCTTTCACATCGGGCAGATCATCACTTTGCCCCCCTTCTTTCCGCCTCCGCATCCCTCAAAAGAGGAAGCGGCTCCACCGTCTGGACCCAATACGTGCGCTGTCATTTTACCTCAACCGCACACAACGGTTCCGGGTGGATTACCAACTCTTTGATGGCTAATTGGGCGCCAAGAAAGGTCGGGCTGTGCACAAGCGGACCATCTCTTGATGGGTCGTTCTGTGCATTAAGGCTTGTTGTTCTCTTTACTAAAAAGGAGCCTTCGCTTGGGCTACACACCCATTCTACCAGGGTGACAGCAGCCACTACTGCTTTGAGACTGGGAGTCCCCTTGCATGACATCTGTCAGACAGCTATGTGGGCCTCGCTGCACAAGTTTACCAAGCATTACTGCCTGGACAGCCAAGTCCGGAGAGATGGCTTCATTGGCCGTTCTGTTCTCCAGGACTTTCTGTTGTGATCTTGGTTTGCACACCTTCCACCGGGGTTGGTATCGCTGGGTTATCTATTCTAAGGTAAGGAATCTATCACTACGTGTTTCTTTCAGATGCACAAGTTACTTACCTTTGGTAACGATATATCCGTAAGAAACATTAGTATCGATATATTCCTTACTGCCCCACCCATCCTCCCCATTCTACGAACTGATTTCTAGGGTTAAGGTCATCCCTTTCAGGGCCTAGTTTCATGTCACCAGTGGTCAGTTTCATGCATGGCTCTGCGTTCCTGCCGCGGAAAGTCTTGTACAGAACGGACGTCAGCGCTTCGAAGTAGCTCCAACGACATCATCTCTGCACTAACGACACACGCGGCCCCGCACGATGACTCCTCCCCACGCGCAGGGGTACTGCTGACGAAACATTTCCGGATCCAATCTGATGCCTGGGGGTAATTCTAAGGTAAGGAATCTATCACTGCTAATGTTTCTTACAGATACATCGTTACCGAAGGTAAGTAACTTGTGTGTGTATATGTGTGTGTGTATATGTGTGTGTATATGTATATATGTATGTATATATATGTATGTGTATATATGTATGTGTGTGTATATATATATATACATATATATATATATCCTGTACTCCGTTTGTCTCCTAGCTCGCGCGCTCGCCCAGCCAGCAAGCAGACTCCGGACACGGACCTCGAGGTGCATAAAAGATCTTTATTTAGCAGAAAGAGTCACCGACGTTTCGGCTCAACGGAGCCTCGATCACATATATATCCATCCATATCCTACTGGCGGTAGCCAGTAGGTATATATAGTTAGGACCTAGTTTCCATAGGAAATCCCCAACATTCTATTGGGAATAACTTTGGCGCTGGTTGATGAATCTTCGCAAATTTCTCAAAGAAGATGGCTCGCTCCTCTCCTTCCCTGAAAGTTTGGGGGGGATTAGTCAAGTGGGGGCTGAGAAAAAACGGGGTCCCAAAACGTGTTTTCCCCATGTTAATTTCCATAGCACCTTTAGACACGGCTACAGCTTGAACCACTGAAGGGAATTACACCGAACTTGTCAAAATGGTAGTGTCTGGTACGCAGATCACGCTTTTGGTTAAATAGTGTAAATCCCTCCAGTAGTTCCTGAGAAAATTTAAAAGAGAAATAAATTATATATCTGTAAGCGCGCACCGGGCGCCCACCCCGCGATTTTTCGGGGAAAAAAAAATTGATGGGGGGGGGGGGGCTTCTCGCTTTCATTTCCATCTTTTTATTTTAATATCGAGGGTGCCCACCCCTCGTTTTGGCCCCCAAGATCACTGCCGCGGCCCGAGCCGCCTCAAGATGGCCGCCACCTGGTTGTGGGCAGGGCCGGGAGGACGTGGTTTCCGCTTCCCCCTGCCTGGGGGAAGCCTTCGATGTTCGGTCTCCCGTGCCGAGGGGGAGACCGGGTGATGCTGGCCTGAGGAGAAGTGTGGGCTGGTGCGGGGCTCCCGTGTGCTGAGGGAGCCCCGGGAGAAGAGGAGACACCTTGGGAGAGCAGTGGCGTAGGTAGGTAGGTTGGTGCGGGGTGCCCTGGATAGAATAAAACATTCTAAATTATTTTTTTCTTGCCTATCACATAAAATAGAACACAGAAAAAACCCTCAAATGCGCTTCATTTCATAAATAAAAGTTATGTTTAAAGTATAATTTTAGTTGTAACAAAACCTATAGGCTTCAACGAGCAAAGCTACTTTACTCCAAGACTTTTTGATTTAAAAAATACCGGTTTAGTGGTCCGTGAAACATTTCTAGTTAGGAGACTGCCCCCAAAGAGTTAACGGCATTTATTAAATGAGTAATCAATATTCGTTAAAGAAATTCCTTTGGTAATGGATGCTTTTTTTATTGCTTGCAAAACATAAATAAATACACACTTACAGAATCGCTCCCCATGACACAGAAGCATTTGCCTTCGAAATGATGAATGGTTTTCGTAAGCAATGGGTGGTTTCCAGCAGTTGCTGCTTTCTCTCACGCCAGTTGCCATCTCCCAACTACCACATTACTTCTCCCCTTTATTCGACAAACACTCTGCTTTTGTCCTGTGTCCAGATGCCCCTCATTTACTGAGTGTTCACTCAACAGGTGTTCCTAAGTCCCAGAATATCAGGGGAAATTTAAAGACGAGCCTAGATTTTTAAGAGAAATAAGCATAGTTTTATATTTTTGCCTAAGTCAGGAAGTTGCACAGTTGCCAGTCAAACCTGCAGTTCTTGTCGAATGAAGACATCTGCCGTGTTTTGTGCGGGCATGGTAATCCGATAGCGGCATGTTTTATAGTGTCCATATCTTCACCAGAGCACGTCAGAATGCGAATTCTGCAGAACAGATGTATGAGAGACTTAACACATTCCATAAATGCATTAATTAACTCAGTTATGAGAGCATTTATGTCCTAGGAATGTTTGTGCAAAACGAGGGTTGATTTGCTTCTCTCCTAAATCCGTCCAACCACAGGGCGCCATGCTCAGGTTGTTGATAAAGTTTGCATAATATTATAAAATAGTGTAACTCAAACATAAGAACCAAAGACTGGCCTGGTTTTGCGTATGAGTCGATATTAACTGAATGTATTTTTTTCCTAAGACATCAACATATTTCTTTCATTAAGGAATCTCTTTTCCCCCCAGTAGCGGTCAGTAGTGTGAGAGCTGCCGGGCGGTGACGTGGGGAGGGGCAGGGTGGTGGTAGTAAACTACAGAATACGGATATTACAGGTAAGTAAACACAAAAATGAATACAACGAATTTTGTTGTGCGCACTGCATTGCATTTGGCGATGTAGTGAACACAACTAAATACATTTTATTTATTTTAATGTTTACATACGTGTATTTGTCCGTATTGCGCACACTGCATTGCATTAGGAGATGCAGTACGCGCAATGAAATTTGTTTTATTTATTTTTATGTTTACTTACCTGTATTTGTCTGTATTCCTTCGTTTACTACCCCCCCACCCTGCCCCTCTCCATGTCACCGCCCAGCAGCACTCCCACTACTGACCGCTACTGCCCCCTCCTACTTGAAATCAAATGGGTTTATTTGTTTCAATTCTAATGAACAAATATCATCATTGTTATAGATTTAGCTCTCAGAGTAAAAGGGCATCTGGCTTTTATAAACGCGCTCTATTTTAAGTATTGTTAGCTAAAATCCGAGTCAATTATGACTGTTAAAGTTTCAGATTAAATTACATACATACGTGTGTATGTGTGTGTGTGTATATATATATATATATATATATATATATATATATATATATATATATATATATATATATATATATATATATATATAATATTTATTTACCTACTGGCGGCAGCCAGTAGGTATATATAGTTAGGACCTAGTTTCCATAGGAAATCCCCAACATTCTATTGGGAATAACTTTGGCGCTGGTTGATGAATCTTCGCAAATTTCTCAAAGAAGATGGCTCGCTCTGCTCCTCTCCTTCCCTGAAAGTTTGGGGGGGGATTAGTCAAGTGGGGGCTGAGAAAAAAGGGGGGTCCCATAAATAGCAGCGCTGGAAATGTGAACTTCCTTTTGAGATTGTTGAGGCTGGAAACTTGCCAGTAGAGACTATGTGAAAAAGTGGTTTGATTCTTGAATGATGCTTAAAGGTTAAGATGACTTGGTTGTAAATACAGCATAAAAAACTAGCGTAAATCAGAGAACTTCTTTACCAGACAGTCAAAAGCATAGAGTCAGAAAGTTACATTATTTGTTGAAATGTTGTTGTTATGAAATGCAATTTTGAGAATTGAAGAGTAATCTGGCACTAGAAGTTGGGGGCGACCGGTGAAGCTGAAATTATGTTTGCAAACAATATTTAAGAGATGCTATTTATTTTAGAGGATATTTTTGAGTATAACATTCTGACGTACAGCCCTCTAAAGGCATGGTATGTTGTGGAGTGTTACAGAGATTAGGTTTTGTCTTTAAATAGGCATGGGGAACTAGTGTTTCATGCATGTAAAATCTCTAGGACTAGCACATTTTGTTTAGATTTCACGGGTCACCTCCCCACCACAATCGAGGGTTAATCGTTTCTACCGAAGCACAGCCAAAGACGCGGCGAGATGAAGTTTCTTGGGGAGTTTTAATTCCTCAGAGTTGGAAGATGCCGGCTTCTGAAAGGAGGCGGATTCGGGATAACTCCTTTGTGGTGCTTTGCGTTTGAAGGCAAACCAGAGGTTACCGGGTAGTGCCGACTGCAGCGCATGGGCGGCGGTTGGGACCACTTATTATCTGTGGTATCGCTTTGTGGGGGTGGGGTTACCGATCTGCAAATATTGGAGCAAAGCACGTGCTAGTGACGTTTAAATGTGGTGTAAGGCCATGTAAGAGACTTCTTAACCCAGCGCTCCCATACATTCACGTGTGCTTTCACGCATGCACTGCACGAGCCGTGTGAGGAAAGTGCAAAAAACAAGTGTTATTAGTGCCAAAATAAGTGTGATGGTGAGTTTACAAACACATGAATAGCTATTTTAAATAGGCAGTACATTCCACAATTCTGCTTTCTAAAACTTCCGATCTTGTGTACAGATTATGGAAGGCTGGTGAGTATTTTAAAAAGTGGTGCAGAATTGTATTGTATTGCATTTTGTTGTGTTATCTGCGCCTGGAATGGATGGGGCCAAAAGACAAATACTTGGTGCAAAATAAAGCGTCCTGTTTTTAGAGCCCTAGCAGTCAGTACCAGGGAAGAACTGCCTGCTTCGTTCAAATGGCGGCGACCAATGGGTACTAAACATGTATCCCACAGAGAACAACTGCCAGATTAAAAATAATTAACATCTGCAGAGAGGAGCGAGTGGCCAACAAATACCATGCACTCGCAACACATTTACATGTCTCCTTGCAAACTGGAAAGTGGGCGCAACGTGTGAAAATTGCACTGTGGACATTAGACAAGGCAAATATTTTTCCATTCCTACATTGCATTTGAGACTTTAATTTGCTAAAGACAACTTGTCCACGATCTTGAGTGTGGGAAAGTACTGTGTGGCCCAGCTGGTCTAGCGGAGTTTCCAGGCACGCTGCAAAGTGAGTGCCCTAGGGCTGGGCCGGTCCAAAAATTGGTTTCCGAGGGCTGCTCAGGTGTTCCCACAAGGATATTAACATATTTAAACGTTATCCGCTAATAGAATTCGCATTTTAAAAACCTTGCAAATTCACTGAAAAAACCATAGGTTTCAGGCGTTATTTAGTTAGGGATTAGCATTTAAAAAACCTTGTAAATTCACTGAAAAAAACATAGGTTTCAGGCCTTATATAGTTAGGAATTGGCATTTAAAAAAACCTTTATAATTCACTGAAAAAACCATAGGTTTTAGGCCTTATATAGTTAGGAATTAGCATTTAAAAAACCTTTGAAATTCACTGAAAAAAAACATAGGTTTTAGGCCTTATATAGTTAGGAATTAGCATTTAAAAAACCTTGAAAATTCACTGAAAAAACCATAGGTTTCAGGCCTTATATAGTTAGGAATTAACATATAAAAAACCACTGAAATTGCTCCTATATAGTTAGATGAACTAACTATATATGGCGCACCCGCAATCCACTGCTGATGATGTCACATATTACATCATTCATGACCTGGTCAGTGACATCACTGATGAAATCACTGACATCTCAAATGACATCACTGACATCTCATTTGACATCACTGATGACATCACTGATTACATCATTCATCTGATAATACGATGCACCTCCTCACACTCTAATATAACCTTTGATACACCCAGTGTTAAATACAGACTACCATTCTTGAAACTATTGACACACAAATACCAGTTACTACATAGGCACGCACTGATTCCTAGGCCTACACACACACAACCACTCATTCACCCATACAATCACTCATACATACAGTTACTCATCAATGCAACACTATCATATGCACTCATACACCTATGCAGACACTCACACACTGCCACTCATCCATGGAGTTACTCACACACCTAGTCAGTCATGTAAAGAATCAATCACACTTCCATTTCCTCATCTATATAGTTATACACACACAACACCTTACTTATTCAAACATATACTAACACATACTTACTCTCTTATACAATCACTGATACAAGTACACATTGATCTGCACAGTCACACACCTCCCAGCCAGCCACACACACACACAGTCTCCCATACAAATACTTGGGCGACCAATCAATAACCCATATAGCCACTCGTATAGCTACTGAACAACACATGCAGCAGCTTACACAACAGACATACCTATGCATTCAGTAAGACACATTTAATCACTCCTACAGTCAGTCACGCACCTACTAAATCCTTCATTCAGACACTTATACATGCACTCATTCTTCAATATGTAAAACATATTTAAACTTTCCAGAAAAACAGTCATCAGTGATGCCATCAGTGATGTCATTTGAGATGTCATCAGTGATGTCACTGACCAAGTCATGAATGATGTAATATGTGACATCATCAGCAGTGGATTGCTGTTGCGCCATATATAGTTACTTCATATAACTATATGGGATCAATTTCAGTGGTTTTTTATGTTAATTCCTAACTATATAAGGCCTGAAACCTATGTTTTTTTCAGTGAATTTTCAAGGTTTTTTAAATGCTAATTCCTAACTATATAAGGCCTAAAACCTATGGTTTTTTCAGTATATATATATATATATATATATATATATATATATATATATCTATATATATAATTTGTTTTATTTTTTTTAGAGCTAAAACAATTGAGAACATTAATGGATATAAGAGGACTGAAGGTTATGATATCCTTTATAAATATCCCCGAAAGTATCACATGACAATGAATTGCACTGAAATTATGAAATGTTTGTTGTCTGTAATGTTTTTAAATGAGCACTTTGCACTTTATTTGTTACGACATTGCCTATGTTTTACTCTGTAAATAGAGGATGAATATATGTTTAAATATGGCCGCCACATTGGCAGAATTGTACATCTTCAGTGTCAATGATTATGTCTCGGCCGATAGGCTTATAATGTCGTCACTTTACAAACCGAAACTGACACTGACGAAGCTAGATTAGCGAAACGTGTCTGTCAGGGGTGAAGGGGGGTTTACATTAAAGTCTTTTGATAACGGATTCCAGTGTGCTTGCCATTATTCCAGCTGGATAGTTGGATGTGTTGCAGTGTGTGTGTATATGTGTGTGTGTGTGTGTGTGTGTGTGTGTGTGTGTGTGTATATATATATATATATATATATATATATATATATATATATATATATATATATAACTGAGTTGCAACAAGCATATGTTATTTATAGGCATTAGATATTAACTATACCTATATTCCAGTTTATTTAATAATTCACTTGCCAATAGCTGCTTGCACTGGTTATGTCACATAACAAACAAGATTTATCTTTGCACTTTTGCACAATAGATTGTCACATAGGGGTCTCAAAAGTTTACAACAATGGGGGCAATGTTTCTCTCTTTTCAGCACTTAGTCACTTTATTATGGTATTAGCAGGAAATAGTAGGTGGAGCAGGGGTATTGGTTTCCTATATGATGTACAATAGGATACACATATATAACTACCCCTCAACAGGAAACTGAATGACACAACAAAACGATGCAGGTTTTTTTCTCCTGAATAGATTAAACACTGTTTGTATTTTACAGAAACAAGGGTTTTGTATAGAAGGTCATTTGTTATGAATTGTTTGCCCCACTGCTCCATAATTGAATTTACTAGCATTGATGTTATTTACAGAACTGTTAAATATTTGAGACATAATTTTAAAAGCATTTAAGCTGTTATTGAGAGCATTGTCACATAGTATGTTTTCTATTTCCATGCTACATAATGTATCACCTTACACTTTAAAAAGGAGCCACTGCCGCCCATGTGCTGTTGAGTAAACCAGGCCGGATGTTTCCGGCCTAAACGTGTCATGGCGACAAGGTGGTAGCACCATGAAAACCACTTTCAACTAAGCTGGGTCTGCACTTGCCTTCTTCGTGTCTTAGGACGATCGAGGCAAGTGTGCTGAAAATATAGGACTGCAGCTGAGTTGACATCATGTGACTAAGGGTCAGCTGATTGCCGCCAATGAGAGAGACACTGGATACTTAAAGGTGGGGGTGGAGTTATACTTTGTATACAGCGGCATCTGAAGAAGGCCGTAAGGCTGAAATGCATCATGCACACGCTGTATCTAATCAAGATCTTCCGACGTCTCCCCTGAGTGGCCTTTACTTTTTTCTTTTGGAGTGGGCTGTTGTGGAGATATATCATGTGATCAAGGCACTTTGGTGCTGAAACGCGTAATGGCTGACTGAGCACAATCTAATTAAACAATTCTGTGCACTTAATGGTGGTCCGTGCTCCTGCTTTTTTGTAGAATTGCAAACGCCGGCTGGCAGATGAGTTGCTGTAATATATAGAGATATAGAGAGATAGGATAGGATAGGATGTGCATTTATAGAGCGCGAATTGCTGCCCGGAGGCGTCCAAGCGCTAGGAATACCGCAGTCCAACCATGAGGAACACAGGGGGGAGGGAGAGGAAGTTTAGATTGGGTGAAATAGGAAGGTTTTTAATTGTTTGCGGAAAGCCGTAAGGTTGGGGTTGGATCTTAAGTATAATGGAAGGGCATTCCAGGCCCTAGCAGCATTGTGTGAGAACGACCTACCTCCAGATCTGGATCTTTTTACTCTAGGTGTAACTGCTAGGAAGGTCTGGTTAGACCTTAGGTTCCTGTTGGGCCTGTAGTGATTGATTAGGTCCTGTGTGATCCTGGGGCCAGAGTTCCAGAAGGACTGGTGGGCTATGCACATGGCTTTCAATATAACTCTTTGGCGCACCGGAAGCCAGTGGAGAGTAACAAGGCCGGACCTTACTGACTGTCTGCGGGGGAGGTTGAGTAACATGCGTGCAGCGCAGTTCTGAACAGTCTGCAGCCTTCTCAAAGTGGATTCCGGGGCGCCGAGGTAAAGAACATTAATAAAATCAAGGCGGGATTGGATCAAGCCTTGTACCGCTACTTGCCTGGCTTCCATGGGGAGGAGGGGGAGGATTTTTCTAAGCATCTTCATGATGCCAAAGCAGGTAGCCGAGAGTTTAGTAGCTTGTACATTGAAGGAAAGAGATCTGTCCATCCATATTCCCAGGCTTTTGATGCTGTTTTTGGGGGTTGGTAGAGGGCCCATGCTGGGTGGCCAGAGGGTGGCCGGGAGGCTAGGGACCGAGTTGCAGAGGACCATAAGCTCGGTTTGGTCTCCATTTAATTTTAAGGATGATTGGGACATCCAAGTCTTTACATCCTCCAGACACTCTCTATGCCCGCTCTGTACAGGTAGATTGGTATCCTGTGTCAGGGAGACCACAAGTCCGCGTAGGAAATGATCTTAATCCCGAACGGGCGGACGACATCGGCTAGTGGTCTCATGTACAGGTTGAAAAGTGCAGGGCTTAGAGAGGAGCCTTGTCCGTCTTTAGTGTTGTTGCAATCTCTACAACGAAATACGTCCTCGCTGTCGCTGCAAGGCTTACGCTAAAATGGGGGCGGCAACTATTTCCACTTCCATTTAAAACGCGCGGTTCCTATGTATCGTGTTAAGTGAAAGGGAGGAGTGCAATATATATCTGCAAAGGATTATTCTGACTGTTGTGGAATCTTTACCTTTATTTTGCACCTCCCTTATTAGCATTAGGAACTGTTTAGGTTTAGATACTGTATATGAATTGTTCCGTTTTTATTGTCTGTGTTCCCAAAATTTAAAAATTTTAATTTCCTCCATTTTAACATTTATCTGTTTTTAATTGGTGTTTTTTTTTATATATTTGAATAAACTGTGCACACTGAATGTATTAATTTTGACAGAATTGTTTTGTTATGTATCGCATTGCTCCAACTGTTAGGTCTTGATGTATGATTGATATTGTTTGGTAGCTTGTAAGAATTTTTGTCTTCTCACTGAATAATCCAAAGGGAATTTTGGTTTGACATAGTCAGTTTTTTTTGCATATGCCTTTATTCTGTGAGCATTTCATCCAATAGGAGGCCCTAGTGTCGGGCGATTACCTTAGCTCCATGTGCAGTGATGGTTGACTGCATGGCGGGTTGAAATATCAAAGTATAACAAGCACTGGCGTTGCCAATAGGTTTCGCATTTGGAAAGTTGGAGCTATTGGTTTTGTAAATGACATTTTATATTTATATATTGTTATTGACAATGCCAATAACGATATATAAATATAAAATGTCATTTACAAAACCAATAGCTCCAACTTTCCAAATGCGAAACCTATTGGCAACGCCAGTGCTTGTTTTTTTGTATACTTCAATGTAACAGGCATACCCAGACGTGGGTCGTGTGCCCACTGGAAGCAATCTATACCTGACTGATGGTCAAAACAGATCTTGCATTGCTTGTGTTCCAGTTCATCCTCATATAATCTATCAAGTGCATATTTAACACAACTTCCAGGAGGACCAGAAAATATGGGCAGATTTAGATCCACTTCCGTGAGGAGTAGACCGATGTGTATGGAACCGGACCCGAACTCCCCCAATGAAAGTACACAATTGTGTAGTTTAACCAAGGCTATAAATAACATTGTGTACTCCCAATGAGGTCCAAGCTTATGGCTGTGCCTAACAGATAATCTCGGGTATATTGCATCAATTAAGAGGATTCACATGCTTTGCCTCACAAAGGAAAAGCTCTTATGTTTCCTCATTAAAGGGTTTCTTGTAGGTAAAATGCCGCCATCTGTGGGATGGCACCATTGCTTGTGTTATCCCTCACACAGTGAATAATCTCCTTATTTGCGTTACTTTAGGGAGGCTTACAGAAGTTTTGCCTTAACTGGGAAACATTCCAAATTGTGCAGCTCTGTGGAGGAGAGATGTGCATGGTCAAACCTAGGATATTCCACCTTGATATAGGGGAATTTCACAAGCCTCTAATATTTTTGCAACACTAAACACCCATAATCCTAGGAAATGCATTCTCTTGATTGTGCCACCATTATTGTATTTTCATCTCCAATACATTTGTATTTGTCAAATGTTTTCCATCAATTTTCAGTTTGTTAGATTTTGATTCTTATTGATTGAATTGTTACTGTTTTTTCTTTGTGTTGTCGATTTTAGCATTCGTCCGAAAAGATGCCCTTCCCCTTGGAACATTCAACAAATATACATGGCATATAACCAGTGTGCTGGAAGTGAAGCAGATCTTCGACACCGCAGAAGTAAGCATTATTTTAAGCTTTCTGTCAGTTTGTTTACCTTAGCACATGGTCAGATTAAATATTGTCATGAGACTAGTTTTACCGGACAGTTGGTTTCTTTATCTCCCTCTTTCACTCTGATCCACATACTTGTAGATTATTTGGGGACGTGGGGGGAGTACTCGATACATTGCCGGTCTTGGGATCAAACAACAAAAGCACTTCCCTACAAAGATGGAGTAGGTAGACCATGAGTCAACAAGGATCTACCAGCTACAACACACCTCTAAAAGGGTTGCAATCTAGAAATCGGAGTACATGTGTGTGAGAAAGTGCCCTCTTTCTACATGGTTGCCTTCACTTTTTGCTGAACTGATGTACTTTGACTGAGTGTGTCCTGGGCTCCTGCCAATCAAATACTCAGGCCTAAGTTCTTTCCCTAAAACTGCATTAAAGACCAAACCCAATTGGCACTCCCTGGCCACAGTTCAGTCCATGGGAAATGGTACCACCGGTACCCAGGGCACTGTGACCAGGGAAGCCTCAAAGGGCTGCAGTACTTATTGTGCCACCCTTGGAGGCCCTTTACCCTTACACTCACATACTGCCTTTTGCAGGCTGTGTGTTTTGGTGCAGAATAAAGTGTTGTCTACATGGCACACATCCCTGTGTGCCATGCCTACAACCCACTGCCCTAGCATAGATCAGCCACCCCTCTAGCTGGGTGCACTATACCAGTGGTGAGGTTAGTTACATGAGCCCTTTACCCCTACAGTGTCTAAGCCAATTTGTAGACATATTAAGTGCAGTGAGTATATAGTGCTGGGAGTTTCAGTATGAACTCCGCAGTACCATTTTATTTTCAAACATACTTTATTAGTTTTTTAAATGTATTTCTGTAGTAGGGGATCTCTGTGTATAGTCATTATCTAGTGAATAGTCCCGCCCATGTGCGTGGACCCCGGAGCAATCAAAAATAATCTCTTACAGTGTCAAAAAATGCAGAAATGCATACACTTAAGAGAGAATTTAAAGACTGATAATGCAGCCTAAAAAGGCTACACTGTCCAGTACTTCAACTAGAAATTCCACCATAAAATCCACAAAAACAGCAAAGCCTGTACAGATTTTCCTTGCTTCACCAGCAAGATCACTCAGGAATGATAGAGAGGAGAACCTGGACAGACAAGCCCCATAGGCTGCCATTATGTGGCTTAAACAGGATACTGTGCCTTTAAGGAAACCTTCCAGAAGCTTCTCCCAGTATTCCAGAATGCATAGCAGGTCCAACTTACTTTCAGTTCTTTTTTCCGGCTCCTGCAAGCAGGACCCTGGAGCATTGAGCTCTCCCTTTTCAAGGGTTTTGTTGGTGTTTTTTGCACTAATTTCGATTTTGTGTGCTTTTAAAGTACTTTGGTGTCTTCTTCTTGGTCTTTTGCACACTTTAGTTGTCTATAATGCCTGCATTATTTGACAAATGCCCGAGCTGCTCCAGGAAGAATGCCAAGTCGGACCCCCATGAGGTCTGTATCCTCTGCCTTCCTTCTTCCCACATCCCAGAGGAGTGTGAAATCTGCCGTGGGTTCACTGGCAGGACCCTGAGGGACAGGATGAAAATCAGACTTCAGGGACTCGAGGAGAGAAAGAAGGCACAAGGTGGGTCTGGTGGGGCTTCTTCTGCCCATGCTGAGGCCTCTGGGGGGCTCCCCAGGGGCAGGAAGTCCAGCAAACGTCATCTATCTCCGTCTGGGTCGGTGGCTCCTACCACGACGTCGAGAGGAATGACTGCTATCTGCTCCCCTTCTCCCCAGGGCTCTGGGTCGAGGCGACGTCGACCGCCGACGTCGAGGAATGTGGACAGGCCGCCGTCGAAGTCTCCGGTGGCATCTTCATCGTCTACGTCGGTGTCGACTTCGAGTGATCGGAGTCGTGGGGCCCGGCGTCGGCGCTCGTCGTAGAGACGACACCGCCGGCCGCCGTCTGTGAAGAGGAGGCGATCGGCGTCGAGGGGCTCCTCGCCGTCGAGGCACAGAAGATCGCCGTCGAGGCACAGAAGATCGCCGTCGAGGCACAGAAGATCGCCGTCGAGGCACAGGAGATTGCCGTCGAGGCACAGGAGATTGCCGTCGAGGCACAGGAGATTGCCGTCGAGGCACAGGAGATTGCCGTCGAGGCACAGGAGATTGCCGTCGAGGCACAGGAGATTGCCGTCGAGGCACAGGAGATTGCCGTCGAGGCACAGGAGATCGCCGTCGAGGCACAGAAGATCGCCGTCGAGGCACAGAAGATCGCCGTCGAGGCACAGGAGATTGCCGTCGAGGCACAGGAGATTGCCGTCGAGGCACAGGAGATTGCCGTCGAGGCACAGGAGATTGCCGTCGAGGCACAGGAGATTGCCGTCGAGGCACAGGAGATTGCCGTCGAGGCACAGGAGATTGCCGTCGAGGCACAGGAGATTGCCGTCGAGGCACAGGAGATTGCCGTCGAGGCACAGGAGATTGCCGTCGAGGCACAGGAGATTGCCGTCGAGGCACAGGAGATTGCCGTCGAGGCACAGGAGATCGCCGTCGAGGCACAGAAGATCGCCGTCGAGGCATCGACGGCGCAGAAGGTCGACGTCGAGGCACGGACGTTCGACGTCGAGGCGAAGGAGACGTTCGACGTCGAGGAAGCGCGACTCAACCCCGAGGAAACGGCGCTCGCCGTCGGGTCGCCGTTCTCAGACTCCCAAGAGGCGCGGAAGGAGCGCTGACACCAGGAGTCGCTCTGGAAAGCGTCAGGAGGCTGTGGATGACTCTCCTAGGTCCCATCCTAGTGAGGGGGGAGTTTCACCGGGTTCAGCGCACTCTGCTGTGTTCACCCCTACTAAACCTAAGTCGTTACTCCTCCTCCCCCCCCTACCAAGGGGGCCTCGTCCTCGGTCCCCTACTCCACCACCACTGCCACCGCTTCCACCTCCTCAAGCTCCTCCGTTGGAGAATCTTCCTCCAGTTCCTCCGAGGACCTATTCGTTGCCGAGGTTCCCTACTCCTCCTAAAGGGACCCCTAGGCCGGGGGCGCCACCCAAGCCCAAGTCTCCTGCCCCGGTGGCTCCAGCAGGGCGGCCTAAGCCCAGGAGATCGCGATCCCGCTCCAGGCGGAGAGGGAGAGAGCGCAGTCGGCACCGATCCTCTACGAGATCGAGGCGGAGCCACAGGAGGCGAGAGTCGCGGTCCCGCACGGATTCCTCCGGGACCAGATCTTTCTCCCCAACATTGTCGGACTCGCCAGGGACAAGGGTGTCCCCAGTGGATGATATCAGTACCTTTCAGGACGTGCTCTTAAGGGGGGCGGCGAAGCTCGGGATCACGGTGACGGCTCCAACACAGACAACGTCCGTGATCTTTGAGACGCTTCACAAGAAGCACCTGTCCCGCCCTCTTCTGCCGCTCGTGCCAGGTTTGGTGGAACCAGCGAAGGAATTGTTCCTTACGCCTGCAACTACGAGGGCCGCTCCGTCCCGCCTTCTAAAGAAGTACAGGGCTCCGGACTCGGACCCGGCGTTTCTGAGAACTGACCCGGTGCCAGACTCCGTGATTGTGACGGCAGCCAGGAAGCAGCACTCGACCTCCCCGTCTTCGACTGTTCCTCCGGATAAGGAAAGTCGGTGGGTCGACTCCAATGGGAGAAAGGCCTGTGGGACGGCCTCTACGTCCATGTAGGCCGCTAGCGACTTAGCCTTCCTGGGGCGTTATGATCGCGCACTGTGGGAGTCCCTACAGCAGTTTGCGGATCTCCTTCCGAAGGATCGGAGGGAGGATTTCCTGGAAATCCTGAAGGAAGGGATGCTGGTCTCCAATCAAGTCATCAGCGCGGCTGCTGATGCCTCGTTGCTGGCAGCCCACGGTTATTGTCATGGAATTAACCAGAGACGCCATGCCTGGCTTCGACTGACGTCCCTCAAGCCGGAGGCCCAGCAGAGAGTTGCTAATCTGCCCTTCTCGGGGGAGACCCTCTTCGGGAAGCACGCGGACGATGAAATGGCCCGCATGAAGGCAGAGGCGGAGACCTTGACGGCGGTGGGCTTGGAGAAGCCCAAGGACAAGAGCTACCGCCCGTTCCAGAGGAGGTTCGGGGCGCAGGGCAGAGGCCGAGGACAAGCTGCGGGTCAGCAGCAGCAGCAGTACCGCAGGCCCTTCCAAAAGCGCCAGAAGGGTAGGGGAGGCCAGCAACCCTCTACCGCGAACAAGGGCGCAGCAGGGTCTCGTCCCTGAGCTGTTACCGTATTTTCCGGCGTATAAGACGACTTTTTAACCCCTTCAAATGTTTTCAAAAGTCGGGGGTTGTCTTATACGCCGGACACTAAATTTTGATGAGTGGAAGCAACGTTCCACCGACGTGGAACCCTCCAATATGACCTGGGCTCTACTCGCGCGCTCACACTCCCACGTTTACCGGTTACATTAATCTAAAATTGCACATGATTTAGTGCACAGTTACTCACCGGTACAGTCCCGTAGTGCTGTAGTGCCGATGGGAGACTGTCCACGGGGCATTTCAGTATTCTTACTGCGTCTTCATCCTAGAGACACAGCGGTGTATGCGCTGATCTGGCGCCATAATCCTCACGTTTCACGTTCATCGTAAGTAGAGGAGCGTCACTAGCGCACGTCTTCTACTCAGTTCATGGACATGGAAAGGGGACTTCAGAAGGTTCCAGCCGGCGGAAGTGGGGGTCGTCTTATACGGCGAGTATAGGACGAAACCTACATTTCATCATGAAAAGTAGGGGGTTGTCTTATACGCCGGAAAATACGGTACTTCCCCCTCGTCCGTTACCCGCTCCGGTGGGGGGGGAAAGCATTCAATCTTTTCTGGCAGAGTGGAGAAAAATTACTCAGGACAAGTGGGTGCTGAATATTGTTTGCAATGGATACAGTCTTAGGTTCACCGGCCCGCCTCCATCGATCCCTCCGGTCAGCTCACAGTATCAACTGCGCGAGCTCCAGGCGGAGGCCGACGTCCTCTTGAGGAAAAGGGCCATAGAAGACGTGCCTCTGTCTCAGAGAGGAAGAGGTCTGTACTCCCGATTCTTTCTGGTCCGAAAAAAGGACAAGAACGAGTTCAGGCCCATTCTGGATTTGCGACAGGCAAACAAGTGGATTCGCAGAGAAAAGTTCCGCATGCTGTCGTTGCATCAGATTTATCCTCAGCTGCAACGGGGAGACTGGCTTTGTGCCATAGACCTACAGGATGCTTACTTCCTTGTGCCCATTGCACACAAACACCGGAAGTTCCTGCGATTCCAAGTCCGCGCCAATCACTATCAATACACAGTGTTGCCGTTCGGACTGAAGTCCGCACCCAGAACATTCTCGAAGTGCATGGCGGTGGTGGCCGCACACCTGCGTAAGAACAAGGTGTTTGTCTACCCGTACCTGGACGATTGGTTGATCAAGGCCTCCTTCTCGGAAGCTCAAGCGCACTTCCAGAAGACGTGCGTTCTCTTGAACAAGCTGGGGTTGCACATCAACATGTCCAAGTCTGTCCCGACTCCGGTCCAGTGCATACAGTACTTGGGAGCATCCATCGATACGCTGTCAGCAAGCGTGTCTCCTTCGGAGGAGCGACGGCGATCGATCCTTCGGAAGGCTCAGGCTCTTATGACCGCTCCATCTACAACAGTGAGGACGGTGTCTTCTCTACTGGGGTCGATGGCCTCTTGTATCTTCCTCACTCCCCATGCAAGACTTCACATGAGACCTCTGCAGGAGTGCTTGGAGGACCAGTGGGACCAGAGGAGAGGATCTTGGGACGACAAGATACGACTGCCTCTGCATGCTCTTCAGTCTCTGAGGTGGTGGTGTTCAGCGGAGAATCTCCTCAGAGGGGTTCCCTTCCACAAGGACATTCCTACTCAGACGATTGTGACGGATGCTTCTCTCCACGGATGGGGAGCGCATTCGGGAGACTTACAGATTCAAGGTGCGTGGTCTCCGATGGAGTCCACTTATCACATCAATTTCCTGGAACTCAGGGCTGTTCACTTGGCGCTGAAGGCCTTTCATCCGTCCTTCTGGACCAACTCTCTGCTTGTACAGACGGACAATACTACCACAATGTATTACCTCAACAAGCAAGGGGGGTCGAGATCGCGCACCCTGTCTCGGGAGGCGCAGACGATCTGGCATTGACTTCTGGCAAGAGGATTGACGATAACGGCCACCCATCTGCCAGGTGTGCAGAATGTTCAGGCGGACGCACTGAGCAGACTGATTCAGGAAAACCACGAACGGGTCATAAACGACGACGTGCTAGGAGAAGACTTCGAAAGGTGGGGGACTCCAGACGTAGATCTGTTCGCCACCACAGAAAACAGCAAATGCCGAGACTTCGCCTCCAGGTACTAACAGCAAGGGACGCTGGGGAATGCACTCTGGATCAACTGGTCAAACAGCTTTGTGTACGCTTTTCCACCCATTCCCCTGATTCCAGCGGTGCTGATCAAGCTGTCCCAATCCAGGGCACGGAGGATCCTGATTGCCCCGGAATGGCCCAGGCAGTGGTGGTTCACGGACCTTCTACACTGGTCTCTCCTTCCGCACATACGGCTGCCGTGCAGGCCGGACCTTCTCACGAAGTTCGGGGGGCAGATGTTGCACCCGAACCTCTCCTCTTTGAGTTTGGCGGCATGGCTCCTGAGATAGTGCAATATGGCCATTTGAATCTCCCAGACGATTGCATGGACATACTGAAGGAGGCTAAGCGACCTTCCACTAGGACTTCCTATGCTTACAAGTGGAAGAGGTTCTGTATCTGGTGCAGGTCTAAGAACTATGACCCTACGACATGCAAGGAAGACGTCATCCTTTCTTATCTTCTACATTTGGCGCAGTCTGGCCTTAACGTTCATTCCATTAAGGTTCATCTCGCTGCCTTGACTGCCTACAGGAAATGCCCTTCACAGACTTCCTTCTTCCAGATCCCTTTGGTCAAAGATTTCTTGGAAGGCTTGAAGAAAGTATTCCCTCCTGTCAGGCTTCCTTCGCCTTCATGGGATTTGAATGTGGTGCTGTCCAGATTGATGCAGGAGCCTTTTGAACCCATTCATAAGGCTTCGCTGCAGCACCTGTCCTGGAAGGCGGCGTTCCTCGTGGCCATCACATCGGCCCGCAGGGTGAGTGAAATTCAGGCGTTGTGTTGCCAAGAACCTTATACTGTATTTCATGCTGCTAAGGTTGTTATGCGTACTCACCCTAAATTTCTTCCCAAGGTTATTTCTGATTTTCATATCAACCAGACTATAACTTTACCTACGTTTTTTCAGAATCCTTCATCTCCAGCGGAAAGGTCTTTACATTCCCTGGATGTCAGGAGGGTGTTGAAATTTTATCTGGATAAAACCAAGGATATTCGTAGGTCAGACCAATTGTTTGTCAATTATGGATCTGTCAGGACGGGTTTTGCTACCTCTAAGCAGTCCATCTCCAGGTGGATTGTGTCCTGCATACAGCTGTGTTACCAAAAAGCTAATAAGACCTTAGGGGGTAAGCCTAAGGCTCATTCCACCAGGGGTAAAGCTGCCACGACGGCTTTACTCCGTAATGTTCCGATTGCAGAGATCTGAAAGGCGGCCACTTGGAAGTCGGTTCATACCTTTGCTAAGCATTACTGCCTGGACACTGATGCCAGG
Source organism: Lissotriton vulgaris (assembly GCF_964263255.1). Lineage (NCBI taxonomy): Eukaryota > Metazoa > Chordata > Amphibia > Caudata > Salamandridae > Lissotriton > Lissotriton vulgaris. The sequence continues at coordinate 409,633,608 of NC_141699.1, read as the reverse complement.
GCAGACGCTCAGGTTGGGCAGGCTTCGCTGCGGAATTTATTCGCACTATAGTGGTTGTTTCTGTTTCTCCACCGCCGCTTGGTGTGGGGATGGGCTTGCGATTCTATTCACTAGATTATGACTATACACAGAGATCCCCTACTACAGAAGGAGTAGTTTATGTCCTGTAACTCCAGTTCTGTAGTAGGGGTATCTCTGTTATAGTCATAAGCGCCCTCCCGCCTCCCCGGTGGAGAATTCTTCATGTAAACAATGCTACAGGTCTGGCGTTTTTACGCCTTCAAAAAGAACTGAAAGTAAGTTGGACCTGCTATGCATTCTGGGATACTGGGAGAAGCTTCTGGAAGGTTTCCTTAAAGGCACAGTATCCTGTTTAAGCCACATAATGGCAGCATATGGGGCTTGTCTGTCCAGGTTCTCCTCTCTATCATTCCTGAGGGATCTTGCTGGTGAAGCAAGGAAAATCTGTACAGGCTTTGCTGTTTTTGTGGATTTTATGGTGGAATTTCTAGTTGAAGTACTGGACAGTGTAGCCTTTTTAGGCTGCATTATCTGTCTTTAAATTCTCTCTTAAGTGTCTATGCATTTCTGCATTTTTTGACACTTTAGAGATTATTTTTGATTGCTCCGGGGTCCACGCACATGGGCGGGACTATTCACTAGATTATGACTATAACAGAGATACCCCTACTACAGAACTGGAGTTACAGGACAGAAACTACTCCATCTCATACCATCACATCACATATTTGTAGCAGCAGCAGTCTTTTCTCTATAACAATAGTCCATATTTCCGGCATATTCCTGCTACAATATAACTATACATATTCAGTCTACATCATAATTGTAGCAAGATACCTCTCTTGCGTGCAAGCTATCCCAAGTGATGGTAGTGCATTATCACATTAATACGAGCAACAGTCCCCAACACCCCCTCCCAATCCTCCACCGTCTCACGCGTACTTCTGAATCTTGCACCTTTTGCATTTTCCGGACTACGTGCATATCAAATCCAAGTGTTTCTATAATACATTTCCCTGTCTTATTCGTTTTTAATAAGACTTAATTACTCTTCTGCACAGTCAATTATATATCTTGCTTAGGGTCTTAATCTGCATCTGCCGATTTTATGGTTGCAACATCCCATCCCACTCCAGCGCTATTGGCGTTTTTCGTAGGCCCCTTATTTCTTCTCTCAGCAGTGCCCTACCGCAGTAACTCCATATGTCAGGTCAATACATCTGGGGGTTCCGCGATTTCCATCTCATAGTTATATTACGTATAGCTAAGATGAGTGCTAGGTTTATAAAGCGGTATTGCACTTTGTTTGGACATTTGTTTGTCGAGTCCCAAAATGCATTCTTCCACTGTGTATTTCCCGGTTTGCCGCTTCCCCTGTTCTTTGCCTGACAGCGTCCCAGTATCCCCACACCTTTGGACAGGTCCATAACCTGTGGATTAGGTGCGCTCCCTCTAGTAAGCATCTCGGAAAAATATTGTTGAGTATGGGGGAACATTCTATATTATTTGTGGGGAGTAAGATAAGCACGGTGCAATACCATTGTCTGTATTTCAATTTTGTCTTCCTCGATGTCTTCCTTAGGTGTTCCAGTATCCTTTCCCATTCTTTCTGTTACTTCCCTACCTATGTCCCCCTTCCATGTAGTCTTTAGTGCACCTAGAATGGCTTTCGTATGCGAACTGATGCTTGTATAGAGCCATCTGATGAGGTGGCTGCCTCTTCCCATATAATATATCATCTTGACCAAGTCATTGGTAGGGGGTTCTTGCCTTAGCGGCGCCCATTGTGTTTTTATGTATCGTATCAGTGCAGTGTGTAATGTTTATGTTTGTTTTTGGAATTTTTATTGCGCACAACTACCCTGGGGTGTCTCGGCGCATGTTGGACTTCCTGGGATGGAAAGCAACCAGGTGATCATTGATTAAATAACCAGGTTTTCAGAAGTTTACGGATGATGATGAGTGGGACTAGATTTGATGAACAGAGGGAGAGATTTCCATAGCCTGGGGGTTGCTACTAAGAAACGTCTGTCTCCCCAGGTAGTGGTTCTGGTACGTGGGACGGGGAGAAGATGGGTGCATGATGAACGAAGTGATCTTTTTGGAGCGTAGCTCCGAAAAGCATCCTTCAGAAACCTGGGACCTGACTCATGGATGGCTTTATAGGCAATACAGAATGCCTTAAATTTTTATCCGACTCTTGACCCTTAGCCAATGCAGGTGACGTATGGCCGAGGAGGTGGGGCGGTGACCAGGGATGCCGAGCAAAATTCTGGCTGCAGCGTTTTGGGCTGATTGTAGTTTGGTTAAAACCTGTTCTTGCGTGTTGAAGAGAGCGTTGCCATAATCCATTGGAAAAAACAAGTCTGGTAATCAATGTTTTTCCTGCAGCTGGAGGGAGATATGGCAACAGCTTCTTGATCTTCCTCAGCATATAGAAAGAGGATGCGACCACTGCATTCACATGGTGCTTGAATACCAGCTTGTCATCGAACATGACACCGAGGTTTCTGACCTTGGCAACAGGGGTGGGAGGAGAACCCATTTCAGTGGGCCACCAAATGGAGGACCATTCCGGTGAAAGGTTGCCAAAGGTCATCACCTCGGTCTTGTCCGAATTTAATTTCAAACAGTTACTTGACATCCATAAGCCAATGGCCGACATCCCCTCCTGGAATCTTGCAGCAACGACTGGTCCATCCTTATGTACCGCCAACACCAATTAGGTGTCATCCGCATAGTTGGTTAAGCGCAGACCGTGTGTGCTTTTATAACCCTCGCCAAATCCGCCACATGTATATTGAATAATATGGGGCTTAGCGAGGAGCCCTGGGGCACCCCGCAAGGAAGGGTGGAGGAAGGAAAGTAGAAAGTGCCCAATTTCACCGACTGCGTGCGGTTGGCCAGAAATGAGGCAATGAGGTCCCTGGCAAAATGGCTGACCCCCAGCGATGTGACACGGTCGATCAAGATGGAGTGATCGACCGTGTCAAAGGCGGCGGACAGATCCAGGAGTATAAGGACAGCTGCCCCACCCTAGTCCATTATAGTCCTAATCTCATCAGAGGCCTTTATCAGGGCGGTTTCTGTACTATGGCCCTTCCTAAACCCGAACTGGGTGTCATCTAAAAGTTGATGAGTCTATGAACCCTGAAAGCTGTTTGTTCATGACTGCTTCAAATATTTGGGCCGGGAATGGGAGACAGGCGATGGGTCTGTAACTGGCTGAGTCAGCGTGGTCCAAGGACGGCTTTTTTAACAGGGGCTTGATGACTTCCGTTTTCCAAATTTCAGGATAAATGCCTGTCTGGAAGATGGAATTACTTAAGTCCGTGAGAGGGGAAGTAATAACCTCAGTGAGGGCGCTCAGTATGGAAGGGGGGCAAGGGTCTAACAGAGATCCAGATTTAATAGAGGTGATCAGCAAACTTATCTGGTCTGTCGAAACCACTTGAAAATTGGAGAACATGGGTGTAGTTGAGGGGGCCTGAGGAAGTGGGTAAGGACAATCCGAGCAGTTAGGGAGGGAGAAAGATGCATAAATATTAGTGACCTTGGTGGAAAAGAAATTAGCTACCTCATTACAAAAATCTTGAGAATGGCTCAATGGGCGTTCCTGTCGGAGGGTTAGAGAATCTACTACTTGAAATAGCTTTCTTGTAGAATTTTGGGCGGATTCAATCTGGGCCTGAAAAAAGCACTTTTATGTTTGATGGATCTTTTGTACAGCGCTAGCGCATCTTTGTAGGTTTGTTTATCCGAAGGACTGTAGTGCTTGCGCCAGCGTCTTTCTAAGTTCCTACAATACTGCCGTTGTAGTCGAAGATACTCTGTAAACCATTGGGCAGATAGCGTGGCCCGATTAGAAGTAATGGATTTGGCCGGGGCTACTTGATTAATTGCGTCCAGAATCCATTTTGGTACCTGCTTGACAGAAGACTGGGGTGAGGTGATACCTCGTAAGGAGATTCAGCCAGGATATTGGACAATAACGGGTAGTCCAGGTTTTTCCAGGCTCTGGTACCAATAGGGGTGCGAGATGTGGACTGGGGAGGGTTAGGGTTATGAGCCAAAATGGAGAAAATTACTGCAAGGTGGTCAGACCATACTACGGGAAGAACAGTGACAAGCAAAATGTTGGGGTTGTTGGTGAACAAATCATCAAGCGTGTGACCTGCTTGATGAGTAGGGGCTGCCACTAACTGCTGTAGGCCTACCGTGATTAGATCGGCAATAAGTTGAGTGGTGTCTTTGTCCCCTACAACTTCCAGGTGAAAATTGAAGTCCCCCAAAATGGTATAGTCCGAATGGGCTAAGGAAAGTTCCGTAAATTCATCAAGAGCCGATAGGAAACTAGTATGCGAGCCAGGGGGGCGGTATAAAAGAATCCCTTTAAAAAGTGTAATGGAGAAGGTACAGGCTTCACAATCCAGTCGATGAATAAGTTCGATTGTGGAGTGAAAAAACGCTTTATAGATAATGGCTAAACCACCTCCTCTCCCCGTAGTTCTGTCCTGTCTTACCACACAGAAGCCCTCCGGTGTGGCCGAACAGAAATCCGGGCCGGAGGCAGCATCACCCCAAGATTCAGTCATAAACAGGATGTCCAGCTCCTGGCTTACTATGAATTCCCTGATGTCTAAGCTGTGTTTCGGGAGGGAGCGGGCGTTAATAAGCGCCGAGCGAAAATAGCGCTTAGGTGTGGGAGTAATACCATGGGCTGAAGGCATAGGACATGGGAGGGTGTAGTTACAGCCTGGACATGGGGCAGGGGCGGACACAAGGCAGCTAGGAGGGGGCAAGTGTCGACACCGCGTGTTGGTGGTAGGAGTATTGATTTCCAACAGCTGAGAGGATGAGTAGCGCAAAGAGGTACTGTGAGAATCAGAGTGCCCGGGGCCAGGAGGAGTGGTATAATATGTATAAGTGTTCTGGGACTCCAGTTTCATTGACAAAGGTATCATGGTCTAGTAATATGCCATCCCCAAACCGATCTGACACCGTGCTCATCCCGCTTCCAGCCAGGGCCCCAGCTTGCGTTTCAGGAGTCTACCATTAGTGGAATCCCCACCTGGGGAATGTTACCCGCTTATGCCGGGGTGTTTGTGTGTATTGTAGAGCCACCTTCCAGCAGCAGAGCACCGTAGCCAACAGTGGGGGAAGGTCTTGCGGGGGTCTACTAACTGGCAGTAATAACATATGCAGTGCACCGTTGTCAATATATGTCTCCTGCAGGTTGCGTCCCGCCCTCCAATATGACAGCCATTGTAATTGTCTTGCATAGAAGTATGCTCGTAAGTCTGGGACACCCAGACCTCCCATTCGTGTACCTATTTGCAACTTCTGCAGGCTTATCCGTCTTCTACCATTTCCCCAAATTAATTCAGTAATCTTTTTTTTTTTTAGCAGTTTGAACGTTGCCTGTGGTACAGGTAATGGTAAATTAGTGAAATAGTACAAGAGCCTCCGCAGCACCACCAGTTTTGCAAGGGCCACAATCCCCATAATAGATAGGGGCAATGCCGTCCAGAAAACTATACTGGACCGCAGAGCCCGGATAGTTTTGTGTAGGTTACCATCTAGTTTATCTCCCTGCTTCCTATAATTTGTATGCCTAGGTATTTAAAAGTAATCGGGGCCACCGCTAGGTGAGTCTCCAAAGTCTATACTTTCTGTGTCTTCATGTTCTGTGAAGTAGAAAGCATGTGATTTCCCCACATTGATAGCCAATTCAGACATAATTTCAAAGGGACGGAACGTGTCGTATATTGAGGCCAGTGGCACGTTGAGGTCCCGTAGATACAAAATGATGTCTGCAATGCCAAGAACAAGTGTAGTGTTTTTTCCCAGCAATATGCCCCAGTCTGCAAATTTTTCTCTCGGCGTTATGGCTAATGGTTCCAGCGCCAGTATAAAAATAAGAGGCCTTGCCTCGTCCCTTTATGTACGGAATATTTCTCCGAGATGTGCTGCCAGTGCGGGTTCGTGCCGTAGGGGCCTTATATAGCAGACACAACCAAGTAATATACCCCTCTGAGTTCCCAAATCTCGCCAGTGCCTGAAACACATACTCTCAACTAATGGAGTCAAAGGCTTGCCTCAAATCTAGGGAAAGACATCCCGTGTGTGGGTATTGGCTCAGGGCTTCCGTCATTAGTTGGTGTAGCTTCCTAATATTTAACGATGTGTTACGGGACGGCAAGAACCTGGTTTGGTCAATGTAGATTAATCCGGACAGGGATGGCAATAACCGATTTGCCAGTACCTTACTCAGGATCTTCTATTCCGTACTTCGGGACAACGGTCGTTAGTTGGCCATATCTGTGGGATCTCGCTCAGCCTTCGGGAGGGATATTACTAACGATTGCGCCATTGTACTTGGCAAAGATCCCTTCTCCCATGCTTCTTTATATAACATCTACAATTGAGGTACTAGGAAGTCTGTGTACATACCATAGAATTCTATGGGGAGCCCGTCTATGCCCGGGGTTTTATTTCGTGGAAGTCCCTTCATGGCTATTCTAATCTCATATTGGGTAATGGGTCCTGTTAGGTCTTTCTGAGCTGCGGCTGTGAGCCTTTGGTATGTCAGGGGAGAAAGAAAGGCTTCTGTTTGGGAGACTGTGTTACCGTCTGTTGCACTGTATAATGCGGTGTAGTATTGTCGAAAGGCTGTGTTGATATCTGCCTGTGTATTAACTATTGTCCCATCCACTATTACAATTTCATGTATAACCACCGTCGGGGGGGGGGGGGGGACGTTATGGATCAATTTAGCAAGTAGGGTCCCAGATCTATCTGCTTCAGCGTGTGCTGTCCTCGTGTATGCCTGATAATCTACTACTCGCAGAGACTCTAGCAGTTCTGCATGTTTTATTCGCGCTTCCTGCAGTGGGCCCTTTCGGTCCTCATTTGTCACAGCCTCCTGTTTCAAATTTACCCATGCAGTCTTCCACCTCTATCAACGCCTTATAGAGTTCCTGTAAGACTCCCACTGTCGTGCTTATCGATTTCCCCCGAATCACTGCTTTAAAAGCGTCCCACTCTGAGTCTGTTCATCGCAGTGTTATTTTCTGCAAAATAATATTCACTGGTCTCAGAGAGGTCGTTACGGAATACTCAGTCTTCCAGCAGCTGTGCTCATAACCGCCATGTGGGAACCGGTGTGGGCACCCTCCCCCATGCAATTATCTCCAGTGGGTTATGATCGGAAAAGGTTTTTGGTAGGTACGTGGCATTGCGCGTTCTGGTTGAGCAGTATATCCTGTTTATTCTGGTGTGTAGGTAGTGTACTGTAGAATAATAGGAGTATTCCCTGTGCGCAGTATGCCTCCTCCTCCAGACGTCACTTAACTCCCATCCTTGCGCCCATCTATTCAATGCCTCTACTTGTTTGAACACACCTTCTCCATGTAGTGGATGTGACATATCTAGGACCACATCCATTACCCCAGTATCCATGGCTGTGATTCCAATCCCGCCAGTGCCCCGCTCACAAGGTCCCAGTACTTATCTTGCTCCAAGTTCGGAGCGTATACCATGCCCAGTATTACAGGTTGCCCGTCTAACGTACCCCTTACAAATATGTATCTTCCTAGTTTGTCCACCCTTCTGTCCCAGGGCTATAAATGGCACTCCATGCGGTACCCAAATAGTGGTCCCTCTTCCATAGTGGAGTAAGTGGTGGAAAAATCTAGCCCCTTCCACTTCTTGCTTAGTTTCACTACTTCACTGCCTATCATATGAGACTCTTGTAAGTATGCTATTTGTGCTCTGCGACGCTGTAGCTGATCATTTATCCTATGTCGCTTCTGTACTGTTCCCATACCCCGTATATTGCAAGTTATTATAGTGTATTTACCCTGTGCAGCCATTTAAACTAGTATGTAGCTTCAGGGAGATGCATGTGGTGCGTGAAGAAAGGAGCCCAGTTTTCCATATCTATACTGTGAGACTTTCCCTCTCCTGTAATATCCCAATACTCAGTCTGGTCATCCAACTATATCGGACCATACAACTTCACTGAAACAATAAGAACTAAATGGTCGTGCATATGCCTTTGCCATGTAGGGGACATCGCTAGCGCCCTCCATGTGGTGTACTCTTCTAACAACAATTCAGTTGAGCTTCTACGGAACCTTAGCCCGAAGCATTAATAAACAAACATTGTACATGTACCTTCAGCACAGTATACGTTTCACAAATACCCATGGCGTGGTTACATAACTTATACTTGCGGGTACAGTCAGCAATACAAGTCTTTGTTGATTTGCGGTGTCGCAGATGGGAACATAGCCACACTGCCCTCAGAATCCGATTCGTGCGTGACTACTTCCTCTGAGGAGGTCTTAACCTTCACTCCCGAAGCATGTGTAAACTTGGCTGTAGCTATAAGTGCCTTCGATTTGTTCTGGTGCATCTGTTGTGTAGTGAGGTATTGTCGTGCAGGAGTCCTATGCGTCCGTCGGTTACCACGCCCAGTGAGCCTCCCCGAGCTCACTCTGTTCTGATCAGTGAGTTGAGTTAGTCAGTGCAGCGATTGTTGGTTCCACCACCTCTAGCCAATCCTCCACATCACCAGGACTTTCAAAGAAATAGGACTTTTGGTTGTGCAAGATTTTTAGGAGCGCCGGAAAGAGCATCTTTAAGGAATAAAAATGGGGGAGTCTTTCCAAACCAAGAGCATGTCTTTATGTGGGCGTGCAGAGTCTGTTCAGCTCTCGACACCCCAAGTGGTTAAAGGTCAGTTCAGAAACAGAAAATACAAAAATAACACGATGCAAGACACAAAATACACAATCTTACCAAGTAATCGAACGGATTTCCCTCTCTATTTTTTCATTTTCCTCTGATTGAAGAATCTAACTCTGGCTTACAGTCCCTAAAAGCATTACGGCTTGCTCCCTGGTACCTCTAACCCTAAAACATCTCAAAGGTGTAATCGGAGATGACTCCCTAGCTTTTTGCAGGAGAATGTCTGTCACTGAAGTTTAGCAATTTCATAATTAAAGGTCGAGGCGGAGCTCCTGGTTTCGGGCGGCCGGTAGGTATCCTGTGTGCTCGCCCATTGCAATATTGCATGGAAAGTCCCTCATTGGTGACATGGTCTCGGAACCACTGCTCCATATATCTAGTCTCATTGTTTCCTTCCCTTTTCTCAGGCAGTCCTATGATACGGATTTTACTGCGTAGGGCCTTTCTGAGTCTTCCACCCGGTCTAGTAGGGTAGCCACTTGATCCTGCAGCTGTGTGATCTTAGCATCAGCCTGTGACTGCCGCGGGACCACCTCTTCCAACGTCGCCGCATTATCTTTCACTTTTTTTCGCAAGTTTAGCGTGGTCCGCTCTGAGTAAGTTAAGGCCCGTAGTTGGTCCCAATTTGGAGTTCTATCGCCTTCCTAGATTCACGATCAGCTTATCTACAGGCGTAGGTACTACTGTCTGCGGGCTATTCACCATTCCTGCTTTGTGATTCGCAAGAGCTGCCGTATCCTGGACAGGGTCCTGTTCGCCCTGGTCTTGTTGCTTCACTCCCTTACTTCCCATCGTGTAGGTCACTCCAGCAGCAGGCAGCCCGTGTGGAATGGACGCAAGTTGACAAGTCCCTCTCTAAGGTCACCAATGCGCCTCTTCAGTACTCTTCCCAGCTCCCTCACTGCCCTTTCACTTGTCGCACGCCGCACAGCCAATCGTCTAACCCTCTATCTCTTACTGCGTGGCACGTTTTGCAGTGTCACCGCTCTATCGCACACCGGGGTGGGGAGCCTCCGTTTATCCACAGTGGGTCTATGATAGCTGCAACCCCCACAGTTATGGCTCCAGATCCCTTTCCGTAACGCCAGCCGCAGTCTGCGTCCTCCACAGCAGGCACCAAGAGCACGGTGAGTCCTACCAGCTTGGGGATCGCATGCCACAGGCCCGCCAGTGTCCGCTACAGGCAGCTCTCCATCTGCCCCACCACTTTTATGCACGTAGGACTCGGGACCCTGTCTCTGGTCCCACTGGAGCTGTCCCTGGTAAAACCGTGTCTATTTATCGAAGTGCCCTCCCTCAAGTGGTGTCACAATGGGTATTTCACTCTCAATGTTTCTCCAGTCATGTCAGTCCTAGTGAAGTTCATATACAGGCGCACACTGCTGCCATTTGCCCCATCGCGCCCGTCGCGGCTCAATTAGGGGTTACAAATCACCCGCACATCACTTTCAGGGGTCCCAGTGCGAGCACCTTCTCCCGCTCCGTTTTCCGCCCGTACCTGGAGTGTGCATTCGTCCTGCTTAGTGCTGGTACTGCCTGGGAATCACTGCCTGCAGCACTCTGTTCTTGCCCTGCCAACGGTACCAGACAGTAGGCCGCACCTCAACTCCAGCCTCGCGTAGTCACCATGCTAGTGCCGGTACTCCTCCCACTTTCTGTTCTCTGAGCGGCATCCGCCGCAGCGCCCCTCACAGTCCCGTCCGGGAACAGGGCAATCCTGAACTCATGGCAGTGTCCCCTCGTCCCAGCCACAGTGCTCCACAAGCGCCAGAATCACTTGCCTCGGTGTCTGTCCAGCTCTTAGCGTTCGTGACCCCGCTCCGCCATTAGGCCTCAAGACACATAACTTCGGCTGTGTACATTATTCCTCCTTCCCAGCAGCAGCGAGTCTTCTGCGCTTCCCCCGCTGCTAATCCACACCGTTTTTTATAGCGTTCCTTCAGTACTTTAGGCCATGCACCCCAGGATTATTCCTGCCCAGGTCAGGAGCTCCACTAAAGAACAAGCGTCATGCCTGGCTGCTAGCCACGCCCCCCAACTCCACAGTACCATAATGGCTTTACTGAAAACTCTGAGAAGTTTGGTATGAAACTTAGCACATTAAACTCACACAGATAACAGTGTGGGATTTAATGAAAAATGCACACAGAGGGCATCTTGGAGATGACCCCTGAAAAATTACCTAACACTAGTGTCCAGGCTGAGTGGCTGCTCCCCAGCTGCCACCACCAGACATGTGAGGAAGGGAGGTGTACCCACCTCTTCCAACCCCACCTCCTAGGTGGGGGAGGAGAGGTGAAGCACAACTCAGTCCCCGCCATCTTACAGATGGGGGGGATCCAGCCAACCAGAGTGAGGCATATGTTGGCATAATAGGGGGTTTACCCACTTCAAGGAAGGGACCCATTGGTCCCAACCTTTTGCTTGCATGTAACGCACCTAAATCTAGTATTTAAGGGCACCCCTGAACCTTGCCTCCTCAGACAAGAAACTACAAGAAGAAAAGGACTGACCAGCCATGCCAAAGCTAAGAACAGGAGGATTCCCACTGACTTGGCCCCAGCCCTACCGGCCTGTCCCCACCTCGAACCTGCAGAAGCAAAACTCCGGTGTGTCATGCAGCCAGCAACCTTAAGAACCTGAAGGTCCGGCCCTGCCTTCCTAAGTAAAGACTTGGTCTCTCGTGAACACTGGATTTGTTCACCAACGGACTCCAGCTCCGGTGAAATCCACGAGTCCCCACCCAACGCCCACTGCCTGAGTTTGATTAGCCCAGCACCACGATGAGGTATCCCCGGCGATCCTGACCCAAGATCTAGTGATCCCTGACCGGCCTCAAGCCTCCAGCCTCAATCCGGAAGGTCCCCCCAACCGTGACCAGGAGATTGTAAGCAGATCCGACTTTAAAAGACACCCCTTCACCAGACGCCCCATGGCCTTGTGTGGCCCAATAGACTGTGTAACCCCCAGCATCCCAACTTACCTCTCCAATTTGTGGTCTCACCCAGAAAACCTTTGTCCCAAAGCCTGTAGTGTTTAGAAACCAGAGACTCCCTATTGAAAGTAACAGGGTACCCGATGACAAACCAGCACCCTGCATCTGTCCACCCTTTGGTGCTATCATAAACCCCCATTTACCCTGAGCATAAGTCCAGGAGCTTTGCTTCCACAACCTTGTGGCTTGCTCGTGAGCAGCCATTAACCAGAGACTTCCTATCCCCCATTGGATAACATTGAGCCTCAGCACTTTGCACCCGGCCGCCCTAGTGCAGCTAAGGGTGTTACAAGAGTGCATCCTTGACCCTGGGGGACCCCTGAGTCTAACCCCAGGAGCCCAGCTCCCACAACAAAGTACTTGCCTGTTTTGCAGCGTGAATCTTTCTGGATTCACTATGCTGTGCATTATTCCGCGGTCTTGTGGTTTGGTCCGTAATCGTAGTCTTCTTTTCTTTTTTTTTTTTTTTTTTCTCGTAGCCCAGGTGGGCGTCGACGTCCCACCTTTAGGTGTATTTCCGGTGACGTCTGCACGCTTCCTGCGGAAGCACCCACTCTTGGGCGCCATCTTCAGATTCTTTTTTCCGCGGTTGGGTCTGAATCGTTCCCGAGAGGGCTCCAGATATTTTTGGAGAAAGAAGAAGAAAACACTCAGTTTTTGGACGAAAAACATTGAAGACTTCAGGAGACTAGATCATCGAGGATCGACAAAGGAGGGAAGGAAGTTCAAGAACTTCGAATTTCCATCGAGGAATGCGAGCGCAGGGGGCCCCCTGAACGTATGAGATGTACAAGACTCCTTTCAAGTCCTGCGCAAATTGCCACCACAAGTACGCGCAGAAGAACCAGCACCCGGTTTGCAACCTCTGCCTACCGGTAGACCACGAGAGCAGTGACTGCAACGCCTGCTCCGCCTTTACGCCAAACTCTTCGAGTTCGAGTGAGACAGAGTAGCCAACGCCACGATGCAGGGCAAGGGCCAGCCTCCATCCCTTCGAGACCTGGGGCTATCTTCAGACGAGAAGACAACAACGCCGCCGAAGACGACGGCTACACGGTCGTAGAGACCAATATTACGAAGACTCCAAAAAAGGTAGGAGACTCTACGGCCCCTAAAGCCCGAGAGACCCTGAATCTCGAAAGATCGAGGGAAAATCCTCAAAAGCGCCGGTGCCGAATGTTTCGGCGCCCGCACCTAAACCCAGGCCCAGCGGATCCTCTGAGGAGAACCGCAAAAGCCGTAGAAAAACGTCTCCGAAAAGGAACGTCCGGCGCTGAGGGAGAAGGACCCGAAAAAGGCTCCAGCGCCGACGCCGAAACCTTCGACGCCGAAAATAGGTTTTGCGCTGAATTTTAAAAAAAAAGACCGGCCGAACCATTGGACGCAGATCTGGCTGCCGAAATCGAGAAGAAGAGGCATCTCGAAGCCGAGATGGAAAACGTCCTGCAACGAAAGAAGGATTTCGATGCCAGGATGATAGACTACATAATTCCGACGAAGCTCAAGCCACAGGTGCACGAGGTGGTCGAGGAGGAAGAGGATGAAGTCGAGGAACAGTCGGAGAATGTCGAAGCATTCGACGAACCCGACAAAGACGAGGCCGTCTTCGACTACTATGAGGACGACGACGACCGCAGGACGCTCCTGGGTTCGGTGACCTCGGAGACCTCGGAAACTCAGGAGATAGACTGGCAAGAAGTCAACACAGATAGTCCTGAAGAAAGCGTCGACCCATATCCTTCGAGGCCTTCGCCGCCAGATGACATTGGGGTGTACAACAGTCATCCGGAATGCAGCGGCTGTCTTCAAGGTGAAACTCGACGAAGAGCAGCATAAGACTGACTTCCTTCTCGAGACATTGCTCCCCACACAGACCAGGAGCCAGTACCTGCCAATGCTGGAAAGTGTCATGGCACAAGGGAAAGAAGCTTCAAGGATCCGGCTACATGCAAGGCAGTCACCCCAAGGACTGAAAAGAAGTATAAACATTCATCAAAGGACCTACCCTATATCCATGGCACGGTCTTAGCTGACTCAATCATTGCTGCCACAGCAAGGAAAAGGGCTAATGTGCCTACTACCTCAGGGCCACCTCCAGACAAGGAGAGCAAGAGGATGGACTTGGTAGGGAGAAGAATTGAAAGGAATGCTGCGATGCACTGGCGAATGGCCAATTTCAACGCACTACTAAACAGGCATCAGTACCAGATCCTGGAGGAACTTGGCCAGTTGATAAAGAATATGCCTCAGGAATTCAGGGACAGAGCTGAAAACCTAGTCGAGGAGGGGAAGAATGTGGCAAACTCTTGCATCAAGACCGCTCTGGACGGAGCTGACACCTCCAGTAGGCTCATGATGGGCATCACAGAAAGACCAGCCTGGCTCAGGGTGTCAGGCTTCAAGCCAGAAGTACAACACAGCATCCTGAACACCCCGTTCAACGGACAGACCTTGTTCGGGGCCCCAGTAGACGAAAAGCTCAGCCAACTAAACAAAGACCATGAGAAAGCAAGGTCCATGGGGGCATTGCAGTTCAGAGGGTCGAAAAGGGGCACCCCATCACGAAGGCCCAACGGCAGGGGTGGTAACCAGGCAGGAACATCGCACCAGGCGTTCCAACAATCACACCAGGCGGAGAGCCAAACACAGCAAGGGCAACAGAAGCAGTCCTGGCAACACCAGCAGAGAGGCTAGTCCTTTCGCGGGAGAGGCAATGGACGTGGCCATAATAGGAGGGGAGGACAGCAACCCCCGCCAAGTGAATTGGTCAGGTAACGTGTGCCCACCCAAATAAGAACTCCCAGGGTGAGGTACAAGGACAACACGCAGGGGTCAAGCGCACTAAACACCTGTGTACATGTGAGACCAGAGGGAGGAAGACTAAAACATTACTTCCAGGAGAGGAAGGTAGTAACTTCGGACAAACTGGTTCTTAACATCATGCAGTTCGGATACTGCATAGAACTGGAAAAGACGCCAACAAGCAGAAAGCCAAAAAGAAGGCAACTAGCAAGGAAAGAGCTGCAGCTACTTCAAGAGGAAGCAAGAGAGCTCCTGCAAAAACAAGCCATAGAACCAGTACCTTACAGAGAAAGGAACAGGGGGGTGTATTCAATGTACTTCCTGGTGCCAAAGGTAGACAAACAATGAGACTCATCCTGGACCTAAGGTTCTTACACAAATTCATAAGAACGCAAAAATTCAAAATGACCTCACTACAACGAGGTGCTTTCTGAATTGCAAAGAGGAGACTTCATGGTCACCATAGACCTAAAGGGTGTCTACCTACACATACCAACGAACAGAAGTCACAAACATCTGCTCAGATTCGCCATAGGGGAACACCACTATCAGTTCACCACCCTAGCGTTCGGTCTAAAGTCGGCACCAAGGGTCTTCACAAAGTGCCTAGCCACAGTTGCAGCACACCTAAGAAGGGAGGGAATACACGTATACCCTTACCTGGACGACTGGCTAATAAAAACAAGGTCATACCAGATATGCAAGGAGCATGCACAGAGTGACAAGAACACTGATGGACCTGGGATTCTCCATATACTGGAGAAATCCTCAATGGAACCAGAACAAATAAAAATCTTCCTGGGAGCTCAGATCGACACCGTACAGAGCAAGGTGTTCCCAAGCGAGAAGAGGTCAGTTGCACTGGTGAAGGAGACGGAGCTCTACCAGAGGGGGCAAGCTCGGACAGTGAGAACAGCGAGCAAGATCATGGGCATGATGGCATCATGCATACACCTAGTGCCAAATGTGCGGCTGCACATGAGACCTTTACAGGAGTGGTTACA
The DNA here is from genome assembly GCF_964263255.1 of Lissotriton vulgaris. NCBI lineage: Eukaryota > Metazoa > Chordata > Amphibia > Caudata > Salamandridae > Lissotriton > Lissotriton vulgaris. Next base: position 409,618,032 of record NC_141699.1, on the reverse strand, counting down.
AGAGCAATGGTCACAAGCAACAGGGCGATGGGAGGATCTAGTGGTTGTAACGCACGCAGTGCAGAAAGAAATGGCATGGTGGAACATGGCGAACTTGACAAGGGGAAAGCCTCTAACGACGCCAACGGTGACCATCATCACAGATGCATCCCTGAAGGGATGGGGAGCTCACATGAAGAAACTCTAAGTGAGGGGTCCGTGGACACCAGCAGATGCGGTCAAACGCATCAATTACCTGGAGTTGAAGACAGTTTTCCTCGCTATATAAACCTTTCAGACAGAACTGTACAGCCAGTGAGTTTTGATCCAGACGGACAACACGACAGCGAAGTTCTACATCAACAAGCAGGGTGGAACACAATCGGCCACGTTTTCGAAGCTGGCACAGGAGATATGGGCTTGGGCCATGCCTCTCAACATAGACCTGCTAGCCATACATCTGCCAGGGAAGGACAACGTAGAAGCAGATTGGCTCAGCAGACAGACATCGGTAACCCACGAATGGGAGCTCGATGCACAGGAGACGAGAAGGCTGTTCGACAGGTGGGGGACACAGTCGGTGGACCTATTTGCAACACGCCAAAATGCTGAAACTTCGCATCCAGGCTGCCTGGGGACGGGTCCCTGGGGAATGCCCTATGGATAGACTGGTCGAGGACATTTGCCTACGCTGTTCCCCCGATACCGCTGATGCACAAAGTCCTCAGCAAGTGCAGAGCGAGCAACATGACACTGATACTGGTCGCACCACAGTGGGCCAGGCAGACATGGTATTCGCAGATCATGGAGATAGCACAGAGCGCACCCCACAGATTCGGAAGGAGAAAAGACCTGCTCTCCATGCAAAACGGGCAGGTGCTACACCCAGAGCCAGAGAGCCTGAGCCTGGTAGCCTGGCTCCTGAGGACATAGAATTTGCGCATCTGAAACTACCAGAGAGCACCCTGAGGGTACTTCGGGAGGCACAAAGGCCCAGCACACAAAAGTGCTATGTATCGAAATGGAAGAGATTCACTCTCTGGTGCAGGCGAGAGAAGCTGCACAATAAGATGCAAAGAGACTGAACGGTGCTAAGATACCTCACGCGCCTACTAGACAAACTAAGCTCATCCTCTTTGAGAGTTCACTTGGCAGCTTACACAAGAGGGGAAATGTGTAAGAGTTTCTTCACCTCACAAGTGGTTAAAAGATTCCTGGAAGGAGCTAAGAGGAATGCGCCTCCAAAGAGGGTACCACCACCTTCATGGAACCTCAACCTGGTCCTAACCGAACTGATGAAACATCCTTTCGAACCAATTCACAAAGCATCCCTAGAGAGGCTAACCATGAAAACAGCTTTCCTGTTAGCAATCATCTAGCTGCGCAGGGTAAGCGAACTACAGGCTTTAACGTTACAGGAACCCTACAGCCAAATTCACAATGATAGGGTGGTAATGAGAACGGACCCACACTTCATGCCGAAGGTGGTGTCAGGATTCCACATGAATCAAACCATACAAATACCAAGTTTCTTCCAGAAACAGACAACCAGTGCTGAACGAGCTTTTCACACCCTAGACGCCAGAAGGGCAGTCATGCACTACATTGAATGGACAAAGGAACACAGGAAAACAAAGCAATTCTTTGTTTTTTTCGCAAAGAGTTTCATGGGAAAACCAGTAACTAAAGGAACAATTGCGAGATGGATCGCACAGACAATAAAATTCTGCCACAAACAGGCAGGGGAAGAACTGGCAGGAGGGACACTGGCCCACTCTACCAGGAAAAAGGGAGCTACAATAGCTTTCCTAGCCAATACACCCATTCAGGACATATGCCTGGCGGCAACATGGGCTTCAGTGCACACTTTCACAAAGCACTACTGTGTGGATATACAGATGAACAAGGAAGCACAAGTCGGACAAAAGGTGCTTCAACGCATATTCAATAACCAACGCTCATCTTCCACCCAGCCGCCACAAACATGAGAAACCGCTACAATGTCTATGCACAGCATAGTGACTCCAGAAAGATTCACGCTGCAAAACGAATAGTTTCTTACCTGTCGGTGTAGTTTTGCAGCTTGAAGATCTTTCTGGATTCACTAGCGAACCCACCCACCTCCGCCAGAAAGATGAGGCTGGAGACAGGGGTTGAAAACATGGACAATTACTTGAACAAACAAGCCTTGAAGGTTAAAGCGGTGAATAACTTACTGGAACATTGCCATTACTTCGGTAACAGAACACGAGAAAAAAGAATCCGAAGATGGCGCCCAAGAGTGGGTGCTTCCGCAGGAAGCGTGCCAACGTCACCGGAAATACACCAAAAGGTGGGACGTCGACGCCCACCTGGGCTATGAAGAAAAAAACAAAAACTAAGAAAAGACTACGATTACGGACCCAACCCCAAGACCGCGGAATAATGCACAGCATACTGAATCCAGAAAGATCTTCAAGCTGCAAAACTACACGACAGGTAAGAAACTATTTGTTAACTGATAACACTATTTCCTCCAATAAAATAACATTGACTGTTTACTATGAAAATGTTTCTAAGTGCGGAGTTGGAAAATCTATAAAAGTCTCTAAAACTGTTACCTAATAACCAAAACACTTTTACTTACCTGTTTACAGGAGAGGTCCCAGTGTAGTATCCATGCATACTACACTGTGTAAGAAAAGTAATCTGTAAAGTAATCTACTTGACATTCTGTTGAAAAGCCAGTACAAAGTATATATACAAAATTTCAAAGCATTGCATTACCAGTAACTCTACTGTAATCAAACCAAAGTGTATATATACAACTGCAATTCAAACGGTATTGTTACTGCAAAGTATAAATCACTTACCTGTGCTAGGCTTGCTTGGTCCTAGGAAATTAAATAACTAAATAAATATTTTTATACAAAACCAATTGGTCAGAAGTTCGGACTTTGAGTGTGTGACAACCATTTGCTGATTGCGTGTGTACAACAAATGCTTAACACTACCCTCTGATAAAGCCTTACTGGTTCGAGGCATGTGGGCTGCTGAATTCATATCTTTGCATAGATCGCCGCCTAGTGTTGGGTCCGGATGATTGCACATTGTTGTCCTGGAAGAGTCTTCGAAGTATCACGAGATAGGTGGCTCCTCCCCTGGACTACAGTGCGCATGGGCATCCTCTCCATCCTCAGATTGTTTTTTTCCGCCATTGGGTTCGGATGTATATTTGTTAACTCAAGTTCGGAATCGATGGAAAACTTTATATTTGGCCAAAAGGCCTCTAGGTATCGTCTGTATTGTCTTGCGATCGGTGCCGAGTACTGGTTCCAGCTGGATTTCGAGCCGGACGTCAAGAAAAAGCCGCGTGGCTATTCAGCTCCAAAGGCCCGGTCGACGCCAGAGGCCTTATCGACGATCGATAATGGAACGGAGCCCATTCAAGAGATGTCCCGTTTGCAACTCCAAGTATCCCCACATCGACTTCCACCCGGTGTGCAACAAGTCAAGTGCCTGTCTCCGGATCACGATGAAGCCAGCGGTATGGCTTGTTCTCGTTTCCGGTCCAAGAAAACACTTCGCCTTTGACGCACGGCGCGGACGAAGCCCAGCAGACAGCGCCTGACCCGGTGAACATCTTCAATGCTGAAGAGGAGGGGGTCGAGCAGGAAGTTCGAGAGAACCAGTCGGATCCTGCTTCAGAGATTGACTCCAGTTACGACGCAGAAGATGAGGAAATGGTCGATAATGACGAAGTCGTTGACGAGGTAGGAGACGACGATGAGGCCTTTGGGGCTGTAGAAGATAGCTCGAGCGAGGAGCTAGGCCCACCCGCTGGTATGGGGGCCGAAACTGAAACACTCGATAAGGCTCAGGTCGAGGGATCGCCACAAGGCCTTACCCAAGATCAAGCGCATAGTTCTACAGCCTCGCTTCAAGGCCCGGCTACAGACCATTCTAAAGAGCCATCGGTTGATCGAAACCAAAAACAACGGTGACCACAAAACCGAAAGCACCGGAAACAAAATCTAAACCGAAAGTACAAGTTACTTTGATCGGATCGAAGGCTCCTGAACCATCGGCTCCGACGAAACAGAAGAGTGCTATCGACCCAGAGAGGTCGCTAAAGGGTGTCGAGTCGAAATCCAGGGCACCGAATAAAAAGGTCAAGGACATCGACCCAAAGAAGTCGGCGCCGAAGACCTTAGACACCACTAAAGGACTCGAAACACAGAACGTTACCGATCCTAAGCATCGACTCGACAAAGCGAAAGTCAGCAAAGACCCTGAGCACAAAACACAAAGTGGCTCTAAAGATTCTATCGAGTCGACACAACCATCCGCCTCCTTTTCAAAACAAGTGTCGGACTCGCTGCAGCGCATTAAAGAAAAAGCTATACCTGTCGGACCGAAGGCTGCTCCACCCCCAAAGACAGTCAGTAAGACTCCGAAGGCGTCGGCACCGATTAAGTTTATACTGCCGCCGCCAGTGACACCTAAGGCGTTCGCCCCGCACACGGGCATGGAAGCGGCCAAGAAGGTGTCCATGGGGCCGAAGCCTACAACTACTGAAGAGGCCACAAAGCATAGACAGCCTCTGCAGGAAGACAAGCCGAAGCAATTCATCGACGCTGACACGGGTAGGCTTTCCATCCACAAGCGGAAGATCATCCAAGAACAGCCGATGGAGTCGTATAAAATTCCATTGAAGGAAAAAAAGGGATTCAGCAACATCACCTCTTCTTTTTGAAGCTCTACAACACTATGGACAAGAGCCTGCTCCTTCACCCACACATTCAGATTGGATGTAGGGGATGCGGACCATGAGGAATACAATTATCCTGTCGACACTGATCCAGAAGAACCATGGACCGACGCTGTTGACCCAAGAGAGCCACAAAATGCCCCCGACAGCAATATCTATGCTGTTAAGACCTCACATACAGAAGACACGGCTGCGTTCAAAGCACTTATTGAGAGGGCAGCAAAAAATCACGATGTCCAACTCCATGCTGACCCTATTGAAGAGGATTTTTTATTTGACACCTTTTCAACCTCAGAGAGAACTTTCAAGACTCTACCCATGCTCAAAGGTGTCCTGAAACACACTGGAGACATCTTTAAGGAGACCACAAGGGCAAGAGTGGTAAACCCCGGGATTGAAAAAAAATACAAACCAGCACCTGTGGACCCTACGTATATCAAGGGACAGTTGCCATTGGACTCGTTAGTTGTTTTAAATGCTTGTAAAAGAGCGAACTCTCAAACCACGGGTGATGCTCCTCCCCCTCACCGGGAATCTAAGGTGCTAGAAGCCTCAGGGAAAAGGGTGGCAGCTCAAGCGGCCAATGTCTGGCGAATCTCCAACACACAGGCACTCTTAGCCAGATACGACAGGGCTCATTATGATACACTTGAAACCCTGTTACAACACTTGCCAGATGAGTACAAGGAAGCAGCAGAAATGCTAATACAAGAAGGAAAACTTATTTCCAATTCGTCTATTAAGTGTGCGCTAGACGCAGCTGACACTGCAATCAGGGCTATTAATACAAGCGTTATGTTAAGTAGACACGCCTGGCTGAGAATCTCCGGCTTCAAGCCTGAGATACAAACCACCATACTCAATCAGACAGTTAACCCTGATTACTTATTTGGCCCAGAAGTGGACACCACCTTGGAAAAAATAAAAAAGGACATCAAGACTGCAAAGTCTATGGGGGCTCTGCAGTCCCAGTTCAGGGGTGGTTCTTTTCGTCGCTCCAACAATAGAGGAGCTTCCAGAGGCCAGGTGTCCCAGCAGACACAATATAGTAAAGGAGGCGCGCAGACCACCTACAACAAGAACAATAGGGGTGGCTATTGTGGAAACCGCACCAAGGGTAGGGCTCGTGGCAACAACAACTCCCGATCCTCCGCCACCAACAAACAGTGACGTCTTGTCACTACCCACGGACTGTAGGAAGGTGAATATCTGACTTTGGTTGCCCCCAACTTTTTGCCTGTTGTTTTGCTCGTTTTTTGACTTAGTTGACCTGGGGCCGTGCTATTCAGGGCCCCAGGCCCACTGCTCTCTTAGTATCCAATTAGATATGTACCTAGAGTACATGGAATCCATTTTACAGAGTCACCTTATCAGCACCTGTACAGTGTACCTTAGGTACCCAGGGCATAGGTGCACCCAGGGCCTACCAGGGGCTGCAGCATGTATTATGCCACCCCTGGCTGGCCATCCAAATCTGACACAACTGGCTGATCAATCAGCTGGGGCAAGGTGGTGTAATCACCCTTTGCTTTAGATATTGTATCCCTATATCTAACCCTAAAATGGACACATATCCTCCTATCAGTCACTCCTATGGCAGGCCTTATCAATCCTGAAGGCAGAGTGCTTGGAATTATGTGAGTTGCTGCTCTAGCATGAGCTGAGCCTGTCTGCAGCTTTCGGAACCAAGTCCTTTAGCTGTTTCCATGATAATGATATACCATATACTCTTAAGTGCATTATAATCCTCGCGGTTATTGCCAACTTTGGTATAGCATTATCAAAACATGTAGACTAAGGTGTCATACGAATTGGAATACTACCCTCTCGCCGATTCTGGCGACGGGGGTAGCATTCCACCCTTCTAGAGGGACACGACATGTATAACTGTGAACCCCGGTTAAAGTGAACTCGAGCCTCAGCATCACAAAATGGATGCTGCCACCACAGACCCTAGTCTGACCACCTGCTGCTGGGAGTCCTTCCAGCGAGGGAGGCTTGGACAAAGGGTTTCCTGCCTTGGGAGGTGCTAGCACCACCCCAGACAGGATTTTGTGTATTAGGTAGGACAGGGCTGAAAGGAATGAGACCTGCCTGGAGCACACAAGGTGTCCCTGTGCATACACCGGTCTAAACCAGTTCCTGGGGCACTCCAGCCCCAGAGCTGGCGCAAGACCGGACAAAGGATAGGGGGTGTAACCACTCCCCTTCCTGGTCCCACCCAGAGGAGGGACCTAGTCGTAGTACAGCCCCCTTTAGCCGGATAAAGGTAGGAGCTGGTCCCATTCCAAATTAGATTATCCTGAACAACTTTACAAGAAGAAACTCTGGACTTCGACGTTCTGCTCCACAGAAGACTGAAGAAACTAGTTTATTTTCATAAGAACCTGTGTGGTGTCCTTTCACTCTGTATTCAAGGGGTTATATGTGGTAAAACAGCTGGCTTCACATGCCAAAAGAGTTTAGCCTAAGACTGCTTTGTCCATGCTACCATTAGGATAGCTGGTCTATAAGGTTGACTTACAACCAATCACCATAAGGGTTGTTTGGACTGATACAAGGTGATCACTAGAACTAGTGAACATCATATATCAGGCCAACTTCTCACATTGGTGGCAGCGGTGGGATTTGAGCTTGCTGTTGTTTTTACCAAATAGAATCTTGAGATATCATTTGAAAGATCACATAAGGTACCATAGGTACATATAACAAGGTTAGAAATACTTTGAGTTCTACTGAACCAGCTGTTGTAGTAGAAAGGGAGTAGCACACCCTGACTACAACTCTTAGCAAGGGATCAGTAGGTAAACCCATAGCGTAGGTAAGTGCACCACTTACACCTCACTAGAAAAGCATGTCTATCACAGGAGAGAACACAGTAGCTCCCCTTTGTGATATTGACCCTCCACAGGTCATGTCAAGATATGCAGCCCTTAGCTTCCAGGAGATGAGACAATTGTGTACCTCCAGGAAACTAAAACCGGGTTCTAACCCTACCATTCCTTTTCTGATAGGTCTCTTAGAGACATTTGATGCCAGAAGGGCTTCAAATCCAGGCCCATCTGACCCTACAGAGCGAAACATACTCCCAGTAGAGTAGGACTCTAATCTCCCTGAAACTGATGAAGTAGAGGGAGATGGAAACTCATCTGATGGAGAGGTAAACCATGGTCCGGGAGGAGTCAGCAGACTTACCAGGGCCAACTTAAGCATACATGAGAATGGAACTGGGGAACCCCCCCGCCCATCCTCAGGCAGGCTTAACCTTGGGAATAGACTAGTTAGGTCTCACTCCAGAGGCTCTAACAGATCTATTCACACCCATGTCTCTCGGGCATCTTCTCAGAGAGGGATGACATCCCCTCAGAGATGAGAGCATGAAGCTAAGATGAGGGAAGTCAATCTGAGGATTGAGAGTGAAGAACTTGCCCTTGCCAAAGAAAGACTTGCCTTTGCCAGAGAGCAGAGATTGTGTGGGGCAGACCACTGGTGGCAGCATTATCCCTAGAGATAAAGACAGGAGTTTTGATACTAGACACCGGAGTAAAATAGTGCCCCCCTTTAAGCAAGGGGATGACATCCACAAATGGATGACTGCTCTGGAGAGGGTCTGCACTGTCCAATGCATCCCCCAGAGTCAGTGGGCAGCTATATTATGGCTCCCCTTTGAAGGTAAAGGTAAGGTAGAGATAAGCTCCTCACTACTAGAGCTGAGGATGCTAACAATTACCAAGTCCTGAAGAATACACTGATTGATGGGTTTGGCTTAACAACTGAACAGTACAGGTTGATGTTCAGAGACACTGAGAAAACTCAGTCTCAGGATTGGACTGGCTTTGTTGATTGTGCCACTAAGGCTCTAGAAGGCTGGCTACTGGGAAGTAAGGTTACTGATTACACAGGATTGTATAATCTAATTATGAGAGAGCAAGTTTTAAATAATTGTCAGAACCAGTTATTACACCAGCACCTGGTAGACTCTGATCTGACCTCTCCACAAGAATTGGGTAAGAGGGCAGACAAATGGGTCAGAACCAGGATTGGGCCTAAGAACCAGGGTGGTGACCAAAAGAAAGAATCAACCAAGCCTCAAGAGAAGGGTGGGAATAAATCTTCAGATCAAACAACATCAGGGCCCCAAAAATCCTCTGAAAAGGGTGGGTCCCAGAATCCTGGACATAGGCTTCGGGTGCATTCTCACTGTTTTGGCTGGGGCCAGAGTCTGTTGGTGAGCAAATCCGGTGCTCATTGGAGATAGTCTTGGGTTTGGAAGGCAGGGCAGGTCCTTTGGGTTCTTGAGGCTGCTGGTTACAGGATACACCGGGATCTCGCTGGAGCAGGTTTGAGGTCGGGTCAGGCCAGTAGGGCAGGGGCCACGTCAGTGGTAGTCCTCCTTAACTTCAGCACAGCTTCTTAGACACTGTAGGGGTAGAGCATTCATGCATCTGTACCCTCTTCACTGGTATAGTGCAGCCAGCTAGAGCGGTGGCTGACCTATGCAAGGAGAGTTTGTTTACGCATGGCACATAGGGATGTGTGCCATGTTGACTTCACTTGGTTCTGCACCAAAACAAGCAGCCTGTAATGGCAGTGTGTGGGTGTTAAGGTACCGGGCCTCTAAGGGTGGCACAATAAGTGCTGCATCCCTTCGAGGCCTTCCCTGGCCACAGTGCCCGTGGTTCCTGTGGTACCATTTACAAGGGACTGACCTGTGGCCAAAGAGTGCCAATTGGGTTTTGTATTACTGCAGATTTAGGGAAAGAACATAGGCTCTGGCTACCTGTTTGGCAGTAACCCCCAGAGCACATTCAGTCCAAGTAAAACAGCAGTTTGTCAAAAACTGGCGGCAATCATTCAAAAAGAGGCCACTTTCTTACAGCATGTAGAGAGACACTCAGGATTCAAATTGCATTGACTTCCTGCTGGCTCCAGATATTAATCCTTGCCTCCTGTTCATCTAAGCAGAAGGATCGCTGCCTATGTGCAAGGCTGGGCAAACATCACTTCCAAATAGTTTTTGCATCTCATCCAGTGGGGACATATTGTGTCTTTTTCTTAAAAGACCCCCTACAATGTTAAGTCAACAGGAAATCTCAATCTTGTTTCTAAGCAAGTAGCTCTAAAATCAAACATTCAAGATTGCCACTCTTCTAGAAATCCCATGGTTCCTGCAGAAGGGAAAGTATAGGTCATTAGATTTTCAGTGGACACACTTCCATAATCCTATTCATCCCAATCCCTGAAAGTATCTTTATTTCTCAGTAGCTGGATTTCACTACTAGTATCGGGCATTGCGCTTGGGTGTCAAGTCAGCCCCACATGTCTTTATAGTATGTGTGGCTCTGTTTGTGGCCTCCCTCCAATGCCATGGTCATCAGATATACCCTTATCAAGACAACTGGCTTATAAATGGGGAAGCTGTCTAAAGTAGCAATCTATACCAAAGCTGGTTTACAAAAGTTCCACAAACCTGGATTGATTCTGACCCCTAACACGTCTTCTGGTTCTAGCCACCAGAATTCTGGTCTTACGAGCTTACTAATAACACCGAAGAGGACGCCTTTCCCTCAGAAAAAATGTTCTGTGTTAGCAAGATCACTCAAAGAGCTGTCCAACAAGATCGAAATTGCATATTTTTCATGCCTCACCTATTCCCTTTCAAACTAACCACATACTCTCCTCTGGAAGGTTTAGTTGTGTAACTCTAGAAGCTACCCACAAGAGGACCATGGACCCAAGCAGACGTTGAGCTTCCAGTAAATGTGTTGCAGCTCAGAGGTATTCGACACATCACAGACGACACAATACCCATATATTTTTCTTTTAAATTATAAAGAATCTGCGAGCAACACACCATCAAACTCTGTTCAGATAAGCACAGAAGGGCATTGTGGGCAGACACCATTAGCCAATTGGTAGTGTAATTTCACAATGTGGTAAATTAACCACCTGAAGCTTGATTTCCTATCCTGAGTATGGAAAAGAAACCCTAATCTATTTGCAATAAGATAGAACAAGAAATGACTGTACTTAGCCAGCAGTCATGGGATGAAGGCTGTCACCATCTGAATGAAGGACAGCTGCCTTAAGCTTAACTCAAGAAAGACAGAAGCCTCATCCTGGGATTTATTTTCGGTGAGTTAGAGAGGAATATCTGCCTATACCAATAACCCAAATACCTATAACATCCACTAACAGGGAGAATATTTGTGTACCAGAATTGTATGAGCTGTGCCAGAGCTACCAGTAAGATACATCATCTCTCCAACTGTCCATTGGTGATCCATTCAGTCAGGAGAAAAACCATTTTGCTTTTGCTGTGAAGAAAAGACTATTCTCCTGGGTCCATCTTTGTTCAAAGTCTGGCTCCATTTTCACTTCGCCTGAAATTTTGACTCCAGGGCACAACAAATAATCCATTTTAGACCTTTCTAAAGACTGTAGAAAAATGCTCGCTCAGGCCAGAGTTTATTCCACAAACAGAATTTATAAAGCTAAGTGGTAGCAAGCATTTCTGTGTTTGGTGTGCCTTTAAAAAGTCTTCACCCAAGTCATATTCAACTTAATCGGTTGCTTCCCTACAACAACTGGTGAAATCCAGCCTTAAGGTGCACCTGGCTGCAGTTTCCAGATAGCCTTGCTCAAGATCAACTTTCACTGTTGGCATCTATAACAAAAGTTATTCAAAAGACTCTTCCGAGCTGTAGAGATGTTGGTAAGGAAACATTTAATTGGGAAACTAACTCTGTTTTGTAACAGCTTATAAAGTCTGATTGAGCCCATATACAGGATTGGTTTGAACCCATGTACATGATCGACCTATTGTGTGTCCTGAAAGCTTGCATTACGTGTCCCTCTAACATACGACAGAAGGTTCAGTTAGGGGCGCTCATTAACAATGAACCATACATTAAATCCACCAAGAACCAGGTTATCCTTCTTACCAGTCGCACCTTTAATCCCAAGATGTCTTTGGAATTCCTTCTGAACTATCCACTTGTTCTCAGGTTCTTCTTCCAGAAGCCCTCAAATGTGGTGGAAAGGGCCTATCATTACCTCAACGCTATATGATGCCTAAAATTCTATATGGCTAGGCTTGCCCCTTCGGACAATCAGTTCTACTTTTTGCATCCTTAAGACACCTTGGAAAGGGGGAACTTCTTTCAAAGCTGGGTATTACCATTTTGATTGCCGCAGCGGTTACATTTTGCCATAGTAAAACCAGCTGTCTGGAATAGTCAGTGTCTACAGCATGTGAGGCTTAGCTCTAAAGGCATCTCTGTATTTTGGAGTTCCATTGGCAGACATCTTTAAGGCAGCTTCACTCGTGTTTATCTGTAAGGCTGCTTCCTGAAAAAGCAAATACACATTCATAAAGCACTACTATTTGGACATGGAGTCAACTAGGGGAGCCTACTGTGGAACAAGCCAGCTTCTAACCCGCTGCAGCTGACCCGTTCTGATGTGCAAGGCCTTCAGCTGTGGGCAGCAGAGCTTGCTGCAAGGACTAGCCTTTCAAATATATATATATTTTTTTTATGTAAAGCGAGTCCTGGAGTGGTGCCTGCAAGAGAAATTTTTCATGTAAGGCAGCCAGTTCGATCTCTCAGTAATGCTGTTCCCACTTAGAAACCACAGTTCGAGAAGGAGAAAAAGCTCCCTCATCCAATTAATTATTTTTTTTCCTTCAAATTCCAGGGTTCTCAAATTGGAGGATCCCAAACACCAGAGATGTACTAAAATGCAGCACTTTTAAATGTTGCACAGCAGTCTTCATAGGGTTGATATTTCAAACTAACAAACCTTTTTTCACCAAGCCCCCAAAACATGCTTTCTGAGTAGAGCTGTACTTTCATGTCACGCTGTGTGTAAATCATTTCAGCCATTCAGGGTGTAGGTGGTAGCAAAACCTCCAATGGAGCTAAAATGGTATTGGCCTCTTCTGCACCCTGTTAGCTTCCCCTGAATGAAAAATCTGCATGCTGGCCTACAGTTGACTAAGGATTTGCAAAATTAGATGCAAATGCACACAGGAGGTCAATAGTTATGGGAAAATAAAAGAAAATGCCTTTTCAATGGAAAGTGTCTGAACCATAGCTATACGGTGGTGATCACTACTGTGTAATATATCTGCTCACACATGTACTTTGAAATTCCTCCAAGGGGAGTAGAATTTAGAGCACTTTCACCTCATTGGCTGAAGTGTATGTAATTTCCAATGAGGTAAATTGACTACTAAAATATCTGGTTAATTTTCTATGGCAAATTGGTGTTTTGCACTGCTGATGTATGTAGCAGAGACTCACTCTTACCTTGATGACTGGTAATGATTCCAGCATATGAAGCCATGAAATATACCAATACTGTAGACCTGCATATTTACAGGCGAGTAACTTTTTTCTAACCTTGCTCTGAAAGTGTACTTGCTCATTAATTCAGATGTCTCCATCATGGAGCTACCAACTTGCTGTATCTGTTGTCTTATAACTTACATCTATAATCATGTTTATTATGACATCAAAGCTTTGACAGCAGATAAAACCTGGTAAGGACCTTGTTGACAAATAGCATGTAATTCTGGTTTGGGCCACCTCTAACAACTCCAGGGTACTTGGATCTCTACCCTACAACATTCTCACCAGATTTTATCTGTTGGAAACGTGCGGCCAAAAAAGACACGTGGAGCTAGTAAATGAGAAAATACTGGCTGACTTGGAATCTTTTTGTTAGTGTTTGTTAGTTCAAACTGGGGATTTCTCCCAAAATGGAATTTGCACCATTGTTGTAATTGGGACATAATGCTAATTTCAGCTACGCTTAGATCAATCACCTTCCCTCACCATGTTCATGGTTTATTACTTTGGATCTGGTGCATGAAATGCACAATCCTTCAAGATATTGCATGAACACTGCACAAGTTTACATCCCCTACTTCAGATCACACACCAATTATTTTTTTTGACTTGTTCTTCAACGATGAAACCATGAGATGCATATAGACACAAGGGCAAATGCCAATACTGATACTCATTGAAGTGACTTTGCAAGGCACACAAGTCACTAGTCAGAATGTGCCATGTTTAATCAATAAACTTTATTTCCTTCAAAATGTCATTTTTTTCTTTTATAGACCATTTTACAAAAAGATAAAGACCACCATAGGCAATAAGCAAAATCAATACAAAAGAAGAACCTCAATCTAAAAATTTCATTTATATACACCTCTATCAAACAAACTGACACATCCATTCAAACATCTTTATCAATTCAAACCCAAATTCTGCACTCACACTACACAATCAGACTCATGCGCAAGGCCCCTTATAGTCCTAAATAAACATGTTTCTTTTTAGTATAACGGAACCAGGGACCTGACATCAAAAAACAATGCAGAACAAAATGCAAGGGCTTGATTATATACAACGTAATGATATACAGTAGTGGGGAACTCAACCACTTATTTAATATTGTATAACCAGCCCTAGGAATATTAATAATGCATTTGTTTTAACACAAAGAGGTCGACGCATTTCGATTCCCCCTCAATCATGGGGTTCTCCTCAGGACCACTGAAAAAGAAAAAGAGAAAAACAAAATTGTATTTGCATCTCCTAGCTTCCATGCTCATAAGCATTACACCTCCAAGCGACAGCCTACTACAAACCTTACCTATTTTGTAGATCCCAAAGTGATCGATAAAGTTTCAAAATGAGGTCTGAAAAAAATCAGAAAGACCAACACAAAACATGTAAATAAAACCCGATGTCATGGACGTAGATGCTTCAAAAGTCAGGGGATAAGGCGAGAGAAAATCTTACTAGTGAAACAGGGTGCCGTACGAACACGGGTGGTGTTACTTGACTTGTCACGGGCATCAATTATCTGTGAGGACGACATATAGGAAGAAAAGTTGTCATTCCAATTATACCTGGATTCAGGATATTACTATACGCACGTAGTAGAACATACCTAAATTCTTCTATTTTATCTCGATCCAATATGGCCAACTGTCAGTAGGAGGCGACCGTGCTGATGGTTCAAAAAACCTGAAAGCACCGTCCAGCGGAGATCTTGTTCCGAATGGGCCTCCTTAATCCAATGGTTTACTAATGGATCAGTGACCACCTTTTTGATGGTATATGGGGGTATCATCATCAGTAGTTTTTTTTATCTACCTAAATGTATAGATTTGTAATTTAATATATAGCATTTATTAGGGTGTAATAAAAGTTAACTTTTTCATTTTTATGAGAAAAATTAACTGATTGGACAGTGATTTATTAAGCCTTGTTTTTGCTTACCAGCGAGCTGGAGTTACTAGCCTACAATACATCCCCTTAGAATGCCTTGGATGTCTCTGCTTTGCTAACCTAAGAGTCAAGTGCTATAATAGGGTACTTTGTTCGAAATGAAAAACAATTGTTGGCTTGCTGGTGAAGGACTTGCATCTGTCTCAGCTAATAACCCAATTTCTTACAAACATTCATCTGTGTATTTTGCACTCTACTGAAGCACCCACCAGGAATGACCACTTCACTCCTTTCTGTTAATACTGGCCTTAAGCACATCCTCGAACATTTGAGTAAACATGAATATACAATGGTTTCTGTTATGCAAAACTAACTTTAAAAGATTAACTTAAGCAGATTGCCTCATTTGCTTTCTTTCTGGCCCATCGCAGAACCTCACTACGAACAGTATTCATGTGTTCTCTATCTGGGCGAAAGTTAAATCTGAATACTATTCTGCTATGCTCAATATTCTGAACCTTGGCCTTCTATGGACATTATCCTCTGGTAACCAGTTTGATAATTGTTTATCGATCATCCTGCAAACAATACTGAAAAACAGCACTATAAAATTGAGAGTAGACCATCAATTTGAGCTGGTGTGACATAATTAAGAAATGATCACTCTGGTCGTGCTCGGCCTTCTAGCTGGGTCTCCATACTTCTATTTTCTACATTTTATAGAAATGTCATCAAATCCTGACAAAGTCCTTTCTTTGTACTAGGAAAAACACCACAGGGACATGATATGGGTACCTTCTAGGGTTCCTTTCCATTCTAAAAGAATACTTGTGACTGTATCTGGACATTTCATCCTCTATTGCAGAGCTGTTAATTGAAAATGAAATGGCCAGACCAAAGAATAGATTCAAAGTCTCTGTTGCTTTTGTGAGTATAAAACATCAAATTGAGGGAAATTATTAATGTCTAGAATTTGGTGCAGATTATATCAAAACCAATTGCAAAACATCTTAATGATACTATCCCATTGGCTTTGTATCTGAAAACTGTTTAGCATATGCTAAATAGACTACTCAGTTGGCAGACCCATGTGCCAAGTTAAGTCAAAATGAGAAACCAGCACTCCTTGGTACACAAAGAAAGCAAGACATACTAAAACGGTATTGTACTAATCGGAGAGACTCCGGAACCATACTTCTGACAAGGTATAACAATATAATTCAAGCAAGCTGTGAATAATTAATATCTTCTACATAGGAATATCACATACGTCTTCAGTTCTGATCATAATTCTTAATTTTCAGATTGTACAGAGTGTGGTCTTCCAAAAACATCTGATAAAATAGACCTAAACTTAGATATCTCTATAGGAGATTAGCCTCACAGTCTACTCTGGCCGACATATTGTGCCTACTGTGGATTTCATAGCCACTTTAGTATATTCACAAGAGAAATCTTAAACTGTGTAACTATTACAAACTATTATTAAATGTTTCAATCCTTAATGCTTTTCTGCTCCTCTAATGTGTGACTGGGAACTCTGTTCTACAGTGCCATGGAAGATGCTTGATTTCACCAGCAACGTAACAGTGGCTTAAGGGCGTCCTTTCAATCTCACAATAAACAAAAAGTGTTGAGACATTTAGCTTTGTAGCCTCAGGTTAATTTGTCTCCTTGCCCCTTTCAACTCCTGGACAATTATTTATAATCAAATTCACAAATTAAGGAGAATGCTGCAAGTTGTGACCAAGGGGTTTTCTTGGAGCACACCCTAGTCGCATATCCCTCTGGTCTAAAGTGTGAAAGGGCCGTGGTCCCTCCAACTGAGTTCTCCACTCTCCCCTACTAATGAAAACATATTGGCATTATGTTGCACTTGCACTTATACAGTGTGGAGAGAGCGCACCGGATGCCGGCGAGACCGCCTAAATCAGGAGCGTCACCGCGCCCCCTAATTGCCCGCCTATTACACTACAAAGACCGAGACTCGGTCCTGAGGGCCGCGAGGGAGCAGGCCCCATTGCGCTTCGAGGACAAGACTATTTCGGTGTACCCGGATTTCACCCCAGCGGTGCAGAGGGCATGTTGCGGGACAGAAATGTGAAGTACGCTCTGCTGTTCCCGGCACGACTCAAAGTGCTTTACAATAATAGGTCCTACTTTTTCGAGTCACCAGAGGAGGCGGCGGAGTGGATTGAGGTAACACTAACGCCCCCGAACACGCAGGACCCCTTGGAGGAGGATCGCGGAGAGGGATCATCGCGCCGGGGAGGTCGCAACCGGAAGGGAGCCAACAAGGATCACGCGCACCGACACGCGGCCTCTGGGGGACCGTCTTTGGCCGGGACCGAAGGGATAGGGCAACTGACAACGACCGCCCTGGCTGAGCACGACGCCCGGGACCCTGCCGCGTCAGCCAGCCGATCCGCCACTCACACGGAGGTGTCGGAATCTGCTGATAGCCTGCAACTGTTCCCCAAGATCACGGCACAAGAAGCACATGACCTGTGACTGTGGCTGGGCAGAACGTCGGATGGTAACGTATGAACTAACTGCAAGGCGGTCGGGGGGGAGGGACTTTTTTGCTCTTGGTGTGATGGAGTGCTACCAACAGACTCTGGACTGGTGTAAGAGGCCCCAGACCCCCACCATATAGACATGTTTCACTGTAAGGCATGCCCACGTTGGGCTATATTGTTTGGATCCTGAAAGGTTTTGTTCGGGGACCTGGGAGTTAGGGGGTTGTTTTTTGTACGGGCACGAGACTTCTGGCTGTTTACTTATACCTGCTCCGTGGTGCGGAATCTACCGACTACACCTGCTGCTGCTAGGGATGGGGACCCTTAATGACTATAAATTGTGCACTTGGAATGTTCGTGGCATGGGGTCGGTCCACAAAAGACATAGAATCTTAGCCCAACTGAACCCCAGGAAGGTTAATATTGCCTGCCTTCAGGAAACCCATTTAACGACCTCGGAAAGTGGGAAATTGCTCAAAAAGTGGAAGGGTCAATTGTTCGCCACCTCTTACTCGGCCTTCTCGAGAGGGGCCGCTGTGTGGCTGAGGAATTCAGTCCCCTTCAAACTGGTGGAACTGAGGGCGGATACGAATGGCAGATATGTATTTGTTAGAGGGTTGTTGGATGGTTCCCCTGTTGTGCTGGGAAGTGTATACGCACCGAACTCGAACCAATCAGCGTTCCTGGTGACGATTGGCGGAGTGCTGGCTGATTGGGCTGATTTCCCCTGGCTGCTGGGAGGGGATTTTAATGCTGTGCTGGATGTATCAATGGATAGATCGCACCCACCATTACAGGCCAGGGAAAGTAGGAAACAGGCTGAGGCGCTGGCGCAGTGGGCAGAGGGTTGGCAATTAACGGATGCATGGCGAGGCAAACACATATTAGACAGGGAATATACATTCTATTCGCCACCACACAAGTTGCACACCAGAATAGATCATGTGTTCTGCACCACGCCACTCTTAGGGTCGGTTTTAACGGCGGAGCACATGGGGAAAACTTTCTCAGACCACAACCTGGTGGAAGTCGCTTTCCAGTGGGGTAGGATCCCAACTCCCATACCAACCTGGCGCCTTAACCCAGACCTATTAGAGGACACGACTTTCCGCGCATCACTGGAGATGGCCATTGTGACTTACTTTGACATAAACGGTGGGTCAGCGAGCACCCGCCAGGTGGAGTGGGATGCTTTTAAGGTGACGATACGGGGTGAAGCGATGAGCACACGGGTGGGCATGAGGCACATTGTGATGGACAAACTCCGGGATGTGGAGGGACGTCTAGCACTACTGGAGAGTGAAGCTGCCGGCACGAATGTGCCTTTCACGCCCCTACAGGAAGCACACATCCAACATGCTGAGCTGTTAGAGGAACTGCGTATCCTTGACTACCGTGAGTACACGAGTAGACAACACGCACAGGCAGATAAGGCAGGACCTTTATTAGCCCGACTGGTAAAAGACGACCCGATACACTTGCCCATTATGGAGGTACTTGGCCAGGGGGGGACCACGGCAACTACGCAGCTGAGTGTGAACGCGGTGTTTCGAGACTACTATGGGACGTTATACGGCCCGCACGACCCTATGGCGGATGGGGCCCTCGGGGACTTCATGAGGGGGTTGGAAATACCGAAGCTAGAAGAGAGACAGAGGAAAGAGTTGGCGAGGCCTATCACGATAGCAGAAATTCGACAGGCCATTCGCGCCCTCCCTCGGAACAAGGCCCCGGGCACGGATGGCCTTCCAGTGGAATTCTATGGAGCCTTCATAGACCTGCTGGCACCACGTCTACTAGAGGTATACAGGGAGGCGCTTAAGGCTCGGGGTCTTCCACAGTCCACACTACAAGCCCTAATAGTGTCACTGCTGAAGCCAGACAGGGACAGCCTGTGCATAGCAAACTACAGGCCGTTATCATTATTGAACACGGATTACAAAATACTAAGTAAGCTACTAGCGACCAGACTGGCTCAATACATTCCATCACTTATACACCCAGACCAGTGTGGCTTTGTCCCGGGCAGGAGCACCGCTATGAACCTGCGGCGCCTCAGCCAAATCATGCTAGGTACACCGGGAGAGGCGGAGACGGAGGGCTGCGTATCACTAGACTTGAAGCAGGCCTTCGACTCCATCAAGTGGGACTACATGTTTGCGGTACTCTAATATTTTGGGCTGCCGATAGAGTACATTAGTTGGGTGAAACTACTTTACAAATATCCGACTGCACGGGTCCGAACTAACAGGTGCATATCAGCACAATTGGCAGTGGCTAAGGGTACCAGGCAGGG
The DNA here is from genome assembly GCF_964263255.1 of Lissotriton vulgaris. Lineage (NCBI taxonomy): Eukaryota > Metazoa > Chordata > Amphibia > Caudata > Salamandridae > Lissotriton > Lissotriton vulgaris. The sequence continues at coordinate 409,598,238 of NC_141699.1, read as the reverse complement.
ATGCCCATTATCTCCACTATTGTTTATACTAGCGCTTGAGCCCCTGCTGTGCAAACTCCGAGAGTCCGCGCCACACAGAGGTATACGGAGGGGTGAGAAGACCCATGTGGTATCAGCGTACGCGGACGACATTATACTCTACTTTGGAGACCTGGGAGGGGACTTAGACCCTGTGCCTGCAATATTTAACACCTTCAGCACTATGTCGGGCCTTACGATTAGTGAACCCAAGTCATATGGGTTTTTCTTCTCTGCAGCCAGGGTGGAAACTCATCTTCCTTTTGCACCTTACTCATTCCAGGTGGCGGAGCACACCTTCCGTTACCTAGGGATACAAGTGTATAGAGATCCAAGGGACCTGCTAGAGGGCAACGTGGGAAGGGCAATCACGAAGCTGAGGGCACAGGTGCGATTTTGGATCACGCTTCCGTTAGCGGTGGCGGGCAGGGTGACTATCACCAAGATGGTGGTCCTGCCACGACTGTTGTACTACTTTACCGGGCTGCCGCTGAAAATCCCCCCCGCGGTGTTCAAAGCACTGGACACTCTGGTGACTGAATTGGTCTGGGGCACTGGGAGGCGACGTATCAGTCTAAAGAAGTTGCAGCTTCCCACGTCTGCGGGTGGTATGGGGGTCCCGGACCTCCAGGCATATAACTTCGCATGTCAACTGCAATGGCTCGCCTACTGGCTGGCAGGACGCAATCTGCACGAAATTGATATGCCTGACTCAGAATGGAACAGAGGGATGGTTCACGCCCTATTGCTCCCGAAGGCGGGGATCCCGAGGTCCACGCCCCCCCTTCTCCGCATAGCGATTGAACACTGGAGGCGGGCTGTAAAATACGCGTCTCCCACGTCAACTTACGCCCCTACGATACCACTACTGGGGTTGCCAGCCGGGCTACGAACACTATCAAACCACATGCTTACGGATTGGCACGACTTGGGAGTGACACAGGTGGGGGACTTCTTTAATGATGGAAAGATGATGACATTTGAGGACTTTCGCATTACACACCACTCACCTGGGAGGTCGTTCTTGCTACACGCACATGTGAAATGTTACATAGCACAGGCATGGGCCCCTGACGGGACAGAGCCACCCACAAACCCACTAATCACGATGCAATATCTAATGGGGGCTGGCAGCCACCTGACCAGGTGGATAACGCATGGCATAAGAGAGGGCAGGGCCATCTCGCTGCAACCATTGCGAGATAAGTGGGAACACGACATTGGGAGAACGCTCGGAGATAAGGAGTGGGACAGGATCTTGAAATACCCCAAAAAGGTATCGAGGAACCAGAAGTTTAAATTCATACAGCTCATGCTCCTACACCGCGCATATCTGACGCCTCACCGACTGCACACTATGTTCCCAGACACTCCTGATACATGCCCAAGGTGTGGGGGGGAGGATGCCCGACTGGCTCACATGCTGTGGGCTTGCCCTAAGCTGGGGTACTACTGGACCACGGTACAGTCTGACCTGGCCAGACTAGTCCCTTCCAAACCATACAACACATTGGAATATGCCCTCCTGGGACTGGGCCTTGTGGAGCGGAGGAAGAGCGTAGGCACACGGTTCACAGACTTGGCCATGATATTAGCGAAGCGTGCGATCACTATGAGGTGGAAGTCCTCCAAGCCACCAGACCCTGAGATGTGGAGGGCGGAGCTAGTGAGGTGGGGAAAGGCTGAAAGTACAACGCTGCAGCGCGAAGAACGCAGAGGGCTTAGGAAACACCCCATTTCCCTAGACTGGAATGCTTTGCTGGGGTCCTTTGAGTCGGGGAACGATTCAGAATCAGAACACACTGTGGACTTGGGCTCCAACTCATAGACTGACACATGTGCGGCGCTCACCAATAGGTGAGACCCTTCGCACGAACCTACAGGTGCACAGACACGAACGGCACTAACATGACAGTGTTTAACCCCACATACCCCTAACACGCATACAGCAGGGATTCTACAACACACGCTGTATATGCATGTAAGAATGTCCGTCACCGCGGGCTGCTATAAATGTGAACAGGAAGTGCCTGGAGGGGGGAGGGCGAGGGTGGGGGGAGTTTAGTTTGGGTGTTGTAGTACCATAATGGAAAATGGAAAAATGTGTATATCCTGTCAGTGCGAACATATGATGCAAATATGTGACTCAAGTACCGAAATGCACTGCACTGCTTACTATAACTGCATTTATCCTGCCAATAAAGAAATTTTCAACAAAAAAAAATGTTGCACTTGCACTCCAAACTATACATTCAAAATGAAAAGCTAGAACTGTATACACTTGCTCAGTAGTGCAATTGGTGTATTCCACACTGGATCAACCCGTACATTTCCAGTGATACTTTTGTAGGATCCACCTTATTTCGGACTTAGTCACCTGAGCACTCGTAGCTGTTTGAGGGGGAGGGATCACAAACCTGCCCTCTCTCTTCCTCCAGAGATATTCAGTCTCTAGACATTTCTAAACCCACTAAAAGTGTTGTGTTCTGATTTGACCTTGTCTGTGGGCTGACAACGTGCCCCTTTGCAATATTTCCAGTCCCTTATATTGCAGACTTGGTTTTCTCTACCCACTCATCACTCTCACTCATGAACATGTGGAACCTAATACCACCTGTGAAAAAGAGCCTCTTTTTCATGGTTGCCCCCCCCCACTTTGTTCTTGGTTTTGATGTAGTTCAAATGTAGTGCAAAGGGTCCCTACCAACCAGATCCCCTGTGCTAGTACTCCTTCCCTAAAAACAAACCCCTAATTTGCAATTCTGCTCTCTGCAAGTCCTTATAAATGGTACTCTTGAGTACCTGGGAGCTGAAGAGGGTCCCCTGGGGCCCCCCTCGCTGAAACCATGCCTCTGCCCTTGCAACTTGCATGCCCCTGTGAGGGAGAAAATGATAGTCCGCATGGCACACTGCCTGGATGCCATGCCAGCTAACACTGTCTGAAGGCATAGGTAAGTCACTCCTCCAATAGTCCTCACAGACCTAAGGCTGGGTGTGATATACCACAGGCAAGGACATGTCTTAATTAGCAGATACCCCCCTACACTTGTGGGGTCCATTTCCTCATATTGTAAATGCCATTGAAGCCATAGAGTACATGGGCTAGAAACTAGACCACCTAAGCTCCACAGCACCATTTTGGCTTCACTGAACGCAGGAGTGTTTGGTACCAAACTACTTATCTCAATACATTCAAACCGATGCCAGAAGCCCTCAAATGTGGTGGAAAGGGCCTATCATTACCTCAACACCATATGATGCCTAAAATTCTATATGGCTAGGCTCAAGGCTGGGATTGACAGTGCAGTGTTTAACCACAATATTGTTTTCCCAGAGGATAACATTGGACTATGTTAGAAAAAAGTCAGTGTTTATTTTTCGAAGTGAAAAGTATTTTAAATTACAAACGTACTTAGATTATTACGAAGATCTTAGTCTTCACATAAAGTGTAAACAAAGTATACTTTTCTAAAATTGCTCGGATGTCCTTGAATCGTGAGTCCATTATTGATCATTGTTGTGCAATAAATGTCTTACACTCCTCTGTTAGGCCTAAGGCTACTCGCCTACACACCACTAGTAGAGCACTCTGGGTTTTATGTTGAGCCCTGTACACTTTTGGGGAACCCCTGGACTCGGCACAGTATTACCACCTAGCGGCAATATCATATACAGAGCTAGCTTCATACAGCACCCTTTTTGTTTTATCAGACTACCTAAATAAACATCTTCCAACTCGCTGTTTAGTACTGAAAAGTCTCAATTATTTTTTGATTTTCAGTGTTTGTCTTTGCCTCATTCCATAAAGAACATCAAATGAAAAAGGATAGAATCCTAATCCAGATATTTTATCCCAGAGCCAGAAGATATGATTTCCGTACTGATCCAAAATTAATTAAATATTGTGTTTTCAGAAAGTGACCTGTTTGGAAGGAAGAATTTAAATTGTGCAGCTTCTTATGATTTGTAATGATTTCAGTTCATAATAGGCTTACTGGGCTATTCCTATAGTTTTTGTCTGCAAGTGTTTGTTCCAGTTGCAATATTTTTGTTGTTATGATACTACTCTCACATATCAATTATTATCTCTCCAGCCTCAACCTTTTCTATTCTCTTCATTCTCTCTATGCACTCTGCTTCCCTTCTGATACCCATTCATAATCTCTCTGCTTTTTCCTGCACTGCTCCAGATGCCTTTGGAAATCACACGCAGCTTTGTGCAGAACAGCGATGGCACCTACGAGCTCTTCAAATGCCCAAAGGTAGAGGTGGAGAGCATCGCTGAAAGCTATGGCCGGGCAGACAAGCAGCCCATCCGGCCCCTGGAGCTTAAAACCTTCCTTAAAGTGGGTATGTTCAGTCACAGCTATTATTCTGAATTCTGTATGGGGCCCTTCTACTGCACCTTTTCATCATCTGTGCTGGTACTATTACATTTTCTCCCCATTTCATCCCCTCTTTCTCACTTTTCTTGCTTTCTCATTTCACACTTCAGTACCTGTGTAACTTCCCCTTTCTTTCAGTTCCTTTTTGCACGCACCTGTTTTTCCCTTTTACACTACCTAGCTGACCTCTTCGTCTTTCCATCTGCTCTGACACACTTTTTCTATTTACCTTACTTTTCGTCCTAAATTCTTTTACATCTTTCTGCCACGTTCTCACTTGTCCCACTCATTCTGCATCATTACTGTACCTTATTTTTTCTCTCTTTAGGTTTTCTCACTCCATCTTGCAGTAGCACGAGAGGTTGCTGCAAGGTTTACTCACTATGAGCCTCACTACTTCTCACAAGTGGCAGCACTGGCCCAAGTCTTCCTGAAAGGATGAAAGGGTGCTTTCTTCTTGCCGCCCTTGTTCCTTTTCTTTTTTCTTTTTTTTCTGCTGCTCATTTATTTTCATTAAATCTCTCCTATATGAGCTTCAGGACCACAGAATAAGATTGCTAAGCACCTCTCAAAGCCTTTTGTCTTTAACCGCCAGAACCTCTAAGCATCAGCCACAAACATCAGTTGCTAGCTAAATCGAGGGGTTCTGGTGACATCATAAAGCATGAGTCCAAAGGCCAAGTGGTTTCTAAAGGTCACCAGAACACCAAGATAACTCAATAGGGCCATATTACACATGATGCGTGTTAAGCTTGCCTTCCTTGGTGTGGTATTGGCTAAAACATTTTGCATTCACCCCATTCTGTATTGCTGGATTTGTATTTGTTGATTTTAGTGCTCTGTGCACTTAAACACTGCTAACCAGTGCTAAGGTGCTTGTGCTTTCTCTCTCAAACATGGTACAATTGGTTTACACCTAATAGGCACATTTAATTTACTTGTGAGTTCCTAGTAAATGGTACTACATGTACCCAGGGCATGTACATTAAATTATACTAGATGACCTGCAGCCCTCATTGTGTTACCCATCAAGGTAGCCTTTTAAAATCTGTCTCGGGCCTGTCCATTGGCGTAGCTAGCACTATGGCAGCCGGTGGCGGTCCAAGTGTTTTCCGCCCTACTGAAGCTGCATTAAAGAGCAGGGTGGGGTGCTGGTGAGATTTTGACCATTTGCCGCCCTTCGGCGGCTGATTAAGGAGCGGGGTGGGGGTGATTGCCATCCCGAGACGGTAGGCATGAGTGGGAGGAGGCTGCCGCCCCAAAACTTGTGCTGCCTGGGGCAAACCGCACCTGCCCCCATCCCCCCCCCCCCCCCCCCCCCCCCCCCTTGCTATGCCACTGGGTCTGTCCGTGTTTTGCCAGCCTTAAACCTTCCTTTTTATTTCATATAAATCACCCCCAAGGTGGTCACAAAAGGCTCACAGGGCAATGTGCATTGTACTAAAAAAGTAGGACTTGTGTACTCGTTTTTTCACTGTTGTAAGGCCTATCCCTCCAACTAACACTGGGTTATCTTAGTACATTTAATAAGTGATAACATTGGATTGGGTGCAAATGGAGATATTCAGGTTACACTCAAATTAATTGTAATTGAAAATACTCTTTAATGGTAAAGTCAGATGTTAAGTCACAATTATGAAAACACCACTTTTAGAAAGTTGGCATTTACTTGTCATAACCCTTTGTGCCTTCTGCCAGTGTCCTTGGTCACATTACTGTAGATGGCTCTGCTTTTCGGGTTTGTTTATTGCTCCCAGATATTAACACAAAAGGGGCTTAGTTTTGGACAGGATGGGCCATCCTGGCAGGATGTCTGGAGGGGGCTGTACCCTGCCCCACTTAATTTCAAAGGGCTTTGCCTACTACACACAAAAAATAATCGGATACCCTTTTGTCACCGCTAGACAGTTTAGTTAACCAGGAAAGTGAAGAACTTTCCAGAACCAGATGTAGAGGTAGAACAGGGAGGCTCTCCCCACACAAAAATGCTGGCACCTGGTATAAATGTTGTACCTCCAGAGGCTCCTATCAGTACACTACTGAACTTGTGGACATTACTGAAAAAGGACTTCCCTGCTGCATGAGGACTGTCTTGCTGGCTGATAAGGAAGAACAAACCTGCTTACCTTCATCCCAAGCTAGCCTGAGTGACTCAAAGTATCATTTGGTTAACTTCTTGTTTGAGCAACAGGGACATAAGCTCCGGAGGCCTCACTGCAGCTGACCGACTGCACCTGGACTTGCCTGAACCCTGCTGGAGTTAATTCCTGTTTCCCCACAAGAGTTGCCTCCCTAACCCTTCTGGTCATGGCCCCTTGGCTGGCATAAGTCTGAGCTCTTTCCAGGAAGAAAAAGGTAAAATCATGAAGTTTGTGGTCTTTAAGACCACAAATGTGCCTGTTCTCGTCTACACCATGTAGGAAAGTGCCCCTTTTTGCGTGGTTACCTCCCACTTTTTGCCTGACACATGATGAACTTTGGCTTGGTGTGCTCTGGGTCCCTGCAAATCGGGTTCCCAGGGCCAGTGTTATTTTCCATAGCTGTACCTTTGTACCTAAAATTGGCACCTCTCTGGCCATAGGTAAGCCCCTCGTAAAAAGTACCATGGATACCAAGGGCACTGTGACCAGGGAAGGCCTCTAAGGGCTGCAGCACATATTCAGCCACGCTTAGAGGCCCTGTACCTTAACACCCACACACGGCCATTGCAGGCTGCGTGTTTTGGTGCAGAGAAAAGTGAAGTCGACATGGCACACAGCCCTGTGTTCCATGCCTACAACCTACAGTCTAGGGCCTAGGTAAGTCACCCCTCTAGCTGGGTGCACTAGCCCCAGGTGAGGGTACAGTGGCATGAGCCCTGTACCTCAGTTTCCAAGTCCATTCTTGGACATTGAAAGTGTAGTAAAGCCATTGAGTATGTGGCCTGGGAGTTGGTCGTTACAAGCTCCACAGTTCCATAATGGCTTTACTAAAAGCTGGGAACTTTGGTAGCATACCTCTCAGCACATTAAACCCACACTGATGCCAGTGTGAAATTTTATGTAAATTGCATACAGAGGGCATCTTAGAGATGCCCCCTGAAAAACTACTAGCCCTGGTGTGGATCCAGAATGGTTGCCTGCTATTTGCCCCAACCAGACTAGTTTCTAGACCCCTGGGTAGAGAGCCTCGGCTCTGGGTCCATAAACAAAGTTCATCCTGGGCAGAGATGTCATACCTCCTCCACCAGGATGGGCTGGGTCCACGAGAGAGGAAGCTTTAACGGCCTACCGCCTTTGTATGTTGCCCCTGCCTTTTCCTGCCCCCAGCAATTGGGCCCCACCAGTTCTGATCCAAACTTTGGATGGGAGAATCCGAGGAAAAACCAAGCTAGGATGAGAGGTGTGCCAACCTTTGCAGGCAAGGCGAAGCACACGTCTCAGTCCCCTCCATCTCTGAGATGAGGGTTCCCATCCAATTAAGAAGAGGCTCAATAACCCACCCCAAGGAAGAGACTCATTGGTCCCGACCTGCACACCCATTTTAATACCCCTAAATTCAGTATTTAGAGGTGACCCTGAACCTTGCCTCCCCAGATTCGAAGAGCCATGCTGACGAAGAGGACACCTACTGCTATGGCCACAGCCCTACCGGCCTATTCAGACTTCAACCTTCTTACAACGAGAACCTCGGTGTCAAGCAGCCCCCCAGAGCCCTCAGGACTTGCCCTGCACTCATCCATCAGACTTTGCCTCCAGTGAACACCGGATTTGCTCAAGCAAAGACTTCCCCACAGAATCCGGATCCTGGCGGCTCCACGATTCTGCACCACTCTGCACCCAACACCCAAGGCACGAGTTAGTGGCCCATCACCACGAGGGGGTCTCCTCAACAATCCTGAGCTGGCATATGGTGATCCCTGACCTCCCTCAAGCTTCAAGACGACGCCTGCAACCTCAAGCTGAAGGCCCCTCCCCGACCATACCTGGTAAGAAGACCCACCACCAAAAGACACCCCTGCATCCGATGCCCCATGGCCATGGGTGTCCCAACCAACAGTGTCCAGGCATCCCCAAGAACCCAACTTGCCTCCCCAGCCAGTGGTCTCCTTCAGGAAGCCTCCCTATCCGAGCCTGCAGCCTCTAGCCGAACCAAAGCTCTCCATTGGAATCCACAGGGTCCCGACTTCTCCTTGGCACACTGTACCCAGCCGCCCCTCGGCTGCTGATGGTGCAGCTCCTGTGCTGATTGTTGGCCCCTACAGTGCTGACCTTAACCCCAGTAGCTTTGCTCCCACAACTGAGTGTCCTGCTCGTAAGCAGCCCCTGACTGAAGCCCCCCTTAGCGAACGTTGGGCCCCTACACTCTGCACCCAGCCACCCCAGTGCTACTGGTGGTGCAATTTGAGTGCCTACCTAGACCTTGGGGTAGCCTGGTCCTAACCTCCAAAACTCCCACTTGTAAGTCATTTACTTACCTAAGAACCGTTAATCCTTTTTCGCCCATAGGAACCAATGTTATGAGTTTTGTTCCTAAAAATATTCTGTCAAGTTGTACTATTGTATGAAAGAAAAAGTAAACAAACTGCAAACCTTCAAAAGTCTTACTTGCCTTGTATTGTGAGATCCCTGGCATGCTATCTAGGCATACCACCCAGAGTAATCAATGTAATCTTTCATGGTAATGGCAGACTTCAGTTACACCAAACGTGGGCTCAGAGGGTTGTGGGTGTGTAGGGGAGAGCACCATGGTAATCAACCGTCTCATTCTAGATTAAAGTGTAAAATCTATACTTTGGCTTTACCTATATATTAGCTACAGCCTAACTAGCGACTGTGTCATTTTGGGTCTAACTAGTTTTATGCCAATTTCAACAGGTTTGGGCAGTGTCTCAGTGTTAGAGTTCAGGATTACCAGCAAGTGAGTCCCAAAAATAATGCAAAACTGGGGACGAATCTAAAAGTGGTAACTTCACCTCAGATATCCACCCAGTTACTCCAGAGAATCAATTTTTTATTCAAGCCCTCCACAATTTGAAGAAAAAATAACTCAACTGGTCCCCTTTTCATTGTCTGTGATATTTTGGGCTTTATACATGCTCCTTGGACAGATGTTCTCTTCAGGGCTATCGATAATTTCAGAAGTGCCTACTTACATTTCTACTATTGATAAATGAAGAACACCTGGTTTTCAAAAGATTCCGCTTTATACTGTTGGTTAATTTGGTGTGGTTTCACATCTGGTGCCATTGCCACTTGTGACATGTTTGTGTTCTGCCACAAAGAGTAGGATGTATTGATTGTTTGGTTTGAATAGATGTAAGTACTGACATGCTGCTAATCCTCTTGTACTACAGTAGGCATTGCCTCAAGTCAAATGGCCACCTTTTACTTCATCTACTGGATTAATCAGTCAGTGGGAAAGAATTCAGTTGTGCCCACCATTGTCTCACTTTGTTTTGACAACAATGTACAACCTCCTTTGAGAAGTGTCAAGAGGGCTTCCATTACAAATAACTTGTTAACGCTGTAAAGTGGCTGGTGTAGGATAAGCCAGCACTATACAAAACAAAAACTTTGAGTGCAATCTAGAGAAGAATGTGTGGTTTTTGTAAAGGTTTGTTCTAGTGGGGTGATGCGCAGTTTGTGCATGTTTTTTTGGGATGAGATGTAGTGTTGCTGAAAGTTGTGGTCTAGTAGTGAGGAACTAGTTTCAAGGAAGATATGTTTTCAGTAGAAATGGCGGTTTCGACAGAGGTGTTATTTAACAGTTTTAGTAATGCAAAATTATATGTTCGGACTGGCTTTGTATCCCTTTCCCCACTTGATTCAGTGTTTGAATTAAGAACTTATTTGTTTGAGATCTGTTATTCTTCTACAATTGAGTTTGCTTGGAATCAGTCCTCAAAAGAGATTACATTTGCCTTTGTGCTAATAAACACATGATCTATTAGCATATAAAAATCTAATGAAATCCTATAATCCAAGTACTGATAAATTATTTGTTGGGAAATAGAAAGCAAGTAACAAGGACCCATTTTCCCCTCTTAGATGTGTTATTAGACTAGACAGTGCGTTGAATACGAAAAGCAGGAGATTCCAGATTGACTCCACAAACAAAATGTTGCAGCTTTGATGGAAGGGGTGCAGTTCATCACTTTGTCCTGCAAAGCATCTCCCTTGGCTACCATGGGGCATTTCAATTGTAGAAGTAACAACTGTGTTAAAAAAAAAAAAAAAAAGTCTTAGCTCTAGTGGGCTAGGGGCATCAGTCCAGCCGAACCTCAGATCAGATCTCTCAATGCTTGGGCACATAGGGACCCCTTAAGTCCACTTCTCCTCGGGCTGGGCTTGGGTGCAGTGGTGTTTCCACTGCAGGAGAGACTCATGGTTGAGGGGGCCTGCACAGAGAGGCTTCATCAGCGACTGGGAGTCCAGTCCGTACAAACCCAAGTTTGGGTTCGACTCTGGAGGGTGCACTTCAACTCTGGCTAGGGGTGTTGTGCTTTCCGGTATCGGATTTTTCGAGATCCAGAGTCCTCACAGTTCTACAGGGTGCAGGGGAGCAGCTCTGCTACTCCACGGGAGATCCTGGTTGCTTCTTGAAGTGCTGGCAGTCCTCCCTGGCTTTTGGAGTCAGAGCAGCCGCAGGACATGTTGTCTTTGGTGCAATAGTCTGGGACAGCAGGCAGGACAGCCGGGTTGGCCCAAGGCCAGTTGCTTCTCCTAAGTTCTGGCTTTTCGCAGCTCTCCTGTTTCCTCCTTCTTGGGTAGATATAATTTGCCTTCTTGGTGTCGGGGGGGGGGGGGAAGAGCTCCCCTAAATACTAGATTTAGGGGCATAAAGGAGAGTAAAGGGTGAAAGCCAGTGGACTACTTGTCCTTGAGGTCACTACACCCCCTATTTGATCACTTCCTGTGAGAAGTGGGCATAACCCTGTCCCAGAGTTCCTAATTCTGCCATCACCAACATGGTGGAATTTTCCTAAAGGGGCGCACATCCGGCAGCTTACCTTAGGTGTGTGACTGACCTGGGAGTGCACCATGGCTCTATTCATATCTAATTTCCCACCTGCCCTTGTGCTAAATGGGCCTAGAGCAGTTGGTTGGCATTTCCCCTGACTGGGAAAGCTGTGGTCACACATCAAAGGCAGTGAGACTAGAAAAATTCCTTGGGTAGTTTTCTATACAAGTCTTGAATACCATACACCACTTTGCACCCCCATCAAATACACTCTTTCAGCTTTCTCTCTTTTCACGCCTAAAGATTGAACCATATATAACGGGAAAACCACTATAAAAAGTTAAATATGCACATAATTTTATTAATTACATAAACACAAAATTCATTAAATTGAAAAACCTAACAGTAAGCTAGATGTCTCAAAGTTTAAAAAACACAATACATAACAATTTGAATCCAACATAGTTAAAAAACATACTGGAGAGTAAAAAAGCCAGACGGTATACTAAGTCTTGGCAGGCTACACATACATTGCTACACGATATCACTAGCATTGAATAAATACAGTTCACCATTCGCTTTTTTGAACAATGCTAGATAGGTGGATTGTGTATTAATTTGGTGTCAGCGCGTTTCGGTGGCTCAATAAATCATTCCATCTTTTTCAAGACCAGTTTATAGACTCTCTGTGCTTGTTATATTCTTTCATGCATTCACCTACATAAAAATATAATTATTAAAACTACATTACAGAAGTATTTCGCAACATCTGAGCAATCAAAAATGCAGAGCTGTATGAACACATAATTTGAAATACAGGACATATAAGCATATTTAAAGACGCCATTCGGAACCAGGTTTTCTTTTTTACTTTTATAACTTTTTTTTACACAAAACCAAGTGTTTAGTCCCCCAACGATATTTGTTTCACCCCTTACTTTAAGACTATATTCTCGCGGTCATAGATGTCCTATGAAAACAAACCTATTATATATGGCCCAGTCTTTAAACTCCTGAGAAGCATCATTCAAGTAGTCAAACTCCGGTTGCTTCCTTACACACCACTCTTATTAGTCATTCTTTATCATTTATGCCTATGATAGAATACAAGCTCTTATACGCTCACTACCACGGTGGTTATCTATCACACCTCACCTTCAATGAGATGGTAGACTGCCTTGTCTTCATTGAACTAGTCTATCCCTTGGGAGTATAGACAGTGGCAGACTATCAATTAAAATGTCTCAATGTTAAAACTGCGGACAAAAACAAAAATCAGAAAAGAATGGTAAATGACTGGTAAATAATCATGAGGGTCTGCCTGCGAGTAAAAAGACCTACAGATGAAAGGTATCTCACCTCGGGGCTGACTATGTCGGGTATCTTTGACTATGTCAGGTATCTTAGATTGGAGACTCTGTACATGGTTCCAAGATTTGTGTTATATTTGTAAAAATCGCCCCTGCATGAACATAAATTAGAAGATATTGTAGGCATAACATCCTATAATTTAATCGATTTTATGTCCGTCATAACAAGCATGATTATTATCTTAAGCAGGGGAGAAAGTATAGCCACATAGAAAGAGGTTGTCTTATTAGTCCCAATTCTTTTGAAGTTACTTAGTTTCCTTGAGCCGGGATCTTGCTCAATGTTCCTTTTATAATTAGGGTCAGTATTCCTGTTATGGGAAAGAATATGGACACTATAAATGTAATCGTCCTCTGTTATCTAAACCCTGTTGGTATCAGTTTCCTGACTGGTGCTATTTATTGCCATTAGTGGAATACCCAGCGGATCAAGGGATATGCCATTAGCTAAAGGAGCACCTCCTTGCGAACCTTATTGCCCTTAGGACAGTTTCCTCGTATCTATAGATGTTGAGTAAGAATAGATCTGATTACATAGAGGCGGGTTTGCGAGATTAAACCCACTACCCCGCCCTTCCGGGAAAGTTCAGAAAGATTAAAAAGCAGATCCCTCTCACCTTTCGTCACAGAAGGCTGTTTAATCTCAGCATATTAAATCAATAAACCTACACGCCTTCTCGTGGAGTTACTCTATCGTTTCTCACCCAACGCCGCCATTTGCGGTCTGATACGTGGCTCTTTCTTACCATCATTGCGGGCTGTTCGTGTGCGTCTCGTCCGCTGTAGTCTTTTAGCATATAAACGTCTCTGAAAGAATCAGCGTCTTTAATGCAAAATTAAGAGTTCAAGCGCCCCTGATTTGCTTTCAGTGCGCGCGCAGTGGAAAGCCACAACTACCGGGGCATGTCTGATTTCACTCCCGGACTGATTTTTTCGAAACTTTATTGTACCCAGATGGCTACATGAACTAAAATACACGCCATCTTTGAGTGAAGTTATATAGATTTGCGTTTAATGTGTTTATTCACTACTTCCCTGAAATCAGAAATATTTGGGTACAATAAAGTTTTGAAAAAATCAGTCCGGAAGTGACCCGGTAGTTGTGGCTTTACATTGCACGCGCACCAAAAGCAAATCAGGGGCGCTTGAACTCTTAATTTTTCATAAAAACTCTGATTCTTTCAGAGACGTTTATATGGTAAAAGACTACAGCGGATGAGAGACGCACCCGAACAGCCCGCAATGACGGTAAGAAAGAGCTACGTATCGGACCGCAAATGGCGCGTTGGGGAGAAATGATAGAGTAACTTCACGAGCAGGCGTGTAGATTTATTGATTTAATATGCTGAGATTAAATACAATTCTGCGACGAAGGGCGGTAGAGATCTGCTTTTTAATCTTTCTGAACTTTCCAGGAAGGGCGGGGTAGTGGGTTTAATCTAGCAAACCCGCCAATATGTAATCAGATATATTCTTACTGAACATCTAAAGATACAAGGGAACTTCCCTAAGGGCAATTAGGTTCGCTAGGGGTACTCCTTTAGCTAATGGCATATCCCTTGGTCCGTTGGGTATTCCACTAATGGCAATAAATATAACCGGTCAGGAAACTCCGATACCAACAGGGTTTAGATAACAGAGGACAATTACATTTATAGTGTCCTAATTCTTTCCCAAAACAGGAATACTGACACGAATTATAAAAGGAACATTGAGCAAGATCCCGGCTCAAGGAAGCGAAGTAACTTCAAAAGAATTGGGACTAATAAGACAACCTGTTTCCCAGTGGCTATACTATCTCCCCTGCATAAAGTAATAATCTTGCTTGTTATGACAGACATAAAATAGATTAAATGATAGGATGTTATGCCTACAATATCTTCTAATTTATGTTCATGCAGGGGCGATTTTTACAAATGTACCACAAATCTTGGAACCATGTACAGAGTGTCCATTCTAAGATACCTGACATAGTCAAAGATACCTGACATAGTCAGCCCTGAGGTGAGATACTTTTCATCTGGATGTCTTTTTACTCGCAGGCAGACCCTCATGATTATTTACCAGTCATTTACCAATCTTTTCTGATTTTTGTTTTTGCCCGCAATTTTAACATTGAGACATTTTAATTGATCATGGGCCACTGTCTTTACTCCCAAGAGATAGACGAGTTCAATGAAAACAAGGCAGTCTACCATCTCATTGAAGGTGAGGTGTGATAGATAACCACTGTGGTAGTGAGCGTATAAGAGCTTGCGTTCCACTATAGGCATAAATGATAAAGAATGACTAATAAGAGTGGTGTGTAAGGAAGCATCCGGAGTTTAACTCTACTTGAATGATGCTTCTCAGGAGTTTGAAAACTGGGCCATATATAATAGGTTTGTTTTTATAGGATACGTATGACTTCGAGAATATAGTCTTAAAATAAGGGGTGAAACAAATAGCGTTGGGGGGACTAAACACTTGGGTTTGAGTAAAAAAAGTAATAAAAAGAAAAAAGAACCTGGTTCCGAATGGAGTCTTTAAATATGCTTATATGTGTTTTATTTCAAATAATGTGTTCATACAGCGCTGCATTTTCGATTGCTCAGATGTTGCAAAATATTTCTGTAATGTAGTTTTAATAATTATATTTTTATGTAGGTGAATGCTTGAAAGAATATAACAAGCACAGAGAGTCTATAAACTGGTATTGAAAAAGATGGAATAATTTATTGAGCCATCGAAACGCGTCGACTCCAAATTAATACACAATCCACCTATCTAGCACTGTTCAAAAAAGCGAATTGAGAACTGTATTTTTCAATGCTAGTGATATGGTATAGCAATGTATGTGTAGCCTGCCAAGACTTAGTATACCTGTCTGGCTTTTTTACTCTCCAGTATGTTTTTTAACTATGTTGGATTCAAATTGTTATGTATTGAGTTTTTTAAACTTTGAGACATCTAGCTTACTGTTAGGTTTTTCAATTGAACGAATTTTGTGTTTATGTAATTAATAAAATTGTGCATATTTTACTTTTTATAGTGGTTTTCCCGTTATATGTGGTTCAATCTTTAGGCATGAAAAGAGAAAGCTGAAAAAGAATGTATTTGATGGGGGTGCAAAGTGGTGTATGGTATTCAAGACTTGTATAGAAAACTACCCAAGGGAATTTTTCTCGTCTTACTGTGTAAGTGCCCTAGTCCCGTTGGGTTTATAAGGGGCCCCTCTCATTCCTAAACACACATCAAAGGTGACAGAGGCCTATGAAGCCTCCTGCCTTGATATGCTGATTACTTCGCCATCCTGCTTGAAGGAAATGATAACCCCTCCGCAAGAACGGGCATTGTTTCTGCCCTCCGAGAGCGTAGGCTGGAGGTCCGAAACCTGTCTGGTGGCAGGCTGGTCGTCGCCAGTCAGCCAGCACACTAGAGGCTTTTAGGTTTTCAGGGGCACCTCTAAGGTGCCCTCTGGGTGAATGTATTAATAAATCCACCTCTGGAATCAGTGTGGGATCATTAATTCAAGCTGTTTGATACCAAATACCATATATTTTAGTTAAGCCATCATGTAGCTTGGGAACTTGATTTTACCAGTGCCCTGCGCATGTACTTAAAATGGCTTCCATGTTCACTTGTGATATCTAAGAATGGACTTAGACTTCACAGGGGCATATCTGCTCATGCAGATATGTCCATACATATTGTATATTGCACCCTGCTTAGGGCTGCAAGCCTGCTGTAGAGGTGGCTTACCTATACTGCATGCAGGGTCTGTAGGCATGGTACACATGGATGTGTGCCATGTGTTTTCTCTTTATCCTCACCATGACAAGTTCTGAAATATCAGTTTGCAGGGGTTAGGTGAGTGGACCCTTAGGGTACCACAATATATGCTGCAGCCCTTAGGTACCCTCTTTAGTACCCACGCCCGGGGTAATCTAGATACCATTTACTAGGGACTTATGGGGGTGCTAAAGGTGTGGACACTTGGAGGAACAATTGTACAGTTTTTAGAGCAGGAACTCTGGAATAAGGGACTTTGAATATCAGGAACCCAGTGCACTTCTGTCAAAATTGCATCAGGTACCAGGCAAAAGTGGTAGTTACCACGTCAAAAAGGAGCACTTTGATACAAAACTGTAAAAACTGCATAATATCTTGGGGCCTCTGTGATATCACACAACGGAAACTGAGAAGTATCTTGGAGTGTAATAACATGAGGTAATATTATCCAAGATAATGGTTGTGATTTCACAGACCTCCGAAGAATAAAAGTTGGACTTGACTCTTCCTGGAATCAAACATGTGATTTTCGGTTTATACTCAAATTTTGGTAGGTAATTTCAACAGATTGAGCTACCCTAACATTTCAGTTTTATGAGTAAGAGCTGTGTTATGTTACTAATTTGGATAACACTTGACACCACCATAAGATCATCTGAAAGCACCAAAATACTGTCATAATAGACAACACAAGAGTGTGTTGTCGATTATTTTATGCAGCTGGCCAGTGGGCAGCTGTGGAGGATGGGAGTAGTAGATGTATTTCAGAGAAGATTGCAATGGGCACCAGGAGGGAGGATGTAATATTAAAGTTGGGTTTGATGACTTGGGTGCCAGTGTTAAGAATGTAGTATGTTAAGGTATGCATGACAGAGCTCCTAGGTGTCAGGAGACTGCTTATTTACTCCTGTCCACTGCTTCTGTACTTTGCCCCCTCATGCAGCCTCTACCTGATGGATACATTTATCTGTTGGCCAACAGATGAAAATGCATAAGAATCTGGGGGAATTGGGAGATGGGTGTACTGCGAGGGCTACTTTGTGCCCTGGATGCTCAGGCTTTTGTAATGAGAGAAGTTAGGAATGTGTCCTCTTATAAGTGTCATTTCTTTTTCTCTCTCTAAAGGTACCATGTCTCCAGACCAAAAAGAGCCAACACCCTTCATCATCGAGTGGATCCCTGATATATTGCCAGAGTCAAAGATCGGTGAACTGCGAATCAAATTTGAGTATGGGCATCACCGAAACGGACAGTCAGCTGATTACCTGGAGCTAGTTCCCCCGCTTGAACAGTCCCTGGAACTTACACCTCTAACCACTATAACATTCCCCTGAGGAACAAGAGCCAATTTGTCCATGCTTGGGCAGGCCGAGAGCTCATGCCTCTGAAGTTCATCACATTCTCAGGCTGTAGGCAAGAACAGGACCCCCATTGTTTGAACCTTCCCTGGAGGTCTCCTTCTAAACACAGTTATAATCCTTGGTGGGGTCTACAGACTGCAGAACAAGTACCATGTTCCTGGAACTGGATTCGCACTGCAGGAACTAAACACCAAAGTTCCACCCTGTCACCTCTAGAAGTCAACATATGGCAAGAACATGACCTGTTCTTAGGGCAGGATCTCGCAGCTTTGAGAGGCACGTAGCTCACACTTCTTAGCTCCATTTGTTTTCCATCTAATGGGTCCGGACTGTGTTCACTAGTGCAGGATTCTCAGTGCTTGTGCAGGCTTTGAGCATATAGCTCCTGATGCCACAATGTATTCCTATGTTGTCCTTGAAATTCACTCTAGAGCAGGATACTAACTGCTTTGCTAGACCCATAGCTTACACCACTAGGCATCCATGTTCCCGAAGGGCTTTTGGCATACTAGAATCCTTAGTTCTTGGAATGACTCATAGCGCTCGCCTCCAATGACTAATATGCTCTCCTAGAGGTTCCCTCACCTCGATATTCATCTAAAGCTGGATTGTGGTGCTACATCAAAATCTGAATGGGCTTCTGGAACCATCTCACTTTATCTTAATGTGTAGCAGTCGTCAAGTAAAGACTGTTCATGCAGCAAACATTTATGCGGATTGGAAGCAGAAGTGGTCTCCGATTAGGTTTTCATGGTCCTTTCATGTGACTAGTATGACGCTGCAAGGGCAGCATTAAAGATGCATCAGAGTGCGATGAACTGAGAGGAGGAATACTTTTGCCTTTCTTGTAGATACCTGCTGTGGGGTGTGCAAATGTATGGAAATATAAAAAGTACTTTTAGTCTTCTCAGAGATATGTGACATGTTTACGTGTGTATTTTAAAGCATCTGGAGGGAGTCTGTGATTATGTCAAAACTGCAGGACCTCCTACTCCTGACCCACTCTGCTCTGAAGTATAATAATTTAAACCAATTTGATGGAGCAGGCTAAATGGGCCTGTGTAAAGAGGGTGATGGTGTGAGCTCTTACCCATACCCCAACTTACTTTCCATTTTCCTTCCCTTTCAACTCCGTTGCATCACCATCTCTCCAACACATTTCCATTAAGCTAACACCAAAACCCCTCCCTGGCACCATTGTTTTTGTTCTCGGACGAGAACACACCAAAGAAATGGGGATGGAGAATGGGAAGTCCTCTCATCCGTTCGATTGTAGTCATCAGAGTGTGGTATTGAGTCTGGTGTCTGCATCACCCACCATAAAGCTCATTGAATAACCGTTCCTTACAAAGGCATAGTCTTACCAAGAACTTTTTTGACACACACAGCACAGCCTTGGCCATGTTGTCTGAATACGTTTGTCCTGACTTTGTTTACAGTTGCTATCTAACTTTTTGGGTACAATGATAGATTGTAGATGGCACCAAATCTTCACTTGATAAAATCAACTGTGATTGGTAGGTGCCACTATGTTATATATAGTATTTTGACTTGCATTTTGCTATTGGTATGGCCATGTATTACCAATTAATAGTAACTAATGTAATAACCTCTCACTGAGAGACCATCTAAAATTGTATTACTAAGTACTGAATGAGAAGAAACTTTCTCCACTTGGTTTGCATCCCAGCACTGAGAAGAAATACACAGGTAGATGGCAGAGAAATTCCTTGTTCCCAAGATGTCACTGTTTTCAGTAGAAGTTCATAGTGGGTGACTACAATGGTGACCCCCACCACCACTGTCTGCCCAGTGTACGGGGGCTTATTCATGAGGCTTACTTCAGTTTAGTCAGGGGAGGACAAGTTCTAAGGAAAGAAAGTGTTTGGGGCATGTGGGCTGCTGAATTCATATCTGTGCATAGATCACCGCCTAGGGTTGGGTCCGGATGATTGCACATTGTTGTCCTGGAAGAGTCTTCGAAGTATCACGAGATAGGTGGATCCTCCCCTGGACTACAGTGCGCATGGGCATAGTCTCCATCCTCAGATTGTTTTTTTCCACCATTGGGTTCGGATGTATATTTGTTAACTCAAGTTCGGAATCGATAGAAAACGTTATATTTGGCCAAAAGGCCTCTAGGTATCGTCGGTATTGTCTTTGCGATCGGTGCCGAGTACTCGTTCCAGCTCGATTCTCGAGCCGGACGTCAAGAAGAAGCCGCGTGGCTATTCAACTCCAAAGGCCCGGTCGACGCCAGAGGCCTTATCGACGATCGATAATGGAACAGAGCCCATTCAAGAGATGCCCCGTTTGCAACTCCAAGTATCCCCACATCGATGTCCACCCGGTGTGCAACAAGTGCCTGTCTCCGGATCACGATGAAGCCAGCTGTATGGCTTGTTCTCGGTTCCGGTCCAAGAAAACACTTAGCCTTCGGCGCGCGGCGCGGAAGGAAGGCCAGCAGACAGCGCCTGACCCGGTGAACATCTTCGATGCTGAGGAAGATGAGGGGGTCGAGCAGGAAGTTCAAGAGAACCAGTCGGATCCTGCATCAGAGATTGACTCCAGTTATGACGCAGAGGGTGAGGAAATGGTCGAAAACGAAGACGTCGTTGACGAGGTAGGATGATGACGATGAGGCCTTTGGGGCCGTAGAAGATAGCTCGAGCTAGGCCCGCCTTTGGTATGGGTGCTGAGACTGAAACACTCTATAAGGCTCAGGTCGAGGGATCGCCCCAAGGCCTTACCCAAGATCAAGCGCATAGTTCTGCAGCCTCGCTTGAAGGCCTGGCTACAGACTATTCTAAAGAGCCATCGGTTGATCGATCGAAATCGAAACAAAAAACATCGCTGACCACAAAACCGAAAGCACCGGAAACAAAACCGAAAGTACAACTTACTTTGTTCGGATCGAAGGCTTCTGAACCATCTGCTCCGACGAAACAAGAGTGCTATCGACCCAGAGAGGTCGCTAAAGGATGTCAAGTCGAAATCCAGGGCACCGAAGGAAAAGGCCAAGGACATCGACCCGAAGAAGTCGGCGCCGAAGACCGTAGACCCAAATAAAGACTCTTAACACAGAACATTACCGATCCTAAGCATTGACTCGACAAAGCGAACGTCAGCAAGGACCTCGAGCACAAAACAAAAAGTGGCTCTAAAGATCCCATCGAGTCGACACAACCATCTGCCTCTTTTTTAAAGCAAGTGTCGGACTCGCTGCAGCGCATTAAGGAAAAAGCTATAGCTGTCGGACCGAAGGCCACTCCACACCCAGAGACTCCGAAGGCGTCGGCACCGATTAAGTTTATACTGCCGCCGCCAGTGACACATAAGGCGTTCGCCCCACATATGGGCATTGAAGCAATCAAGAAGGTGTCAATGGGGCAAAAGCCTACAACTACTGAAGAGGCCACAAAGCATCGACAGCCTCTGCAGGAAGACCAGTCGAGGCAATTCATAGACGTTGAGACTGGTAGACTTTCCGTTCACAAGCGAAAGATCGTTCCAGAACAGCCAATGGAGTCCTGTAAAATTCCATTAAAGAAAAAAAGGGATTCAGAAACATCACCTTTTTGAACCTCTACAAAAATATGGACGAGAGCCTGCTCCTTCTTCACCCACACATTCAGATGTGGATGTAGAGGATGCTGACAATGAGGAATACAGCTATCCTGTCGACACTGATCCAGAAGACCACACTGAACCCTGGACCGACGCTGTTGACACAAGGGAGCCACAAAATGCCCCTGACAGCAATATCTATGCTGTTAAACCCTCACCTACAGAAGACACGGCTGCGTTTAAGGCACTTATCGAGAGGGCAGCAGAAAATCACGATGTCCAACTCCATGCTGACCCTATTGAGGAGGACTTCTTATTTGACACCTTCTCAACCTCAGAGAACTGTCAAGACTCTTCCCATGCTCAGAGGTGTCCTGAAACACGCTGCAGACATCTTTAAGGAGACCACATGGGCAAGAGTGGTAAGCCCCAGGATTGAAAAAAAAATACAAACCAGCACCTGTGAACCCTACATATATCAAGGGACAGTTGCCATTGGACTCTCTAGTTGTTTCAAATGCTCGTAAAAGAGCAAACTTGCAGACCACGGGTGATGCTTCTCCCCCCTGACAAGGAATCTAAAGTGCTAGAAGCCTCAGGGAAAAGGGTGGCGGCTCAAGCGGCCAATGTCTGGCAAATCTCCAACACACAGGCACTCTTAGCCAGATACGACAGGGCTCATTATGATACACTTGAAACCCTGTTACAACACTTGCCAGATGAGTACAAGGATTGTTTCAAGGAACATTGGTCCCTAACAAGTAGTTGATAATTTGGAATAAATATAGATCAGAAATGAAGGTCTATATGAACTGTCCAGCCGAACAGGGTTTAATAACACAATTGTAGAGTTTGTCAATCAATTAAATACAATATCGAAAGTGGGACACAGCCTGTGTCCTACTACTGTATAAGAGACAATTGTGACACAAATGAACATGAATGAGGCAAGAGCAGGCAGTCTGCATACATTCCAAATTTTTGCAGACAATTATTTGCACAGGGTACACTTTTGTGATTTAAATAGTAATCAAATCATCCAGTGTGAGGTGTCGACGACGTTTCGATCCCCTTAGGGCACTGCGGGATCATCATCAGGACATTCAGAATTCATGCCTTATCATACGTAGCGGTATTTAGAATTGGCGTTATTGCCAGTTTAGAAATAATTTAAGCAAGACCGCAACTGCAAGTCTGCTGGGGGAGGGGAAACACAATGGTCCCAGGGATGATGGTCGGTGCAGATCCTCAATGGGGTTCCGGGTGCTGCAAGGAGTCAATGCTCGTGTGGACTCGAGTCGTGTGATAAGGCATGAATTCTGAATGTCCTGATGAGGATCCCGCAATGCCCTAAGGGGATCGAAACGTCGTCGACACCTCACACTGGATGATTTGATTTGATTACTATTTAAATCCCAAAAGTGTACCCTGTGCAAATAATTGTCTGCAAAAATTTGGAATGTTTGCAGACTGCCTGCTCTTGCCTCATTCATATTCATTTGTGTCACAATTGTCTCTTATACAGTAGTAGGACACAGGCTGTGTCCCACTTTCGATATTGTATTTAATTGGTTGACAAACTCTACAATTGTGTTATTAAACCCTGTCCGGCTGGACCGTTCATATAGACCTTAATTTCTGATCTATATTTATTCCAAATTATCAACTACTTGTTAGGGACCAATGTTCCTTGAAACAATATATGCACCCAAGGTCCCTCACCTATCGCTCCTTTGGGTTTCCCTTGTACTGTAAAGTAAGATGAGTACAAGGAGGCAGCAGAAATGCTAATACAAGAAGGGAAACTTATATCCAACGCGTCTATTAAGTGTGTGCTAGACGCAGCAGACGCAGCAGACACTGCAGTCGGGGCTATTAATACAAGCATTGTTTTACGCAGACACGCTTGGCTGAGAATCTCCGGCTTCTAGCCTGAGATACAAACCACCAAACTCAATCAGCCAGTTAACCCTGATTACTTGTTTGGCCCAGAAGTGGACACCACCTTAGAAAAAATTAAAAGGGACACGGAGACTGCAAAGTCTATGGGGGCTCTACAGTCGCAGCAGTTCAGGGGTGGTTCTTTTCGTCGCTCCAACAATAGAGGAGCTTCCAGAGGCCAGGTGTCCCAGCAGACTCAATACAGTAAAGGAGGCACGCAGACCACCTACAACAAGAATAGGGGTAGCTATCGTGGAAACAGCACCAAGGGCAGGGGTCGTGGAAACAACAACTCCCGATCCTCTGCCACCAACAAACAGTGACGTCTTGTCACTACCCCCCGACCATATAACACCGGTCGGGGGCAGACTACAACAGTTCCTGCCAGTGTGGAAAACCATCACTACAGACAGGTGGGTGAGGCAGCTTATCCAGTACGGTTATTGTCTGGAGTGAACATCCACACCACCCAACATACCCCCAAGACACCGTCCTATGTCTGCAGAGCATATACAGTTATAGCAAGAGGTAGTCCGCATGCTGCAAAAAGGAGCCATAGAGCTCGTGCCTATAGACCAAAGAGGTACAGGGGTGTACTCGCTGTACTTCTTGATCCCCAAAAAAGGACGGGTCCCTCAGACCCATACTGGACCTCGGGCCCCTAAACCAATACATCCTGTCAGAACATTTTCACATGCTCATGTTACAGCAGGTTCTACTGTTACTCAGCCAGGGAAATTTCCTCGCAACACTAGATCTAAAGGATGCATATTTCCATATACCGGTACACCCGTCACACAGAAAATATCTCAGATTTACCATTCAGGATCATCATTATCAGTTCAAAGTCCTCCCTTTCGGAGTAACAACAGCACCCAGGGTGTTTACCAAGTGCCTAGCGACAGTGGCTGCACACCTACGGAGACCGAATGTTCACGTCTACCCTTATCTGGACGACTGGCTAATCCAAGCAAAGTCAGCCCAGCAATGTGCCACCCACATGTCCCACACAATTCACCTACTTCACAACCTGGGGTTTTACCTGAATTATCCAAAGTCCCACCTTCAGCCCGCCCATGTACGGCAGTACTTGGGTGCGACAATAGACACTCTGGCAGCCAAAGCACAGCCAAATTCAGTGAGGATCAACAGCATTCAATTGCTGATACAAAAATTCAGACCACAACACTCGCTTCCAGCACGAGTGTTCATGCAGTTGATAGGCATGATGGCCACCTGCATCTTCATAGTCCCACACGCGAGACTACACATGCGTCCGCTTCAGGAGTGCTTAGCACCTCAGTGGAATCAGGCGCACGGACAATTGAAGGACCTAATGTTGGTGACCGGTCGCGCATACAACTCTCTGCATTGGTGGAACCCACAAAACCTTTGCAGGGGCCGACCGTTCCAAGAGCCTGTACCACAGATAATACTGACAACTGACGCATCTCTCCAGGGATGGGAAGCTCATGTACTCCACTACACAGTGCAGGGACTATGGACAATACAGCAGAGAAAGATGCACATCAACCTTCTGGAACTGATGGCAATCTTCATGGCAATGAAAGCATTCAAAGTACATTTGTGCAACAAAGTAGTGTTGATCTGGACCGACAACATGACTGCCATGTACTACATACAGAAGCAGGGAGGTACACACTCTCCACAGTTGTCTCATCTGGCTCAGAGCATGTGGATGTGGGCCATTCAGAGAAACCTCTTCCTCATGGCAGAACACCTCCCAGGCAAGGACAATCAGATGGCGGACCTGCTCAGCAGGCACAGCCACCAGATACACTAGTGGGAGATACATCCTTCAGTACTCAACCGTACTTCCAACAGTGGGGTCATCCAGAGATAGACCTATTTGCCACAAGGGAAAATGCAAAATGCCAAAGCTTTGCCGCCAGGTTCCCACACCCACAGTCTCAGGGAAATGCGATATGGATGAACTGGTCAGGCATATTTGCGTACGCTTTTCCCCCAGCACCGCTAATACCGCTAGTGGCACGCAAGCTGAGGCAACACTCGATGACTCTCATCCTGGTTGCTCCAACGTGGGCACGCCAACCATGCTACACCACGTTTCTAGAACTCTCCGTGGTACCGCATCAAAGGCTGCATCTCACACCCAGACTCTTGATGCAGAACCATGGCGACATTTAGCATCCAGATCCGCAACAGCTCAACCTGGCGATCTGGCTCCTGACGTCTTAGAATTTGGCTACCTCAACCTGCCTCCCGACTGTATGGATATCATAAAGGAGGCAAGGAGGCCCACAACTAGAGCATGTTATGTGGCCAAATGGAAGCGATTCGTCATTTATTGTGCCAGTAATGACATTAATCCGCTAGATGCATCTACTCACAACCTCATCTGTTATCTATTACATCTATACAAATGCAATCTGGCCTACGCTTCCATTCGTATACGTTTATCCGCAATAGCAGCTTATCTCCAAAACAGGCGGCATCTCTCACTTTTCAGAGTGCCTGCCATCAAAGCTTTTCTGGAAGGACTCAAACGAGTTATTCCTCCCAGACACCCACCAGCACCTGTATGGAACCTAAATGTGGTCCTTACCAGACTGATGGGTGTGAGAAGTTGGCCTGATATTCAGTGTTCACTATTCTAGTGATCACTATGTGTCAGTCCAAACAACCCTTATGGTGATTGGTTGTAAGTCAACCTTATAGACCAGCTATCCTAGTAGCATGGATACGAGCAGTCTTCGGGCTAAACTCTAGAGGGCGTGTTAAGCCAGCTGTTATACCATCACATATACCCCTTGAACACCAAGTGAAAGGACACCACACAAGTGTTATGAAAATAAACAGTGTATTTATTTAGATCACAACAGCCCTGTACTCTTTATGAGGACAGGGTACTAAGCACACAACAAAACTCTTACGAAAATACTTCAAGTTGCACAATTTCCACAAATGCCAGAGGGGCACGGAAAACCATATACTATGGAAGTGGAATGCGAAATTACTAGCAGGTAAGTACTGGACTAATAGGCTTTGGAATCGCTAGGACTACGTTACTGAACCTTCAGATTACTAGTAGGAGGCCTAGGGGACTCGGGTGCAGAGTGTGCACTCTCACGCGGGATGTGGGACAAAGTCTATGGAGGCTAGTAAAAGCAAAGTTAGTGTTCTCGGGCGAACCCGATAAGGTAGGCTGAAAACGAAAGTGGATCTGGACCCTTGGATAGTGAGGCTATGCTGGGGCACCGAAATGCTGAAGTTACCTAGCCCAGGGGCTGCGGCTGCATAGGTCTGAAAAGACGTCGGAAACCTTCGTTGACGAACCAGGAGCCTGAAAGGAGTTGCTGGCAGGCGACCAGTGAAGATTGTTCGATGGATCCAAGCCTGGATCGAAGATGGAGAACACCTGTAAGCAGAGGGGACCAAGTCCTGAATCACTAGCCAGTGATCAGATGGGCACCAGGATGGCACCGGATGGAATCACCTCGACCAGGTGAGTGGGCGACGCTGGGCTCTGCAGTCTCACGAACCAGGAGGCGTTGTCGGCGACCAGGATGGAGGTGCGAGCTGTCCCACGATGGTTGATGCTGTCGACGTCGCTGGACCCAGGATTGGGGCAACAAGTCTTGGCAAATGCAAGCCCATGCGTTGGACCTAAAATGGCGTCTGGAGTGGACCAGGAGGGTCCGGGGTGCTCCTCTTTTGGAAGGGAGCAGGGGCCAGTCTGGAGCAACCAAACTAGCAGTGGTGAGGTCGTCGTCGGGACGGCCACAAGCCAGCGGGCTAGTAGCCAGACAACGCGGTGAGCAGCCAAAAAGCAGAAGGGCCCCACGCAGATCTCGTGGATGCTGGGGGGGCTGGTCTTCGGTGCTGGAGCTGCTCAGGGTCGGGGCTTCTCGGACCCCAAAGCACTCACCAGAGGATCCCTCGGCGGTCGTGCTGGATAGAAGTCGTGCAGTTCTGATGATGGCCGGTCCCTCGAGGTCTCGTCGCACCTACGGTTCTCAGCTTAGCTGTAGAGGTCAGAGGTGCCAGGGAAGCTGGGTCTCGTCTAGCTGGTCAGTCGGATTCCGGAGGAAGGACGTGCAGCAAACCGCAGTGTTCTTAGATGGTGCCTGCGGGTGCAGGGTGACTACTCCTTAGCCACAAGGGAGAAATCTTGAGAAGAAGTCGAGAGTTCCTTTCGTAGAAAGTAGTTTCTTGATTCAAAGATGATCTAATTTGGAAGGGTCCCCGCTCCTGCCTTTATCCTAAAGAAAGGGGTGGGTACGCGACTAGGTCCTGCCCTAGGGGTGGGACCAGGAAGGGGGGTGGTTACACCCCTCTCCCATGCCGGACTTTCCCCAGCTCAGGGGCTGGTGTGCCCCTGGAACTGGTTCTAGCCGGCAGATGCGTAGTGAGCACCGGGGTGCCACTTGCAGTCACCTTCCTGTAAAGCCCTGCCTACCCAGGATACACAAAACCCTGTCTGGTATGGTGCTAGCACCGACACTGACAGGAAACCCTTTGTCCAAGCTCGCCTTGCTGGAAGGACTCCCAGCTGCAGGGGGTCAGACTTGTGTCTGTGGTGGCAGCATCCATTTTGTGATGCTGAGGCTTGAGTTAACTTTAACCGGGGTTCACAGTTACATACATGTCGTGTCCCTCTAGAAGGGTGGAATGCTAACCCCGTCGCCAGAATTGGCGAGGGGTTAGTATTCCAATTCGTATGACACCTTACTCAACATGTTTTGATAAAGCGATACCAAAGATAGCATTTAACCGCGAGGATTATAATGCACTTAAGAGTATATGGTACGCGTTATCATAGAACAGCTATTAGGACTTGGTCCCGCAAGCTGCAGACGGGCTCAGCTCATGCCAGAGCACCATCTCACATAATTCCAAGCACTCTGCCTTCAGGATTGTCAAGGCCTGCCATAGGAGTGACTGATAGGAATCTGTGTGTCCATTTTAGGGTTAGATATAGGTATACTATATCTAAAGCAAAGGGTGATTACACCACCTTGCCCCAGCTGTCGTGCAGCCAGTTGTGTCAGATTTAGATGGCCATCCAGGGGTGGCATAATACATGCTTCAGCCCCTGGTAGGCCCTGGGTACACCTATGCCCTGAGTTACAGGGTCTGATAAGGTGGCCCAGTACCAATTGGTAAATGCACCTAAGGTACACGTTGTAATTTAGTGAGAGAACAGCTAGGCTGTGGGTCTGATTAGCAGGCCCACAGCCAGAGAAAGTCGTAAACCAGTGAAACAAAAGCAAAAAATCTGGGTGATCGTAGGATTGCAGACCCTACTCTCCTACAATGGGTCCACCTTTTGAGCCTCTACACTCATGCGAGATACAATTCTTAACGTGGAAAGTGGCATTCCTAATAGCAATCACATCGCTACGACGAGTTAGTGAACTTCAAGCACTAACTATCCAAGACCCATTCATACAGATTCACTCCAACAGGGTGGTACTATGCACTAACCCTAAGTTTCTGCCTAAGGTGGTTTCACAGTTCCATATAAATCAAACTACCGAACTGCCAGTGTTCTTCCAGAATCCAGATTCAGTGGCAGAGAGAATGCTCCACACACTAGATGTCAAAAGAGCTCTCATGTACTACATAGATAGGACAAAAGATTTCAGGAAGACAAACAACTGTTTGTTGCCTTTTCTCCACAACACAAAGGCAACCCCATTTCAAAAGCAGGTATAGCCAGATGGATCGTTAAGTGCATACAGATTTGCTATCAAAAGGCTAAGCGCACATTAACGATTTCCCCCAAAGCCCACTCAACACGAAAGTTAGGGGCATCCATGGCTTTCCTGGGAAACATTCCCTTAGAGGAAATCTGTAGAGCTGCCACATGGGCTACCATACACACATTTATCAAACACTACTGCGTAGATGTGCACTCCAAACAGCAGGCAGCTCTAGGACAGGCTGTTCTAAAAACACTTTTTCAGACTGCTGCAGCTGGCACAGGCAGCCGCCGCTAATAGAGGGACTGCTATATATTCTATGCACAGATATGAATTCAGCAGCCCACATGCCTCGAACCGAATATGCTACTTACCAGTATGCATCTGTTCTTGGCATGTAGGGCTGCTGACATTCATATCGCCCGCCCTCCTCCCCGGCGCCTGTAGCGGCTGCAGCACTCAGAATTACTCTTAGCATGGTCATCACTTACTGTACTACACTCCATCTCTGCCACAATGGCGAAAAACAATCTGAGGATGGAGAGGATGCCCATGCGCACTGTAGTCCAGAGGAGGAGCCACCTATCTTGTGCTACTTCGAAGACTCTTCCAGGACAACAATGTGCAATCATCCGGACCCAACATCTATGCACAGATATAAATGTCAGCAGCCCTACATCCCAAGAACAGATGCATACTGGTAAGTAGCATATTCGTTACAAAGTCTTTGTCACTTGTGTATCGGTTCACACTATTGACATCTAACATCTTAAACTAGGCCGCCCCATCTGTACCCACGGTTATATACATTGGCAAAATTGCCTTTTTTTGCACCAGAAACGCACCTTGCCAATGGCTTGGTAATGTTTGCTACTGGGTATGTGATTTATAATGAGATTTAATCCCTGCTACCCACCTTATAGGTTTCTTTGCTACCTTTCCCCTTCTGTTTTTTTCTTCCTTGTTCTCTCCAGGTACTCTCACTTCTGTTGGAATTGTTTTTTTTAATCACAACACTTATATACATTTTTGATTTTGTCTTAATTGTGTGTACATATACAACTTGCTTTGAGTCAATTAGTATTTGCTCGGCAGCGTAAAAAATTATTTTGTAGTGTGAATTTCTGTCTGGAATACATGCTGTGCATTATTTCACCATCTAGTGGTTGGGTTTTTTCTTTTTTTTGTGTGATCTCTTTGGGACGTTGCTGACTACCATTGGGTGCTAGGTCCATCCCTTGTGTGACATCAGATGGCACCCTGGAAGTACCTATGTGTGGTAGCTATTTCGCATTCTTTTTTTCCGTTGTTGGGTCTGGAAGCAAAGGGAGACTCTCCGAAAATTTGGACAAAATCCCCAAAAGAATCAAAGAATTAGACTAAAAATACAACCGATAATCAACTACGAAGTCACCGGATAAAAGTAAGGACCTCCGGATACCCCCTTTCCTTCGAGAAACAACAACGCACATGGATTAACAGCGGGCGAGGTAGGGGCCATGGAAAATACCCCGTGCAAATTCAGTGCAAAGTGCCAACACCGGTTTTCCCAGCGCGATCCACGTGCTGTCTGTAACCTCTGCCTTCCAGAGGATCACAAGGATAAGGACTGCAAGGCCTGCACGGTGTTCGTTTCGAAGACACTGAAGGAACGCCGAAAGCAAAGACTACCGCTACCCAGCCATGCTACAAAGTTAGAAACAGCCTTCGTTGAAGGTCTTGGGGGTCTCAAGCGACTAGGATGACCAAGGTGAACCCACAGACTCTACGCACTGGGGCTCTGACATCCAGATTCTGGAAGGGGACGCTGAGAAGAGGCGTACTGTGAAAAACGATGACAAAGGACACTGATAAGAACACCAACCAAATAAGAAACCCTCCACCATCAGAACCCAAGGGCCATGAAAAGAAGGCACAAAAGGCAACCCAGGCGTGGAAAAAAATGACTATCGAGGGTCAGCAGCGATCAAAAGAACCCAACGAATCCCACCACGATGAGGTAAGATCATCAAATGACTAAGGCAAACTCCGAACGAGAGGCCACGAAGGGAAAGACCTCGCGTTCAGAGCCAGAATCCACCAGACCCAAGAAGAGGATATACTTGCCTCAGACGTTGAGAGGTTCCCTCAAGGTGCAGAAATAGACACGTAGAAGCGAAAATGGTGGCATTCCTTCAAAGAAAGGAGTTCGACGAAGTGCAGAAGGAATTCCAAATTCACACGAAGCCAACCGTCGATGCTGAAATCGCAGGAGAAAAGGAAGAGATCTCCAATTCACCGGCAACCCTCGAACCGAACGAAGACGTTGAACATGAACTCAACGCTCCAGTGGAGGAGGAAGTCGAGAACAAATTTTGAGGAAGAGTGGAACGATCTAGATACAGCCCAGAAGAAGTCTGCTGCTATCCCTCGAAGACTTCCCCACCAGATGACATAGCCTACTACAACAGCCTCTGCAAGAGAGCAGCTGATACCTTCGGGGTCTCCTTAAAAGAGGAAAAAGTAGACTCCTGGTTCGAGGCATGTGGGCTGCTGAATTCATATCTGTGCATAGATCGCTGCCTAGTGTTGGGTCCGGATGATTGCACATTGTTGTCCTGGAAGAGTCTTCGAAGTATCACGAGATAGGTGGCTCCTCCCCTGGACTACAGTGCGCATGGGCATCCTCAGATTATTTTTTTCCGCCATTGGGTTCGGATGTTACTATCTTAGCTCAAGTTAGGAAAACTTTCTACAAAGCCAAAAGGCTTTCGACTGCGTCGGTATTGTTTCGTTTGGTACCGGTTACTTGTTCGAGAGGACATCGAGGACTCAGACGGTTTCTTTCCACACTTGACCCGATCTTCGATCTGAAATGGAAAGAAGCCCGTTCAAGAGGTGTCCGCTTTGCAATGCAAAATACCCGCACATCGATGTCCACCCAGTGTGCAACAAGTGCCTGTCCCCGGATCACAACGAGGCCAACTGTATGGCCTGTGCCCGGTTCAGGTCGAAGAAAACTCTTCGGATTCGACGCGCGGCTCGATTGGAGTCGAAGAAGTCAGTGGCCTGTTCCCGAAAACATCTTCGGGACCGAAGACGAGGAGGTCGTTGATCTAGAAGAGCAAGACTACCGCTCCGACCTGGCTTCGGGACATGACTCAGTATGACGCCGAAGACGAGGAGGTGCAAGAAGACGAAAAAGGTTGTCTAAGAGTTAGTAGATGACGCAATGGCCCTTGGGGCCGGAGAAGATAGCTCAGGCGAGGAGCTAGGCCCAACCTGCTATACGGGGGCCGAAGATGATGCACTCAATAAGGCTCAGGTCGCGGTATCGCCGCTAGGCCTTACCCGAGATCTACAGTCTCGTTCTACAGCCCCGCAAAAAGGCCCGGCTTCGAACATTACTAAAGAGCCATCGGTTTCAAAACCGCCATCGGTCGATCCAAAGAAATCGAAAGCAGCAATGCCAAAACCGAAAGTGCAACTAAAACTGGTCGGCTCCAAGGCCTCCACCCCCTCGGAGCCGAAGAAAAAGAAAATGGCCGTCGGTGCCGAAAAGCTCAAAAGGGTCATCGAACCGATGGTTGGTGCACCGAAGACCAAGGTCAAGGCTGTTGAACCACCAAGACTGACGCCAAAGGGAGTCGACACACACAAGACTCGAACCGAAAGACTGGATCGATCCTCGGTCGAGGCCTGCGGACAAGACAAAGACCATTCATAGCCAAGGAAGTGTCTGAGTCACTCCAACGCATCAAGGACAAGGCTACAGCGGTCGGGCCGAAGAAGGCCCCGATGCGAAAGCTGGTCGAACACGTTCAGACCGCGTCGACGCCGATCAAATTCGGGTTGCCACCCTCAGTACGTCCGAAGATGTTCGAGCCAAAACAAGGTATCGGCGCCAGTAAGAAAGTGTTGACGGAATTGGAGGCTACAGAGGAGCCTGAAGAACAGTAGTCGAGACAATTCATCGACTCGGAAACTGGTAGACTCTCCATATATAAGAGGAAAATCGTACCAGAATCACCCATGGAGTCATATAAGATTCCATTGAAGAAGAAGAGGGTTTCCACGACGTCACCAGCTCTTGTGGAACCCCTTCATTACTATGGGCAAGAACCACAAAATGAGTCCCCAACATACTCTGATGTGGATGCAGGGGATGACTAACATGAAGATGACCTTTATCATGTGGACACTGATCCTGATGATCAAAACCAGCCATGGGCTGACCCAAGGGATCCGCAGACTGTCCCTGACACTCATGTGTACAATGTGAAAACGTCTCCTACTGAGGACACAACTACCTTTAACGCCCTTATTGAAAGGGCAGCCAGTAATCATGACGTCGAACTTCATGCTGACCCTGTGGAAGAAGATTATCTGGTCGACACCTTTTCCACTTCGGAAAGAACAGTCAAGACCCTGCCCATGCTAAAAGGGGTCCTTAAGCATGCTAATGACATTTTTAAGGACACCACTAGAGCTAGGGTGTTAAACCCAAGGATTGAAAAGAAATATAAACCAGCACCTGCGGACCCTGCTTATATAAGGGGACAGTTGCCTTTGGACTCATTAGTTGTTTCTAATGCACATAAGAGAGCAAACTCCCAGACTACAGGTGATGCTCCTCCTCCTGACAGAGTCAAAAGTTCTGGAAACTTCAGGGAAAAGGTTGCTGCGCAGGTGGCTAACATCTGGCGCATTACCAACACTCGGGCACTCTTCGCCAGATATGAGAGGTCCCATTATGATACCCTTAAGACACTGTTGCAACACCTACCAGATCAGAACAAGGAGGGTGCAGAACTACTAATCCAGGAAGGGAAGCTTATAACAAATGCTTCCATCAAGTGCGCGCTAGACGCAGCTGACACTGCAGCCAGGGCCATCAACACTAGCGATATGTTAAGGAGACACGCCTGGTTGAGAATCTCAGGGTTCAAACCTGAAATACAAACCTCTATCCTCAATCAGCCAGTTAACCTGGACTTCTTATTTGGACCTGAGGTTGACACCACCCTTGAAAAAATTAAAAAAGATACAGAGACTGCAAAGTCTATGGGGGCTCTGCAGTCCCAGCAGTTTAGGGGTGGCTCCTTTCGTCGCTCCAATACTAGGGGCCCCTCAAGAGGCCAGTCCACACAGCAGACACAATACAATAAAGGAGGTACACAATCCACCTACAATAAAAACAACCGGGGTGGATATCGTAGAAACAACGTCAAGGGCAGAGACAGAGGAAACAGCTCCAGATCCTCTGCCAATAACAAACAGTGACGCCCTGTCACTGCCCCTGGCCATATAACACCTGTAGGGGGAGACTACAACAGTTCCTGCCGTTCTG
Source organism: Lissotriton vulgaris (assembly GCF_964263255.1). NCBI lineage: Eukaryota > Metazoa > Chordata > Amphibia > Caudata > Salamandridae > Lissotriton > Lissotriton vulgaris. The sequence continues at coordinate 409,563,867 of NC_141699.1, read as the reverse complement.
GAAATCCATCACCACAGACAGGTGGGTGAGAGACATTGTCCAGTACGGATATTGTCTGGAATTAACATCCACTCCACCGAACATCGCACCAAGACACCGTCCTATGTCCGCAGAGCACTTGATCTTATTGCAGCAGGAGGTCGTCAGCATGCTGCAAAAAGGGGCCATAGAGCTCGTGCCTGTAGAAGACCAAGGCTCAGGGGTGTACTCTCTGTACTTCTTAGTACCCAAAAAGGACGGGTCTCTCAGACCTATTCTAGACCTCAGGCCTCTAAACAGTTACATTCTGTCAGAGCATTTTCATATGCTCACCTTACAACAGGTTCTGCCGTTACTCAGTCAGGGAGACCTCCTCGCAACGCTGGATCTAAAAGATGCGTATTTCCACATACCCGTACACCCATCACACAGACAGTATCTCAGGTTCACTATTCAAAACCAACATTATCAGTTCAAAGTCCTCCCTTTCGGAGTAACGACGGCACCCAGGGTGTTCACAAAGGGCCTAGCAACAGTAGCAGCACACCTAAGGAGACAGCACATACATGTCTACCCTTACCTGGACGACTGGCTTGTTCAAGCAAAGCCGGCCCAGCAGTGTGCCAGCCACATGTCGCACACCATTCATCTTCTTCACAGTCTGGGATTCTCGCTGAATTATCCAAAGTCACATCTTCAGCCCGCTCACGTGCGACAGTACCTGGGTGTGACAATAAACACTCTGGCAGCCAAAGCTCAGCCAAATTCAGCGAGAATGCACAGCATGCAGTTGCTGATACAAAAATTCAGACCCCAACACTCACTTCCAGCACGAGTGTTCATGCAGTTGATAGGCACGATGGCCTCCTGCATCTTCATAGTCCCGAACGCGAGACTACACATGCGTCCCCTTCAGGAGTGCTTGGCACGTCAGTGGAATCCGGCTCAAGGACAGTTAAAAGACCTAGTGTTGGTGAGCGGTCGGGCATTCAACTCTCTGCATTGGTGGAACCCACAAAACCTTTGCAAGGCGACCGTTCCAAGAGCCTGTGCCACAGAGTATACTGACGACGGACGCATCTCTCTAAGGATGGGGAGCTCATGTACTCCATTACACAGTGCAGGGACTATGGACGACACAGCAGAAGAAGATGCACATCAACCTTCTGGAGCTGATGGCAATCTTCATGGCGATGAAAGCATTCAAAGTACACTTGTGCAACAAGGTCGTGTTGATCCGGACGGACAACATGACTGCCATGTACTACATACAGAAGCAGGGAGGAACACACTCTCCACAGTTGTCTCATCTGGTTCAGAGCATGTGGAAGTGGGCCATTCAGAGGAACATCTTCCTCATGGCAGAACACTTCCCGGGCAAGGACAACCAGATGGCGGATCTGCTCAGCAGACACAGCCACCAGATGCACGAGTGGGAGATGCACCCATCAGTACTCCAACCGTACTTTCAGCAGTGGGGTCATCCAGAGAAAGACCTGTTCGCCACAAGGGAAAACGCAAAATGCCAAAGCTTCGCAAGCAGGTTCCCACATCCAGTCGCAGGGAAATGCGATATGGATGAACTGGTCAGGCATATTTGCGTACGCTTTTCCCCCAGCACCGCTAATACCGCTAGTGGCACGCAAGCTGAGGCAACACTCGATGACTCTCATCCTGGTTGCTCCAACGTGGGCACGCCAACCATGCTACACCACGTTTCTGGACCTATCCGTGGTACCGCATCAAAGGCTACACCTCACACCCAGGCTTTTGACGCAGAGCCATGGCGACATTCAGCATCCAGATCCTCAACCTGGCGATCTGGCTCCTGAAGTCTTAGAATTTGACTACCTCAACTTGCCGCCAGAATGTATGAATATCATCAAGGAGGCAAGACGGCCCACAACCAGAGCTTGCTATGCGGCTAAATGGAAGAGGTTTGTCACATATTGTAACAACAATGGCATTAACCCGCTGGATGCATCTATTCAAAACATTATCTGTTATTTGCTGCACTTGTACAGGTGTATTCTGGCGTACAGTTCCATTCGTATACATTTATCCGCAATAGCAGCTTATCTTCAAAACAGGCAGCACCTCTCGCTATTCCGAGTGCCTGCCATTAAGGCTTTTCTAGAAGGACTCAAAAGAGTGATCCCTCCCAGACACCCGACTTCACCGGCCTGGAACCTCAATCTGGTCCTCACCAGACTGATGGGACCACCTTTTGAACCTCTCCACTCTTGTGAGCTTAAGTTTCTAACCTGGAAAGTAGCTTTCCTAGTAGCCATTACCTCACTATGAAGAGTTAGTGAACTCCAGGCCTTAACCATTCAATAGCCGTTCATACAGGTCCACGCAAATAGGGTTGTATTACGCACCAACCCTACATTCATGCCCAAGGTGATTTCGCAGTTCCATATGAACCAGACCATAGAACTGCCAGTTTTCTTTCCTAATCCAGAAAATGTTGCTGAGATCCCTACACACATCAGATGTCGAGAGCTCTTATGTACTATATAGACAGAATGAAGGATTTCAGGAAAACAAAACAGCTTTTTGATGCCTTTTCTCCACAGCACAAAGGCAACCCCATTTCCAAAGCAGGGATAGCCAGGTGGATCGTTAAGTGTACACAGATTTGCTATGCTAAGGCTAAACGCACACTAACCATTCCTCCAAGGGCACACTCCACACGTAAGTTAGGAGCGTCCATGGCTTTCCTGGGGAAAAATCCTTTACAAGAGATATGTAAGGCAGCCACATAGTCCACCACACATACATTTACCAAACACTACTGCGTAGATGTTCATTCTAAACAGCAGGCAGCTGTAGGACAGGCTGTTCTAAAAACTCTCTTTCAGACTGCTGCAGCTGGCACGGGCAGCCGCCGCTAATAGGAGGGACTGGTATGTAATCTATGCACAGATATGAATTCAGCAGCCCTCATGCCTCGAACCGAATATGCTACTTACCAGTATGCATCTGTTCTTGGCATGTAGGGCTGCTGACATTCATATCGCCCGCCCTCCTCCCCGGCGCCTGTAGCGGCTGCAGCACTCAGAATTACTCTTAGCATGGTCATCACTTACTGTACTACACTCCATCTCTGCCACAATGGCGAAAAACAATCTGAGGATGGAGAGGATGCCCATGCGCACTGTAGTCCAGGGGAGGAGCCACCTATCGCGTGATACTTTGAAGACTCTTCCAGTACAACAATGTGCAATCATCCGGACCCAACACTAGGCGGCGATCTATGCACAGATATGAATGTCAGCAGCCCTACATGCCAAGAACAGATGCATACTGGTAAGTAGCATATTCGCTTTCTTCTTGGGACGTGGGCACCATTCACCATGGGGACACAATACCTGCCAATGCTAGCAAGCATCCTGGACCAGGGAAGAGGCTTTCAAAGAACCAGCCACAACTAAAGGGGTAACACCAAGGGTGAAGAATAAATATAAACCCTCAACAAAAGACCCTAAATACATTCAGGTAAACGGAGTACCAGACTTCATCATTGTCACCAAAGCAAGAAAGAGGGCCACGCTCAATTCTTCACTGGCCCACCTCCAGAGAGAGAATGGACATGGTGGATAGAAAAATGGAGAAAGAAGCTGAAACACAATGGCACATTGCAAACTCCAATGCTCTTTATACAGGTATGGCCACCCAAAATAAGATCACATTGAGGAACTGATGAGCTTGCTGAGGAGGATAGGAAAGAGCAAAGTCCATCATTCAAGAGGGTAAGAACATAGCAAATACCTGCCTGACATCAGCACTAGACTCAGCCGATACAGCCAGTAGACAAATGTGCACAGGCAAAAAAGTTGCGAAGGCATGCCTGGCTATGAATATCGGGCTTCAAGCAAGAGGTACAAACCACAGTTATTACCAGACCTTTCACAGGAGATGCCCTCTTTGGAAAGGAAGTAGATGAGTCACTGCACCACATAATGAAACAGCCAGATCTAAGGGAGCCCTACAACAGAGGGGCGCCTTCAGAAGAGGTGGTTTTAACACCAGAAGACCCACAGGAAGGGGAGGGGAGCCTTCTCAACAGGCCAACAACAACATCAATGTGGTGGATAGCAGTCTGGATACCAGGCCTGGCAACAGCCAATGCAGCCCTTTCAAGGCAGAGGACAGCCCTCGAGAGGTGAAGTAACAAATTCAAAGTGACTAGCCCTTAACAAAGGACCCACACACAGCACCAGAGGCAGGCAGGTTAGCACACCATCTACAGCAATGGGAGGACCTCACTGTGAGAAGTTGGCCTGATATGCAGTGCTCACTATTCTAGTGATCACTATATATCGGTCCAAACGACCCTTATTGATGATTGGTTGTAAGTCAACCTTATAGACCAGCTATCCTAGTAGCATGGACAAGAGCAGTCTCTAGGCTAAACTCTATAGGGCGTGTTAAGCCAGCTGTTATACCATCACATATACCCCTTGAACACCAAGTGAAAGGACACCACACAAGTTGTTATGAAAATAAAAGGATATTTATTTATAACACAACAACCCTGGACTCTTTATGAGGACAGGGTGCTAAACACAATACAAAACTCTTAAAGAAATACTGAAAGTTGCACAATTTACACAAATGCCCGAGGGGCACGAACAACCATATACTATGGAAGTGGAATGCGAATCACTAGCAGGTAAGTAACTATTCTCAGAGACTTTAGAATTGCTAGGCCTACAATGCTGAACCCATAGATTAGAAGCAGGAGGCCTAGGAGCGCCGTGTGCAGAGTGGAAACTCTCACGCGTAATGCGGGACAAAGTCTATGGAGGCTAGTAAATGCAAAGTTAGTGTTCTCGGGCGAACCCTACTAGGTATGTCAAAAACTAAAGTGGATCTAGACACTTAGAGTTGTTCTACGCTGGAGCACTGTGGTACTCGGTTTACCTAGCCCAGGGGCTGCGGCTGCATAGGGTTCAAGTGTCGTCGGGAATCCTCGTTGACGAACCAGGAGCCTGAAGTGGAAGTTGCTGGCAGGCGACCAGTGAAGATGTTCCGGGCTGATCCAAGGATGGATCAGTGAAGAAGAGAACCTGTAAGCAGAGGGGACCGAGTTCTGAATCACTAGCCACTGATTAGGTGGGCACCAGGATGGCACCGGACGAGGTCACTCAGCCAGGTGAAGAGGTGACACTGGATTCTGCTGCTGCACTGACCAGGGGCGCTAATGTCGACCAGGCTGGAGGTCTGCGAGCTGTCCCACGTCGGATGTCTGCTGCTGACGATGCTGGATCCGGTGAAGGAGGCAACAAGCCTTGGCTACGGCAAGCCCATGTGGCGACACAAAATGGTGTCTGGAGTGGTCCATGAGGGTCCGAGGCAGGTCCCCTTCAGGAGGAGACTAGGGCCAGTCTAGAGGAGCTAGACCAGCGGTGAAACAAACGGAGGACGTCGTCTGGAGGGTCACTAGCCAACGGGCAAGTGACCGGACACTGTGGCAAGCGACACAGAAGCAAATGGGCCCCACGCAGATCTGGTGGATGCTGGGGGGCTGGTCTTCGGTGCTCGTGCTGCTTGGGGTTGGGGCTTCTCTTACCCCAATGCACCGACTCGAGGGTCCCTCGAGATACTTAGTTGGTGCCTGCTGCTGCAGGGTGACTACTCCTTAGTCACAAGGGAGAAATCTTGAGAAGAAGTCTTGAGTTCCTTTCGTAGAAAGTCATTTCAGGATTCAAAGATGATCTAATTTTGAAGGGTCCCCGCTCCTACCTTTATTCTAAAGAAAGGGGCTGGCACGCGACTAGGTCCTGCCCATGGGTGGGACCCGGAAGGGGGGTGGTTACACCCCTCTCCCCTGTCTGGACTTTCCCCAGCTCAGGGGCTGGTGTGCCCCTGAAACTGGTTCAAGCCGGCAGATGCATAGTGAGCACCGGGGTGCCACTTGCAGTCACCTTCCTATTCAGCCCTGCCTACCTAGGATACACAAAACCCTGTCTGGGATGGTGCTAGCACCGCCCCTGACAGGAAACCCTTTGTCCAAGCTCTCCTCGCTGGAAGGACTCCCAGCTGCAGGGGGTCAAACTTGTCTGTGGTGGCAGCATCCATTTTGTGATGCTGAGGCTCGGGGTTAACTTTAACCGGGGTTCACAGTTGCATACATGTCGTGTCCCTCTAGAAGGGTGGAATGCTAACCCCGTCGCCAGAATTGGCGAGTGGTTAGTATTCCAATTCGTATGACACCTTACTCTACATGTTTTGATAAAGCGATACCAAAGATAGCAAATAACCGCGAGGATTATAATGCACTTAAGAGTATATGGTACGCGTTATCATAGAACAGCTATTAGGACTTGGTCCCGCAAGCTGCAGACGGGCTCAGCTCATGCCAGAGCACCATCTCACATAATTCCAAGCACTCTGCCTTCAGGATTGTTAAGGCCTGCCATAGGAGTGACTGATAGGAATATATGTGTCTATTTTAGGGTTAGATATAGGTATACTATATATAAAGCAAAGGGTGATTACACTACCTTGCCCCAGCTGTCGTGCAGCCAGTTGTGTCAGATTTAGATGGCCAGCCAGGGGTGGCATAATACATGCTGCAGCCCCTGGTAGGCCCTGGGTACACCTATGCCGTGGGTACAGGGACTGATAAGGTGGCCCAGTACCAATTAGATATGTACCTAAGGTACATGGAATCCATTTTACAGAGAGCAGTAGGCCTGGGGCCCTGAATAGCAGGGTCCCAGGTCAACTGAATCGAAAAACCAGCAAAACACCAGGCAAAAAGTTGGGGGTAACCATAGTCCGGTATCCACCCTCCTACACTCACCACACAGTTGGATTTAAAATTTGGTACGCCACAGATATTGTATACAATTAACAAACCTCCAACAAAGAAGAGTTTCAAAAATCTGAATTTCTACAATTCAGACTAGAAAGAAGAGTTCTTGCAAAAACAAGCAATAGCAAAGGGTACCAAAAATAGAACACAAAAAAGGAAACTCCTCACCATACTTCCCAGTCTTGAAGCAAAATCTCACACTAAGACCAATCTTAGAACTCCGATTCATAAACCAGTTAATTCACGTGCAGTATTACAAAATGTTGACACTACAGGAAATAATCCCACCGCTGCAAAAGGAGACATCATGGCAACAATAGATCTAAAGGACGCCTGTCTACACATCCCTATGAACCAAGCCTACAAGAAATACCTCCGGTTCTTCCATGAGAACACTCACTACCAATTAAAAGTCCTCCCCTTCGGGGTTAAATTAGCACTGAGATTCCTCAACAAATGTCTAGCAGCAGTTGCAGCAGCCCTAAGAAGAAAAGGGAACCAGGCCTACCCCTCGACGACTGGCTGATAAAGTCAAATTCAAGGCAAACCTGTTGCGCATACGTCCAAGTAATCGACACGCTTCAAAGGTTGGGTTTTTCAGTAAACCACAAAAAAAATCATCCACAAAACCAGAACAAGAAAAAACATTATTTGCCAAAGGAGAATACAAGCTATCCAACAAGAAACTCGCTTGTATTAGAGGGGTCAGTCTCTGACAGTGAGGAGTGGCATGAAACTCATGGGCATGATAACTTCAAGAATCCCCCTCATCACTCATGCATGCCTTCACATGCGCCCTCTTCAGGAGTGACTTTGCAGCAGCTGTTCACAAGCCACGGGGAGTTGAGAAGGTCTAGTGGTTATAACACAAAAGGTTCAAACGGCGATACAATGATGGGCATCCAAGAACATAACACTAGGCAGATCTTTTAAAACACCAACTCCCTCAGTGACTATGACATCAGACACGTCTCACAAGGGTTGAGAAGCACATTCAGGACACCTGAGCGTACGGGGTCAATAGAACGATGCAGACTCCATAAAACACATCAACATCCTAGAAATGAAGACTATTCCTGGCACTGAAGGCTTTCCAGACCTACCTAGTAAAGAAAACAGTGTTAATTCAAATGGACAACACCACAACTATGTTTTACCTCAACAAACCGGGAGGAATTGCGTCATTCACCCTAAGCAAACTAGCACAGGAGATTTGGAAATGTGTTATTTGAAGGAAAATCAGCCTACAGACAATTCACCTGCCAGGTAAAGACAACACAGAAGCGGATGAACTCAGCAGACCAATTAGCAGCTCGCACAAGTGGGATATAAAACCAAGGAGTCTGCAACAAATCTTCAACCTCTCTGGGACTCCAGAGATAGACCTATTCGCAACAATGGAGAACAAGTAATGCCAATCCTTCGCCTCAAGGTTTCATCACCACCTATCAAAAGGGAATGCTGTCACTAAACTCGTCAGGGACATTTGCATACGCTAATCCTCTGATTCCTTTGATACAAGTACTCCTAGGAAAAGCCAGACAACCAGGAACAAATCTAATACTCGTAGCCTCTCAAATGGGCAAGACAAACCTGGTACTCCAGTTCACTCGAACTGTTCAAGGGACAAATGATCAAGCTCAAAGCAAACCAGGACCTCCTCACAATGCAAGGGGGACAAAACTTTCCCCCAGAACCATCAACGCTCAGCCTAGCAGCCTGGCGCCTGAATACATAGAGTACGTACATTTGAACTTACCTCAAAGAACAATGGAAATATTAAGAGGCAAGAAAACAAACCGCAAGTCAATGCTATGCAGCAAAGTGGAAGTGGTACACCATATGGTGCACAAAAAAACAATACCCTAAGCTCCATTTCCACGCAGGAAACAGTGCTCATACATCCAACACACCTGCTTGACAGAAACAGCAGCTATTCAAGCCTCAAGGTGCACCTTGCAGCAATTGTAGCCTAAACCAGGGGCAAATCATGTAAAAGTTTCTTCGCAGCACCAGTCATTCTAAGATTCCTTGAAGGATCGAAAAGGATTGCACCGGGGGCGTGGCCAAGATGGCGCGGAGTAGGACGCTTCTCCGAGCCGCTCCGGCGCCGATCCGACATAGCTTCTTATAGCCCGGTCCTGAGGGAGCGGACTAGCTTCAAAAGTGCGGCAGAAGTCCCCCCCGACATAGCGGAGTGGCGACTGGGGCGGCCACGGGACTGACTGAGCTTTGAGGCCTACGAGACCCCGGCCTCGCGTGGTTCAAGGCACCCGCCGTTGAGGAGGCCAGGCCCACCTACGATCCCGCCCGAGACCCTCCCTGCGCTGATCGAGAGAGGGGGAGCACTCCTTGCCAGCAAAGCGGCCGATCTGGTCGCCGGTACGCCTTGGGGGTGTTCGTTGCTACTGGCCTGTGGCGTGGAGCGGGACCACGAGGCAACGAGGCGGAGGAGCAACGACGCCCAGCAGTGACCACCGAGGGGAGGCCCGGTGACGCCCGGGTGCCAACGGGGCTGTGCACGCCGACGGCCGCTGTGGTGAATCGACAACAGGTGGGGCCCCGTACTGAACTTGAGGAGGAGCGTGGAGCCGGTCCGGCGGTGGAGGCCTGCAGGCGGGCCCAGAAGCGAGCGGATTTGCCTGCATTGAGGACGTGGCCTGCGTGATAGCAGCGGCATCCCTGACCGGCCGCCATAAATCTGCAGGCCGCGGTGCGCTCCGTACGCCGGCCATTGGAAACAGTAAAGCATACGAGCACGTGCAGGCTGGGCTCCTGTGCTGCCAAGTGGGCCGCGTGAGCAGGTCGGAAAGCGCCTCGGAGTACAGTTTGAGGCCGACATTGGACCGGAGGTGGAATAAGCTGCTCGAGCCCTGCATCGAAGCGCGCCTTGGCGGGGCACGTTGTGGGGCCATTTTGTTTGGCCTCTTGGTGTAACTGGTTGGCTATCGCCAGTGCCGTCCGGACTGAGTGCTGCTCGCCACGATGTCCAATACACTACGCAAGGGGTGTCCGGGGAAGGATGGCGCTTTGAAGTCCTCACAGCAACCGGCGTCTCCAGGGGCCAGTGGCTCGTCGAAGCAGTCGGACGATGAGGCACCTGTGACAAAGGCCTTTATGTCTGAACTTTTTGCCTCCATCAAGGAAGACATTTCTGAGCTCCGCGCACATTGGCGTCCGACCTGCAGGACGTACGGAGAGATGTGGATGGACTCGGTGAGAGGGTGGCGACCCTGGAGGACCATGATTTGAGTGTGGCCAATGATGTACATCTGTTGCAGCAAGATATCATCCGCCTCACAGAGCAGAACTTGGACTTGCAGTCACACGCGGAGGACTTGGAAAACCGTTCCCGCAGGAACAACATCCGCATTCGGGCAGTGCCATGGGATGGTGAGGCAGGCGACCTGCGTGGCTATGTTCAGGAGTTGTTCCTGCAGATATTGGATGAGGAGGATGTGCGGGAAATTAAGATGGACATAGTACATAGAGTGGGGTTGCCCAGACGAGGAGGGGGTCCCCCTCCTGACATTCTCGTCTGTGTACATGATTTCCAGGTGAAAGAACGCATCCTCCGCAAAGCCAGGGCCATCACATGGTTGCAATTCAGGGACCACCGCCCTCCGCTTTATCAGGACTTAGCAGCGTCTACGCTACGGAAAAGAAGGGAGTTTCGGCCAGTGACTGCTTTTTTGCGGGAACGTAACATCGCCTACTCATGGGGCCACCCCTTCAGGATTATCTTCCGATGGCAGAATCGGCTTGCACAGATTCGCTCCCTCCAAGTAGCGAAGGACCTCTTGGGCTTGGAGGATGTACCGCCTTCTCAAGGAGCGACCGCTTCCCCGTCTCGGAGGCGCCACCGCTCTTCTTCATGGCACAGAGTGGGCACATCCCCGGACCGGCGGCGGCCGGACCGCACTACCAGCCTGCAGGAAAGGGGCAACGCGGTGGCCTCGGCTACCCTGGCTGATTCACAACAAAGCTCCGGAGCGGCATGACCTCTGCTTTAAAGACGAATCGGCGCTGGAGGGGCGTCGGCCTTCTGGTCTGGGGTTATGGATGTACTTTTGGAGGAGACACCCCTGACCATGGCCGTGGGGGTTACCGTGTTGGTCCCCCTGCCCCACTTCCGGTTTGGAAGGCCCCTCACGAACTTTGGACTACTGGAACTGATGAGTATTTTCTTCGACTTTACTGTTTTGAGTCTGTTTTTCCTATTGTTTTTCCCTTTGTGGGGAGGGTCGGGAGTTGGGGGGTTTGGGGTGAAGGGGGGGGGGGGGGGGTTCCATGACGGTGAAGAGGGGGGTTTGCTACGAGGACGCTTGATGTTGTGTGTGAATGCTCTGGGTTGGTGTGGGCAGGTTGGAGTTGCAGCTAGGACTGTTACAGGCTGGTGGGAGGCTTGGGGCTACAATGGGGGAAGCATGGTTGGTCCTCTGACGTTGTCTTTGAACGGAGGGCTCCTGAGTACGGGGGAGGGAACTCATGGGGTGGCAGCGGAGTGTCCTGGCGTCCTTTTGTATTATTCCGATTAGCATAGGAACTTGGAACGTCAAGGGTATGAACTCACCGCAGAAAAGGCAGAAGGTATGGAAGTATGTAGTGGATCACCAGCTTGATATAGTGGGGTTGCAAGAAACTCATTTGGCACGAAAGGATGAGTTGCGTCTACGGCATAGGGCATATCCCATTATCTATAGATCCTCCGCTGCCACGAAACATAGGGGGGTGGCTCTCCTCTTCCGTGCTGCACTTCACTTCCAACCCGTAGAGGTGCGTAATGATAAGGATGGCCGTTGGTTGATGGTCAAGGAGCTCATTCAGGGACGACTATGCACCTTTGTGGTGGTGTACCTTCCAAACTCTGGTCAGAATAAGTTTTTACAAAGCTTGTTGCAGAGGGTTGGGGATTTTGCAGAGGGGAATCTGTTTCTGCTGGGGGATTTTAACTTGGTGTGGGACAAGGAGGTGGATAGCTCAGGGGGTCACAGGGCGGGTGCGGGAGTGTTCTCTACTCCAACGCAGCAGGTGGTGGGGGAACTGGGGCTGGTTGATGGTTGGCGATTTTTTCATCCTGCTACAAAGGATTACACTTTTTTCTCCCACGTACACCACTCCTACTCCCGCCTAGATTACATTTTCCTCGGCCAATCACTGCACGGGGACATTGTGGATGCCGCCATTCTTCCAATATCCGTTTCGGACCACAGCTTGCTGGTGCTTAGCCTTCGCTGGTCGTCGCCCGGCACAGGACAGCAGAAGTGGTACTTCCCGGCCTCAGTGATCAGGGACGATACCTCCAATAAAGCGTTGCGGCTTGCCATTAAGGAATTTTCAATCCCCCGTCGGATACCTCGCTCTCGAACACGTGGGACGCTTTTAAGACCTCAATCAGGGGCACGTGTCTAGGCCTCAATTCGCAACTCAACAGTCTGCGGAGGAAAGACCGCAAGGCCCTAGAAGCTGAGGTGGTCGAGCTTGAACGGGCCCACAAGCTCAACCCTTCAAGGGTGACCCTCCGACCATTGACGGCGGTGAGGGGGAAATTAAGGGCCCACTACACCAATAGGGCCGAACTCACGCTATTGAGACTGGGGCGACAGTCCTATTCCTGTGGGAACAAAGTGGGCAAGCACTTGGCGCTTCAATTGCGGGATAGGAGAGAGCGAGAGTATATAGGAGGCATCAGAGATGCAGCGGGGGTACTGCAACATCGGGACGAAACGAAGGCAGACATTTTTGGACGCTTCTGTGCTGACCTGTACACGGGAGATAATTTGGGGGCAGAAACCCAAAAGGAGTATCTGCGACGTCTGCCCCTACCCCGGGTATCTAAGGAGTGGAATGAGTTATTGGAGGCGCCGATCTCTAGGGAGGAGGTCCTTTCAGCCATTAAGAACTTGAAGTTGCACAAGGCACCGGGACCGGATGGTTATACCGCTGTTTTTTACAAGGCGTATGCTACCGAGTTATGCGACTTCCTATTGTCTCTTTTTAACGATATGGCAATCTCCGGGTCTTCTACAGGATCTCTGGCTGAGGCGGTGAACACGGTCCTGCCGAAGCCGGGGAAGGATCTAGCGCACTGTTCGTCTTTTCGCCCCATAGCTTTACTTGACATCGACGCTAAATTGTATTCAGCGATTCTGGCGTGCCGCCTACAGGACTTGATGCCGGCGATCATACACCCTGATCAGTCAGGTTTTATCAAAGGACGCCAGACCCACGATAACACTCGTAGAGTGGTTCACTTAATTGAAAAGGCGGACAGGTTTCGCATCCTGGCAGTGCTTGTGGGCCTGGACGCGGGAAAGGCTTTTGACCGGGTGGATTGGGACTTCCTGTTCAATACGCTGGCGGCTTTTGGATTTTCGGAAAAATGTATCACTATGGTGAGGGCAAACTTCTGCAGTCCCAGATCGAGAGTGGTAATGAATGGCCAGATGTCGGCCTTCTTCCCGCACTCGAGGGGCACCAGACAGGGTTGCCCCCTCTCTCCCTTGCTGTTCGCGCTCAGCATTGAACCTTTAGCAGTGGCGGTGAGAGAACATGAGGGGGTGCGAGGCATACCGTTTACAGGAGAGCAGCATAAGATCTCGCTCTTCGCGGACGACATCTTGTTCTCGGTGGCGGATCCAGCAGGTTCCTTGCCTTGCGTTAGGGAGATTCTGCTGGAATTTGAGGAAGTGGCGGGATTTAAGGTAAATTATAGCAAATCAAATATTCTGAATTTGACTCTCGCAAGCTGACGTGGCCCACGTGCGGACGCTGACACCTCTAGCCTGGGCCACCGGGTCGATTGTTTACCTGGGTGTCCATCTGACCTCGACAGTGGGCAAACTGTTTTCGGCCAACTTCCCACCCCTCTTGGCGAAGACCCAAACCGAATTGGAGAGATGGAAACCCAAATTCCTGTCCTGGTTGGGCAGGATACACGCAATTAAGATGGTCCTTCTCCCTAAATATCTGTATTTATTCCAGGCCCTACCCATTCCGCTAGATAGCACTTACTTTCGGCAACTTAAGACGCAGATACTGCGATTTATTTGGCAGGGGAGCCGAGCCCGGCTATCCTTCGCAGTCTTACGCCGGCCTAGATCAGAGGGCGGAGTGGGACTCCCGGACCTGCACCTTTACTACAAGGCAGCCCAATTGAGGGTGTTGGTGGAATGGTCGCACCAGCTTTCAGAAAAACATTGGCTGCATATGGACCGGAGTGTAGCTGGCCGGTCGATATGGGATCTGGCCTGGAAGCCGAAGAGGGACCGTCCCTTGAACGCTTATATTAGTACCCCCACGGGTACTACGTTGAAGGTCTGGGATACCTTGGCTGCTGACGAGCGGTGGACGACTTTCCCATCTCCGTTTACGCCCTTACATTTTAATCCGGCCTTTCCGCCAGCGCTTAGTGAGGGGGCTTTTGACGCCTGGAGGGAGGGTGGATGTAGGGCACTAACCCACCTGTTTCATAGTCCGGATCCCCTGACCTTCGCTAACTGTGTACGGGACTATCAGGTACCGCAGTCTGATCGGTATCGGCACGCCCAATTGTTGCACTGGGCCACGTCACCGGGGGTGCTGGAGGCGGCGACGAGACCCCCGTCGACGTTCGAAGCTTTTCTGCTGCGGACATCCACCATGAAGGGAGCTATCTCCTTCCTCTATCAATTGTTGCTTAAATCCGAAATGTCACCTAGGCCGCGTTATATGGAACAGTGGGAAGAGATGGTGAGAAGAGATGTCACCGATAATGAATGGTCGGCGCTTTGGCGGGATATGACCCAATTTAACCATTCGCTACATCTGAGGGAGGCACATCTAAAGACTCTCACGCAATGGTACTTATGCCCGACCAGGCTCCACCGCATTTACCCAGCTACTTCTGATAAATGCTGGAGAGGATGTGGACTCCTAGGGGACTTCCGCCATATCTGGTGGGACTGTCCGGTGATTCGGCCCTATTGGGAGGAAATCCTCTCACATATCAAGGATATCCTCCAGTACCCAATAGAGGACTCTATAGCTTCTGTACTGTTGGGTCTGCGAGACCCCGGACTTGAACATCAAACACGATCTGATAAAAAGATTCTGTGGCTCTGCCTGGGGGCGGCCAAACTCACATTGGCGGCATGGAAGCGGAAGGAGGCACCAGCGATATCTCTGTGGCATGCATGGCTGTGGAAGCTTTTAAGCTTGGAAAGAATGGCGGACATCTTCCTCTGTAATTACAAGAATTTCACGCTTGTGTGGGGACCCTTGGTTGCCTTCCTCTCTAAAGGCTTGCCGTCGGCTGTGTGCCCAGCATCTTTGAGATATCTACACCTCTTTCAAATTTAGTGTGGCTTTTTGAATGAGTGTGGTAAGTGTGTGTCACCGTCATATGGGGGGGGGGGGGGTCGATTGAGAGTTGCATTTTCTTTGTATCTTCTATTTTTTCTTTGGGTCACTGAGCTACACATCAGTGTCAGTATGTACATCTGAATGGCCTACACAGGCTCATGGACCTGCTTACTTTGGGACTTCCTTTCTTTACAATGCACAGCACTGATGGTTGACTGTTTGACCTAATGCTCTTATTCCCTGCAGGTACCTAGTTTGATTGGACTGGATTTATCCTTGCAGTGTGACAACACCCTCTTTTTGATTTGGAATGCTCCTCCTGCGTGGGGAACTGTATGGCACCTCAGTGCTCCTTTCCTATGTTTCCTTGTGTTCTATGCAAAATAAAAATTTTACAAAAAAAAAAAAGGATTGCACCCCCAAGAAAGTCGCCAGCCCTGATGTGGACTTTAAAAACAGTCCTAATGCCACGGCCATTCGAGCCCATGCACAAAGCGGAAATGAAATAAATCACCATAAAAACTGGCATTTTAATATCCATAACATCGTTACTAAGAGTAAGTGAACTACAAGCCTTCACTATTGAAGAACCATACATGCAAGTGCACAAAGACAAAGTTATCCTACGGACAAATCCTCAGTTCTACCTAAGGTAGTAAGCAGATTCCATTTGAACCAAAGCAGCATACAGCTAGCAATTTTCTTCAAGGTCCACAAACCCGACTAGAAAGAATCCTCCATACCCTAGACTTAAGAGACAAGAGACATTCGTAAAAACAATCAACTGTTCGTCTCTTACTCAAAATCCAAAAGAGGAGCACCAGTGACAAAAGGGACAATTGCACGTTGGATTGTACACGCAATCCAAATATGCTATGCCTCAGCAAGCCAACCTCTAAACACACAGCCAAAGGCACATTCAACATGGAAAAAAGGGAGCAACCCTAGCTATCATGGCCAATGTGCCAATAGTCATATGTGCTGCAGCAACATGGGCATCTCCACACACTTTCACCAAACATTACTGCATGGATATACAGATGACTAAGGAAGCTCAAGTAGGACAAAAGGTACTTCAACACCTGTTCGCTAAGTCTTCCTCTACTTACCACACCCACCCCAAGGAGGGGGAAACCGCTACATAATCTAATGCACAGCATGTGAATCCAAAAAAGGATTCCCGCTGCAAAACGAAATGGCTACTTACCAGTAGGAGTAGTTTGGCAGATTGAAGAGTTTTCTGGATTCACTTGCAATCCACCCACCTTCCCTATAAGGAGGAATACTAACAGGTGGGACAAGATATCACTGAAGCCAAAGAACTAACACCTAGAGACAACAGATTGTAACACATTCCCCACACGAAAAGAGGGAAAAAAGAATCTGAAGTTGGCGACCACGCACAGGAACTTCTGGGCGCTGTCTGACGTCACTCAAGGGATGGACCTAGCACCAAATGGCGGTCGATGCCCCCCCAAAAAAAAGACTATTCCGGACCCAACCAACCACTAGATGGCAGAATAATGCACAGCATGTGAATCCAGAAAAATCTTCAAGCTTCAAAACTACTCCTACTGGTAAGTAACCATTTTGTTTCTTTGTTTTCTCCTAGCAAATCACCCATAACGCCTTAAACCCACGCAGTTTATGAATTTCCTTTCCTGGAGCTTGGGTTCTAACTTTCTGACCACCTCCATCCTGCATTTTTTCTTGAGTGCAATAATGTTCTGCTTCTAATCTCCCAAGTACTGCAATGTATCCCTTTCATACTGTCATTGAGGGCAGCAGGTCAACTGTTCATGTGTTCGCCTTTAAAGCATCTTGTAGTACTGCCTGATCTCTACTACGACTAATGGGTCACTTAGCTCCCATGCACTGAGCTTCAAATTGAGCAGGTCTTCTCTATTTCTTTCCCACCATCTAGATCAGGTGCCAGGGACCCAAGATCTCTTTCACAAGAAAGTCTATTCCCCCTATGGGAGGGAGTTTCAATGTTGGGGAAAATATTTAGTGTAGTCTACAGAATGTTTTGTGTGCTCCAAGAATAGTAAGAGTGCTGCCATTCTGTATGGTGCTTCAATGTCCACATGTCTCCTCCTAGTATGTGCAACAGGGAGGAGGGGTCAGCATCTATTAGTATAGCACCCATTATATCTAGAACACGTTGTTGTAACCAGACATTGATTATTGTGATTTTTTGCCTCCTCTGCTTTCCTTGTATGCCAGTGAACCACCCATCAGGGTTTATTCATTTTTGGCTCTTTGGAAGTGAAGATTTTGTCTTGGCAGAATTGCTACCCCTCTAACAATGGGAGACGTCCGCATGTGCTAAGGATGCATAATGACCGCTTCACTGAAATTTATACCAAGTACCCATCAAGTGTGTTTCCTGGCGCAACTCAAGATCTGGTACATGACCCCACTTGCATTGGGCCACTATTCACCATTTAATTTTGCTGTCCTGAAATTATATGCTCCCAGAGAGTATCTTAAGCTCAGCATTTTGATCTTTAGATGCCATTTTCTTAATTTTTATTAACATCTGTTATGCTGTGCCTCACTATCTGCCCTAGAGTCATTTCAAATGGTATTGGTTATTCTGAGACAATCATTTTAGGTCTTATAAAAACGTTCTCAACTTCTCTCCGTCACCCACAACCTTTCGTGTCTCTCGTTGCGCTTGAAAATTGCTTATAGTCCATCTTTGGAAACTTCTATCGTCCACCCTACCTCCTTTAACAACTTCCCTTAAAACAAAATTAATGATGTCATACTACTCTCACCACTACCATGTGATTTCCTACAAAAATAAATGGTATAAAAAAGTAAGGCCTAGTGGGCATATGTTTAAGTATATACCCAGTCTCAGCCTGCTGTCGATTGTTTACTTGTTGTCTAAAGCTGTCTGTTGTGGCCCAGGAAATCTATCTTACTGTGAGAGAGAGAGAGAGAGTGCACCCCCAACCCTCCTCAAGACCCCCTAATTTGTCCTTTGGTATCATCATCCCCATTGACTTTAAGCCGGATGTCCTGGGATTAGACCTGTTATATTGGTCAACCATGCTGTGGGTATGTTCTGTTGTCTGTTGGCCCTTGTCTGGTCTGTCCTATCACTGTGGTTCTTCTTTTGCCTGGGTGCTCTTTACTGTGTATGTTGTTTCCTCTCCTTGGGGCCTTTTCTTCAGGTGGTTCTTGTATAGTTGTGATCTTGCCTGTCAGCCTCCTGAGCGGATCTGGTGTTGGTTAGGTGGGACCTGAAAATGTCCGCTGCCATCATCCTCCTCGACCTGAGTGTGGCCTTCGACACAGTAGACTGAGATACTTGCCCAAAGAAAGAATGAAGCTGGAATAAAGGACAACGCTCTAAATTGGCTCACATTTTTTTCTAACCGAGAAAATTTTAAGTCTGCGAAAACTCCAGCTACTTGGTTGCTTCCCCCTGAAGTGCGGGGTACCACAGGGCTCAGCCCCACTCTTTAACTTGTATATGCACCCGCTCACTGACATCTTTCAGGATTTCGGACTGTCAATTGTTTTGCATGCTGACAGACACACAACTGATCTTCTCCCTCACACCTTGAAAGATGCATATTACCAGCAGTTGGCCCCCTCTCTAGAAAAAGTAGCCAGACAGATGGCAAACTGGTGTCTCAAACTAAATGGAGAAAAAACAGTTTATGATATTGGGTAACTGATCCAACCCCCAGCTGACTCTTGAATGGCAGGAATGTCTAGGCAATGCCCCGCCCCCTAACTTCCCCCATTAAAAGCTTGGAATGTGGCTTGACAATTCTTTCTATGGAATTACAAGCAGAAAAAACGTGCCACCAGCTGTTATGGCATCCTCAAAACTCTTGTAAAAATTCTAGACCAATTTCCGCTTTCCTCTACAACAATTGTCGGCCAATCCCCTGTACTTTCTCATCTTAACTATGGGAACTCCCGATACCCAGACTCCCCTAGACATGTAACAAAAAGACCCCAAGTCATTCAAAATGCTGAAGCGCGGTTGCTGCTTAATGTCCCAAAACACACCTCTGGTAAAAATGCCTTGACCTCTCTTCACTGGCTCCCCATTGAGCAATTGGTGAAGTTCAAGGCACTATGCCTAGTGCACAGAGGACGCCATGCAAAATAGTGCCTCTCTAAGTGTTGTCTCCATATACCCCAATCAGGGATCGAAGATCACCCACTGCCCGATTTCTAAAGGTGCTTCTAATACAAAGTACTTGATGGGGTATGTGCTCCTTCTCCCATCTAGTCCCAAAACTTTGGAACTCTTGTACTATAGAAAGAATGATGTTCGAGAAGGAGACACTTTAGGAAAAAGCTAAGAACATGGCTCTTTTCCAGTTAGTTGGCTTCTCATTATCCGGCTAATTCCTCAGCCCCGGTGATCTAACTGCTCTTCGACTATCCATGACCAAGTAGACTAGAATAGGTGTCCTCTGCTCTTCAGACCAAACTGCAGGCAGTGTCGGTGATGGTTGGTATCGTCCCTGCTCAGTGTCCCATGCAGTATAGGTTGCACTTAACCCATGCCTCTTCTGGTGTTTCAGAAAAGTAGGTCTTAACTTTTAATATCGCTTTCAACTTAGCTAGAAATAGCACAATATACTTAAGTCCAAGGGATCGCTTTTTTGTTATACCAGATGGTATCTTTTCTGTTGTTGGGCTTCTTTACTTTAGTTGGAAAAGATCAGCATTTTTTTGCTGATCCAAATACTGTCATCCTTAAGTCTAACTTATTTAATGGGCATGTCGTTGTTTTGATAGTTCAGAAAGCGGGCTATCGTTGGCTTTTGGGCAGGTCGGGGGAGTACTGTGTAGTGGTGGTTTTGCTGACGCTTACTTGTGTTCCATTTCAATGATGAAGCAGAGAGATGGTGGCCGTTTTTACGAAAGAGACTAGCCAGGTTTACAGAAAATTCTGCCTGATTTTCCTCATTAGCTTCCTCTGGGAATCCAGTGAAATCGAGATTATTTTCTGTGCAAGCCGCCTTCTCCATCTTCCAGTCGCAGTGTAAGCTCCACGCCCAATGTCTGCCTTCTCTGATCTTTCCTTCCAGAAAAAGGGAGGGGGAACGTGGTGACCCTTCCTCTAGGAGGGGGCCAGGCTGGCAATGCACCTACTGGTCTCCCAGTCTATCATGTGTGATCTGGGCCTTCCCTTCACCAATGCAGCAGTCCCTGTTCCAAATGTCCCCTCACATTCCAGCCCCAGGCCTCTGTGACTGCGGATGGTAGCACCCAACATGATCAGAAATACAGCATACACAGCATACACCATTTTTCTGATCATCCTAGCCTGACCTGTTGCCTTAGGCCCGCTTTACCTCTTCAAGAAGACTCTGCCCATCTTCAATGCCAACTCTTTTGAGGTTGGCTAAAGCCCCCTGCAGGCAGGGTTTTGCGCCAAAAGTCCACAGCAGTTGTCAGTTCTCTCGTGGCTCTGCTTTGACCTCTTTTCAGGATCTGTTGCATCAGAGTTCCTGCCATCAGGGGTGCCGCCTAAATACTAAATTTAGTGTTAAGGGGAGTGACCAGTAGTGGCTATGGACTACTTACCTTTAGAGTGTCTACACCCTCTATATGACCCGTTCCTATGGGTAGTGGGCATAACCCTGGCCCAGTAAGCCTAATTCTGCCAAAAACCAAGATGGTGGAGTTCTATGTTTTGTGTTCATATCAGATAGAGCCCACCTTGGGGATGGAAGAAGCCTGATGATGGAACAGGCCTCCTGACTAGCTAATTTTCCCACTTGTCCTAGTACCAAATAGGCCTGGGCAGGGGGTGGCATTTCCCCTGTCTGGGGAAGCTTTGGGTCGCATATCAAAGGCGGCAGAGGCCTTTGAAGCCTGATCACTCTGCCATCCTGCTTGGAGGAGGTGACAATGCCTCCAGGCCAGAGCAGGCATTGTTTCTGCCCTCAGAGCATGGACTCTCACCTGCAGGGGGTCAGAAACCTGTCTGTGGTGGCAGGCTGGTCTATACTGGTCAGCCAGTACACTAGTAGTAGGTAGGTTTTCAGGGGGCACCTCTAAGGTGCCATCTGGGTGCATTTGTTAATACCCCCCACCACTTGAATCAGTGTGGGTTTATTAATATGAGATGTTTGATTCCAAACAGGTATAGTTTCAGTGAGGCCATCATGTAGCTGGGGAACGTGTAAATACTAGTGATGAGCACATGTTCTTAAATCGTCTTCTCTGTTCACTTGTAATATTGAAGAACGACTTGGACATCACAGGGGTATATCTACGCATGCAGATATGTCCACACATGTAGTATAGTGCACCCTGTCTTAGAGCTGAAATGCCGTAGGGGTGATGGATCTATACTACATGCAGTGTCTGCAGGCATAGCACACGGGGTGTCTCATGTTGTCTTCACTTTTATCTGCACCATGACACCCAGCCTGCAATGGCAGTTTACATGAGGGTGCTGAGGGGTTCCTTAGGGTGGCCCAATACATGCTGTAGCCCTTAGGGATCTTCTTTAGCCTCCTTGCCCTAGGTACTAGGCGTACAGTTTACTAGGGAGTCACAGTAGGTGTGAAAAGTATTGTAAATTGGGGTAACAATTGTACATTTTAGGGAAAACGATCTGGCACTGAGGACCTGGATAACGGGACCCAGGTGCACTTCTGTCAAAATTGCATCAGATACCAGGCAAAATGTGGGGCTGACCATGTCAAAAAGGGGCACTTTCCTACACAACCCCCTCACCACCCAAATGAACGAGAAGGAGCCTAACCTTTCTCAAGAGTCTTCATTATCTAAGTGCAAAGGCATGGAATGACCAGTCCCAGGTCTGTGCTCCACTGTAATGTCCATACCATGTAGGGAGGTGGACCGCCTCAACAGCTTGGGGGGTTTCAGCTTTCATCTGCGTCAGCCATCTGAGAGACCTGGGGTTGGTTTGGATAAAGAAGTGTGTACTAAACCGGTATGGAATTAGCTTCTTCAGTGACCAAACAGCAGCAAAGGCTTCCCTCTCATGGATACTACAGCACTATTCTCAGAGGAGTAACCTCTTGCTAATAAAAGCAACATATTTAGCATAGTCCTCATCATAGGTCTGGGAAAGGACGGCTCCAATCCCATGTTCAGAGGCATCAGCCTGCATTATGAAGATCTTTGAATAATCTGGAACTTTAAGAATGGGTGCTGAGCACATTGCTTCTTTCAGGATGTCAAACCCCTTTTGACAGTTCACTGTCCAGTTTATCTTCTTAAGAGGCAAGTTCGGTGGAAGGTGCCACAATGGTACCACAGCCCTTCACAAACTGCCTGCGGTACCCAGTCAAAACAAGGAATACCCTGCCTTGGGTCTGTGTTGTTGGAGCATTCCATTCCAGAAAGGTTGATCTTGAATAGTGAGGCCTTCAGCTTGCAGGACCTTCCCAGGGCGGATCGTGTGATCCTGCCAAGTTGAACTATAGACCACAATATCATCCAGATATGCTGCACTAAAGGTTTCAACTCAGCAAATACCTATGGAAGAGGCAATATTTATTTACCCCAAAAGGCATAACAGTGAACTGATATTGCCTATCTGGAGTCGAGATTGCTGAATTTTCTTTTGCTCCTGGGGTCAGTCCAATCTGCCAGTAAGCTGATGTCAAATCAGAGTTGCTGAGAAATTTGGCTGCGCCAACCTGTCAATTTAGCTCATCAGCTTTAGGAATTGGGTGTGCATCTGTTTGGGTTACTGCATTGAGGCCCTGCTAGTCCATACAAAACCTCAGCTCTTGTTTTGTACCCTTGGACTGAGGTTTTGGGGCTACCACAATTGGACTGGCCCAACTGCTCAGAGGGTTCAATGATTTCCAATTCCAGCATCTTGCGGACTTCAGCTCTGATGCTCTGCCTAACTTCATCAGACATTCTTTTTATGTTTTGTTTTCACAGGTGTATTTTCTCCAGTGGTCACCTCATGGGTCCACCAGGTAGTCTGACCAGGGGTTAGGGTAAGGAGCTCCGCATACTTCTCCAGGACTTTCCTGCAGTCAGCTTGCTGTTGGACAGAGCGGGTGTCTGAAAAGACAACTCCATCTACGGACCCATATTTTGGGCTGTAGGAGAGGAGATAAGAGAGAGGCTTACTCTGCTTCCTGATCCTTATCAGTGACCATGAGCAAAGTCACATCAGCCCTATAATAGAAAGATGTCAGGCAGTTAATATGGGGGACCCTGTGAGGGCTCCTGCTTCTGCGTACTACTACTGGATAGGTGATCTTACCTTCCCTTTCAAGGATTGGGTTAGGTATCAATCCACTTGTCCTGGAATACCCTAGATGCCACAGGCTCAAAAACCCAAACCCTTTGCACTGGTTGGAACTCTGTCACCAATGCAGCCTTTTGGTCATACCAGTGCGTCTGGAGCTCTTGGCTGCCCTCAATGTTTTACCCATGTACTCGGCCATCGTTGAAAGCAGTCCAAGTACATAGTCCATAATGTCTTGTTTAGGCTTTTTGAGCGGTCTCTCCTGGCCTTCCTAAACTAGACACAGTGGTCCCCTTACAGGATGCCCAAACAGAAGCTCAAAGGGACTGAACCCCTACTCTCTTCTGAGGTACTGTAGTGAAGTCCCAAAAAGTACCCTGTCGTGCAGGACCTACAAAGTTTATGGATAATATATACTGTGGGTCTGGTGGCCGACTCACTGTACACCCCGGCCGCATATATTAGCCTACGGTTCGCATTAGCTAGCTCGCAGTGCTACTAAAATCTTCTGTTATCAGAGAGATTCGTTTTTGCAACCTAAGAACACAATCTCAGACTCGTGGAAACAATTACTTTTCACCCAATCACTCATGCTTGCTTGTTTTTGCTCTAATAGAGATACAGAGAAGAAACTGTTGAACGTGTTTACAATAAGAATTTATTGTACAGTAGTTCTCATGTAGAAGTGGTGCGCGGTTACAACTGTAACGCAGTAGCAGAGATATAGAACCAGCAGTACAGTGAATAAGAAGAAATAGTATTGTTCTACCATTTTGAAAGTCATGAACCTATACATGAATATAGAATGCATTTATAAAATAAAGAGCGTACTCCTAAGATGCCTGACTAGATGTACCTAGCATGTGAGTAGGTGCTTATTCAGTCTATGTTCCCCACTGTTTAGTATGAGGATGACGTTGGGATTAAACCTTGTGCATCGATGGGAGAGGTGAAGTGGATCCCCTGTAAAGTGTTCTCATAAATTATTCATATGTGCTAAGGATGACGTCCTAGCCATATCGATCGGGCAGAACCCACCCTTGTCATGAACTAGGTGAAAGGTTTATTCCATAAAATGCTGTAGACCTTATAAGGCGTTATGTCCATGCAAGGCAGTCTGTACTTTTTCGGAGTTATGTCTTTGCAAGGCTTGTTCATATGAAATGACGGGGAGATGATGTGGGGAAAGTGTACAATGGTCCCTGGACCTATATCAGAGTACAGATATGAAATCGAACACCCACTCCACATTATACTTAATAATAATACACATTTTGGAAATACACATTGATAAGTGCCAGTTCATAAAATTATCAAGCAGTCATTTAAAATGTTTCCTAAAACTTAAAAAAAAAATAGTTTAAAAACAGTGAAAAAAATGAGGAAAAGTTTTATTTGGTAATGTTTGACATTGTCAAGTTCCACAAATCACAGCTTTCAATGAGTTTGATCATACAAGTTGAACTACTGTAAGCGTACTTAGAAGGCCATGCTCTGTGATAGGAAGTGTCAATTTGAAAAAATACTTTTGAGAGAAAATGAAGGGAAATGGAAAATGTTCCATATTCGTTCCCAGCACATGGTTAGCCAGATTTAGATTAAATGTCCTGGCTGAGAGACACAACATTGTCGCTGCCTGCGGTTGTAGGGGACAAACATTGTAGTACTTTGTATAGTATGTCAAGTGTGCATAGATGAAACTCCTCAGTGCTGTCAACAGTTGTTGGTGAGGCAGGCGGTGCTGTATTAGATATCTCAGTGCCAAAGGTGGAGCTGAAATCCAACTCTGTCAAGGGCACCTGCGGATCCTCGAGGAATGCATGCGTTTAGATGGGAATACGCTGGGGACAGAGTCCAGCATGGGACCGCAGTGCTTCCAGCCTGGAGTCGAAGTCCGCTGGCGTCTCTGGTAGAGGTGTCAGACAGATGTGTAACTCTCATTCTCCTCCACAGAACAGGCATCGGAACACGGGTATGAGGCAGTTGTCATAGACTGGTCTGAAGGACCGGAACCAAGAAGCACTTAGTTCTCGAAGGTGAGGCGCACCCAGAAGTTGTATCATGCGCTCACGGTAATATCTTTCCCGGAGAGCTTTCGCAATATCACTGGCGGATGGTCCCTCCATTGTACAGCAGGTAAGCAAAAATCAGGATTCCAGCTACAGCAATCAGTATCAGAGGTAGACACCAGAAAATGCTTCCAAACAGAGTGTATGAAGTTAGGAATAACTCTGAGGATAATTTGGAAAGTGCTAAGGAATCCGAACCCTATGGTCTTAAATAGGTGTATAATGCCACTCGTATCAGACATGTTAAATATACGTCCCAACATCTCGACAAAATGTAGGGGGCAGTTGGTGCGAATTAGTGCCTGTATCTCTGTCGAGGTCCTTGCAACTTGCAGTTCAAAGGTTTCTCAAGCGGAGGTTAACGGCACAGTTTGCTGTAAAAGCATGGCTTTCATTCTGCTCAAAGCATCAAACTGTATCAACAAAACATTTGGCGAAGGCCATACTAGCGCCTCCCTGGCTGTATCTGTCGGAGTAAACAATACTTGCATACAGCAAGTAACCCTGGTGTTCACGGTGTCCAGGTATGCAATGCCTGGAAGCTTGCCACAACAACCTTGATCTTTCAGCATCAAGTAACTCCCATTGGAAAGCAACTTAAACACTGGCGATATCACGGCAGCTGGTATTCCTTTCTTGTGGCAAGACCCATTTGAAATTGAACCATTACAGGCTCCATCTAAAACAATATCTTGGCAAATGAGAGAAGCGCTTAAAGCGTTCTTGCAGTTGGTGCCACAAAGAAACACTTCTCGATCCCCACTCTGGCATCCAAATTTATATGGTAAATCCCAGGATTTCTTAATGTATTCTTTACCCAGTCTTTCAAATATGCCTGCCTGCCTTTGCTCAAGGCAATGGTGAAACTGAAAGGTAGTAACCAGGAAAGTGATTTGGCCATGGATCAGCCACTCTGTGGATGGTAATTCAGCCACTGTAAATGGTAACCTGTCCAGTTTTTCAACTTGCAGCAATGTATATTTTGCTCCTCTTTGTGCCATTTCTGTCTGTGTATCAGTTAGATTATATTCTGAAAATAGAGACGTACTGTTTATAAAACGCCAAGGCACAAGACCTGCACGCAAGGATTGTAGTGTCCAGTTCAATACATAATAGAACGTAACTGAGATTGGCTGTGTTGTAATATGGCTAAATCCTGTTCCAGTATGTCAATAGCAGAAGATACAATGTTGCCAATAAATATACTCTGGAGGTCAAAGTTCTTAACCCATTATCCACTACTGCAAAAGCTTTGTCTAAGTTAATACGGTCTATTTGTATATTCTCTCTGCGGCTTCTTGTTGGGAAAACTTCCAGATTTCATTATAGGCAGAATAAATGCCTGCATATATGAAACACTTTTGACGTGGTCTCCTAGGTCCCAGTAAAAAGTCCCTAAGATCCATGTCCTGTATGAGTAAAGATAAGTGTTGTTTCACTTCTACAAGTGTTGAGGTCTCTAGCCATTGTAGGCACAACTTCCCAACATTCTAGGAAGTCACTACCCCCTGGATGGTCTCTCTGTACATATCGTGGATCAGATAACATGTCATTAACTGTTTAAGAGTCCCAATCATCAGAAAATGTACTGGAGGTAATGAAATCACTTAAAGAGATTTTTAATACATGATTAATTTTTAAAAGTCTGGTCGGTCTGAATATGTTGTAATCAACTTTGTCCCATACTATACCATTGGGTATAGGAACAGCTGTGATGTTCACTGATAACAAGTCTCTTTGTTCAAGATGTGATGTGTGTGGCTTCAGGAGGATGTTAACCTATAATGTTGACCTATAATGTCCATTAATAAGCATACTAAAAGTCCATACTAAGCATAGCCAGAAAAGAAAAAACATTATCCCCGAAATAACCTAGAGTTCAATCCAAGGTTTTACCAGATATGTCTTTTGAAGAAAGACAAGCAACTTCTTTAATCCTTGCTCGAATGGTGTTTTGGCTGGCATCGTTACCGGCTCGCTTGGATACAGTGAAAACGTATCAAAGTTCATTATATAGCCAGAAGCTTTTCGATCAATTGTTTGAATTGCATCTGGATTGGTTGAAATGTTCTTTTCCTCTCGACGAGGCATGTTGATGTAGACGTCTGTATTCGGTCTAATTGCAACTTCTTGTGAATTATTCTGATTTTCATTTAAATTTTGAATGTCTAGTTCAAGTGAAACAAGTTCCATAGCATTATTGCTTAGTCCTTCTTTCCTTACAGATGGCTCCTCAAACGTGATGAGTCTTTCTGTTTGACCTTCTTGGATTGTAGCTAGAGGAGGACGTCTGCAATATCGAAGTCCACTGTGCCTATTGCTCAGTATCAGCCACATAGTGTAGTTTGCTTAGGTCAATTGATACAAATCGTTTCTCCTTTTTTCCGGCAAGAGACAGTAGCAGCACAGTCTTATTCCATGTACTGCAAGGACTGGTACAGGTGTTCTGTAAGAAGGCCCAAATTCTTTTTTTTTTTTTTTTTTTTTTTTTTACGCAATTTTCTCACTGACCAGATTCCTGACTTTTGGGATCCAGACAGGTCTTGCCGTGACTAACTTGACTTCTTCAGTGGCTGTCTGCTTTAGATGGGCATTGCTTTTTGTCCTGGATTCCTTCAGAGCCTGAAAAACAGCCAAACGATCATGGATACCAAATGTTTTTTCTTCCGCCACTGTGCCTTCACAATCCAGATCAGGTACCCACATTCGTGTCCCAAAGAGGACCTCTTATGGGGTGACTCCCCCTAGAGAGCTTCTTGACTGGGTATTTAATGCCCGCTGAACCCCATAAAGGTGTGCGACCCAACTACCACCCTTGCCCAATACCTTAGCTGTTAAAGACTGCTTAAGTCACAGTTTTTCTCTCCACAACAGAATTTCCCTTAGGATGATATGGATATGAGAACCACAATGCTATGCTCATTCCTTCTATGGCCTCTTTGTAAGCCCGAGAGCTAAACGCAGGGGCGTGGTCAGAGTGTAACGTGTGAACTGTGTATGTACCGATGAAGAATCGTAAATCTTTTATAACAGTTCTCATTGGAATCTTGTGCAGGAATCCGCTGCTACCATGATATACCTGTAAGCCCCGTCCGTTTGTAAGGGGCAGCAGTGGTCCAAGTAAACGCATGTGAGAGGATTGTCTGATTTTAGTAATGTCGTCTGTACCGATGGTGCAACGGTGAAGCCTTTCATCTGCTGGCAGATGTTGCATTTCAAGACATAGTCCTTAGTTTGCTTAGTTATCCCTGGCCACCAATAGTGCTGTTTCAGTAAAGAAATAGTCGCATTTACACCTGTGTGCGCAGAGCCCAAACCCTTGTGTGCAGCTAGTATTAACCCTTGCCTACGATCCATATTTGGTATAACTCTATCCCCCTTGCCAGGAATATGAGCATATGGAATGTTTTGTGCATCTAACTTGTGGGAGTATTTGAGTGGAAATGTTTTAGGTACTGCTTTGCTGCCTTTTCAGGATGAAATGACAGCTACCATTATATCTCTTGTCTATTCTCATTTTTGAACAAGTCAGCGCAGCTACAGAGGCTGTGTGAACAGCCCCCCTTGCGGCTTCATCAGCCAATTAATTCCCTTCAATGTGCATGCCATCGCGTTGATGACTCAGTGTATGGGTCACGTGAGTCCTCGGTACTTCGGATTTCAATTCCTCTACCTTTTCCCATAGGATTTTGAGCTTTATTGTGCCACCTTTTGCATATTTAAACCTGTTCTGCTCGCAATGTTGTAAGTACTCCTTGTACGACTGTACACAGTAAAAAGAATCACACCCGATTAGTGTGGGGAATTTGTGATCCTTATTTACAAGTGCCAGTATAAGTGCTTTTAATTGAGCAGTGCAGTCTCCTAGAGATTGTGTTTTTGTGCAACTAGGACTGAACTTGCCATCATGCATGCAACCTTTTAGGATTGCACACGCTGAAAAATATTGTTGCCTACTCCCTATGGCCCGGTTGCGCAGATGCGTCAGTGTATAAAATATATTCATACTGTTCAAGAGGCAAGATTTCATTAGGTAGAGGATATTCTTGTTCATATTGCAGGAATGCCTGCGTTTTTAAACTGGGATCAAATCTGTATTCAACGTCTGTTGCAGAGAATTTGCATATTGTATCCACCGGGGATGTAACGTTTTCGCATTTGGGATGCGGGCCTTTGTAATAGCTTCTAAAGCTGGTACTGGAGTTACGACAATAATGCATTTCCCCTAAGCCAGTACTCTTTTTCTCGCTACTGCTGTATCAACTGCTGTTAGGATTTTTTCTGTTGAAGTGAAACATATTTCTGCATTTGTGTACAGGTGTGATTTGTATGCAATTGGTACTGTTTCTCCTTCATTAAAGATTAAATAAGTGTACCCGCATTGACCCGCTATGATTCGGATCACTAAGTGCCATACGTTTATGTGTGTTG
This sequence comes from Lissotriton vulgaris, assembly GCF_964263255.1. Lineage (NCBI taxonomy): Eukaryota > Metazoa > Chordata > Amphibia > Caudata > Salamandridae > Lissotriton > Lissotriton vulgaris. The sequence goes on along the minus strand of NC_141699.1, from coordinate 409,533,989 downwards.
GTAAGCAATCATGCCTTCCTGGAGTAAACAGAGAATATTAGTATGTTCTTGTGTCTAATCTTTGACCGAAAAGTCAGGTTTTACTAATTCATAGAAAGGTTTTACTCTTTATGAGTGATCTAAAATGTATGTGCTGCCGAAATCTAGGAATCCTAGTATTGATTGTAAAAAAAAATTACGATTTTGGAGGCTGGAGCTGCGCACATTTTTCTAAAAAGTTAGCTGCCAGACTTTTGCCTTCACTTGACAGCTCATATCCCAAAAATAGGACATTGAGGTGGGCTATTTTTTCTTTTTAAGTTGAATGTATAGTCTTCTGCGGTGAATCCCACAATATTAGTGCCTGCCTGGTCAAGTGCCCCTCTAAGTCTTCGTCTGTTAGATAAATATCATCCACATAGGACCACGCTTCTTCATCAAATTTGTGAATTAACTCTGTTACTCTTGCTGAAAATACACCTAGGCTGTTTTTGTACCCTTGTGCTAGACGACAGGATTGTCGCTGGAACCCTAATGCACTGAATGCGGTCAAATATCTACTTTCAGGCACTATATTTTGACAGAAAATCCATTTGAGATATCAAGAGTGGTTTTGTATTTTTTGCGCAAAATGTTATTCTTTAATGTGGCACTGTGCATTTTGGACAGGAAATGTCTTTGTGCATGAGTTTAGATGTCTGTAATCTAAAACTAGATGATATGTATTGTCAGCTTTAGCGACCGGAAACAAAGGATTGTTCATTGGACAGGTACATTTTTCAATTACCCTCTGATATTCAAGTTGATCTAAGATCTCCCTGACCTGTTTTTTAGCTTCCTGCTTTATGGGATATTGCCTCTGAGCATTAGGTGAAACTTTTAACGGGATCACGTGGTAGGTTGAGTTCTCATCCCACCCTGTGTGATTTTTGTACAGTGCTGGAGCTTGGGCTACTGCCCACTCCTGTGCATAAGCATTTTTTAAGTGAACGGGAACAGAGTTGGAAAATGCAGGAACAATTATACTTTCTCCCCTGGGGCACTCCATAACGAATGCAGGTGGCTAATCTTGTTCTGCTAACATGATGTCATAACCAGAGGATAAGTTCTTCCAAAAAAAGCTTTTATATTCCTGGGCTTGTCCCCCTCCGACCGGGGTGTTACTTCATATAACCTATGTGGGACGCTCACCCAGGTGTCTGGTGTTTCCACTGTGATGTAATCATTCAACTCTGCTGTCACCAGAAATTCCTTCAGGTTCAGGCGAGCTATTGTTACTTTTGCCGTGCTGTCTAGCATTATCAGAGCCCATTCCTGGTTCAGAAGTTGTGTCTTCAGAATTCTGGGGCTTGTCTGATTTTCAGACCAGCAACTTTCCTTTTCTTAAATTGAGGTTTTGGATTTTGCTTATCTTCTCTTTAGGTCTCGCCTGGCGTTGGAGCGCGGATGCGCTCCTTGCCTGCGAGAGACATTGGGATAGATGAAATTTCTCAAAAGGACTTTAAGCCTCGCCCATGGTTTTCACTGGGTAGCGTCATAATTTATGTAAAACCCTGGCTTCCGATTGTTAGCCAGGGCTTTTGGTTACCACCCTGTCCGCTTTTTGGACAGCCCCTACGGACATGATGACCTGGTTTACGGCTGTCATAACTAACTTTCTTATCAGTGGAGGCGTGTTTTATTACATTGTTTACTACTCTGGCCAGGCACGGAGCTCACAAGCGCAGGGGTTCACGGGGGTCACGGGGAGGATAGGGGGATCCCGGCAGACTCTGTAGTCTTAATACAAACAAAATTCCCTCCCTCCCTTCGCTAGTCTACCTCCACCCCACCCTCTCTGTTGTTCCTCCCCCTCCATAGAGTGCTCTGTGGAGCATGCTTGCATCTCAGATTTTTATTTCAAACTGAATTAAACGTGTGTTTGGGTGCTAGCGATGACAAGCATGGAGAGGTTCTTGGCAAATACACTGCGGACAACCCATGTCTTATGTATTTTTTTCTCTGTATAGAAGGCCCTTTTGCGACACTCAGCCAGGAAGGGAAAGCTTGGAGCACATTTGGTCACCATATTTAATCTTTAAACGTCGTTTGTCACGTGTCTGATATATAAACCAGTATAATGTGGACCCTTTCTTTTCACGGCCTAAACTTACTCGCGCGCATTTTATCAGACTGTTGATAGCACATTTCCATTGTCTCAAAAACATGATATTCATATCTGTTTTTCCTTGCCTGGATGTCTCTTGGTACATTATTCAATGCAAGTGTTGATTAAAGTAACATTCACACTGAAAATCAAAGCATGAAGTGTGAGTAGTCTAGTGTCTGTCTGTGTACTTGTAAGCGTGTGTGTCTATGTTCCCGTGTGTTTGTGTCCATTCGTATACGCACGTGTTTTACACCAGTACCTAAGTACCAGTTTAGCATCGACCGAGAACTTACTCCGACCTTACGTGCACTTGAAGTCCGTGAAAGTGATCCATTAATTTTAAAGAAAAAATAGTTTTTAGCAAGGTCATGATTTATCTATAAATCGGGCCTCCGAAGAACTACCAAAGTAAAATTCGGTGTGGACAAATTCATGTTCAAGCATTATCAGAATTTATTTGCATGCACTGTAATTACAAATCTGAAAGAAACAGGTTAGTGTTAGATTCCTTACCTTAGAATATCCCCAGGCGTCAGACTGGATCCTGAAAGATTTTTCGTCAGCAGTACCCTTGCGCGTCGGTAGGCGACGTCTGCGGGTTCGCATCCGTCGTCTGCGTCGTAATCGCCGGGATGACGTTGTCGGAGTACATAGATGCCGCCCTCGCGTGCTGACGTCCGTTCATCTTTTTTCCGCACCAGCAAGCGCAAATCCGGGAAGGGCTAGTACCCTAGTCATTTTTTGACTAACCTTTTGGCTATTTTGGCTATTCCTTTTGAGTCGACATCGACTCCTGGTGCCGGTAGGGATGCCTGGATTCAAGCCATGCAAAGCCGGTCACCGCCTGCTGTCGGTGACCAACCCCCACTGCCTGTGTCTCTACTGCCTCGGGCTGACCACGATGACAAGTCGTGCCCCGACTGCCGTGCCTTGACCTCGAAAGCTAGGCGGGATTGGTCCTGTAAGCTCCTCGAGATCCGGCAGTCGACTCCATGCTGCTTATGGTCCCGGTCGAGGGACCGGTCGCGGAGCCAGAGTCCACACTGTTCGTTGGGCTCCAAGTCCTCGCACTCAGGTAAGTCTAGGCACTCTTAAAAGAAGTCGAAGAGGCGACATCAGTCTTCCGACTCCCCTCGCCGGTCGTGCGACCAGGCTAAGGGTTCGGGTGACCCCACCCGTGCGGCTCCGTTGGAGCCGCAGGCATCGTATCCGGGCCCCATACCCTCCGGTCCCTGGGCTGCATGCGATGCCGGAGGAGATAAGTGAGTTCCTCGTGGCCATGAGGATTCACTTCCCTACGTCTAGGTCCGTTGGCGTGCCTTTGGGCCCCGCAGACCCGACTAGGGGCCTTGGCGGGCCGGGTGCTTCGGCCAGGGCGCCGTCGGGTGCTTCGGCCAGGGCGCCGTCGGGTGCTTCGGCCAGGGCGCCGTCGGGTGCTTCGGCCAGGGCGCCGTCGGGTGCTTCGGCCAGGGCGCCGTCGGGTGCTTCGGCCAGGGCGCCGTCGGGTGCTTCGGCCAGGGCGCCGTCGGGTGCTTCGGCCAGGGCGCCGTCGGGTGCTTCGGCCAGGGCGCCGTCGGGTGCTTCGGCCAGGGCGCCGTCGGGTGCTTCGGCCAGGGCGCCGTCGGGTGCTTCGGCCAGGGCGCCGTCGGGTGCTTCGGCCAGGGCGCCGTCGGGTGCTTCGGCCAGGGCGCCGTCGGGTGCTTCGGCCAGGGCGCCGTCGGGTGCTTAGGTTAGGGCGCCGTCGGGTGCTTCGGCCCGGCACTGTCGTCGACTTCAGTTCCGACTCCGCAGGGTCCTGGGGGATCCAGGCCTGGATCCCGGTCGACGCCAGTTGACCTCACGACACCTCCGTCCCCAGTTTCACTCCAGCGCCGTAGCGGCGCTCTTTGGCGCTGTCTCTGGCGTCTGTGGGTGTGCGATTCATCTATGACCTGGCTCAGTCATTTCTGCCTGTTTATCAGGACACAGATTTAGGGAGGACTGGGAGGGGTCTGAGGAACCTCAGACACAGCAGTGCCAGTTAAGGCAGGACTGGGCAGATGAGCTGACACAGGCGAATGGTTTGGATACATCGCCTGGAACTGGATTAATCTCTCCTCCCTCTGTGGCTATAGAGGAGGGTGCTACTTATGGTATGGTGTTGGTCAGGGCGGCCAAGGCTTCAGCTCTTGAGCTCCCTGCTGCGGCCGTGAGGACTAGTCTCCTCACCAAGGTGCTTCAACCGCCAGTAAGCTCTTTGGAGCCTATGCTGCTGTTCAATGAAGCCCTCACTGATGTTCTGATGGGCACTTGGTCCAAGCCCTCCACAGAGCCTCCTGTGGATCGGAACGTGGTCCTGCTCCGGGCAACCCCTGCTTTCTGTCCGCTCACCCTACCCCTGAGAGCCTGGTGATCCAGGCCTCTATGTCCCAGACCACACTCCCCACTGCTCCTCCTGATCGGGAATCCAAAAGGTTTGACCAGTTTGGAAAGAAACTGTTCTAGTCCCTGAGTTTGGGGTTGCGGTCTATCAACACAGTTTGCCTTTTGGGCTGTTACACCCACTCCTTGTGGGACACTGTTGCGGACATGCTGCCCAGTTTCCGGAGGAGGCCCAGGCACAGCTCGCCTAAGCACTTGCTGAGGGGCGGGATGCAGCACGTTATTCAATCAGATGTGGACTAGATACCACGGACTCGCTGGTCAGAGCGATTTCCATGACAGTGGCGATTTGTCGCCACGCCTGGCTGAGGTCCGCCAATTTTTCAGGGGATGTCCAGTCCATGCTCATGGACATGCCCTTCGATGGCCGGCTCCTTTTTGGCGACAAAGCTGATAGTGCGCTTGAGCGTTTCAAGGACTCCAGGGCTACGCCCAAGTCCTTGGGCCTGTCGGGCCAGCAGACTTCTGCTTTCACCCCTTTCGTGGCCAAAGAAGGGTCGCCCCCGCACGTTCGTCCAGCCACAGGCTGCAGAACCAACCTCAGCATGGTTGTGGACGTGGGAACCGCTGTGGCGGTGTAGGGGGGAAAGAGTTCTGGTCAGCCCACATCCACTCCCGCAGCATCTGCCTCAAAGTCTTCCGAGCCTTCAGGCCCATTGGACGCCAGTGGGGGGAAGGGTACGCCAGTGGAGGAGGTGATGGCAGACAATCACTTTGGACAGGTGGGTGCTGCAAATCGTCCGAAGGGGCTACTCCCTCCCCTTCGAGGTGACCCCTCCAGCCCTGCCACCGCAGTACCACCGTATTTCGGGGGATCACTCGCAACTTCTGCAAGAGGAAGTTATGGCCCGCTTGGCCAAGGGGGCCATCGAGCACGTTCCTGGGCCAGAAGTAGGATGTGGTTGCTATCTTGGACCTCCGGAGCATCAACGGGTTCTTCCGGAAGGAGAAGTTGACTTAAGCATGGGTCCTGGCTGCCCTAGACCCTGGGGACTGGATGGTAGCGTTGGACTTACAGGATGCATATTTCCATATCCCCGTCCTGCCGGCGCTACCTGCGGTTCACGAAAGGCCACGAGTACTTTCAGTTTACCTTGCTCCCCTTCGGCCTCACCAGTCCCCCTCGGGTGTTCACGAAAGTGATGGTGGTGGTCGCAGTTCATCTGCGCAGATCAGGGGTTCCAGTCTTCCCCTATCTCGACGACTGGTTGAAGGTGGGCTCGCCCTAGACAGTCTTCTCCCACCTCAAGACTACAGCCAATGTGCCGAAGTCGCACCTGATTCCCTCTCAGAAGCTCCTCTTCATCGGAGCGGTTCTGGCCTTGGCGCAGTTTCGGGTTTATCCTCCCGAGCAGCGGGTTCGGGATATTCAGGCTCTGATTCCGACCTTTCAGCCTTTACCCCGACTTTCGGTCAGGTTGACACTGCGGCTCCTGGGGCTGATGGCCTCCTGCATCCTACTTGTGCATCACGTCAGGTGGCGGATGCGGGCTCTGCAGTAGGACCTGAAGTTTCAGTGAGTACAGCATCGGGGTAACCTATCCACCATGTCCTGATCTCGGAGGGCACTGCGAGACAGTTGCAGGGGTGGCTCACGGACCGCAATTGGGTCAGCGGAATAACCCTTTCCCTTCCCCAACCGGAGCACGTAGTGGTGACTGATGCGTCCCTCCTGGGATGGGGGGGCCACATGGGAGAGGCGTAGATCAGAGGTCTCTGGTCTCCGGTAGAGTCCCGGCTCCATACCAATCTTCTGGAGCTGCGGGCGATCCGCATGCTCTGAAGGCATTCCTTCCCTCTGTCCGCTGAAGTGTAGTGCAGGTGTTAACGGACAACCCCATCGCCATGTGGTACTGCAACAAACAGGGCGGGTGGGGTTGTGGACTCTTTGTCAGGAGGCTCTGCGCCTCTGGACATGGCTGGAATACCAGGGCGTCACCGTGGTGGTTCAACACCTGGCTGGTTCTCTGAACGCCAGGGCAGACTAACTCAGCCTCCTGTGCATGATGGATCATGAATGGCGTCTGAACTCTGACGTGGCGCAAGGGCTCTTTCAGCAGTGGGGAGAGCCTTGGTTAGGTCTATTCACCACCAAAGAGAACGCACAATGTCATCAGTTCTGCTTGTTGGAATTTCCAAGGCGGCACTCGCTCAGCTATGCTTTTCGTCGCTAGTGGAGCTGCGGTCTGTTGTATGCCTTTCCGCCTATACCACTTCTGCCCAGAGTGCTGAAGAAGATCGGGCACGACCGGGCCCAAGTCATCCTTGTGGCTCCAGATTGGGCACGAAGATACTGGTATCCCGAGATACTCCGCGCATGTCAGTTGATCCCCCGATTCATCTGCGTCTTCAGGAGGACCTTCTGTCGCAGCAACAGGGGACGGTCCTCCACCCGAACCTGTCCAGTCTCCACCTCCTTGCGTGGAGATTGAGAGGCGACAGCCAAGGCCATATGACTTGCCTCCTGAAGTCTGTGATGTGATTCTGGCAGCCAGGCGTCCCTCCACCAAAACGGTATACGTCTGCAGGTGGAACAAATTTGTGGCATTGTGCACAGCAAAGGCTGTGGATCCACATTCTGCCCCCCTTTCAGAGGTTCTCCTCTTCCTCCTTTCTCTTGCCCAGCAGGGCTCTGCTCTGGGCACTATCAAAGGCTATCTCTCGGCCATTTCAGCCTTCTTAAGGCTTCCTGGTCAGCCTTCTCTTTTGAAGTCCCCGGTTGTAAATAGATTCTTGAAGGGCATCTCACACATGTTTCCTCCTGTTCCCTTCATGATGCCTCAGTAGGACTTGAACCTTGTACTGACTTATCTGATGTGCGCTCCCTTTGAGCCACTTCATAACTGTCCTCTTTATCTTCTGACTCTTAAAACTGCATTCCTGGTTGCCATCACCTCTGCCAGGAGAGTGAGTGAGCTCCAGGCTCTGCCTTCTAAGCCTCCTTTCCTCTCTGTCCATCCGGACAAAGGTGTTCTGAGGACTCGTCCTTCTTTCCTACCCAAGGTAGTTGCTGCCTTTCACATCGGGCAGTTCATCACCTGCCCACCTTCTTTCCGCCTCCCTCGAAAGAGGAAGAGCGGCTCCACGGTCTGAACCCAAAACGTGCGCTTTCCTTTTATCTAGACTGCACACGCTAGTTCTGGGTGGACGACTAGCTCTTTGTTGGTTACATGGGCACTAAGAAGGGACGGGCGGTGCACAAGCGGACCATCTCTCTGTGGGTCGTTTTGTGCATCATGTTCTGTTATACCTTGGCAAGAAAGGAGCCTCCTGTGGGGCTGTGCCCCCATTCCACTTGGGCCACGGCGGCTACTACTGCCCTGGATGGGGGAGTCCCCTTACAGGACATCTGTCAGGCAGCTACGTGGGCCTCATTGCACACGTTTGCTAAGCATTACTCCCTGGAGAGTCAAGTCTGGAGAGATGGCTTTTTCGAACGTTCCTTTCTCCAGGACTTTCTGGTGTGATCTAGGTTCGCAGATCCACCACTGGGGTTGGTTTTGCTGGGGTATCTATTCGAAGGTAAGGAATCTAACACTAACCTGTTTCTTTCAGATGCACAAGTTACTTCTCTTCGGTAACGATGTATCTGTAAGAAACAGTAGTTTGTGTTGGATTCCTTACCGCCCCACCCATCCTCCCCGTTCTGATAACTGATATCTAGGGTTTAGGTATCTCCCTTTGAGGGCCCTAGTTTCATGGCACCAGTGTCGGTTTCTTGCATGGCTCTGTGTTCCTGGCGTCGAAAGCTATGTACAGAACGGACATCAGCGCGCCAGGGTGGTGTCTAAGTACTCAGATGATGTAATCCCCGCGATCCCGACGCCGACAACGGACGCGGAGCCTCAGATGACGCCTAACGACGCACAAGGGTACTGCTGACACAAAATCTTTCCGGATCCAGTCTGACGCCTGGTGATATTCTACGGTAAGGAATCTAACACTAACTAATGTTTCTTACAGATATATCGTTACCGAAGGTAAGTAACTTGTGCAATTAGGCCACACTTCAACTATTCATTACAGAGGAAATGAGCCACAGGCTAGATATATATTTACTGCTGCAAATATAGGCCCAGACCAAGAAATGCACATATTCTTACACAAATGTACACTCTGATCAACAAATGTATATTCCACAGTCACTGTACTACATCGCATTGACAAAGACCAAACAAAGTGAAGGCACCATAAAAGAAGCCATCTATAAGCTACACCATTAAACAGGCACACCACTCAAGCTTGAGGAAGGAATGCAAATGCAGCAGTGCATTGTGCAGCATAAATCGTCTTATTAATGGGTATTCACTTTTTTCTTGAAAAATACAATTTTCATATGGAGCAAAGATTATTGTTCAATCAATCAATCAATCAATCAATCATGACACTTGTATAGCGCGCTACTCACCCGGAAGGGTCTCAAGGCGCTTGGGGAAGGGGTCCGCTACTGCTCGAACAGCCAGGTCTTCAGTTGCTTCCTGAAGGAGAGGTGGTCCTTGGTCAGCCGGAGGTGGATGGGGAGGGAGTTCCATGTCTTGGCCGCCAGGTAGGAGAAGGATCTGCCTCCGGCGGTGGCTCTTCAGATGCGTGGTACGGCGGCGAGGGCGAGACTAGCAGACCGTAGCTGGCGGGTGGGTGTGTGGAAGGTCAGGCGGTCGTTGAGGTACTTGGGGCCCAGGTCGTGGAGAGACTTGTGTGCGTGGGTGAGGAGCCTGAACGTGATCCTCTTGTTGACGGGGAGCCAGTGCAGGTCCCTCAGGTGGCCGGAGATGTGGTTGCGTCTGGGGATGTGGTTGCGTCTGGGGATGTCCAGGATGAGTCGGGCGGAGGCGTTCTGGATGCGTTGGAGTCTTTTCTGTAGCTTGGCTGTGGTTCCGGCGTAGAGGGTGTTTCCGTAGTCCAGTCGGCTGGTGACGAGGGCCTGGGTGACCGTTTTCCTGGTTTTGGTCGGGATCCATCGGAAGATCTTGCGGAGCACGCGGAGGGTGTGAAAGCATGAAGAGGAGACAGCGTTTACTTGTCTGGTCATCGAGAGGGAGGAGTCCAGGATGAATCCCAGGTTGCGTGCGTGGTCTGTAGGCTTGGGGGCGGTGCCCAGGGCTGGGGGCCACCAGGAGTCGTCCCAAGCGGAGGGTGATGGTCCCAGGATGAGGACTTCCGTCTTGTCTGAGTTCAGTTTCAGGCGGCTGTTCTTCATCCACTCGGCGACGTCTTTCATCCCTTCGTGGAGGCTGGTTCTGGCGGTGTCGGGGTCTCTGGTGAGGGAGAGGATCAGCTGGGTGTCGATATTGAGGTTTTGTTGGCGTGCGATGGTGGCGAGAGGTCTCATGTAGAGGTTGAAGAGGGTGGGGGGAGTGATGATCCTTGCGGGACGCCGCAGATGACTTTAGTGGCCTCGGATCGAAACGGGGGGAAGCGGACTCTGTGTTCTTCCGGCGAGGAACGAGATGATCCACTTCAGTGCCTTCTCTTGGATGCCGGTGTTGCTGAGGCGTTGGACTAGGGTGCGGTGGCAGACAGTGTCGAACGCTGCGGAGAGGTCCAGGAGGATGAGTGCCACTGTTTCCCCGTTGTCGAGCAGGGCTCGGATGTCATCGGTGGCTGCGATGAGGGCGGTCTCGGTGCTGTGGTTGGCTCTGAAACCGGACTGCGAGGGGTCGAGGGATCCATTCGTCTCGAGGAAGGCGGCAAGTTGTCTGTTGGCGATCTTCTCTATGACTTTGGCAGGATAAGGGAGGAGCGAGATGGGGCGGAGGTTTTTGAGGTCAGTGGGGTCCGCTGTTGGTTTCTTCAGTAGGGCGCTGAGCTCGGCGTGCTTCCAGCTCTCCGGGAAGGTGGCGGTGTTGAAGGAGGTGTTGATGACGTCTCGGAGTTGGGGTGCGATGGTGGAGTCGGCCTTGTTGAAGACGTGGTGGGGCAGGGGTTAGTCGGGGATCCGGAGTGGATGGTGTTCATCGCGCGGGCTGTGTCTTCGGTGGTCACCGTGGTCCAGGTGCGGAGGGTGGCGGTGGGGTACGTTGGTTCGACGGTTGGGTGCGTGGATGGTGCGCCGAAGCTGTTGTGGATGTCGGCTATCTTGCGGTGGAAAAATGAGGCGAGGGAGTCGCAGAGATCTTGTGAAGGGGTGATGTTGATGTTGCCGGTGCTGGGGTTGGAGAACTCCTTGACGATGCTGAAGAGTTCCTTGCTGTTGTGGGCATTGTTGTCCAGTCGATCCTTTAGTGATTTCTTCTTGGTGGTGCGGATGAGCTGGTGGTGCTTGCGGGTCGCGTGTTTGAGGGCGGTCATGTTGTCAGTGGTCCGGTCGAGGAGCCATGCTTTCTCGAGGGTGCGGCAGGTCTTCTTGGAGTCCTTGAGTTTGTCGGTGAACCAGGGGGCCTTCTTGCTTCTGGGTTTGCTGGGAGGGTTCTTCAGTGGTGCGAGGTCGTCTGCGCAGGCGGTCAGCCACTGCGTGAAGTTGCGGGCTGCTTCATTGGGGTCCGGTGTGCTGGCCGGTGGGTTTTGGCTGAGGGAGGTGGTGAGCTGGTCGGCGGTGATCTTGCTCCAGCTTCTGTGAGGGATCTGTTGCGGGTGGTGGTGAGTGGTGGTTTTTCTGAAGCTGAAGTGGACGCAGCTGTGGTCGGTCCAGTGAAGTCCGGTGGAGTGGCTGAAGGCGATGTGCTTGCTGGATGAGAAGAAGGGATCAAGTGTGTGGCCGGCGTAGTGAGTGGGGGTGTTTACCAGTTGCTTGAGTCCGAGGTTGGCGAGGTTGTCCAGCAGGGTGACGGTGTTGCAGTCCTTGCTGGTATCCAGGTGGAAGTTGAGGTCCCCTAGGAGGATGTAGTCGGCGGAGGGGAGGGCGTGTGGGCTGATGAACTCTGTGATGTCATCGCTGAATTGTGTGCGTGGTCCCGGGGGTCTGTAGATGAGGGTGCCTCTGAGGGTTGTCTTTGGGTTGGTGTGAATCTGGAAGTGGAGGTGTTCGGCGGCGGTGAAGGTGTCATCGGCGTCGGTCGTGATGCGGATGGTGTTCTTGTGGACGATGGCGATGCCTCCTCCGGTCTGGTTGACGCGGTCCCTCCTGATGATCTTGTATCCATCCGGGATGGCGATGGCGATGTTGGGGGCTGAGGAGGCGTTCAGTGAGGAAGGCGATGTCTGGTGAGGTTGTCGAGCAGGTTCCAGAGTTCGACGGCGTGTCTGTGGACAGAGCGGGTGTTGAGCAGGATGCACTTGAGGTCGCTGCTGGAGTTTGGCTTGGCGGGTGCGGTGCCTGTTCGGAGGCAGGTGAACTTGCAGGTTGTGCAGGTGAAGGGTCCGTGGAAACGTTTCGGGGCGGCCCGGCAGCAGGTGGGCTTCCGGCCGGTAATGAGTGCATTGAGGGCGGCGGCGTCGTAGGTTTGTCGGGTCGTCTTGCTTCGGTGGGGGCCAGGGGTCCTAGCGCTGGGCGCGATCATGGCGCCGACGGGCGCAGACGGGCTTGCCTTTGGCGCACAATCAGCGCGCCCGCTGCGCGTACGCCATGTATGGCCATTTATGGCCAAGTGGGAGGAAGGGAGGGAGGAGCAGCTGGGAGGCGGGAGCGGGGAGGGCACAAAACGAAAAGGGGGCGTGGCCGCTTGGACGGCGGCGGGAGCGGGGCGGGCAGGGCACAGGGGGACTGATGAACAAAATGCAAAGGCTAATACAACAACGTGCACAGGGGAAAGCAACAGTGACAACAATAAAAAGGCAAATGAAAACAAATTGGAAAAAAAAGATTAATCAAATACGGCGGAGGGGCAGGGATCAGCGAGGCAGGCACAACGAAGCTGCGGGCAGCAGCGAGGCGAGGGGCACACACAGCTGGTGGCCTTGCGGCGCGGGGGTGTCCTGAGAACAGGTCAAATATGATTTCAAATTAATGTGTCTGTTAAGGTGCTACCAAATATTTTAAAACCCTTTTAGTAGTCACTAATGTACCATGATATTGCATAATGTATTACTTGGACTGAGTTGCCATTTTTGAATGGCCTATGGTTGTATGATTTTTTTAACTACATTGACTAATATATTTTAATATTTTTGAGACCACCATTAAGTGCTCTGGTCTGCCTCTATTGTAACGGTTACATGCACATTTCAAAGATTTTAATATATTTTTTACATAACAAACAATATAAAAAACAATGTCATTTACAATGCTAATAACTCAAAACAATGTCACTGCGAGACCTATTGCATTGTAAATGCTTGTTTAGAAGGAAGCAAAGTCTTGAGTGCGCTGCTTGTCTCTGGACTGTGTGCGCTGCTCTCTGTGTTCTGACCGTCCTTCTCTTTCGAAGCCTTTTTTCCAGCCCTGAAAGGAACAAGAGGAACGTGTATCAGTGTCCTGATACCTGTCAGGTTGTTTAATATCCCTATTCCGGAGGTTATACCTCTTTTCAGAGGGGTCCTGTTGAGGAGGCCTACCTCGGGACTGAGATCCCTTATCTTTAGAGTTTTCATTATTATCCCACTTCTTTTTAGAAACAGTTGGTGCTTGTTTGGAAGTGTCCTTCTCAGGACTGCCCGGTAGTTGAGGTTTTAATGTTACCCCCCCCCCCCCCCCCCCCACGCCTCCGCCCCCCAAAAAACTATCTCTGCCTAGTTCTGCATATGCAGTTTCAATTATTTTGGGTAGTTCAGCTTCCTGAATTAACCGGGTCCGACCTCCCTCAGGTGTGGGCGGAATGCCACTGATGCTGCTTCCCCTTTAACCTCTTCGCCGCTAATGACAAGGGTAACTCGTCATGGAGTTTCCATTGATTTCAATGGAAATTACATTGAAGTACCAGAAGAATCATAGCAGCCAAGTGGTTAATATTAGCTAGTATTATGGCCGACACCTGGTCGTAGTTATTTAATAACTTCATCCCTAAGTTTAGGGCAGGTTCTTCTCCATAGTTGTTTTGTATTTGTCTTAATACATCTGGTATTACTGCTAATGAAGAAATACCATGAGTTCTGGTATCTATGGCAGAAAAGACTGTACTCCAAGAGGTGCAATCCTCTAACTGTGGTGAAATCCCCATGGGCAAACAGAGGGTTAACAATCTGTGTTTTTCAAATGGTGTTGTATTTGGGAATACTGCTTCTAACTGGGTTATTTTCTGAGCAACCCAGAAAGGAATGTGTCCATGTTTTGTGGGCACTTTGCCCATTACCACATGTAATGTTTGTGAAGTCATTTTAGTACCTGAGCTCTGTGTAAGAGCTGCAGTAGGTGTAATGACTGTAGGTTGGACCGCTAGTATCCTTAAGACAAAGTGTGTCCTGTTTCTGTAGAGTTTTATCAACTCTTTGACTTGAACAAGTAGTTCATCACCTGGCATTGTGTCAGTGTCTGGATGTGGTGCATACGTCACAAATATCGGCCATGTTGCTCCTGGTCTTCCTAAAGGACAAAGCCTTGCTATTGTTCTTGCATGGGGTAGGGCGCCATTACACCAGAAAAGATGTTCCTGGTAGGTAAGCGGAATCTCAGTCTCCTAAAACTGTAAAGTGTAAACCGCTGGATCTTCTTCATGTGTGTAATAATGAAAAGTTTGTTACAGCATCTGCTTCTGGGAATGTAACCCATGAGTAGAATACTTCTGTTTTGAAATCTTCCTGTGCCTCTATCACGAATATTACTATACCTCCTCTGGGTGGTAACCCATGTTTGAGTAGTTTGACTGTAAGAGTTGGTCTTACTTTTGGTGCAATATATATTGCATCTGCATCTACCTCACCAGACCTATTAAGTCCCTGGGCTAGATGGTTTAAATCTTCCTCTTGTTCAACCATTGTCTTTTAGAACGCAGGCTAATCTTCAACAGAAGTTTATGAAAGGGTTTATGCACAATTTTGGGAATTTTCCTTTCAAGGTTGATTAACCAACAGTTAATACATAGGATATCTCGCCTACACAGCGGTGGGGGAGTTTTTCCCCACTTACTCCAGACGTCTCTGGGTTTTGTTAGTAGGATCTCTGAGAATTAGCATGACTGAGCTACTCCGATTCTACTGTTGAGTAAGTACGCCATGTATTTACCATGTTGGGCAAACCATGTTTGACACGTTGGGCGCCATTAGACCACGTTGGGCGCCATTAGACCACGTTGGGCGCCATGTAGTGTAGTCACAAAAAGTACCCTGTCATGCAGGACCTACGACGTTTACTGATAACATATACTGTGGGTCCGGTGGCAGACTGACTCTGTACACACCCGCCGCATACAATAGCCTATAATTCGCATTAGCTAACGCGCAGTGCTATTAAAATCTTCTGTTATCAGAGAGATTAGGTTTTGCAACCTTCGAACACAATAATCTGACACGTGGAAACAAGATTTCACTTTTCACCCAATTTTTCGTGCTTGCTTGTTTTTGCTCTCAGTAAGATACAGAGAAGGAACTGTTGAACGTGTTTACAATAAGAATTTATTGTACAGTAGTTCTCATGTAGAATAGGTGCGCGGTTACAACTGTAACACAGTAACAGAGATATAGAACCCGCAGTACAGCGAATAAGTAGAAGTAGTATTCTACCATTTTGCAACAGTCATGTACCTATACATGAATATAGAATTCATTTACAAAATAAAGTGTGTACTCCTAAGATGCCAGACTAGATGTACCTAGCATGTGAGTAGGTGCTATATGGCCTAAGCCGAATAGCCAAGAATCCTGCTAGGCTTTAGTCAAACCCCCGTACCGGAATAGTGAGAGTGTGGGACTTTGTCCTGGACTTGAGCTGGACACCCCGCAAGGGATCATCAGACCACTGTCAACTGGAGAGATGTCATGACAGAGCTGCAGCGTCTCCGGTTAGTGTGTCTGCCTTGAAGTATCGGTTCCCTCGTGCTTACTCATAGCAAGAGGTGCTGTATTTATACAGTCTATGTGCGTGTGTTCCCCATTGTTTAATATGAGGATGACGTTGGGGATTAAACCTTGTGCGTCGATGGGAGAGGTGAAGTGGACCTGTTATAGAATGTATTAATAAATTATTTATATGTGCTAAGGATGACTTCTTCAGAAAACTACAAAGGGGTGGCTCTAATCAGTATGGCTGAGCCAGTATCTATAACAACAAGAAGGGGATGCCAGTACTGATACAAGTAACCATTTAGCAATTTAAGACACTCAACCTGAAGTAAAATTCAAGGCTTGGAGCTGATCAGTAGCTTTTATTATTTTGCTTAATGTTATCAAAGAACAATTGGTTCAAAATTAAACAGTATTACATGCTAGGTACAAAAAATGTGGGAAGGAAAAAAATCTATCATTCTATCAGGCATGTCACAAGCTTACAACAATCAATCATACAGGGACAGTGGGGGACATGGAAACTCATATATTACAGTGGACAGTATTTACAGTGAACAGACAAGCACAAGAATAGTGCAATAGGCCACAGTCTGCTAAATTTCTAAAAAGTTTAGTTATAGAATTATTTACATAAACTGTACATTCCTAACGCAAGTTTTAAATAATCACAATTTTTGATGCAGTCAACCAAAAAGATGAATAAGGTAATGTACAACTAAGGGTGAAAAAGTGGCAAAACAATTCAGGTCAACTTGTCACCCAGGCAGACTTAAAGGTGGTGGAAGGCCTACGCGTTTCGAATCCTACAGGTGTACGAGGATTCTCATCAGGGCCTTTGGTTCTGGAGAAAGAAAAGAAAAAGAGTGATAGTAAGATCAAAGGGTTTGACCTCAGGTGTATTTAAAACGGATCATCATTAGAATCTACACTCAGTCCACACCCTCTCCTATACAGCTTACCAAAATACGGTGTTATAACATCCGAATGTAGTTTTTCACAGCATATATACTGAAGGGGGTATTTTGTACCTGAAATGTCCGAAGCAGACTTGAATTACATAACAGACTTGGATGCGGTGGCAAAAAAAGGGATTAAGGGCTTTTAATATTACCTGCTACCGTGTTTACAGATGATGCTTTACCAGGTGCGGGGTCACTTTGGAAAGGCTGAAGGGTTCCTAAAAGATGGTGAACATGCGAGATTTTAGGGAGGGTTTGCTACAATTGTCACACCAACAGGTTATCTACAGGTGGCACTTCGCCTTACCTAATATTTTAAAATCTCTATTCTTATTTATAACCGATGTCCCTGTCCTTAGGGTAGCTGTCGCTTTATTTGAGACACTGTCGCCGTGGGAGTAGAAGTGAAGTTGAATCAGAGGCCTGCGAAACAGGAGAGGCAATGTTTCATTATTATAAGCAATTGCTTCAGGGATTAAACAGGGTCGACAGCGGCGCTGAAGCCTAATTCGGCAATTTGGGTTTGTCAACTCAGAAGTTTAATGGACCTGTAAGAAAGCACACGCGGCGCTTATGAAGTAGAGACAGCCACTAGTTGCGAGCAGGAGGAAAAAAGGAGGACTCAGCGGCTTACCGTGTTTTAAATTACGGCGGGCGTGGTCCGCTAACCGTGGTTGCAAACGTTCAAACCATTCTACGATCCTGCAAAGATATAATATAACAGCGTATCAGCGGGCTATTTCGCCCGGATTACAACACGCGGTTTATATGGGGAAGGCGGAAAAAAGAATTTACCGTCAACATTACACAGCACGCTGCAGAAAGGTGATTTATTCCTGCCAAGAAAGCAGAAGTTTCTAGATTAGTTAAGCAACATAGGGCTTTAACTGGCTCCTAACGTGAAGAGAGTTACTTCAAATACTCACTTTCAAAGGTTCAGGCTGGCGACCTTAGCGACGGCGAACGCGAACAAAGTGGTAACCTTCAGGCAAGGGCGCCTAAGCAGACTGAGCTGCTGGGGAACACCCTTAAATGCAGGTGATTATCAAGGCCACACCCACCAGGTGTGCTGGCCGGTTTAGAAAAAAGAGTGGGGGCAAGAATGAAAACCCGGACCGGAGTGGCCAATCCTTAGTCACTTTCAGACCTTAGTAATATGCATAGAATCTGCAGTATAGAAAGAGGCAGGAGGAGAGAGTTAAAGCTTGAATATCTCACTTAGTTCATTTAAACCAGACACCGCAGTGTCGAATTTCAGTATCAAAAGGGCTTCCCGTTTTGACAAGGCAAGGTTCTGGTCACCACCTCGCGGATTTTTTTCCACTTTGGAAATTACAGTCCACTTCAAGTCACTAACAGTATGTTGCATACGTGTCCAGTGGAGCACCAGGGGTGCATTCTCAACCCGCTTTTTGACTCTTGATTTGTGCTGCGAGATCCTTTGCCGGATCTCTTGGTTGGTTTTGCCTATATAAAGTAGGCGGCATGGGCATATGATACCGTAGACAACAAACTTGCTCTTGCAGTTACTGAATGATTCATGTTTCCAAAAAATTCCGTTGTGCTGGAACAATGAGCCCTCAATCGAGGATTCACAACAGAGGCAAGTGCCACACTTATGGTGTCCAAGAATCGGGGGCATCCCCATCATTTGGCGCAATGTAGCTGGTTTGGATGTAGGCATATCGGCCCGAACTACATAGTTGGCAATGTTGTTTTCCTTTTTAAAGGCAAATAAAGGGGTGTCTACTAAGCTGTTATCCAAGTCTTTCACTAAATGCCAGTTTTGTTTTATGACTTTCTTCAATTGGTTGGCATTCGGGCAGTATGTCGTAACACAAACCTGTCTTTTTAATTCAGGTTTGGTCTTGCGTACTAGAGTGGTCTCACGCGGTGTCCATTGTGCTCGCCTCATACAGCTCTTCATGAGTTTTTTGGGGTAACCTCTTTCGCATAATTTAGATGTTAATTTCTCTGAATGTTTTTGAAAATCCTCTTTGAATGTGCAATTCCTACGAACTCGCAGGAACTGCCCATATGGCAGGTTCTCTTTTAAGTTCCTCGGATGGTTACTAGAAAACATGAGTGATTTATTTCTATCCGTGGGCTTGCTGTATAGGGTCGTGGCCAATTTCCCTTCAGAAGGGAAGACTTCCACATCTAGAAACGCAATCCTTTTGGTTGAGCTGGAAATGCTGAATTTTATATCAGCAGTTCTATTATTCAACCACTGGTAGAACTGGTCGAGGGTGTTACTATCACCTGTCCATGTCATGAAGACGTCGTCAATAAACCGGAGCCAAGCTCCGATGTATTGAGTGAAAGGGTTGTTCTGGTAGATATATGCCTCCTCGTACATAGCCATAAATAATACCGCCAATTCGGGCGCAAAGGGGCAGCCCATGGCTACTCCCTTGGTTTGGTAGTAGTACTCGCCATTAAAGCAGAAATAATTCTTCTTTAAGGCGAAAGCTGCCAGGTCGACAATGAATTTGGTGGGCACCTGCATGGGTCTTAGTCTGGAATCAAGGTAGTGTGTTAGAACTGCTATCGCCTCATCCTGAGGGATCTGGGTGTATAGAGCAGTTACGTCCAACGTAACAAGTATGTCTCTGTCTTCGCGAAACTCAATGTTTTCGAGTTTGTTAATGAAGTCAGTTGTGTCCTGGAGGTAGGACTTCACGCTGGTCATGAATTCTTTTAAGAAACAGTCTACATATTTGGCTGCCGGTTCTAATAACGAACCGCACCCGGCGACAATAGGTCTGCCGGGGGGTTGATGTGGGTCCTTGTGTACCTTGGGCAGTACATAAAACAACGGCACCTTGGGATGTAAATTTTTAAGGTATTCAAGCTCTTTAGGTCCGACAAAGCCAAGATCAAAACCTTCTTGTATGATGGAAAAAAGTTGGTCTTGTAGTTCAGAGGTAGGATCTTTCTTTATTTTACGATAACAGCTGTTGTCAGCCAGCTGTCTCATAACTTCGGTAGTATAGTCGTTGATGTCCCATACTACGATTGCTCCGCCTTTGTCGGCTTGTTTTATTATGACTGTACTGTCATTTTTAAGGTTGTTCAGAGCTGTCATTTGTGCCTTAGGGGTGTTAAATTTAACGTATTTTCTTTCTTTTTCCATAGCTGATATCGCTGACAATACGCTTTTTTCGAATGTCAGAAGGTTTTTTGGGACTTTACTTGCAGGAGGACAAAAGGAGGATTTATTCCTAAGACCAGTCACCTCTAAAGACTGGGAACTGGGGGAATCTTTGAAGAACAGAGTCAGTCTTAGTTTCCTGCAGAATTCAATAAATTCTGACTTCATTTTAACGAAGTCAGTTTTTTTGGAAGGGACAAATGATAGGCCTTTGGCCAACACGTTTTCCTCATCAGCTGTTAGAACTCTCTTAGATAGATTGAAAATAGGCGACATATCTAATTTTTGTAATGTTGTCGTCTGGTTTTCATTTCCCAAGGGGTGTTGATTCTCACTCGACCCCTGGGTAGGGATTGGCCTCTCCCTAAAAAATGAGGGTTAGAAGTTTGGTTTGATTGTTGTTGGTTGGCGTTCCAGTTGCGATTCCTATTTGGACGGTTGTAATTACTGGTTGAATCACTGTCCGTTCCTGATGATGAAGTATCACTGAAGGAGATAAACTGCTTACGTGATCTTCCTTGGTTCCCTAGAAGGAAACGTCTCGATTCTACCTTGGAATAGAAGTCGGCCTGCAAGTAGGGGTATATGTTGTCTAATGAAAAACCCTTTTTGTCCTTCTCAAATTGGTTTGATTTTTGAGTTATCGTATAATCTTTAAACTCTTGGACTTCTTTGTTAACTTTGTCCAGGAGAGCCTTAGCATCTGCTATGGTAGGATTAATACTTATGTCTGCCTCTAGTTTAGAGATTTCAGCCAATTCCTCTTTTGATATACGGACTGCTGTCTCAACTGTTAACATCATCAAATCTCTACTACATTTAGTTTCTATCATAGAGAAGCCTTTCTTGAATATCGGGTCTTCTGTAAAAATTACAGGTATGTTTTTAATTTGCAAACCGGCTGGGATGGTGCCTTCCCGGAGGTGTTGCAACAAGAAGTGACCATGAAGATCAGTCCTTATCTGCTTTTTCTTAAGACGGATTAGTTTATCCGATTCGTTGGATGTAGTGGCTGTTTCGCTTAGGGTAACTGAAGAGAAGACAGGCGGGTCACTGAGGAAGTTTCTAATGTGATCCTCCGTGTAGGCAAAGGTGTCTTTTTCTGCCATTACTCTGTGAAAACAGTGAAAAAGAAAAAAGATTTAAAGACCTAAAGAAGGACAAAGTTGAAAAGTAGCATGTACATGAAACACAATTTCTCTACAAATGTGATGAGGGGATAGCCACAGGTCTATCCTGACTTCGAATCAGTGAACCGTTAAGCCTCGCGAGCCAGCGCCCGCTATTAACACCAGAAAACTACAAAGGGGTGGCTCTAATCAGTATGGCTGAGCCAGTATCTATAACAACAAGAAGGGGATGCCAGTACTGATACAAGTAACCATTTAGCAATTTAAGACACTCAACCTGAAGTAAAATTCAAGGCTTGGAGCTGATCAGTAGCTTTTATTATTTTGCTTAATGTTATCAAAGAACAATTGGTTCAAAATTAAACAGTATTACATGCTAGGTACAAAAAATGTGGGAAGGAAAAAAATCTATCATTCTATCAGGCATGTCACAAGCTTACAACAATCAATCATACAGGGACAGTGGGGGACATGGAAACTCATATATTACAGTGGACAGTATTTACAGTGAACAGACAAGCACAAGAATAGTGCAATAGGCCACAGTCTGCTAAATTTCTAAAAAGTTTAGTTATAGAATTATTTACATAAACTGTACATTCCTAACGCAAGTTTTAAATAATCACAATTTTTGATGCAGTCAACCAAAAAGATGAATAAGGTAATGTACAACTAAGGGTGAAAAAGTGGCAAAACAATTCAGGTCAACTTGTCACCCAGGCAGACTTAAAGGTGGTGGAAGGCCTACGCGTTTCGAATCCTACAGGTGTACGAGGATTCTCATCAGGGCCTTTGGTTCTGGAGAAAGAAAAGAAAAAGAGTGATAGTAAGATCAAAGGGTTTGACCTCAGGTGTATTTAAAACGGATCATCATTAGAATCTACACTCAGTCCACACCCTCTCCTATACAGCTTACCAAAATACGGTGTTATAACATCCGAATGTAGTTTTTCACAGCATATATACTGAAGGGGGTATTTTGTACCTGAAATGTCCGAAGCAGACTTGAATTACATAACGGACTTGGATGCGGTGGCAAAAAAAGGGATTAAGGGCTTTTAATATTACCTGCTACCGTGTTTACAGATGATGCTTTACCAGGTGCGGGGTCACTTTGGAAAGGCTGAAGGGTTCCTAAAAGATGGTGAACATGCGAGATTTTAGAGAGGGTTTGCTACAATTGTCACACCAACAGGTTATCTACAGGTGGCACTTCGCCTTACCTAATATTTTAAAATCTCTATTCTTATTTATAACCGATGTCCCTGTCCTTAGGGTAGCTGTCGCTTTATTTGAGACACTGTCGCCGTGGGAGTAGAAGTGAAGTTGAATCAGAGGCCTGCGAAACAGGAGAGGCAATGTTTCATTATTATAAGCAATTGCTTCAGGGATTAAACAGGGTCGACAGCGGCGCTGAAGCCTAATTCGGCAATTTGGGTTTGTCAACTCAGAAGTTTAATGGACCTGTAAGAAAGCACACGCGGCGCTTATGAAGTAGAGACAGCCACTAGTTGCGAGCAGGAGGAAAAAAGGAGGACTCAGCGGCTTACCGTGTTTTAAATTACGGCGGGCGTGGTCCGCTAACCGTGGTTGCAAACGTTCAAACCATTCTACGATCCTGCAAAGATATAATATAACAGCGTATCAGCGGGCTATTTCGCCCGGATTACAACACGCGGTTTATATGGGGAAGGTGGAAAAAAGAATTTACCGTCAACATTACACAGCACGCTGCAGAAAGGTGATTTATTCCTGCCAAGAAAGCAGAAGTTTCTAGATTAGTTAAGCAACATAGGGCTTTAACTGGCTCCTAACGTGAAGAGAGTTACTTCAAATACTCACTTTCAAAGGTTCAGGCTGGCGAGGAACTTAAAAGAGAACCTGCCATATGGGCAGTTCCTGCGAGTTCGTAGGAATTGCACATTCAAAGAGGATTTTCAAAAACATTCAGAGAAATTAACATCTAAATTATGCGAAAGAGGTTACCCCAAAAAACTCGTGAAGAGCTGTATGAGGCGAGCACAATGGACACCGCGTGAGACCACTCTAGTACGCAAGACCAAACCTGAATTAAAAAGACAGGTTTGTGTTACGACATACTGCCCGAATGCCAACCAATTGAAGAAAGTCATAAAACAAAACTGGCATTTAGTGAAAGACTTGGATAACAGCTTAGTAGACACCCCTTTATTTGCCTTTAAAAAGGAAAACAACATTGCCAACTATGTAGTTCGGGCCGATATGCCTACATCCAAACCAGCTACATTGCGCCAAATGATGGGGATGCCCCCGATTCTTGGACACCATAAGTGTGGCACTTGCCTCTGTTGTGAATCCTCGATTGAGGGCTCATTGTTCCAGCACAACGGAATTTTTTGGAAACATGAATCATTCAGTAACTGCAAGAGCAAGTTTGTTGTCTACGGTATCATATGCCCATGCCGCCTACTTTATATAGGCAAAACCAACCAAGAGATCCGGCAAAGGATCTCGCAGCACAAATCAAGAGTCAAAAAGCGGGTTGAGAATGCACCCCTGGTGCTCCACTGGACACGTATGCAACATACTGTTAGTGACTTGAAGTGGACTGTAATTTCCAAAGTGGAAAAAAATCCGCGAGGTGGTGACCAGAACCTTGCCTTGTCAAAACGGGAAGCCCTTTTGATACTGAAATTCGACACTGCGGTGTCTGGTTTAAATGAATTAAGTGAGATATTCAAGCTTTAACTCTCTCCTCCTGCCTCTTTCTATACTGCAGATTCTATGCATATTACTAAGGTCTGAAAGTGACTAAGGATTGGCCACTCCGGTCCGGGTTTTCATTCTTGCCCCCACTCTTTTTTCTAAACCGGCCAGCACACCTGGTGGGTGTGGCCTTGATAATCACCTGCATTTAAGGGTGTTCCCCAGCAGCTCAGTCTGCTTAGGCGCCCTTGCCTGAAGGTTACCACTTTGTTCGCGTTCGCCGTCGCTAAGGTCGCCAGCCTGAACCTTTGAAAGTGAGTATTTGAAGTAACTCTCTTCACGTTAGGAGCCAGTTAAAGCCCTATGTTGCTTAACTAATCTAGAAACTTCTGCTTTCTTGGCAGGAATAAATCACCTTTCTGCAGCGTGCTGTGTAATGTTGACGGTAAATTCTTTTTTCCGCCTTCCCCATATAAACCGCGTGTTGTAATCCGGGCGAAATAGCCCGCTGATACGCTGTTATATTATATCTTTGCAGGATCGTAGAATGGTTTGAACGTTTGCAACCACGGTTAGCGGACCACGCCCGCCGTAATTTAAAACACGGTAAGCCGCTGAGTCCTCCTTTTTTCCTCCTGCTCGCAACTAGTGGCTGTCTCTACTTCATAAGCGCCGCGTGTGCTTTCTTACAGGTCCATTAAACTTCTGAGTTGACAAACCCAAATTGCCGAATTAGGCTTCAGCGCCGCTGTCGACCCTGTTTAATCCCTGAAGCAATTGCTTATAATAATGAAACATTGCCTCTCCTGTTTCGCAGGCCTCTGATTCAACTTCACTTCTACTCCCACGGCGACAGTGTCTCAAATAAAGCGACAGCTACCCTAAGGACAGGGACATCGGTTATAAATAAGAATAGAGATTTTAAAATATTAGGTAAGGCGAAGTGCCACCTGTAGATAACCTGTTGGTGTGACAATTGTAGCAAACCCTCCCTAAAATCTCGCATGTTCACCATCTTTTAGGAACCCTTCAGCCTTTCCAAAGTGACCCCGCACCTGGTAAAGCATCATCTGTAAACACGGTAGCAGGTAATATTAAAAGCCCTTAATCCCTTTTTTTGCCACCGCATCCAAGTCCGTTATGTAATTCAAGTCTGCTTAGGACATTTCAGGTACAAAATACCCCCTTCAGTATATATGCTGTGAAAAACTACATTCGGATGTTATAACACCGTATTTTGGTAAGCTGTATAGGAGAGGGTGTGGACTGAGTGTAGATTCTAATGATGATCCGTTTTAAATACACCTGAGGTCAAACCCTTTGATCTTACTATCACTCTTTTTCTTTTCTTTCTCCAGAACCAAAGGCCCTGATGAGAATCCTCGTACACCTGTAGGATTCGAAACGCGTAGGCCTTCCACCACCTTTAAGTCTGCCTGGGTGACAAGTTGACCTGAATTGTTTTGCCACTTTTTCACCCTTAGTTGTACATTACCTTATTCATCTTTTTGGTTGACTGCATCAAAAATTGTGATTATTTAAAACTTGCGTTAGGAATGTACAGTTTATGTAAATAATTCTATAACTAAACTTTTTAGAAATTTAGCAGACTGTGGCCTATTGCACTATTCTTGTGCTTGTCTGTTCACTGTAAATACTGTCCACTGTAATATATGAGTTTCCATGTCCCCCACTGTCCCTGTATGATTGATTGTTGTAAGCTTGTGACATGCCTGATAGAATGATAGATTTTTTTCCTTCCCACATTTTTTGTACCTAGCATGTAATACTGTTTAATTTTGAACCAATTGTTCTTTGATAACATTAAGCAAAATAATAAAAGCTACTGATCAGCTCCAAGCCTTGAATTTTACTTCAGGTTGAGTGTCTTAAATTGCTAAATGGTTACTTGTATCAGTACTGGCATCCCCTTCTTGTTGTTAAGGATGACTTCTTAGCAATATTGATCGGGCAGAACCCACCCTCGTCATGAACTAGGTGAAAGGTTTAGTCCATAAAAGGCTATAGACCTTATAAGGCATCATGTCCATACAAGGCAGTCTGTCCTTATTTGAAGTTATGTCCTTACAAGGCTCATTCATATGAAATGACGGGGAGATGATGTAGGGGAAGTGTACGATGTTCCCTGGACCTATATCAGGGTACTGATATAAAAAATAACAGTACTTCTGTTATTAAAAGCAGTCATGGCAAAAGGACATCCCATCTCCTGAGATTTTCAGGGATTCCCTTGATGACATCTTTCACAGTTTTGTTCAATCCCTCAACATAAACAATTGGTTTGTGGGAGATCTGAAGTAGTGAACTTGTAAATTATGCCAAAGTCATTCCACATTGACTTGGGTAGCCAGACATAAAGTTACTACACGTCTGATTCCACCTCCTTAGGGGAACCTACTCTTGTAAAAATACTTAAGAGGGCTCTGGCAACTGCAGGAGCAGTGAGAGTCCTAAGGGGTATAGCTTCAGGGTACCTGGTGGCATGATCCACTACCACCAGTATGTACCTGTTCCCTTAGACTGGAGGGTCCAGGGGGTCTACAACAAGAACCCCTACACTTTAAAAAGGAACCTGAACCATTGGAAGTGGAATTAAGGAGGTCTTTTGATGATTACCTGCTTTGCCACTGGCTTAGCAGGTAGGCAGGAGTTACAAAACTCCTTTCCCTTCTTAGACAGGTTTGGCCACTAGATGTGGCAGACTAGCCTACTCCAAGTCTTGCTCTGGCCAAGATGCCCAGCTGGGGGGATGTCATGGGCCAAGGAGCCTAAAAAGTCTCTGAACTGCTGAGGCACTACCACTCTCCTAGTGGCTCCAGCTTTGGGTTCTCTGGCCTCTGTGTACAGAAGTCCTTTTCCCAATTAGTCCAGAGGGAGCCACTGACATCTCCCTGTTCCTCTGCAGCAGCTTGCTGTCTTAGGCTTTCAAGAGTTGTGCAGGTCTTCTGCCCTTGGTACAGCTCTTCCCTAGAGGGTCCCCGTGGCCTAGGAGCTCTGGCGTGTAGGGCTCAAGTCCCTGGGGCTCAGTTCCCTCTGGGCCTGACAGTTCTCATACTTGAGATGGGACCTGATCTTGGGCATTTCAGAAGTTGGCTTTCCATACTTCCTACCTTTTCTCATGGAGGGTTGGGACACTCTTTCAGACTCCAGCACCTATTTTTGACCCTCTGTGTTGCTGTGTTTGTTTTTACATACACCCATTCATGTATTCGCAACATGGCTGCATGGGATCTTGGCTCTACATCAGCCCTTGCTGAGAGATCCAGATTATTCCCTAAAAGACATTCAACAGGAGTTGCAGAGGACACAACCACCTTCTTTTGGCCAGCAACCCCTCCCCACTCCAAGGACACCAAAGCCATGGAATGAACCTTGGTTAAATTATCAGCATTAGTGACTGGATAAGTTTGTCCAGTCAGGTACTGTTCTGGAGATACCAGTTTTGTAGTCCCCATGGTGACACGCCTGTATCTCTGGGCTTCTCCTCTGATCCCATTAATATGAGGCTGTTGTCTGTACTTCTCCAGGGAAGCTACATCCACTCCATCATCTGAAACAGAAGTGGCTTCAGTGTGCTCTCTGACCTGATCAGGGGGCACCAAGGTTCCCATCTGGAGACTCAGCACGCCAGTGTTAATTGGGGGTGTACTAGGGAATGCCTTTTTGGGACAGATTAGTTCTCCATTTCGGAGGCCATTGTTTTGCAATTCTTAGGATTTCAGTTCCTACACTGGTACCACGCCCCCCCCCACCCCACGGTCTGTATATTGTATTGAGGCCCACCCTCCTCAACAGGTTTTTGGGAACCTTTAGAAGACTTTGTTTTATCCTTAGGTTACCCGCTCTTCAACTTGGGGGGGGGGGGGGCGGGGGGGGGGGGGGGGCGGGGGGGGGGGGGGATTAGCAACCTTTGTTTTCAACACCCCTTCCAATGAGACTTCTTGTACACCCTGGTCTTGATCCGGTGGTCAAACCTTTTCCCCAATTCTTGGGGAGAGACTGGATCTAGGCCCGTCAAGTACTGATTCAATTTTTTAGAAAGTTACTTAACAGATGCTCTTTTATAATAAGATTATAAAGCCCATTGTACTTGTTGTAAGTAAGCATTTACGAAGCATCTGTTCCAAAAAGAAGTCTTTATTCAGAGTCTCAACTGATCCACATTGCTCTTGCAGCCCAGCCTACCTCAGCTGAGCCCTGTCAACATTCCCAGGCAAGCTCACAGGCAACTGTCAGCGTGAAGGAAGGTTCCAAGGTTCCAAAGGGACAGGGGGAGCGGGGCATACTTTTTTATATAACTATCATACAACTCATCTTATCTATTTTTTACAAAACAAAAGATCTTAAATAACTTTAGCAACCATGTGTGGAGGGAAGTATAGCAAGACTTGGAAGAAGGGGGACACAAGGGGAACAAACAGTGACTCGATAAAGAACAGACAAAGCTTAAGTCTTGGTAAGTGGATAATTGTATAGTCTTATTGCCAATGTGGTGTTAAGATTAGCTTCTTTGATGCTATTCTTGCATGGCGTCATCCACACTAAGATTCGATGAGTTGACACAAGAAGGCGTTGTAGAAGCATCGTGTTTCACCAGTTTTTTTCCATGCTCCAGCATTGACCATTTTCCATTATGACAGCATTCTTTTTGGCAATAGCAGTACGCATTTGTTCAAAGTACTTGGAATCCTTTCCTCCCTTGCTCAATGGTTTTTGGACCCGTACCCAGTCACCAGCTTTCCAGGGTTACTGTACAGTACCATGTTTTACATCATAATCATTTGTATACTTAGTCTGATGTTGAGCAATTTTTCCCTTGACTTGATGAAAGTTGTGTTCCATTCTAACACCTCCTCCCAACCGACAAGGAAATAGTGCTGGGCTTCTTGTACTTCATTGCAGAAAAGGGTGAATATTAGTGACAGAATTGGGAGTAGTATGATATGCCCATAACATCTTGAATCGCCCCTCCACATTTAAATGATTTATCCTAGACAATTGAATGCACTCCTTGACCATGCGATTAACTCTCTCTACTAGGCTGTAGGTCCTATGACAATATAAAGCACATCTGAGATGCACTATCACTATACACATAACATGGACGGGAATGCGCTACAGGAACTTCTCACCTCAATGGCAACCAAAATGTATTTGGGTGTGGAGGAAGGGACGATTGCATATACCAAATGGGTGGAGAATGCCTACTGTAAACTAGCTCCAGCGATTAGTATTATTCCTAAGAGATCATCCCCTTTCGCTTCATGGTTTTATAGAAGAATTGAAAAATTAAAAACAAGTGTAAACTTCTTGAGCGCACTTGGAGGAAAGAATATAAGGAAACAGAAAAGAAGGCCTATAAAAATAGCCTACTGAACTATAAGCAACTTCTGATTACCACTAAACAAAAAATTATTCTCCAGTAAAATAGATTTGGCTAAAAACTCGGCCAAAGAACTGTTCAGAACAGTTTCAAATTTGGCATCTCCGCACCCAGCTACAGTTCAGTCAGGAACTTTGCAAAAATATTGCCAATTTCTTTTTGATCGAAGTGGGAGTTATCTTCTTGGTGCTTAATGGCTTTAGAGCAGTAGGAAGTATCATAGGTAAGGAGGACCATAAGCTCCCCAAATATCCCCTGCATCCTTTACAGATTTGAGGCCTTATCCACGGACCAAATGAGCAGCCGTCTCGAAGCGGTTAGATCAGGGTCATGGTATGACCCTTGCCCGGTGGCCGTGGCTAAATTAGCTGTGGAACCGATCACCCTGGCACTCATGTCCATTTTCAATGATATGATCGATACTGGCCATTTTCCCCAAGCTTTGGAAGGTGGCCTTGATTTTACCCCTTCTGAAAAAGCCTAATCTGGACCCAAATGACCCCAACAGTTTCCGCCCTATTTCATGGCTCCCTCTACCAGCAAAATTGATAAAGCATTAAACACACAACTGAGTGCCTTTCTTCAACAGACTCAAGCTCTGGATCCGACTCAATATGGCTTCAGAGGAGGTCATAATACGGACTCAGCTCTTATAAAACCAACAGATGATTAGGAAAGCAGTTGACCAAGGTGGAAAGGCTGCCTTGATCCTATTGGATTTATCAGTGGCCTTGATACGGTCCATCATGATCTTTTGATGGACTGATTAAGGTCAAGCGGAATCCAGGACATGGTATGGAAACTCTTGCAATCCTTTCCTACGGATAGAGTGCAAGTGGTATCCCTGGGTGAATATCAATCAAAACCCTTTGCTTTGCTCTGCCCTGCGGTGTTCCACAGGGGCCATCATTGAGCCCTACTTTGTTAAATGTTTGTTTCTTCCCTGGCCCCCATTATTAACACCTTTGGTTTTGATCTCACCTCCTATGCGGATGACACCCAAATTCTCGTGTCTCTGCTGCCAGGACAGGAGGTGGGCATGGACAATAGTTTCCATGACTGCATGGAAGCAGTGGGCCGTTAAATGGCGAAAATCTGCCTAAAGCTTAATTCATTGTACACAAAGGAGTTAGGTCCTATTGTCGGGACTGGGGGTGGGCTGGACCGTTATACTAGAGAAAAACCGAAAATGCCCACACACTCGTATTTTTATAATACAACTATTCCAAAAGACCAAATATAAAAATTCATTAAATCTGGTCAGGTACTTTTATTTATACCGATCACTTATATTGTTGACACTTTTTTCAGAACTTATTCTTTTTGGCAAAAAGAGATATACATTTATGACATTACATTACAAACAAAGCAAATTTGACAAAAAAATGCACATAAATCAAGAATACATCCAACTAACAAAAAACATTAAACATTAGAATTTAATTCATTTCATCGCTGTTTGTAAATCAATTTCTTATTTCAAACAACAAAGCAACGTCAAATAACAAGAGCAACACAGCATGCATCTATTTTTCTGTATCACTTAATGATATAGTTAACTCTTGTAGGTGTGCCGACGCGTTTCAGGTTCGAGTACCCAGTTCTCAAACCCTCATCAGGGCTTTATTTTTCTGTATAGTATGCAAAAAAAAATTACGTTTTATTGACAACCTGTACGCCTCAAGTCTACCATTCCTTGTTTATAGAATCATCGAATTGTACCTGTATATTTCAATCCGGCGGGATGTTTTTCCATATGAGTCACTGAAGACATGGTATTAAGTGGATCTCTGTACTTCAAGTTTTATTTCTAAAATGAATAAAGGCGCAAACTATGTAAAAATGCTGACCACAACGCAACGTTTCATAGCGCTCAAACACTCGTATCTTGAGTCTACATACCTCCATGTGCACCGTCCGGCGCCTCTTGGAGGGAGGAAAGGGTTGTGGTCACTGTGTAAGTGATCCTGTTTCAAGAAAGATTTATATGTGATCTTTTATCACTTCTCTATAAACGTGGGTGAACTACGCATTTACATCACCAACTGTCCCATACCT
This sequence comes from Lissotriton vulgaris, assembly GCF_964263255.1. Taxonomy (NCBI): domain Eukaryota; kingdom Metazoa; phylum Chordata; class Amphibia; order Caudata; family Salamandridae; genus Lissotriton; species Lissotriton vulgaris. Next base: position 409,503,238 of record NC_141699.1, on the reverse strand, counting down.
TTTACATGTGTCCTGGATTGTAAAAAGTGGGGGGGGGTTGTTTTTCTTTTTCGCAACACCAGCTTGTTCAAAACAGGACCTGTCGAATGGAGGACCTGTAGCGTTAAAAAGGCCCAAAAACGCATGGGATCAATGCTTGGCTCGACAAGAATTGTGATAGTTTAAGCCATATTTTAAAGGATGTGTCCCGATCGTGATTCATAATTATGCAAATTCATTTTAAGTAGTTTGGAACCATTTTTATTATTAATTTTAGTTGGAGACGCTAAGGGGATGTACCACAGTTGTACTTCGATATTCTAAACAAGCATTATAGTTTTGGTATTAAATTGCAAAACATATGTACTTGCTGGGACTGTCTTCATTTTACATGACCGCTATTATTGCGTTAGTGGCCAACATTCTCGCATAGCTGCTTTATGTTCGTAAGGTGGTGTTTATGGAACAGACGGTCTGCCTATTGTATGGCTCTTAAAAAGGGGTGTCATAGTTCACTTATGTCAATATATCATGTAGTGCCCATTGTGGCTTGCGGTTAAACTTAAACCCTTGATAGTTCAGACATGCTATTCAGGCCTGTCAGAGTACTATTGAATTTAAGAATAAGGTATGCTTCCTTTTGCAACAACACCTTGTCTACATCAGCAGGACGCTGTACGGTACCCATTGTAAAAAGTACTGACCATTTAAAATCATTCTCAGTGTGCGACTTCTCTACGAAATGTTCAACCATGGGAGCAGTTAACACTTTCTTTTTAATACGTGACCTGTGCTGGCTGATGCGCAAATTAACCTGCTGGTTTGTTTTGCCAATGTAGATCTTTTTGCACGGACGGAAGATGTTGGCTCAGTTGTTTTAGCAAATGCGTGACATTGTTGGCCTTGATGGTCAGATGTTTCTGATGGATGTTCGCTTTGGCCCGTTCTGAGAGCCAAACCCCCCAGATAGTTGTATGAAGCCACTGTGCCGATTTGCAGATCTCCCTATAGCCACTGTGCTTTCCTTTTGAGATGGTAGCTCCCAAAGATGATTACCTTGGTCTTCCCCTGGTTGACTGTCTGGAAGTTATCCTTGGTGAAGCGATTCAGTGCATTTAGGCCTCTTTGTAGGCCCACTTAAGTGTGGTCCATTCTTGCTGTATCATCAGCATATTGTAGTACTGGCACCCTCACCCTTCCTAGCCTAGTGGCTACTTGATTAGCACCTTTCAGAGTGTCCTACAGGTCCGCAGAGTACAAATTAAAAGGGATGGGGGCCAGCACACAGCCCTGTTTGAGCCTGTTGTTCGTAGCCATTTTAGAAGACACTGTGCAGGCACTTGTTTTGTCCCGCACCCAGGTATCTTCATACAGGGATCTGATTGCCTTCAGGAGTTTAGATGGAATTCCCCAGTTGTCTAATTTCCACCATAGCCTTCTGCGATTAACGTTATCGTACGCTGTGCTGTAATCGATGAAACTGCAAAACAGTGGGGGGCTTTTCTTCTTTACTGCCTGGGATGATAGATAAGCGAACGCCAAAATGTTGTCCAGGGTCAACGACTGTTACCTGAAGCCTGACTGGTAAAAGGGTATGATACCTTTTTCTTGTGCCCAAGACTCCAGATCCTTCAAAAGGAGGCAAGCATAGGCCTTTGCTTCGATCTAGAAGGGCGATGAGCCTGGAGTTTGATGGCTTCGAACTATCGCCTTTTTTAAAGATGGAGACCAGTATAGGGCCCCTTCAAGAATCTGGTGCCTTGGCTGTCGAGAGGATGTAATTAAAAAGAGAGGTGTTAGGATTGCTGCCCAAAAGTCTGGGGCAATTTTAAAAACTGGTGCAGGTATCCCGTTAGGCCCTGGGTCATTCCTCATAATCTTGAAGGGTCTTAATGACCATATCAGAATTTATCAGGCCTGGTGACCTGTGGTGCTCCTCTACCTGGGTGCTTTGTTCAATGAGGGTGGTGTCGGGGGTGGCGTTCACTTCTTGAGACTTGAGATTGTTTGCCTGGCTTTGCACCACCTCCCAGATAATTTCTTCTGAGCAACCTTTATTTGAAGGAGCGTGTGAATATAGTTGCTTCATGTGATTCAGCCAGTCATGCTTCGCTACTCCGTTTTCTCTTGTTACCTCTCAACTACTCAGCTGATTGGTGTGCCTCCCTAGCCCAGAGAGGTTCTTTTCCTTAAGCAGAGTGAAAACTTTGATCCTCTCTGTGTGTTCTTTTTTGTGTTACCACAATTTCTTTCTTAAGGCAGACCTCAGGGTTGTGACCGATGGGCCCTCCGTTGATAGATTCCCTTTTTTTTTTTTTTACTCCTAAGGCCTTGCGGAGGGCTTGTTTACCTTCGAGTATGTCTTTCATTAGGTGTTTGCTTCCTACTATTAATGGCACTTTGATCCTGGAGCGTTGGAGCTGAGGGATTCCCAGCTCCGATTGTAGGTGCTCTACGATATTCTCCCAATCCTTTATAGATAATAGATGCGTTGTTGGAGTGCCTTCCTGCTTCTGATCCAACTAAGCCTGCATCTTCTTGCCTATCTTTTCTGATCATTTTATCCTCCCCAGGACTTTATGCTTTTCTTCCCCTCTCGACTCTCCAATGGCTTGAAAGATGGTGGATGTCGGTACTTCCAACTGGATCACCGCTCTCCATGGCCTATAGTCACTTTCCGTCCTATCTTCGACTTCGAAGTCTTTCAGTCTGGCTGCGATTGCTTCACTGACTCGAATATAGTCAATTCTCAAGATATCCTGGAAGGTTTGTTGCGGCTGCCAGGATGTCGTTCTTACTTCCTTCAATGCGTGAGTTGTAGAGAGGTTCTGCCTGACCCTTCTCCCGAGGAGGGGATTTAGCTTTGTCGAGGTCCCTCAGATTGAAGTCCCTCGCTAAGATTACCTGGTAAAATTTATGTTTATTTAAGAGATCACCTAGTTTCTGTTACAGTTCATCCATAAAGTCTTACATTGTTGTCTCTGCTGGATTAATATAACAGTTTATTAGCAGAAGGCGGAGCCGGTGAGAGTTAAGATTCAGGCCTCTAATCTGTAAAGCTTGTATCCCGAGTGTGGTTGGTTTGATCTCTGTGACCACAAAGCTACTGGCATGTTTTATGAAAATTGATAGCCCACAGGACTGTTGACCAAAGAGATTCCTTTTTATTGCTGGTACATGGTGTTCGTAATACCCTACAATGGAGTGCTGGTCAGGGCCCATGTCTCTTGGAAGCACAATATATCTCCATTTTCTAGAAACTGCTTTGTGTTTTCATTTTCTGTAATTTTACTGATCCCTGCAATGTTCCATGAAATTATGGTTAGTTGCTGCTTGGATGGAATGGCTACCCTTGCCTCCACACTGCAGAGCCTGGTGCCACAGCTGTTGGGAATAGTGCTGCCATCTTCTTGGAGCTCCTGTTTGGTCCGGAGCATGAGGGCTTGTATTAATGGCCAGATGATTGTTTCAACAGGAGATCCTAATGCCCATGGGGTCGTTGTAGCCCGTCCAACTGCTGCTGTGAGTCTCTAGACTATTTGTCCCATGCAGTACCGACCAAGATCCCTTGCCCCCCTCTATTTAATGCTAGGACGTGGATATTTTGCGTGTGGTTGAATCTGGATGCCTATGCCCCACTCAGCAAGTTGTGATGATTAGTAGTTCAAAGCAGTTTGTTTTAGTTCCTTTTGCTTCATACCCACCACTGTGGATTTGCCAAGGGGATCCCCCTGGATGCTCAAGAATCTCACTTATTACAGGTCTCCTGTTTGTATCTGGTCCAGGGTGGCAAGATGTTTGAAAAGGCAGAGAATGTTGCTCTGATTCAGAATATAATGTTGTCCCGTAATGTGAAATCTCGGGGTGAGAACCACCTCATGCACATTTGTTGGGGAATCTGAGGTTGGAACCATATTTTCTGTTTCTGGTGCATGCACTGCCAGGCTCAATGCAGAACTTGAGTTTGCTTGATGACTCGAGGTATTTCCTCCTTGGGACCTGATTCTCAATCCTTGGTTATTCACTGTGCCTGTCTGCCTCTTGAAACTTGATTGGGGTTGTGTTGATCCATCCAGCTGCGGTGGTGTAACAGCTGTCAATGCCTGGGAGGTTATATTTTCCGGTGCAGTGCTTATTCTAGCTTTTAATTGTTAGAGTGAAGGAGTTAGGTCCTTAACAAGTGGAGAGGCTGGACCTTAGCTATAGTGGTTGAGAAAAGAGGGTGCCTCCCACTTATATTTCAGAAAGCTCTTACTTATGAGCAACACATCCACTCGGATTAGATATGTTCTGTATGTTTATTTATACCATAAATTCAAACATCAATTCAGAAAATTCTGTACATTTCATGTCAGACAAAGAACACCAAATAATTAGCTCAAATTTTGAAACATACAAAAAGAAAAAATCACAAGTACATCTACTGTACACAACAAAGCATGACATTAATTATAGAGAAGTTCACAAAAAGTCAAAAAATGAGAACTACTTTTTACAGTAATAAACAAAGTCACAAATGAAAGGGGATGTCACGGTACATCAATTCATCAATTGTTGCACAACACTCGTTTTTCTAGGGTCGTGTTTGTTATATGTCTTGGATGCCTATTAGTTCTATCCCCTTTCTTGCCGACGCGTTTCGAACTTCGTACATCAGTTACGAGTTCTCTTCAGGGCCTTGTTATTACTATATGCCTGTGTGTAGAAAGGAAACGCTATTTAAAATCCAATCTTGGGTCTCATCTCCTAAGATCACTTAGGATCTACTGCACTATTTAAAAAAAGACGATTTACCTGGACAGTGGCCGGGTTTAACATATGTCTTGTTCTGGGTCATTGAAATTTCAGTCTGGAAAACGTTAAGAAACCAGTTTTAGAGTCAAATACCAGTATTCACCCTGCAATCACATCGCATAGACGTTACAAGACATACCTTTAAAGTGGTTTTTTGGTACGGCGGGGCATCTCCCTAAGGTTCGGGGAAACTTCAGTCACCTGGGGGAGGGGCGAGGACGGAGTCAGTACAAACAGATTGAATCTATATAGAAGCCAAAGCAAGTGGTTGTGGGGCTTCTCTTACCTCGTGAGGTGCCCCTGGGCTTCGGGAGTGTTTTACTTTGGACCTTAGTGGATCGGTGGATTTTCCGTCACTGATCAACCGTGCCGCGTAATGACTCACAATTATTCTCCGGTCACATAAGCTATTGGAAAAAGGGAGGATTGGTATTACATATTGTTCCCTCTACAAAGCAGCCCGTCTCAATTGGGCGTATATTGTTTTCGCTCACCTCTCGCTCAGCGGTTCGCTTTCCAAATGACTCAATGTCGAGGGCGGCGGTGAGACTGCCCCGAGACTAAATGTGGTCACATGACCTTGGGTATTCTGGGAGTTGTAGTTCTAGTTACTCGCGAGCATAATCCTGTAGTCCCCATTCCTCAAGGTGGGACCATATGGCCTCACGGAGTCCTACTCAACTTGTGCTTCATAATCTGGACACCTCGGACAGAGTGTTCAATCCGTTTTGAGCGCTATTGAATTTTAAGATCAGATACGCCTCTTTCCTTAACAGGGTCTCCTCTATATCAATCGGGCCTTGGTTGCCTGATGGCGCTATCGTACAAAGTACGGTCCATTTGAAGTCCGTTTCACTGTGCTCTAGGTCGAGGAAGTGTTGGACCATGGGGGCGCTTAACACCTTCTTTTTTATGCGTGACCTGTGTTGGGTAATGCGACTATTGATCTGTTGTGTCGTCTTCCCTATATAGAGTTTCTGGCATGCGCAGGTGATAGCATATATCACGTTGCGGATTCTGCAGTTAGAGAATCCATTGTTTTGATTTTTGACACCCCTATGTTCGAATTCGGACCCTTCGATTGTGGACTCACAAGATATACAGTTTCCACATCTATGGTGGCCTACTATTGGCTTGAGGCCCCATATTGACATGAGATCACTTTTGGGCTTGGGGGTCAACACATCGGCTCTAATGATACTTTGGCCAATACTCTTGTTCTTTTTATAGGCGAATATCGGTCGCGGGAACGGACATTCAAGTCCTTCCAAAAGATGCCAATTTTTCAACACCATTTGCCTCACTTTATGTGTGTCTGGCCCAAAGGTTGACACACAAACCAGTTTGTCCATTTCTGGCTTAACTGTTCGTTCAAGTAAGCACTCCCTGGGAGTATGGCGTGCCCTTTTCTTTGAATTATTCAGTAATTTCTTGGGATACCCTCTGTTCTTCATTTCTTCACAAAACCTGGTTGCATGTCTCTCGTATTCGCTCACTTCCGAGCAATTTCTTCGAATCCGAAGAAGTTGCCCGTAGGGCAAATTGTCCCTAAGACTTCTTGGGTGAGCACTTCGGTGGTGAAGAATGGTATTGGTGTCTGTCTTTTTCCGAAAGAGGCTCGATCTCAGGTGTCCATCGACACATGTTATTTCTAAATCTAGAAACGTCATTCTTTGATTGCTGGATTCCAGTGAGAACTTAATGTCCCGGTGTTTTTCATTAATCCACGTGTGGAAGGACATCAACTCTGTGTGGCTCCCCTGCCACAGGAGCCACACGTCGTCGATGTATCTCCACCATTGTTTGATATGTTTGTCATATGGGTTATTGGAGTAGATGAATTTGTTCTCATACTCCGCCATGTAGAGTATGGCCATCTCCGGCGCATAGGGACAGCCCATGGCCGTACCTTTAACCTGCAAATAGAATTGATCATTGAACCTAAAATAGTTCTTTTTGAGAGTGATTTCTGCCAGTTTCAAGATGAACGAGGTTGGGACCTGGTGTGGCCTGTCCCTCTTATCAAGATATAGTTCCAACACTTCAAGAGCCTCGTCTTGAGGTATCTGGGTGTACAAGGACGTAACGTCCATTGTCACCATTAGTTCTGTTGTTGGGTTGAACGGTGTGTCCTCAATTTTCACCAAAAAATCAGTGGTGTCTTTCAAATATGATTTGACCCCACTGATAAACGGCTTCAAGAAGAAGTCAATATACTTCGAGAGTGATTCCAAACAAGATTCACAACCGCTGACAATTGGTCGTCCTGGGGGTTCTTTCGGATTTTTGTGGATTTTGGGCAAAAAATAGAGGATGGGGGTTCTTGGAAATTTCTTTACCAAGAACTCACCCTCTTTCTGGCCCACAAATCCTTCGTCCACGCCGCTTTTTATTAATTCACAGATTTGGCCCTGAATCGCCCGGACCGGGTCTTCAGGGAGTTGTCTGTACCATTCTGTGTTATTCACCTGTGATAGTCCTTCTTTCAGATAATTTTCTTTTGACCAAACCACGACTGCTCCGCCCTTATCTGCGGGTTTAATCACGACCGAAGGATCATTCGTCAGATTTTTAATTGCTAGCCTTTGGCCTTTGGTAATGTTTGGTTTGACATATTTTTTACTCTTTTCAAGTTTGTTAATGGACGATAGCATGATTTGCTCAAAAGCCACGACCTGTTTTGGAATGTTTTGATACGGAATAAAAGTGGATTTGTTTCTTAGTCCGGTAACTTCAATATCAGGGGATGGTGGTTTATTGGCAAAAAATGCTCGTAGGCGGATTTTCCTACAAAAGGCAATAGTTTCCATTTTCAATCGGGTGAAATCAGTCCGCTGGCTTGGAACGAATTTTAAACCTAAGTTGAGGACAGATTCCTCTTCCTTGGTTAGTGTTTTGGTAGAAAGATTCACTATTGTGGACGGAGTGGGCTCTAGGACTTGTAAAAGTTTTTGCGCGTGCGCATTTCCCATTGGGGTTTGAACCGGGTTTTGGGCTGTTGGCCTTTGTCTAAAAAAGGCCCTTTCTTGTTTGGATTGTTGCCTCTGTCCTCGGGTCCAGATGAGTTAGAGGAGGACGATGTATCAGAAAAAGTTTTAAAACGATTCCTGGAGCGTCCCTGAAAGTTGTATAGGGCTCCACGCGACTCCGTCTGGGTATAATAGTCCTCCTTGAGGAATGGGTAGGCCCTCTCTAATGTAAATGATTTGGAATCTCTTTCGTATTGGGCAGATTTGGAATTGATCGTAATGTCTCTAAAGGTTTGAATGTCTTTATCGATTTTTTCAAGTAACGTCTTAGCATCTGTGATTGCTGGGCTCTCCTGAAGACTCTTTGTTAGGACCTCAATTTCTTCCAGTTCCTTTACGCATAGTCGTTGAGCTGTTTCAATGGTGTGGACCATTAGGTCCCGGCTACACTTCGTATTTATGCAGCTAAAGCCTTTTTTATACTCAATATCCTCCGTAAATATCACCGGGACATTTTTGACCTGAAGCCCCCATGGGATGGTACCACCCCTGAGGTGTCTCAGGAGAAAATGTCCGTGGAGTTCGGTCCGGATATGTTTTTTCTTTAGTCTAATGAGTTTATCCGACTCGTTCTGTTGTTGTGCGGAGTTGCTGAGAGTGATGTTATCAAAGGCAGATGAGGCACATAGATTTTTAATATGTGCTTCTGAAAAGGACAGTGTATCTTTCTCTGCCATTAGCTCGGGAGGACCTAAGGACCCCCCGCGTTTATGATGATAAGTAGTTGGGGCTCAATTTACACTGCCCGTGTTTGGCTCTCGCGAGTGTATACTCGCCCTAAAAATTGTTAGAGTGAAGGAGTTAGGTCCTTAACAAGTGGAGAGGCTGGACCTTAGCTATAGTGGTTGAGAAAAGAGGGTGCCTCCCACTTATATTTCAGAAAGCTCTTACTTATGAGCAACACATCCACTCGGATTAGATATGTTCTGTATGTTTATTTATACCATAAATTCAAACATCAATTCAGAAAATTCTGTACATTTCATGTCAGACAAAGAACACCAAATAATTAGCTCAAATTTTGAAACATACAAAAAGAAAAAATCACAAGTACATCTACTGTACACAACAAAGCATGACATTAATTATAGAGAAGTTCACAAAAAGTCAAAAAATGAGAACTACTTTTTACAGTAATAAACAAAGTCACAAATGAAAGGGGATGTCACGGTACATCAATTCATCAATTGTTGCACAACACTCGTTTTTCTAGGGTCGTGTTTGTTATATGTCTTGGATGCCTATTAGTTCTATCCCCTTTCTTGCCGACGCGTTTCGAACTTCGTACATCAGTTACGAGTTCTCTTCAGGGCCTTGTTATTACTATATGCCTGTGTGTAGAAAGGAAACGCTATTTAAAATCCAATCTTGGGTCTCATCTCCTAAGATCACTTAGGATCTACTGCACTATTTAAAAAAGGGGGATTTACCTGGACAGTGGCCGGGTTTAACATATGTCTTGTTCTGGGCATTCAAAGCAGTTTGTTTTAGTTCCTTTTGCTTCATACCCACCACTGTGGATTTGCCAAGGGGATCCCCCTGGATGCTCAAGAATCTCACTTATTACAGGTCTCCTGTTTGTATCTGGTCCAGGGTGGCAAGATGTTTGAAAAGGCAGAGAATGTTGCTCTGATTCAGAATATAATGTTGTCCCGTAATGTGAAATCTCGGGGTGAGAACCACCTCATGCACATTTGTTGGGGAATCTGAGGTTGGAACCATATTTTCTGTTTCTGGTGCATGCACTGCCAGGCTCAATGCAGAACTTGAGTTTGCTTGATGACTCGAGGTATTTCCTCCTTGGGACCTGATTCTCAATCCTTGGTTATTCACTGTGCCTGTCTGCCTCTTGAAACTTGATTGGGGTTGTGTTGATCCATCCAGCTGCGGTGGTGTAACAGCTGTCAATGCCTGGGAGGTTATATTTTCCGGTGCAGTGCTTATTCTAGCTTTTAAGACATGCCCTGAAGACAGATTTGGTCTTACGAATGTCTTTGGACCCTTTGCAACGGAATAGCTTAATAAGATTGTCTGTACTTGATGGTCTCCATGAGACGGGACAGATGAAGAGTCCTTATTACCCAAGTTTTTGACTGAAAATATTGCATAGTACTGTCTGTTTTTAGCATTACTTTGTGGGGGAGGGTGGTCTGTCTTCAATAGCTGTGATTGTCTCCCTTTTATTTTTGTTTTTTTCAGTGGTTTCCTCCGCATTTTCTTTGCTCTCCTTGATAGGGGAGGATCTAACCTGTCTGTTGTGCTAGAAGTAGGTTCTTGAGTATCAGTTGCCGGAACGTCGCTTCCCCTGCTTCCTCTACTGTTAGCCCTTTGTGTACCTTGAGCTGCTTTGGGCCCATGAGCGTGGCTCTCCATTCTATGTGCCAGATTATGATCTGCTCCGTCTGTTGACCTTGGCCTTGATGGGACTCTTCCTTTCTTACTCTTCTTTCTGGCTCGGATTGTATTTGTTTGAAGTCGCCCTACCGTCAGTGGTGCTGGAAGTCGGCATGTCCCTACTTCCTTTAACTATCCCAACTATATCAGGAAGAGACGCCCACTTTTCAATAAGGATGGAACAGGAACATTCACCAGGGTTGGAAACCAGGTTCTGAACAATCCTGTTTTCCAGATCTTCCACCCTGATGCTTAAATTAACTCAGCGAGCTGCTACCAATTTTAGGTAGTCTATTTGGACCTCCATCTTTGATTGCCACAGTAGTGCTCTGTTTGTGGAGCTGTTTCTCATTCGTAGATAATTTCTGCAGATCTTCATTTATATTGTTGTTAGAACTGAGGTGATCTGCTTTAGAGTCCCGTAAAGGCTCTAATAGCCCCATCAAATTTGGGGTTAACTCTAGGGTTCTTTCAATCGATTGGCCCAGTTTTTGGAGGAACGAGGCTGTGAGGTCCCCTACCACTGGATACTCTTGAGTCCGGTCATCTAGAAGCTACACTGGGCTTGTGGCTGATAGGAAGGGCTTAGTGCTTACCGCATTCTGGATGTCTTGATTATGGCATTTGGTCCAGCGAATTTGAGCCACTATCACATGGACGTAATCCTCTTTAGATGAAGCTTTTCATGTTTCCTGCCAATTGTGCAGTCTGTCACCTTTTCTTTACGTGAGGGTATGATGTGGCCACAAGGTGATCCATTGATTTGAACAGAATCAGCCATTTCTGTCTCGCTGCGGCTCACCGGACTTGGAGGTGATCCTCCTTTGAGGGTATGCGAGCAGTCAGAGAACTTTCTGCTTGTACTTTTGGTGCCTATCTCTTGTGAGATGCACAGATTGTAACCAGAAGGTGGTGCATCCTGGTATTCATCCTTTTGTCGGCCCTGAATGCTGCCCTGGGTTGTGCTGAGGTTGCCATTTTTGTTAAAGAAGTGCCTAATAGATTCCCTTTGTGGGGCGTCTTGTGGGGTTTCATTTAGGCTCACTGATAGAGATGTACTCCTTGTGATCCTTTTAGTTGGTGATTGTCTGTTAGTGATTTCTTGAGGGGTCGTACGTGGTCAATCCTTCTTTTTAGGTCCCATCTTGCTAAAAATAAAAAAGGGCAGGATAGTGATTTGGCTGTCTGGCCTGGACTGGTGTGGTATAGTCAGTGTCCACGGTTAGTTTGTGCTAAGGTTTGGGAGTCCCCCCTGCTTAGACTGCTGGCAGTGATGCTGAAGCCTGTGCGCTCCTCTGTTTGTTCCAAGCTCCTCGGCGCTCCTCTCTGTTATCAGTGCAGCATCCAGGTGACTCTGCACTGCCGGCACTTGGTTGAGGGGCTGGGGCTGCCTCTGGCCTGATTAAAGGCTACACTTGACCCGCTGCTAGCTGGTGCACTCAGGAGAGTGGGTACTGTCAGAGGCTGCCAGGCAGGTGGTGGCGCGCCTAAGGTGCCACATACTGCGATCCGTCTAACTGGGCTGTCTCCGTGGCACCTGGGGACCACACTTTGCAGCAACCTGTTAAGACTGCCGCACTTGCTGCTATCTGCTCCCTGACCTTCAGCAGCCTCCTCCGTAGCCCTCCCCGCTTGCACCGAGTGAAATGAGGGCTGGGCGTGGTCCCTCGGTTCTCTCACCATGTATGGGCTCCTAGGCTCCTGGTTCCGGGCGTTGCTCTGGTGCTGCTGCCTGGCTGCATGGCTGCGTCCTGCAGGAAATGGTGAGTCGGCTACTGACTTCTGCCGATACTGCTGCTGCCGGTATCTCATCAGGTCTCAGGGTCGCAGGGGCCCAGTGACCAGTGACCAGGGTTTGGTGACAAGCCCCTAGTGTGGAATGTCGGGTACCGGGTTACAGAAGCCTGGATCCGCTCACGGGCGCGCCACCGCCTAGCTGATCTGTATTGCGCATGCCAGGGGCGTAGGTGACACTAAAATTCTGGGGGGGACAGGGACAACCTTGTAGACTTTCCAGTTACCCTATACAAATCACCGCCCGTTAAACAAATAAAATCACATACTTTCGAAGTGAAATATTGAGAAAAGCAGGCATGTTGTCACAGTTTGCATGTATGATTTATTGTTATTTACTTTCATATAGTAATCAGACCAAATGTTAAAATAACATGTATATGAATCTTGCATCTTCATGCACCAAGCAAACAACGGTCGCTGACTATGGTGTGGGCGTTGTGTTTGCAAGTGCATTCTGGTTTGAAAAGTACCTGCTGCTGCATTCCTGGTATCCAGCAATATTCAGGCAACAATAAAAATGTGAAGATAACTTTGGTGATTAATATTCTTTATTGAGAGAGATCGTAGGTTTGTCTAGTGGAAGTTTTGATTCTTGGTAAGGTAGCCACAGTGGGGAAATATGTCTGCTGCAAGGAACGTGTACCACGCAGATCACAATATGCATATCATGTAAATAGGTCAGTGAGTTACTACTTTTGTCTGAGAGATTCTTTTGGTATTTGCAGTTTATAAGTTACAATCCTAACATTGAACAGTGAGCTATTAACCGTCATCAAAGAGCTGCATGAAAACTTCAAGGGAAAGCTTAGAACGTTATGATTTTCCCCCAGTCTGTCCTTATCCTAATGTTGGAAAATGGGTTCATTAAGATAGAAATCAATTGTGATTATTAAAGAGAACCCCTCAACCATGGTGTTAGGTTTTAAATTCTTAGTTTGTTGCGAAGCCATCCTGTGCCCTCGTCACTCCCCATAGTTTTGCTGACTGGTACTGGTGGTACCTGACTCTGCCTGAACCTGGCCTCTGCCTGAACAGGCACAGGGCCAGTGCTATTCTGAAAGAGACACTTAAATATACTGTGTAAACACTTAACTACACTAGGGTGCACTAAGGGTTAGGGTACCCCTATGATTGGCATGACCTCTCCTATAAGGCCCAAGTAAATAATAGGGCAGGGGGATTAGAACTACCTTTAAGTCCCTAGAATAAAATGGGGCATGGAGGTTTAGAGGCCAGCAGCCGTGTCTGCATTTGCATGTGTGCACTGCTGAAGCCTGAGGTCAGTTTAAAAGTAGCCCTGTGTTGTAGGACTGCTTTTAAAATGCAAATTGTGCCCAAACTAGACTTTTGGGTTTGGGGAACTTACAAATTGATCAACTACAATGCTGGGGCAAAATTAAGTTAAGTGGAAAAATATTTTCAACTTAACTATGGCTGTAGCATATTTGCCACATAATACATCATCTGCTGCATAATCTAATGATTTGACTTAAAACAACTTTGTAGCTCAAATGCAACAAAAATTACAAAAAGAAATGTGACTTATGTTGCTGTGAAGTTATAGCCCTTTGCAAAGTTTGACTGGTCACCTTTCCCACTGCTGCATGTGTATGTTACACAGGTAGAGGCTGTTAGTATGTATAAATATGTCAAGATAATAAAGTATCATAAAATGCACCGCATTACGCTGCAGCCTTTTTATTGTTGCATAATTTCGTCAACACTGCGACATAATTTTGGCCTTCATTGCTGCATAACTCCAGTGGCCCGAAAACAGGCTGCACATGTTAAAAGTGTTTGTACATGAAGCAGAGACCATGAAGTTTGCAAACTTAGGGGCTGATTACGATGGCAGGTGGACTTCAGTCCATCCGCCATCGAATTAAGAAATGGGACCGCTTGCCTTCACGGTGGCGGCCACATGATAGGCATTACAATGCGACCGCCACTACGGCGTTTGCAGTACCTATCTTTTACTTTGCGTACAAAAAATGGGGGTATACCCAAAATAGTCACTGGGACCTGGGTCAGAATTGGTACAGATATAAGGGGTCCCAGCGTGGAACCGTTTAGGAAGACAAAAAGACAGTGGAGATTTTATAAAAGAAAAGGTAAAGACAATAGAGATTTAGTGTTAGAAACTCACAATGAATCAATAAACAATATATGGTTCACAATTTAATGAAATCACAAAAGGTTCATTACTTTACAAATGACCAAGCAGCAACAGTGCCCCTGGGAGGGAGGGTAAAAGTGCAGGGAGGGTTTGTGGGTTTATGGGGATAAATGGTGAGATAGAACTTGTCAATATGACCCGATTCCAACAATGGTTTCAAAACGTGTTGGCTTATAAATTCAACCACACTTAATACATGAATGTTTTCAACACATTACATCACAAGCCATAAAAGATAACCATTTGGGTAATTTTTAACAATATGGTTGGTTTGTAGGCAGAGAGAATGGTCGTCGACATTTCGACCCCTCTAGTTCTAGGTGACAATGTGACCTTAGGCTGGGGTCTTCATCAGGACAACAGAGGGCTTGTGATGTAATGCGTTGAAAACATTCATGCATTAAGAGTCCTGGGTCGACGGGGAACAGATAGTGGCCATGCCTCTCGACGCCGACGTCAAAACCATCGACGTCGACCGGGACCGGTGCCTTTTCTGGGCCTTTTCTTGACTGTGGAGCCCCTCCAGAGGCCGAAGCACGGGCAGAGGACGATGACTGAGTCCCTCCATGCCCAGACCCACCTGGTTCTTGATGTCTCCTCTGCTCCAGGCCTTGAAGACGAATCTTCTCCCTGTCACGCAGGGTCATCCTGGAGAAGGATTGAAAAATCTCACATGCTTCAGGGACATGGGAAGAAGGGAGACAGAGTATACATACTCTGTGGGGGTCAGATTTAGCCTTCTTCCTGGCACACTCAGGGCACTTGTCGAATAAAGCTGGCATATTCGACAAAGAGTGGGCAAAACTGGCTAAAAACACAGCAAAAGGAAGAGGAAGACCCCAGACGTCGAGTGAAACACTCAAAACACTTAAAGTGCCAAAAATTGAAGAAATACCCAAAAAGGGAGAGCACAATGCTCCAGGGTCCTGCTAGCAGGAGCCGGAAAAAAGAACTGAAAGTAAAAGGACTTTGGCTGTTCATCCTGGGATACCGAGGGTCTCTGGAGAGTTCCTTAAAGGCACGGTATCCCTTTTCCAGACAAATAATGGCAGCCTATGGGGGCTTGTCTGTCCAACTCTTCATCTCTATCATTTCAAGGAATTTGGTGAAGGGGGGTTTTCTCTTTGTAGGAAACTTGGTAAAATGTGTAAAATCTGACATTGTTGGCTATCCTTTTCACTGTTTAGATGAAGTGGTGGCCTTTGTAGCCTTCAAAGTGTTAGGCTGCATTATTTGTCTTGTTTTTCTCCTAAGTGTCTATGCAGGACTGCAAAGAAGACATTTTAAGAGATTATTTTTGATTGCTCTGGAGTCCACGCACATGGGCGGGACTATTCACTAGATTATGACTATAACAGAGATACCCCTACTACAGAACTGGAGTTACAGAAAAGAAACTACTCCTACAGTTTTATGGTAAGAGATCTGCCACTGGGTACCTGGTAGCAGGAACCCAGTGCACCTCTGACAAAATTGCATCCAATACCAGGCAAAAAGTGTGGATGACCATGTCAAAAAGGGGCACTTTCCATCAGACAGGCAGAAGATTTTGCCTCGTGGTCTGCAAGAAGGTCAGCACAGATTCCAGGAATCCGTTTCTGTGATATCTGAGGAACAAGGAGGAGGGCAGCTTCTACAACTGAGAGGAATTCAAGTAGGGACTCGAAGAGGTAAAGCAGTGCTGCTTTAATTTGATATCAACGAGGTCAAAACCATTCTGGGTACAGTGGAAAAATGTTTGCTGTCTAGGGCAGAGACACAGTCGATGCATCATTTGACATCAAAATGCTAGTCAAGTTCTAGGACTATGGAACATATACAAGGTCTACATAACTATAGTTTTTGCTATCTTTAGGGCAGAGAATATTTGGAAGAAATCTTACCTGAATGGTTGCTGGTCTGTAACCAGACAGACTGTGTTGTCGCTGGCTCAAAGTGATTTACTGCCATAATTTGTCTAAAAGGTGGAGCTTTTGGGTATTGGGACAGGTGTTGGGGGAAAAAAGCAGAATCTAAACCCTTCTTTATATGATGATTGGAGCGCATAGGGATGTTGGGCCACAGCACATGAAAACTGAGATGGAGACACTCAAAGATGTGGACCATTACAAGGAGTTCTCCACTTCTGGTTCTATGGTCAGCCCTACTTCCTGCAAAGAAATTAAAACCCTCAGTCGCTACTGCAGGAACACCTATAACAAAACATCATATAAATACTGTAAACCTGCCAAAGGGAGGTTTGGCCATCGACCTTTGGTGGCCACAGTAAAATGTTGATACAAGCAGTGACTGCCTACTTCCCCCTCTTTTCCATTGACTTCTCCAGTGTGGAAAGCATGACTTACTAGCTGGTAGAGTGGTAATGGTCGAAGTGACTACTCGCAGAGGTTCAGATCTCCTCTGAATATTCCTTCAAGAAATGCCTCTTAATATCATCAAGGCCAACTCTAACAAAAAGTAAACACCTCATTGGAAAATAAAGCGATGGAGAAGGTCCCTCATCCATAAAACATACATTTATTTCTATAACCTTTTTGTAGTCAAAAAATATCCAAACGGGAACCCATTCTCAATTTCAAGAAAGTATACAAGTTAATAAAGAGGAAACATTTGAGATGATTGTTTACATCAATTTTCCCCCCAATTGCATCAAGTAGACTGGATGTGTGTCCTGGAATTGCAGGGTGCATTCTTCCACATTCTAATTGAGAAACATCAGAAATTCTCAAAGTTCCTGTCTGGCAACAAGCGCTACCAGTCATTTGTTATATAGTCAGCTACGAGAACTTCTTACACATGTTTTGGCGTCATTCCCACTACCTTAGGAAGCAGAAGAGATTTGCCTACCCTAGTCTGAACAGTGGTGGATCAAAACCTAAATACCACAGGATGTCTTGCACCACTATCAGACAACACTCTTTGTACTGCACTAGTAAATCGGGTTCTTGAGTCCCACGTCTTTCCATCCACTACCTGTGTGGAAACAATTTACAAGAGTGTTTATCCTTTGGAGACAAGACTACCATCTATCCATCTGAAGGGTCACTGTCACAATCATTTAAAGACCACATGCCAGGTATCCTCTGTCTTGGGGCCAATGGGAGCAGTCGTTTTTCTTGGCTGTGCATGAGAATGCTTCAGCAGTGTCTAGGGGAGCAACAATGCCAATACTGCAGCAGCTGGGAAGACCGATACACTGTTTATCTGTCTACAATTCAGTCATTCTGCTGATAGTACCAGTCAGAGAACCTATTGCAGGGAGTATTGTTTCATTGGGTCATCTCCTCAAACAACTGCTATATATATCTCCTTTATAGGATGTTGTGCCCAAGCATATCATCTTCAAAGAAGAAGGAAACATCAACCTGCAGGAATAGAGAACTGTCCATCTAGCATTCAGGTTCTCTCTAGCATTCAAGACAAACTTCAGTTTATACAATATAAGGATTTATTATTTAAACAAGCAGGAAGGGACACTTCCCTGATCTTGGTTTTTTGAAGCTCAGCCAATCTGGAAACGTCTGTTAGGCAGAACCCTGAAAGTCACTGCCATGCTTCTCCTAAGTATACGGAATGCAGAGACAGATTCAACAAAACATTTATAGAAAACACAAGTGGGTGTTGAATGGCAAAGGACTGCAGACATCATCTGTGAATGGGAGTTTCCTCAGGTAGTCCTTCGCAGATGCATTAATCAAAAAATGCCCATACTTTGCTTCTAGGTATTTGTAAGCGGGAACAAAGGGGAATGCACACATTTATAGACTGTGCAGGGAAGTTTCTATATGCCCATACACCTTTTCTATTGGTTATTATCAAACTATCTTAATTCAAAGCCAGGCTGATCCTCTTAGCTCCCGAGTGACCACACTATTTGTGGTTCTCTGACCTTTTTGCAGGAGACTTCTGTTCGTGCCGGATCTACTATGTAAGTTTTATGGAGCAGGCAGATCACAGCCTTTCATCATTGAAAATTCAACTTGGCTCCTGAACTCATGAAATATGGGCGTATGAATTTTACCCAAGTTTAGATTGACATCCTGAAAGTTTATAAACCATAGCATCCTATGCATTTAAATGTATTCTGAACACTTTTGATCTGCCTGGTGTCTGGACAATTAGGTTAGGTTACCTTCTCCATTTGACAATATCAGGGTACATGTTTCTTCATTTAAGGTATCCCTTGTAACTATTACTGACTTTAGGAAATGCCACCTAACTGAGGGGCATATTATCTAGATGTGCGTTATATAACGCTCATCGCACATTTCCATATCGCCGGCTATCGCCAGATTTTTTTGCCATGTTAGCGCGTAATTATCTATGCGCAACACTAAGGCGAAATTAAATCCGGCGATATGGAACATTAGCGCATGAAAACAAACATTGTTTTCATGCGCAAATGTGTGCCTTGATAATATGGGGGGGTGGATTCAGCGTTATGATCCACACCCCCATGTTATTAATGCCTTAACACCTGGTCAGAGCAGGCGTTGGGAGACCTGCGATAAACGAGTTTATCGCAGGTCTTTTCCTCCCAACGCCTGCCTTGGTGATAGGGTGTTCCCACCTCCAACCACATTTTGCATGTGGTTGGACGTGGGAACGCCCACTTTGCATGTCATTAGCGATGTTTCTCGCTGACATGTAAAGTGGGCTTGAGGCAGGCGTTAGCATGCCCTTGTTAATAAGCGCCGGAAGTATCGCCGCATTCTCGGCACAATTTGCCGGAAAAGCGGCGATACTTCCGCTTGCTAATATGCCTCTGAATGTTTTATTTAAACAATAATTGGCCTTCGTAGTGAAAAGCTTTGTGTGTGTGTATGTACATACGTACCAAATAGTTTGGGACTCTGTGCACTGGTAGGACTATTCCATGCTTAGGACTTAATTGATGATTCCTCTGAACTAGAATCACAGGTAGGTAACCTTTTCTTTTTTAGGGAAGTGCCATTCAGCAAGTGTCCTCCTCCTGTTATGAGACAAAACCATCTGACAATTAGTCTGGATAAATTGTTGGTAAAAAGAACTCCTAATAAACAAACGTTGTGCTGAAGAACTGTGCCTGTGCTCTGTTTCTCTATCCATACTGAATGAAAAGTAGAAGTTCTTCAACTTAGCAAGAGAAGGAATCACTCTTGACAAATTCTTCTTTGGCCATTTAAAATTGGCCATTTTTCCCCAGTGGCTCAATTAAGAAGACTCCTAATTAAGCCACCAAGGGATTCTTCTACACAATAAATGCTTTAATCAGAAGAAAAACATTGATTTCTCCCAGTTGAGGCAGTCACTCTCAACTGGTAGTGGGAACCAAATAGCAATAAATGCTGACATCTCCTCCAATCCACACCATTGGAGGCGGATTCATTAAGACCAATCTGTTCTTTTGTGGCTCAGACATTCCAACACTGCAACTTAACGTGCAATAGCTGTTATGGCTATAGACACTGGAGCCTGTTATTGTGTGCAAGAGGTGCAGGTGTTACAGAGATTCTTTGCAGTGGAGACCAGAACAGGAAACCTTTGCAGCATTCTGCTCCTCTGCCAAGAGGATGACTTCTTCACAGTAAAACATTTCAAGCTGGTTAAACCTCTTCTGACATTGGAATACTTTGATGAGGGAGTTGGCTGTCAGCGGAAGGCTTACAATATACCTCCTCCTATTTGTCGCTCTCCTCATAAACCTGTTTGTAAGAGTACATTGATCATCGTGTTTTACATCTTTAAGGGAAAGGCCTCTTCTTTATTGATGGTTGTCTCTTTCAGCGGTAGCAACATGATGTACTCCTTTCAACTCTTTTATTGCTCCATACAGTTATCAGCAGTTTTCAAAGTAATTCCCCCTTCAAAACAATTCTGCTTGACCCCTTTCGATTCAAGCACGACATGCTATTGCAGATTGAGGTTGTATACTTTGGGAATCCTCTATTCATTGATTTGACTGTTTGGTTTCTAAGAAGGAAATGTTTGTAGAATGTGTGGCTGTAGATACATATATTCTGCATAGTCCTACCATCTAGTATTGGACGCAATATTTGCAACTTTTTTTTCTTCAAAGAAGTCTTTCTGGTCATGATGTATATTAGCTCCTCCCTTAGTTGGCACTGGACTGACCACCAAAATGTCTGCAATCCCTGCCTCTACCCTCAGTATGACGAGGCAACATGCCATGCCTCCTCCATCTTCTGATCAAAGAAGACCCTTTGATTCCGAAGCAAGCGGAGGTGGATTCATTGGCGAATGCAGAGCCGAGAGGTCGACAACATCGCCAGCATCTTTCCAGAATGCAACATCGTGGTGGAGGAAAAGGCCATCCCTTCAGAGGCACAGTTGGTCCAGTCCAGTTTGGAGGTGAGCTCACCCTCCTAATATGAAGGACAACAGCACAAAAACCCCAAGGTTCAACATCCTATGAAGACTTTTACCATGAGTATGGGTGCCACCCACTTACAACCCACATCCAGCCAAGGACTCTGTGGATGGGCAGAGCACCACCCCAGTGGGAGACTGGTGTGGAGACCAGAGACACAACAGCCTGTCAGGCCACCACTGACTTCGGGCAATGGTCAGCACTGACTGAAGCCTTAGGAGCTGTCGATGCTCCTCTTTCTGTCCACAAAGACATAAATCACAGCTACCCTCTGAGTTGACTGACTTGTTGACTCTGGCACTGAAGAAGATGCCAAAGTTGGCACCAAAGCCACCATCGGCTTCACAGTCCTAGTCTGCAGCAAAGGCCTCCATGCCCAAGGCCCCTTCGATGGTGAAGACCCAACTGGCAACAAAAGCCTAATTTATGGCCACTTCTGACGATTTGGAGCAAGCTATTCTCCAGTGCTTGCAGAACGAGTTGGATTCCCACCAAAAGCATCTCTTTATCTACCCGTAAACTGGGAGATTCTCCACCAAGCTGCCACCGAAGCAGCAAGAGACCCTTTCAAGGAAGAGGAAGCTATCTTTTGAGGAGCACCTTCTCCAAAGCACTGGAGACAGAAGGACTGGGGCACTAGCCTCCCCCTCACCACCAATTACACCATACATTCCACCTCCTCAAGCTACAGCAGAGGGGTCACTTCCCCTTCATATGGGGAGGGTAGTCTTCTGTATCTAGCTAAACCCGCCCATACCACCTATGCCACCCCCAGCTGTTGATCCTAGAGTAATACAGATCCTGATCTGTACCTGGCGAATCCTTCCCCACCTATGACACTACCTCATACAAGGGTCAGCTACTTTTCACAAAGTAGGTATGCATGCCATCCAGGAAGTCACTGACTTCTTGGTGGAAACACCTTTGAAGATCCAATACACCCTCCAGTTCCTCCTGATGCTGAAATGGTTGCATAAGACCATGCCTGAGACATTAAAATAGCCAGTCAATGTCAGAGTCTTCACTAGGATCAATAAAAAATACAAACCCTCATCCAGTGACCCTGCCTACATTTGTGGCTACGTTTCTCTGGACTCTCTTGTGGATACGTTTCTCTGGACTCTCTTGTGGTCCACATGCCACAGAAACTTTCTAATGTACAGAGCACAGGGTATGCTCCACCCCCTGATAAGGAGAGAAAAAAGATTGATGCAGCAGGCAAGAGGGGGCAGTACAATCACCAACACACTAGCGGATTGTTGGCCTGCTCTCCCGATGCGAAAGGGTGCACTGGGATGAGATGGAGGAACTTCTCAAACACTTCCCAGAGGAGTATAGGCTGCATTGGCAAGATCTCGGTACAAAGGGCAAAAGCATCTTGAATGCCACCATTCGATGCTCTCTAGATGCAGCCAACACCGTGGCCAAGATAGTTAATACCAGCATCCTGGTTAGGCATCATACCTGGATCTGTGTCTGTGGCTTTTATCCAGAAGTACAGTACCATCTGCTGAATCTGCCACTAAACAGTGAACTCCTTTTTAGACCGCAGGCAGATCAAATGCTTGAAAAGCTAAAAAAAAGACAGATACAGCCAAGGCAATGGGTCCCCTCTAGACGCCCACTCTTAGGGGATCCTTTTGGAGGTTACAGTACAGGGGAGGCAGTATGGCCCCTTCCCCTGAATATCCTGCCTTCTACCAGAATCAGCAAAAGCAGTACCACCAGCAGTCAACATGGGGGCATTCAAGAGGGCACTACAGAGGCACCAACACCAGTGGTAGGGGCAAAGGAGACTGTGCTAAGTGAGCTGCCTCTTCCAAGCTGTGAATCCTTTATAATCCCCCTCACTTACACCCAAGCCACCATATCCCTACTCCACAGTTTTCGCTTCACTATAAATACCATAAATCAATCCATTTGTAAAGCGCACTACTCACCCGTGAGGGTCTCAAGGTGCTGGGGGGTAGGGGGTACTTCTACTGCTCGAACAGCCAGGTCTTGAGAAGTCTCCTGAAGGTCAGCAGATCCTGGGTCTGTCGGAGGGGGAAGGTGTTCCACGTCTTGGCGGCGAGGTGGGAAAAAGATCTGCCGCCATCAGTCGCTCGTCGGATGCTTGGGACGGTGGCGAGGGCAAGGGCGAGGTCAGTGGAGTGAAGCTGGTGGTTCGGGTTGTAGAGGGTGAGTCGTTCGTTGAGGTACGCTGGTCCAGCGTTGTGGAGTGCTTTGTGAGCGTGGGTGAGGAGGTTGAAGGTGATCCCCTTGTTGATGGGGAGCCAGTGCAGGCCTTTCAGGTGGGCTGTGATGTGGCTGTGGCGGGGGATGTCGAGGATGAGGCCTTCTGTATGCGCTGTAGTCGTTTCCAGAGCTTTGCTGAGGTTCCTGCGTAGAGGGCGTTGCCGTAGTCCAGCCTGCTGCTGACAAGGGCTTGGGTGACTGTCCTCGTTTCGGTAAGGATCCATCTGTAGATCTTGCGAAGCGTTCAGAGGGTGGTGAAGCAGGAGGAGGAGACGGTGTTGACTTGCTGGGTCATGGACAGCGATGAGTCTAGGATGACTCCGAGGTTCCTTGAGTGGTCGGTGGGCGTTGGTGCAGCTCCCAGTGTGGCCGGCCACCATGAGTCGTCCCAGGCGGAGTGGGTGGATCCGATAATGAGGACCTCTGTCTTGTGTGAGTTCAGTTTCAGGCGGCTGTTCTTCATCCATTCGGCGATGGCCTTCATAGCTTCGTGGAGGTTGATTTTGGCGGTGGTGGGGGCCTTGGTGAGGGAGAGGATGAGCTGAGTGTCGTAGGCATATGAGATAATGTTGAGGTCGTGTGATTGGATGATCTTGGTGAGCGGTGCCATGTAGATGTTGAAGAGTGTCGGACTGATGGACGATCCTTGAGGTACATTGCAGATGATCTTGGCGTCTTTAGATCAGAATGGAGGGAGGTGGACAATCTGGGTTCTGCTGGTGAGAAAGGCAGAGGTCCATTTCAGGGCTTTGTCACGGATCCCTGCGTTGTGGAGGCGTTTGCGTAGGATGTGGTGGCAGACGCTGTCGAAGGTGGCCGAGAGGTCCAGGAGGGTGAAGGCCGCGGTTTCTCAGTTGTCCAGCAGGGCTCTGATGTCGTCGGTGGCGGCTATGAGGGCTGTTTCGGTGCTGTGGTTGCTGCGGAATCCGGATTGGGATGAGTCCAGGATGTTGTTCTCTTCGACTAAGGAGGTCAGTTGCCTGTTGACCATTTTCTCGTTATCTTTCGCCAGGAACGGGAGTAGGGAGATGGGCCGGAAGTTCTTGAGGTCCTTGGGGTCCGCCTTGGATTTCTTCGGTAGGGTGTTGATCTCGGCGTGCTTCCAGCTCTCCGGGAAGGTGGCGGTCTCGAAGGAGTTGTTGATGACCTTGCAGAGATGGGGGTCCGATGGTGGAGCTTGCTTTGTTGAAGATGTGGTGCTGGCTGGGGTCTGAATGTGAGCCAGAGTGGATGGTGTTCATGATTTTGATGGTGTCTTTGTCGTTGATGTGGGTCCAGGAGAGCAGGGGGTCGGTGTGGCTAGGGGGCGGTGAGTCTGGGGTGTCTGTATCTGTCGGGAGGGCCTGGTTGTTGAAGCTGTCGTGGATGTCTGCTATCTTGCGGTGGAAGAAGGTGGCTAGTGAGTCGCAGAGGTCTTGCGATGGCGGGATGTCGTTGGAGTTGGCGCTGGGGTTGGCGCTGGGGTCGGCGCTGGGGTCGGAGAGTTCCTTCACAATGTTGAAGAGCTCTTTGCTGTTGTGTGCCCTGTTGATGCGTTCTTTGAAGGAGGTCCTTTTGGTGGTTCGGATGAGTTGGTGGTGTTTGCGGATGGCGCTCTTGTACGCTGCACTGCTGTCTGGCGTCTGTTCGTCGTGCCACTTCTTCTCGAGCCTGCGGCAGGCCTGCTTGGATGCCTGGAGTTCGGTGGCGAACAAGGTGGCCTTTCTGTCGGTGCATCTGTTAGAGCATTTCTTGATCGGGGCGAGAGTGTTGGCGCAGTCGTCGATCCATTGCCTGAGGTTGCGGGCGGCGGTGTCGGCGGTGTCAGTAGGTGGGTTTCAGACAAGGGTGGTGTTCAGCTGGTCTTCAGTGATTTTGCTCTAGCAGTGGCGAGGGGCCCGTACTGCGCGGTGGTGCTCGTGGGCTTCTCGAAGGTGAAGTGGTTTCATCGGTGGTCGGTCCAGTGGAGTTCTGTGGTGGGGCTGAAGGTGACGTGGTTGCTGGCGGAGAAGATGGGGTCAAGTGTGTGTCCGGCAGAGTGGATGGAAGTCGTGATGAGCTGTCTGAGTCCGAGGTTGGCGAGGTTGTCGAGCAGGGTGGTGGAGTTGCTGTTGTTGGTGTTCTCGAGGTGGAAGTTCAGGTCACTGAGGTGAATGTAGTCCGTGGACACCAGGGCGTGGCGTACTGACGAAGTTGGCGATAGAGTCGCTGAACTGTGGCCGGGAGCCGGGGGGGGGGGGGTCTGTAGATGAGGGTTACCCTCAAGGTGGTGATGGGGTCGATGTGGATCTGGAAGTGTAGGTGTTCAGCAGTACTGAGGGTGTCGTCGGTAATGGTTGAGATTCTGAGGGTGTTTCTGTGGACGATGGCGATTCCTCCTCCTGCTCTGTTAGTGCGGTCCCCATGGGTGATCTTGTAGCCGTCCGGGATGGCTATGGCGATGTTGGGTGCTGAGGAGGGGTTCATCCAGGTCTCCGTCAGGAAGGTGACGTCCGGGGAGGAAGAGTCGAGGAGGTCCCAGAGCTCGATGGCGTGCTTGCGGACCGAGCGAGTGTTGAGTAGTATGCATCGGAGGTTGTTGTTGCAGCCTACCCTGGTGGGCGTGATGGGGACATGTAGGCTGGTGTAGCTGCAGTTCCAGCAGGACAAGGGTCCTTGGGTGCGCTTCAGGGTGGCCTGGAAGAAGGCGTGTGAGCGGCCGGAGTGGAGTGCGTGGAGGTTGCTGGCATCGTAGCGGCGTTGGGCGTCATGGCGTTTGCGTGGTCCAGGGGTCTGGCACTGGGCGCGGTCCAGGCGTGGACGGGCACAGACAGGCGTAGCGTTCGGTGCAGACAGGCGCAGCATTCGGTGCACCCACGGCGCGGCTACGCAGCGGCCGCCTTAAGAAGGGGAGGTGGGAGGGAGGAGCAGGTGGGAGCGGGCGGACTTAACACAAGGGCACAGTCGCAGTACATAAAGGAGTAATGAGGAAAAAACAGATTGCAATACAATACAGAAATCGAATGCAAATAACAGCAGGGCAGACAAGTAAAAAGAAGGGAAGAGCGAGAACACAGATAGCTATGACCTACCACTAGGCCACCAGAGATGAGACGCAGGTGGTAGCCTGCGGGTGGAGGAGGGCCTCAAACTCACGGCAGTAGCAGCAGCAGCGAGCTCAGGGACACAGGCCCAACAGGTGGTGCTGTGCGGCGTGGGGAGCGACCTGCCTGGAACAGGGTCAAGGGCTATCTTCAACCCCTTCAGATTCAGCCTTTTGTGGGAGCCGTACTCTACAATCACAGACAAGGCTTACCCCAGTCATGCATATGTGCAAGCATTCCAGCAGATACTGCCTCTTTTTTTCAGTTAAATCGTCAATTGATGGTCAGAACAGAGATGCGCCTTCTTGGAATTATGGCTTCATGCATAGCTATAGTTCACCATGACAGACTTCACATGCATTTTGCTCAAACAATGTTGGTCAGCACAATGGTCACAAACAGAGTCACTGGGAGTATCTAAAGTTGATACAGGCCAGCACCCATCACTCTTTGCAGTGGTGGAGCAGCAACAATTTGTTGCAGGGCCGGCCCTTCATAGACCCTATTCCACGGGTGACCATCACCACTGACCCCTCGTTGTTAGCATGGGGCGCGCATATTCAGCAACTAACCATTCAGGCCATGTGGCTGGCTCAATTAAGGGTCCTCCGCATTTGTTAACTCAAGCTCACGGTCATCCAGCTAGCTCTCAAGTCTTGTTTTCAGCTACAACCACAGGATACCAAATACCAGACACAATCAAATATTGTATACTAAATATTTGGGGTGACACTCTGCCTCCTCGACATAGTCAAATATGGTTCTCCCTTGGTCTGGGTGTGGCAAAGAGAAATATTGCTCAAAAGTGTTGGGCTTCAGACCCACCATGGCCACATGGTTTATGAAATGATATGGACTGGTGTATGGTCACTGAGAAAACAATATACAAAAGTAGGGGATGTCCCAAGAAATGGCACAAGGTATGGCCAACTTGGAGAACACAAACAAGTGGGGGAGTGATCGAGATGGGGACACTTCTGGGGATGACTGGAATACAAACTGGGGAGAGTAATATTGACATGTATTATTAACTGATGCTGCCATATATGTTGGGTATCTTGGGACAAATGTATAGTTATCTAATATGTGCCTGCGGTTTTACAACACCATTGCGTTTCATTTATTTTTTTCTTTCTGTTTATGAAACTTAATACAAAAGATTTCTTAAAAAACAGGCTTTCTTTCACTAGGGTCAACACAAAGTAGTTTTGATAAAAACAGACAACATGACTTCCATGTAATATCTCCAAAAGCAAGATGGCACACACTCACTGAATCTGTAAGCACTAGCACAAAGCATTTGGCAACAGGCCCCTCAACACTAGCAACCCCTCCCGGTAGAGTCACTTTTGGGAATGGACAACTGCTTTATAGACCTGCTCTGCAGGATTCGTCAACAAGTTCACAAGTAAGAACTCCAACCATAAGTCCTACTCCTGTACTTCTGCTGTTGGGGGGAGGTTCCATAGGTCGAACACAAAATGCCTAAACTTTGCCTCTAGGCACCCACAATCCATGGGCAGTGCTCTATGTGTGAATTATAGTAAACAATTGGTCCTTGACGGAAATTCACCATGTAAAACAATTACTGTGTTTGGTCAAATAAATTTTTAGTCCGCTCTAGAATAAATCTATACAGTTGGTTAGATAGGTATACTAGCCCACATTGTCAAAATATTACACAAAAAGCACCAAAAACCTTGAGATTTCAAATGAATCCAATCAGATTCTCTTATTTAACATACAATTCGAAAAAGGAAGAATTTAGAAAATCTTTATACCAATATTTACATTAGCAATAAACAAAAGTTGTTTCTAAGGTAAAAAAGAGAGGCGTGCACAGAGAAAGGTCAAAGTGTGTGCTCAAGTGATTGATCAAAGAGATCAGAGAAACAAAGTGCAGATTACTTATGTACAAAAATTAGCCTGCCCTAGAGAACGCTTGCAAAAAAATTAATTCTTTTTTACTAGCTTGTAGTTTTGAACACAGCCTCCGTTATCTTTAATTTGCACAGTTTGCAATGGGATTTGGGAGGGAGGGAGACTGGGAGAAGGGGCAGAGACTAGTAGGTGCAGGCTCCAAAAGGAAAATGTTGACGTTTCAACCCAACCATAAACCGGGTAGTTCAATTCCTCAAAACAGGGTCTTCATCAGGACGGGATGAGGGGAGGGGGCACAAAAAGTCTTTCAATGTGCACGCAGGTTAAAAACCAATGTCATTGGGCACCTGTAATAATAAATGAAAAATGGGCTAAGTATCTCTAAATCATATCAAAAGAAAAGATTCATACCATGGTGGGCATGAAATTGCACTCACCCTTCTGTGGTGCATCACCACCTGTGCGACGTTTTGTCCGCACCCAAAATTTGTAATCACAAATTGACACTGTGAATAAAGGAGAGGGTAGCCATTAGTGCTACTCATAGCTTGCCACGTAGTTATATTATACATGTGGAGGAATCTCCCTATTAGAGTGAATCATTTACGTAGATACTAAGGCAGTTTTAAAAGAAACACCCACTAAACCATTCAGTTGATTGTGTGCTGGGGGCGTATTATTTCATAGTTAGTTGTCAACTGCCCATATATCCAAAGCATAAAGACATGCTTAAATAAACCCTTACGTGTCTCATTAATCGACACGAGAAAAGAGTTGGGTCGTACTCACCCACCAATGACTTCGTGGATGCTCTCCAATGAAAAATCAGGATGGATTGCTAAAGAAAGAGCGAAAGAGCGTCTCTATTAAAAACGGAGTTTTTAGGACACAGAAGCTAATACATAGTTTAGCATGTGTCGATTGCGGGCTTATTAAATGAGAGGGAACCTACCTAAATACACTATCCAAAGCGCGGAGGAATTAATCTTCTCTCAGAGCGCTGCCCGACTTGCCGGTTCGTCTTCGCGTTATGGAATGCGGAAGCACACGTACCGCCGTAGCTTCCCTAGTTACTCAGCAACCGGCGTATGTGCGTCACGGTTGGGCCGATCCTACGTAGCGTACGAGGGGTTGCTAAGAGACCTAGAGTGCCTCACAGTAAACATGCTGTTGCGCAAAGTGAGAAGCGCAATGCGGTTGCCGAGGTATCTGGCATATCACACAAAATTATTTTATTTCCAGTTTAAAAAGGGGGACAATTCAATGTATCTGTCATATTACTAGTAAATGGACCTCAATTTCCTCTCGCTACCTATATACAAAATAATATGATATTCATAGTGTGTGCTAGTTGAGGGAAAGAAAACACAAGAAATGAAAACATTTAAGAACCACCAGCATTTACATACTGCCGACGCACTTACTTATGTTTGTCTAAACCTTATTGACATTTACAATTACTTTGTGTTTAAACAGAAAAGATTACATGTCATATAAAACAAAAGGTTTGTAAATGAACGTTGGGTCACATTGTTTAGTCAATGTATAGCAGGATATTCCACATATTAATAGTAGAAGAAATTTCAACCATTGTAAGACGTTGCCATTTGTCTTGTTATTTCTTCGTACTCATTTAGCCCCTTATTTACGGTGTCAAAGGTGTGCATCCATTTGCATTCCCGAACACTCAAACAGTTGGCAAAATTTCCTCCCCTTACATTAACTGTGACCTTCTCCAGTACCCACCATTTTAAACTTTCCGGTGAGTGGCCAAATTTTACAAAGTGTTCCACCAAAGGAGGTCCTTGTACTCTGCAGCGAATCCTACTACAATGCTGTAGGATTCTAGTTTTTACTTTTTGCACCGTTTGTCCTATGTACCAGAAGTCACAAGGGCAGGCAATTACATATATGACTCCGGTCGTATTACAGTTGGTATGTTGTCTCATGGTTTGTGTATAGTTATTATGTGTACACTGTTAGTGGGCACGCTTTGCACGAACCACATTTATGGTGGCCCAACACAGGGGGTATATTCCATAGTGTGGACTGGGCATCCCTAGTTCTGCTTGGTAATAGTGATTGGACTACATAGTCCCTGACACTTCTTCCCTTTTTAAAGGCAAACATCGGGGGAGTTGGAATCCCTATTTCATCCGCCATCAAGTGCCAATGTGAGTTTATAATCTTTTTGATGTCACTACTTCTAGTATTGAATGTCGTGACACACGTCATCCCCTCTTCAGTCCCTTCATTCCTGATGGTTGGCTCTAACAAATATTCTCTATGGCAGAACCAAGCCTTTTTTCTTGCTTTTTTTAGAAGTCGTCGTGGATATCCCCTCTCAGTTAGACGTTCCATTAGTAGCATTGATTCATCAAAGAAATCCTCCATGCGTGTACAATTCCGCCGCAACCTCAGGAACTGACCATATGGTAGGTTATCCCTGAGGTTGCGTGGATGGTGACTTGTGTACCGAAGCAGGGTGTTCCTCTCACTAGATTTTCTGTAAAGGGTGGTGTGTAACAGCCCAGCTTTCTTAACTATACTAATATCAAGGAAATTTATTTTATTTTTTTTAACTGAGAGGGGATATCTACGACGACTGCCCTTGTGACTTCTGGTACATAGGACAAACGGTGCAAAAAGTAAAAACTAGAATCCTACAGCATTGTAGTAGGATTCGCTGCAGAGTACAAGGAGCTCCTTTGGTGGAACACTTTGTAAAATTTGGCCACTCACCGGAAAGTTCAAAATGGTGGGTACTGGAGAAGGTCACAGTTAATGTAAGGGGAGGAAATTTTGCCAACTGTTTGAGTGTACGGGAATGCAAATGGATGCACACCTTTGACACCGTAAATAAGGGGCTAAATGAGTACGAAGAAATAACAAGACAAATGACAACGTTGTACAATGGTTGAAATTTCTTCTACTATTAATATGTGGAATATCCTGCTATACATTGACTAAACAATGTGACCCAACGTTCATTTACAAACCTTTTGTTTTATATGACATGTTATCTTTTCTGTTTAAACACAAAGTAATTGTAAATGTCAATAAGGTTTAGACAAACATAAGCAAGTGCGTTGGCAGTATGTAAATGCTGGTGGTTCTTAAATGTTTTCCATGTCACATTTCTTGTGTTTTCTTTCCCTCAACTAGCACACACTATGAATATCATATTATTTTGTATATAGGTAGCGTGAGGAAATTGAGGTCCATTTACTAGTGATATGACAGATACATTGAATTGTCCCCCTATTTAAACTGGAAATAAAATAATTTTGTGTGATATGCCAGATACCTCGGCAACCGCATTGCGCTTCTCACTTTGCGCAACAGCATGTTTACCGTGAGGCACTCTAGGTCTCTTAGCAACCCCTCGTACGCTACGTAGGATCGGCCCAACCGTGACGCACATACGCCGGTTGCTGAGTAACTAGGGAAGCTACGGCGGTTACGTGTGCTTCCGCATTCCATAACGCGAAGACGAACCGGCAAGTCGGGCAGCGCTCTGAGAGAAGATTAATTCCTCCGCGCTTTGGATAGCGTATTTAGGTAGGTTCCCTCTCATTTAATAAGCCCGCAATCGACACATGCTAAACTATGTATTAGCTTCTGTGTCCTAAAAACTCAGTTTTTAATAGAGACGTTCTTTCGCTCTTTCTTTAGCAATCCATCCTGATTTTTCATTGGAGAGGATCCCCGAAGTCATTGGTGGGTGAGTACGACCCAACTATTTTCTCGTGTCGATTAATGAGACACGTAAGGGTTTATTTAAGCATGTCTTTATACTTTGGATATATGGGCAGTTGACAACTAACTATGAAATAATACGCCCCCAGCACACAATCAACTGAATGGTTTAGTGGGTGTTTCTTTTAAAACTGCCTTAGTATCTAAGTAAATGATTCACTCTAATAGGGAGATTCCTCCACATGTATAATATAACTACATGGCAAGCTATGAGTAGCACTAATGGCTACCCTCTCCTTTATTCACGTGTCAATTTGTGATTACAAATTTTGGGTGCGGACAAAACGTCGCACAGGTGGTGATGCACCACAGAAGGGTGAGTGCAATTTCATGCCCACCATGGTATGAATCTTTTCTTTTGATATGATTTAGAGATACTTAGCCCATTTTTCAATTATTATTACAGGTGCCCAATGACATTGGTTTTTAACCTGCGTGCACATTGAAAGACTTTTGTGCCCCCTCCCCTCATCCCGTCCTGATGAAGATCCTGTTTTGATGAATTGAACTACCTGGTTTATGGTTGGGTCGAAACGTCAACATTTTCCTTTGGGAGCCTGCACCTACTAGTCTCTGCCCCTTCTCCCCGTCTCCCTCCCTCCCAAATCCCATTGCCAACTGTGCAAATTAAGGATAATGGAGGCTGTGTTCAAAACTACAAGCTAGTAAAAAAGAATTAATTTTTTTGCAAGCGTTCTCTAGGGCAGGCTAATTTTTGTACATAAGTAATCTGCACTTTGTTTCTCTGATCTCTTTGATCAATCACTTGAGCACACACTTTGACCTTTCTCTGTGCACGCCTCTCTTTTTTTACCTTAGAAACAACTTTTGTTTATTGCTAATGTAAATATTTGTATAAAGATTTGCTAAATTCTTCCTTTTTCGAATTGTATATTAAATAAGAGAATCTGATTGGATTCATTTGAAATCTCAAGGTTTTTGGTGCTTTTTGTGTAATATTTTGACAATGTGGGCTAGTATACCTATCTAACCAACTGTATAGATTTATTCTAGAGCTGACTAAAAATTTATTTGACCAAACACAGTAATTGTTTTACATGGTGAATTTCCGTCAAGGACCAATTGTTTACTATAATACCCGATACCCAGGTCCTTTGACTAAATTGGGTCACCCCCTGTTCTATAATAATTTCCTATGTGTGAATTGGTCAGGGATCGTTTCCTACACTTTGCTTTCTCTCCCACTCCTTCCATGCACGGTCTGGAAGCTTCGGCAAGCCTACCTCACAGTCATCCTTCTGGTGCCTGCGTGGGCCAGACAACCATGGTCCTTGACCCTTTTAGAAATGTTAATGGCTCCCCATAAGGAGCTGCCCAACAGGCTGGACCTTCTCTCATAGAACAAAGGCACAATCAGGGACTGAACCCTAGGCAACCCAGTCTGGCTCCTTAGGTCCTAGAATTCGGCTATCTCAACCTCCCTCAATGTGTATGTCTATACCCAAGGAACCACACCCACCCACTATGCAGGCCTGCTACTCTGCCAAGTGGAAAAGTTGTTTCTATTACTGCATTCCTAAGCACATAGACCAGCATACACCTGCAGTTCAGGATATTGCCTGCTACCTTATTCATTTAAGGTAATCAGGTCTAGCTTATACTTCCATACACCTTCATTTAGCCACTGTTGCAGCCTACATGCAGAACAGGAAACACTCTCCTTTATTCAAAATCCCTGTCATCAAAACTGACATGGAAGGATTCAAATGAGTCGTAGGACCCAGGGTAGCCCGTACCCCTGTCTGGAATCTTAACATTGTCCAGACTCATGGGCTCCCTATTAAACACCTGGATTTGTTTCCTTTATAATTCCTTTCCAGGAAGGTTGCTTTTCTTGTCACTATTACATCCTTAAGCCATGTTAGTGAATTGCATAACCATAATCTAGAAGAGCCTTTCTTTTAAGTTTATAACAACAGAATTGTTCCTGTTACCTCTGCCACAGTTGCTGGCAGAGAGGGCCGATCACACCCTGGATGTCAAGCGTGCCCTTGTGTTCTACATCGATAGAACCAAGCCCTGTTTTAAGATTCAGCAACTTATTGTTGCTTTTGTAAAACCTCACAAAGGACATGCACTATCTAAATCTGACATAGCCATATGGATTAGTAACACAAGAAGGGTACCATGGGGCATATTAGCAAGCAATAGCGATAATTATCGCTATTGCTTGGTTAGAGACAAAAATTTACCGCTGAGCTGCGGCGATTTTTATCACAGATAAACCTTGGTATTACCAAGGTTTATCGCAAT
This sequence comes from Lissotriton vulgaris, assembly GCF_964263255.1. Taxonomy (NCBI): domain Eukaryota; kingdom Metazoa; phylum Chordata; class Amphibia; order Caudata; family Salamandridae; genus Lissotriton; species Lissotriton vulgaris. The sequence goes on along the minus strand of NC_141699.1, from coordinate 409,469,485 downwards.
TGCGATAAAATTCGGCCGCAATGCATGAATATCGCTGAAAATTCAGCGATATTCACGCATTACCGAGCTAATGCTCTTAGCCATGTTATCCACCTCCCATTGGATAACATGGCTAAGAACTGCTCAGGGGCAGGTGTTAGCTTTTGGAGATATTCGCACTTAGAGCGCATATCTCCATAAGTTGGTAATAGGAGATAGAGATGTTAGCGACTGTTTCCAGTCGCTAACATCTTGGCACGCCCACTTTGCATGTCATTAGTGATAAATATCACTGACATGCAAAGTGGGGCCCAAGATGGTCGCTATCTCCTACTAGCTGTCGCTAACTGGTGTTAGCGACAGCTAGGTAATAGGGAGATAATTTTATCTCCGCTTTCTTGGCTTTTAAAGCCAAAAAAGCGGAGATAAACCCCCTTGATAATATGCCCCAAAGTTCCCCAAGGTGAGTGAAGAGGAGAAGTGAGTGTAGAGAGCGTAGAAGAAGAGGAAAAAAAGGGGGAATTCCCTTTTTGGAACTAAAACCCTCACACACCTAGCAAGCTAGATGTCATGCTTCATCATATGGGTTCTGCTCCTCGTCAGACTGGCGCTGCAATGTCTGGCGGGCACCCGTAAAGGGGCTCTTTATCGGAGATCTTTTGTTCCAGCCATATGGTGCATGCGAGTAAGAGGGCAGTGAAAGTGTAGTCGTGGGAGAGTGGTGAGTTAAAAAAGGTGGGTCAGTCCACAATGGACCTAGGTCGCTCTGTCCTGACCAGACAGTGGGGGTAGGTGTTATCGGCTCTGACCGCATGCCGATCGGGTACCTGACCCATATGTGCAGGTCCCACTGGAGCAGACTGCGGGGCACCTTAGGATTTCACTTAGGGTCGCTTCAAATTGGCAGGACCTGTTGGCTTGCCCTATTACGACCTCATGGAATAAGGTTGTAAATACAATTTTTTCTTTAGTTTTTCACTGTGTAGTACTGAACACCTAGGTCCTGAAGAATTGCCATTTGGACAAGAAACATGTCGGCCTGACCAGAGGGTTGTAGGTATCTTGCTCTGTACCTTCTCAGCACATATCTCCCCTCCCACCATTTTTAATCAAGGGCGTCAGCAACGCCAATAAAGCTCATTGTGGACTGACCCACCTTTTTTAACTCACCACTCTCCCACGATTACACTTTCACTGCCCTCTTACTCGCTGTCAGACGAAGTCTTCCTCGGAATCTGATGCGATGATATAAGGGCCCACCTCTCGATACCTCCAATTCTGATTGTAATTATTACACAGAATATTGAAGTGATCAAGGGGAAAAGGGGAGTTGGGAAGGGAACAGCTGGGAGGGAGATCTGAAAAGGAAAAAGTTAGACACACACTAATACCTATTTACTTATATTTCAGTAAATTTTCCTTAATGCAAGCAGCAATCTAAGCATGGAGTTTTCATGTAAAACTAGATTCACTTCACAAAATTCTGTGGAATAATATCGTATTTAAACCTCTTGCAATTTGACCTTTTATACTAATTATTCTCCAAATGCTTGATATTTCTTTGCACATAAAACATCTGTACTTTTCTGATAAAACTCTCTCAGAAAAAATAGCACGATTTACATTATCTTCTGTAAATTGTTCACTGTTAGATAGTATCAAAACCTTTAAACTTGTTCACATAGCACGAAACTGTGTATTGCAAAACACTCTAATTTTGTCTTGTTATATAGCTTCATAATCAAGTTACATGTAGAAAACATAAGCAAGAGATTTATCTTGTTTCTGTGCTAAAACAATAACTTTCTATTCGAAATATTATGTTGGGTTTACTTCATACCAAAAACATTGAAGATTTCTAATTCCTTAAATAACATGATATAAAAAACTGAAACAGCGTTTAAATCTTTCTTGCTCTTTAGATTCTGTAAATACAAAAAATAAAAACCTTTTTGTGCATTAAATCGCATTCATACCTAAAGAGTACGACCTACTCTTAATTATAGGTTCATCTGCAAACTCTGGACCCCAAAGGAAGAAATTCCTCGAAGAAATCCGGTCCAAAACCACCTTCTCAAAGACTGCCGGAGAAGTTACCAAGTCAAGAAGCTCCTCCGGAAAGGTCTGCTCCAGCGCGGCACACACGAATCTGCATCAAAGGGTTAAACAGCATACCAAAACACAGAGCCTGCCTGGAATCAACCTCCTTCTCAGAAATCTCCAGAATAGTGAGCACAAATCCTTGGGTGTGGTCACGTACATCAACGTAACCACACCCGCGTAATTTCCCCTGCTCGCGGCGTTGAAATGCGACAGCATGCCAAATTGCACGCATCTCGCGGTACGCGGTTACCAAAGTGCACGCATCTCGCGTACCCTGCCAAACCTCACTCATCTCGCGTACCCTGCCAAACCTCACTCATCTCGCGGACCATAGGGAATCAATGGAATTTTTCGGGCAAAATACATTTCCAAAGTTTAGCCTGCCCTAGCCCTATAACAAAGCAACCACCAATGTCCAGCAGGGGAAGACCCATGAGTCTTTCCACATAAACGTTTGGGACATGGCCGAAGGCCAAATGGGGCGGGCCCTAGACCGCAAGCGCCCCTGGGCCTGACAGTATTCCCCCCTCCCTGGAGCAGTCTAGGGCCCGGCTTCGAGGGATGAAGGAGGTGGAAACGTCGCACCAAGCGAGAGGCATGAATGTTCTCTGCAGGTTCCCAAGAATCGTTCTCAGCTCCGTAACCTTTCCAGGAGACAAGATACCACAATCTGCTTCTCCTTAGTTTTGAATCCAGTATGTCCTTTACCTCGTATTCCCAGTTACCCTGAACCAAAACTGGCGCTGGCCTAGTTGCAACATTTTGTCTAGCTGGTTTCAAAAGGGATGTATGGAACACTGGATGGATTCTCAAAGTTTTTGGAAGTAACAATTTGTACGTTACTGGATTGACTTGACGAAGTACTGAATATGGTCCAATAAACTTAGGATGAAACATACTTTTTCTTTTGAAGTTTAAGTTCTTGGTAGACAACCAAACTTTATCCCCAGCAACATATCTTGGACCAGGTCTATGATGTTTATCATACTGCTGTTTGTACTTTTCCTTACTTTGTAGTAAACTTTGGTGAGTTTGTTGGTGAATAGTTTGCATATGTTGTATAGCATCCTGTACTGCAGGTGTATCACTTACATGTTTGGGCAATACTAAAGGAATTGTGTTTGGTAAATAGCAATAGAGAGCCTCAAATGGAGATGACCCAGTTGAAGAATGCGGTGATGTGTTATAAGCCATTTCTGCAATCCAAAGCAAATCATACCAAGATCTCTTGGAGTCTTCTACGTAACATCTTAAGTATTGCTTTAATGTCCGATTTAATCATTCAGTTTGACCATCAGTTTGGGGATGGTAACTAGTAGACATATTAGATGTGATTTGTAGACTTTGACACCATTGCTGGAAGAATTTAGATGAAAACTGAGACCCTCGATCAGACAGTAACACTGAAGGCAAACCATGTAATCGCACAATGTTTGTTAGTAGTATTTGCGCTAATTGTCCTGCTGTTGGCAATTTTTTACAAGCAATGAAATGGGCATATTTTGTTAAACTGTCCACTACTACCAAAATTACTGAATGAAGATTCACTAGTGGTAAATTCGTGATGAAATCTAAAGAAACATGTTCCCATGGTTTGATTGGTGTTGGTAAGACTTGTAACAAACCTTTTGGTTTGCTATGATCAGTTTTAAATCTAGCGCATGTTTCACAGTTTTGAGCCATCAAAGAAACATCCTTTTTGAGAGTTGGCCACCAAAACAAGTTTTGAATCTTTTCTACAGTCTTTTTTGGACCTGGATGTCCTGCCATAGGATGGGAATGTAGCCAATTAAAGACCGTCTCATGTAATTCCTTGGTTGGAAGGTAGACTTGTTTTCCATGAAATGGTATTCCTTCTTTGATTGTTTGGTTTTTCTTCTTGTTATTCCATTTCTCCCATTGTGATGGAGGAAAATTCTCATGTATACTGTCTAAGAACTGATCAGCATTCAACAAACAGATCACTTTGTCAGGTTCTATTATTGCTTGTGGAGTTCCTTCACACTTATGTAATGTTGATTCTTTCCTGGATAAAGCATCCGCCTTTTTGTTGTCTTGTCCAGGTCGATAGGTTACTATGAAATCATATTCTGCAAAGAACATCATCCATCTCATTTGTCGTGGAATTAACATTCTGGCTGAACTCATGAATTGTAAGTTTCTGTGATCTGTATACACTGTTACTGTGAATTTTGCTCCCATAATATAATGTCTCCATTCCTTGAATGCTTCAAGTATTGCAAGCAACTCTTTCTCTGCAATTATGTAATTCTGTTCAGCTGCATTCAATTTACGAGACATATAAGCGACAGGATGCATTTGACCAGTTATGTGATGTCTCTGAGATAAAATGGCAGCAATTGCAACATCTGAGGCATCCGCTTCGATTATAAAAGGTTCATTCACATCAGGATGCATCAAAATTGGGGCTTCAGTAAAAGCTTTTTTCAAACTTTGGAATGCTTCATTTGCTTCTGTAGTCCATTTGAACTTCACCTTTTTTCGTAACAGACGAGTTATGGGAGCTACGACTGCTGAAAAGTGATCGATAAATCGTCGATAGAAGTTTGCGAAGCCCAAAAAACATTGCACATCTCGAACAGATTGTGGGATTGGCCATTCTGCTACTGCCTTTATTTTTCTATCAGTCATTTTCATGCCCGTTGGTGTGAGCAGTACTCCAAGAAATTCGACCTCAAAGACATGAAAATCGCATTTGGATAACTTGCAATACAGATTGTGTGATTGTAATGCCTTTAAAACTTGTTTGACATGACCTTCGTGCTTTTCTTCTGAATCGGAATAAATTAAGATATCATCTATATAGACAATAACAAATAAATCTAGAAATTCCCGTAGAACATCATTGAGGAAAAACTGGAAGGCTGCTGGCGCATTACAAAGACCAAACGGCATTACCAAATATTCGAACAGTCCATATCTAGTTTTAAATGCAGTTTTCCATTCGTCTCCTTGTCTGATTCTCACCAGATGGTATGCTCCTCTTAGATCAAGCTTGGTGTAAATTACTGCTGTTTTTACTTGATCTAAAAGAACTGGGATTAATGGTAAGGAATATTTGTTTTTGATGGTGATTTTGTTCAAAGCCCTATAGTCAATGCACGTTCTTAATTCACCATTTGCTTTTGGAATAAAAAACAAAGGGGAGGCGGCTGGTGACTTTGAAGGACGAATGAACCCATTTTCAAGATATTGATCCAAGTATTCTCTCAAGTGTTGATTTTCTGTTTCAGAGAGTGCATAAATCCTACAGTTCGGTACACATGAACCCGGCATGAGATCGATTTGGCAATCATAGCTGCGATGAGGAGGAAGGACTGCTGCTTTCTCTTTACTGAATACCTCCTGAAACATTTTGTAACATTTGGGTAGAATTGTCTCTTTTTCTTCTGCAGTAGCAATTTGACTGATTGTTTTTGTGAGAGTTCCCATACAAGATGATTGACAAAAATCAGATTGGAATACAAGTTCTCTCTTTTGCCAGTCAATAATTGGATTATGTAGACAGAGCCATGGCATTCCTAAAATAAAGCCGTATTGAGGTGCTTGGATTACATCGAATTAAACCTCCTCTCTATGATATCTCTTTTTTGAGTCTTCACAACACATTATTACCTTTGAGGTTTGCATGGTGACTGGACCTCCGGACAAAACTTTTCCATCTACGGCTTGGACTATTTCAGGACTGTCTTTTTTCTCACAGATGATACTCAATCGCTGGGCGGTTTTTAAATCGACAAAGTTTCCTGTGGCCCCAGAGTCAATTAAAACTTCCATTTGCCAGATTTTGTGAATCAGTTGTATTTGAACTGCTAATCGAAAATGTGCTTTGTAATTACTTACACAAGAGTTTATTGAAGGGTAAGCAATGGTTCCCAAGATATCCCCTTCTACCAATCCTGGGCATGTTAGTTTCCCGACTCAAAGTCTTTTGTTTCCAAAACTGACATTTTACCTGTGGTTGGAGTTTTATTCTTAGGTTTCAACATCCAATCTTTCACAAAATGTCCTTTGCGTCCACAATAGAGACACTGTCCATTTTTGCGTCTATTCTCTTTCTCGTCTTTTGACAATGTTTGTCTAAGGGTTCCAATTTCCATTGGTTCAGAGCTAGATTCAGAATGTGTGAACTGAGTTCTGGGTTTAATTTCACTTATCCAATTAGGTTTCTCTCCTCTTTTTTTATCACCCCTTCGTTCTGATAGTCTGTGATCCAATCTCAAAGTTAGATTAATTAAATCTGAACAAGTTGTTGGTTGTGGGTCAATTTGAGCTAACACATCTTTCAGATCGTCCTTCAACCCTTGATAGAAAAGTGCTGCTCTTTTTTCTTCAGGCCAAGAGGTTTCTGCGACCAATCTATTAAAATGTGACAAGTAGGCAATGAGATCTCGATTTCCTTGTCTTAATTGTAACAGTTCTCGATCTGCAGACAAAGTTACTGTTCGTCTGTCGAATACTTTCTCAAATTCTTCTACAAAGCGCCGCCAGTTATACAATAGAGCGCTATCTTGACGTACTAGCGGAACTGCCCAATTTGCAGCATCTCCAGACAGATAAGAAATTAGAAAAGCTATTCTGGATTGAGGGGTGGGAAATGCTGCAGGTCTACAAGAGAAATGCAATTCTATTTGTGTTAAAAATGTTTGAACCTTAGAAGGGTCTCCTGAAAAACGTTCTGGCACAGCCAGAGGAATTTGTGGTGGAACAGTTACTGATATATTTGTGGAAGCTCTAGTGTCTTGCGCCTCCTCAGGAAGGGGAGTGTGCAAAATCTGAATATTATCTACTTTATCAGACAACAATGCTGTAGCAGCCATAGTTTCATTTAAATCTGCCTGCATTTTAACTATTGCCGCAAGTAAATCATCCATGGTGGCCATTATGTCAACACAGTCAGATCGGGAGGAAAATAATTAGTGGGCTCACTATTCTGTCAGACAAAGTCTTCCTCGGAATCTGATGCGATGATATAAGGGCCCACCTCTCGATACCTCCAATTCTGATTGTAATTATTACACAGAATATTGAAGTGATCAAGCGGGGGGAAAAGGGGAGTTGGGAAGGGAACAGCTGGGAGGGAGATCTGAAAAGGAAAAAGTTAGACACACACTAATACCTATTTACTTATATTTCAGTAAATTTTCCTTAATGCAAGCAGCAATCTAAGCATGGAGTTTTCATGTAAAACTAGATTCACTTCACAAAATTCTGTGGAATAATATCGCAATTAAACCTCTTGCAATTTGACCTTTTATACTAATTATTCTCCAAATGCTTGATATTTCTTTGCACATAAAACATCTGTACTTTTCTGATAAAACTCTCTCAGAAAAAATAGCACGATTTACATTATCTTCTGTAAATTGTTCACTGTTAGTATCAAAACCTTTAAACTTGTTCACATAGCACGAAACTGTGTTTTGCAAAACACTCTAATTTTGTCTTGTTATAGCTTCATAATCAAGTTACATGTAGAAAACATAAGCAAGAGATTTATCTTGTTTCTGTGCTAAAACAATAACTTTCTATTCGAAATATTATGTTGGGTTTACTTCATACCAAAAACATTGAAGATTTCTAATTCCTTAAATAACATGATATAAAAAACTGAAACAGCGTTTAAATCTTTCTTGCTCTTTAGATTCTGTAAATACAAAAAATAAAAACCTTTTTGTGCATTAAATCGCCTTCATACCTAAAGAGTACGACCTACTCTTAATTATAGGTTCATCTGCAAACTCTGGACCCCAAAGGAAGAAATTCCTCGAAGAAATCCGGTCCAAAACCACCTTCTCAAAGACTGCCGGAGAAGTTACCAACTCAAGAAGCTCCTCCGGAAAGGTCTGCTCCAGCGCGGCACACACAAATCTGCATCAAAGGGTTAAACAGCATACCAAAACACAGAGCCTGCCTGGAATCAACCTCCTTCTCAGAAATCTCCAGAATAGTGAGCACAGATCCTTGGGTGTGGCCACGTACATCAACGTAACCACACCCTCGTAATTTCCCCTGCTTGCGGCGTTGAAATGCGACAGCATGCCAAATTGCACGCATCTCGCGGTACGCGGTTGCCAAAGTGCACGCATCTCGCGTACCCTGCCAAACCTCACTCATCTCGCGTACCCTGCCAAACCTCACTCATCTCGCGGACCATAGGGAATCAATGGAATTTTTCGGGCAAAATACATTTCCAAAGTTTAGCCTGCCCTAGCCCTATAACAAAGCAACCACCAATGTCCAGCAGGGGAAGACCCATGAGCCTTTCCACATAAACGTTTGGGACATGGCCGAAGGCCAAATGGGGCGGGCCCTAGACCGCAAGCGCCCCTGGGCCTGACACTCGCATGCACCATATGGCTGGAACAAAAGATCTCCGATAAAGAGCCCCTTTACGGGTGCCCGTCAGACATTGCAGCGCCAGTCTGACGAGGAGCAGAACCCATATGATGAAGCATGACATCTAGCTTGCTAGGTGTGTGAGGGTTTTAGTTCCAAAAAGGGAATTCCCCCTTTTTTTCCTTTTTTTCCTCTTCTACCCTCTCTACACTCACTTCTCCTCCTCACTCACCTTGGGGAACTTTGTACCCTTCTTGTGTTACTAGTCTCTCGGACACGTACACTGGACCCCGGTAAATATCATCCGCTCTTGGTTCCCCCCCTTTTGTTGATATAGCCATATATATTGTCAAAAGTATGCAAACATGCTGCATTAATGCTAAAAGAAATTTGCTTACCCTTGCCAGGCCTCATTCCATTCGGAAAAAGGAGCTACTTTGACTTTCCTTGGAAATATATCCATAAGTGACATTTGTAAGGCAGCTACATAATTCACTCCTCACACATATTACCAAGCACTAAAAACAGGAAACAAATGTGGGATCACACTGCTTCACCTCCCAGCGGGTTCGCCCCTAAGCATTATGGTGGATGCAGTTCATCAAGCGTGTGTACTTGCACAAAAGTTCTTTCAAGTGTTTCACCAGGTTGGTGCAGATCTATGCTGGCCATCTCTAAACACGTGTTTCTGGATTATTATCCGTCGTCAGTAGAGATTAGGCATGAAAATATTTGGGGTTGGGGAGCAGGCTGCCAAAGTCTTCTCGGGACATAGTACCTCTCCAGGCGCGCAGGTGCCTCGCCACGAGCTCGTAAGCTCAAAGCGGCTCGAGGGAGCCTTTTAAACAGGAAACAAATGTAGGATCACACTGCTTCACCTCCCAGTGGGTTCACCCCTAAGCATTATGGTAGATGCAGTTCCTCAAGCATGTGTACTTGCACAAAAGTTCTTTCAAGTGTTTCACCAGGTTGGTGCAGATCTATGCTGGCCATCTCTAAACACGTGTTTCTGGATTATTATCCGTCGTCAGTAGAGATTAGGCATGAAAATATTTGGGGTTGCGGAGCAGGCTGCCAAAGTCTTCTCGGGACATAGTACCTCTCCAGGCGCGCAGGTGCCTCTCCACGAGCTCGTAAGCTCAAAGCGGCTCGAGGGAGCCTTTTAAACAGGAAACAAATGTGGGATCACACTGCTTCACCTCCCAGTGGGTTCATCCCTAAGCATTATGGTAGATGCAGTTCATCAAGCATGTGTACTTGCACAAAAGTTCTTTCGAGTGTTTCACCAGGTTGGTGCAGATCAATGCTGGCCGTCTCTAAACACGTGTTTCTGGATTATTATCTGTCATCAGTAGAGATTAGGCATGAAAATATTTGGGGTTGCTGAGCAGGCTGCCAAAGTCTTCTCGGGGCACAGTACCTCTCCAGGCGTGTAGGTGCCTCTCCACGAGCTCATCAGCTCAAAGCGGCTCGAGGGAGCCTTTCAAACAGGAAACAAATGCGGGATCACACTGCTTCACCTCCAAGCGGGTTAGCCCCTAAGCACTATGGTGGATGCAGTTCATCAAGCATGTGTACTTGCACAAAAGTTCTTTCGAGTGTTTCACCAGGTTGGTGCAGATCAATGCTGGCCGTCTCTAAACACGTGTTTCTGGATTATTATCTGTCATCAGTAGAGATTAGGCATGAAAATATTTGGGGTTGCTGAGCAGACTGCCAAAGTCTTCTCGGGACACAGTACCTCTCCAGACGCGCAGATGCCTCTCCACGAGCTTGTCAGCTCAAAGCGGCTCGAGGGAGCCTTTTAAACAGGTACTGTGACCTGAGAATACTTTGGCAGCCTGCTCAGCAACCCCAAATATTTGATGCCTAATCTCTACTGATGACGGATAATGATCCAGAAACACGTGTATGGAGATGGCCAGTACAACTTTGTAATTACTCGAGACAATCCTGCAAGCACACACGCTTGGTGAACTGCATTGACCACAATGCTCAAGGGCGACCCACTGGGAGGTGAAGCAGTGTGATCCCACATTGGTTTCCTGTTTTAAAAGGCTCCCTCGAGCCGGTTGAGCTGACTAGCTCGTGGAGAGGCACTTGCGCGCCTTGAGAGGTACTGTGACCTGAGAATACTTTGGCAGCCTGCTCAGCAACCCCAAATATTTGATGCCTAATCTCTACTGACGACGGATAATGATCCAGAAACACGTGTATAGAGATGGCCAGTACAACTTTGTAATTACTAGAGACAATCCTGCAAGCACACACACTTGGTGAACTGCATTGACCACAATGCTCAGAAGCGACCCACTGGGAGGTGAAGCAGTGTGATCCCACATTGGTTTCCTGTTTTTTGGGGACTTTTGTCTCTGCCTTTTTTGAGTCTTTGACTCCTGGTGTTTAGGGATGCCCAGTTTCAAGTCTTGCGAGGTTTGTCCCTTTATGATGTCGGTGATGGACCCACACCATGAGTGTCTCTATTGCCTGGGGTGCGACCACAACCCCACGTCGTGTTCCGACTGCTGGGCCATGGCTCCGAAAACTTTGCGGGAGCGGTCCTGAAAGTTGCTTGAGGCCCGGGCATCGGCTCCGCACCGTTCAAGGTCTCGGTCCCATTGGAGGTCGAGGGACAGAAGTCTTTGCACTCGGGGTCAGGTAAGACGAAGCACAAGAAGTCGAAGAAGCGACGTCGCTCTTTGCCTTCATTTAGCCTGTCATGCGACACGACTGATGGTGCGGGTGGTGCCACCCCCGCGGCTCTGGCAGAGCTGATGCAGTTGCTGACGGCCTACCTGCTTTTTCCAGATCTGACGGCAACTCTAGCCTAGCTGCAGGAGTTCCTGTCAGCCATGGCCTGCTTCTTTGGCCCGTCAGGCACCGCTGGCTCGCCTTTAGGCCCCACGGGTCCGACTGGGGGTCCTCGCCCTTCTTCGTGGATGGCTCTGGCCTCGACGTCGTCGACTGCTCCAGCCCTGACGCCATGAGACCCACATGGATCCATGCATGGATTCCAGCCAATGTTCAGTGACCTCGTACAACCTCCATCGACGCCTATGGCACTGCCGCCGGCATCAGCCGGCTCCCCTGCCGATGTCGCTCCCAGCTTCCACCCTGACATGGAGACGGTGCCGAACCGGTGTTGATCGACGCTGATGGGGAATTTTTATCCTTTTCTCCATCCTCCTCTTTCTTTCCCAACTGCCCAGCAGGTTACGGAGGATGGGGAGGACTGGGAGGGGTCTGAAGACCCTCTTGCAGCCCAATACGAGTTAGACCCAGATTGGGCAGAGGATTTGGAGGACGCCGGTTATCTGGATTTCTCTCCTGAACCTGGCGCACTGTCTCCTTCTACCGTGGCTACGGAGGAGGGGGTACTTATCCAGTTGTGTTGCATAGGACAGCAGAGGCTCTCCACCTCGAGCTTCCTACAGTGGGCATCAGGACTAACCTCCTGACAGAAGTGCTTCGGCTGGCGGCTTCCTCTGCGGAGCCACTGCTGCCCTTTAATGATGCACTTTCGGGCGTTCTTTTGGGCACCTGGTCCAGGCCCAACACAGGGGCTCCTGTGGATAGGAACGTGGGCCGACGCCATCACCCGACCCCGGGCGACTCAATTTTCCTCTCCCAACACTCTACCCTTGAGAGCTTCATTGTTCAAGCCTCTGCGTCTCCGAGCACATACCCTTCCACACCTCCGGACAGGGAATCCAAGAAACTGGAGCAGTTTGGGAAGAAAATTTTCTGTTCAGCCAGTTCAGGGTTGCGGTCTGTGAACACTGCATGCCTCTTGGGCCGTTATTCCCATTCTGTGTGGGATACGGTGTCGCAGGTGCTGCCTCGGTGTCCAGAGGAGGCCCGGACAGTGCTCTCCCAAACTATTGCTGAGGGGAGAGATGTAGCCAAATTCACTATTCATTGTAGCCTTGACATCGCCGACTCACTGGGCAGAGCGATTTCCACGACAGTGGCGCTACGCCGTCACGCCTGGCTGAGGACGACTGGCTTTTCAAGGGATGTCCAGAACACTTGGATGGACATGCCTATTGTTGGCACTCGCCTTCTTGGCGACAAGGCAGATAGTGTGTTGGAGCACTTTAAGGACTTGCGTGCTGCGGCCAAGTCCTTGGGCTTTTCGTCCACACGCACTCCCTTGGCTTCTGATTTTTGCTCCTTTCGTGGCCAAGGAAGGGGCGCCCAAACATGTTAATTTAAGAGCCACATACCTGCGCAGCAACAGTCTCAGCACAGCCGCGGACGTGGGACCCGCCAAGGTGGGTCATGGTGGCAGCAGGCAGGTCAGTCCACCACCTCCCCTGCCACCACTGCCTCCAAACCTTCCTAATCCAGTATTTCAGGCCCATAAAATGCCAGTGGGCGGCAGGATTCACCATGACCTCCCCCACCGGCGCACCATCACTTCGAACAGGTGGGTTTTACAGATAGTCTGAAGGGGCTACTCCTTCCCCTTCGAGACTACCCCTCCAGCCATGCCAACTCAGTACCATAGCATGTCGGGGGATCACTTGGCACTTCTCCAGCAGGAAGTTGTGGCCCTCTTGGCAAGGGGGCCATCGAGCACGTTCCAATGCCAGAAGTAGGTTGTGGTTGTTACTCCCACTACTTCCTTGTTCCAAAGAAGGACAAGGGCCTGCGTCCTATCTTAGACCTTTGGAACGTCAATTGCTTCCTACGGAAGCAGAAGTTCAAGATGCTCACACTTGCTCTGCTTCTAGACCCGCAAGACTGGATGGTAGCGTTAGACTTGCAGGACGCTTACTTTCATATACCCGTCCTGCCGGCCCACCGGCGTTACCTGCGGTTCACGGTAGGCCAGGAGCACTTTCAGTTCACTGTGCTCCCTTTTGGCCTTACCAGGGCCCCTCGGGTGTTCACAAAAGAGATGGCGATGGTCGCCGCTCATCTGCGCGGATTGGGTGTTTCAGTCTTCTCCTATCTCAACAACTGGTTGTTGAAGGCGGGCTCGCCCCAGGCAGTCGTCTCCCACCTCCAGACTACAGCTGACCTCCTGCATTTGCTGGGGTGTGCCGAAGACACACCTGATCACCTCTCAGAAGCTCCTCTTTATCGGAGTAGTTCTGGACACTGCGTAGTTTCGGATCTATCCTCCTGAGCAGCTAGTCCGGGACATTCAGGCTATGATTCCGATCTTTCGGCCCTTATCCTGGGTTTCAGTCAGGATGACCTTGAGGCTGCTGGGCCACTGGCCTCCTGCATCCTGCTGATCAACCATGCCAGATGGCATATGCGGGCTCCTCAGTGGGACTTGAAGTTCCAGTAGTCGCAGCACCAGGGGAACCTGTCCGAGTACATGCAGATCTCGGAGGGCACTACACCGCAGTGGTGGCCCACAAATTAGCATTGGGTCAGCGACAGATCCCTCTCCCTTCCCCAACCGGAGCACACAGTGGTGACGGATGTGTCCCTCCTGGGATGGGGCTGCCACATGGGAGAGGTGGAGATCAGAGGCCTCTGGTCTCCGGCGGAGTCCAGGCTCCATTTCAACCTTCTGGAGCACCGGGCGATCCTACTTGCACTGAAGGCATTCCTTCCCTGTGTCACAGGGAAAGTAGCGCAGGTGTTCACAGACAACACCACCACCATGTGGTATTGCAACAAGCCAGGCGGGGTGAGGTCATGGACCCTTTTTTGTCAGGAGGCTCTGCGCCTCTGGACGTGGCTGGAACACCAGGGCATTTTCCTGGTGGTTCAACACTGGCGGGTTCTTTGAACGCCAGGGTGGACAATCTCAGCCACAGGTGCATGATGGATCACGAATGGTGTCTTCACTCGGAGGTGGCGCAAGGTCTCTTTCAACAGTGGGGAGAGCCTTGGTTAGATCTATTCGCCACCGAAGTGAACCCGCAATGTCAGCAGTTCTGCGCTCTGGAATTTCCAAGGTGGCACTCGCTCGATAACGCTTTTCATCGTTAGTGGAGTTGCGGTCTAATGTACTCCTTTCCGTCTATACCACTTCTACCCAGGGTGCTGAAGAAGATCAGGCGCGACCGGGCCCAAGTCATTCTTATGGCTCCAGACTGGACTCGAGGAGTTTGGAATCCCAAGCTACTAAGTATGAGCATGGATCCCCTGATCCGATTGCCTCTTCGGGAGGATCTTCTGTTGCAGCAGCAGGGGACTTCCTGCACCCGAACCTGTCCAGCCTCCACCTCCTTGCGTAAAGATTTAGCGGCGACAGTTGATTCCATATGACTTGCCTCCTGAAGTCTGTGATATCATTCTGGCAGCAAGGCATCCATCCACTAAATCGGTATACGCCTGCAGGTGGAACAAATTTGTGGCATGGTGCACAGCAAAGGCTGTGGATCCCCTTTCTGCCCCTCTTTCAGAAGTCCTTTTGTTCCTTTTTTCGTTAGCCCAGCAGGGCTCTTTTCTGGGCACTATTAAGGGCTACCTTGCTACAATTTCAGCCTTTTTCAGGCTCCCTAATCAGCCCTCTCTTTTCACGTCCCCAGTTGTAAATAGATTTCTCAAAGGCATTACTCACCTTTTCCCTCCTATTCCATTTGTGATGCAGCAGTGGGACTTGTATCTGGTTCTTACTTATTTGATGTGCGCTCCTTTTGAGCTCCTTCGCAACTGTCCTCTTCATTTACTGTCTTTAAAGACTGCTTTCCTGGTTGCCATCACCTCCGTTAGGCAGGTGAGTGAGCTCCAGGCGCTTTCCTGTAAACCTCCTTTTCTCTCTGTTCATCCGGACAAATTTGTGCTCCGCACTCGTCCTTCATTCTTGCCAAAGGTTGTTACTGCCTTCCACATCGGGCAAACTATCACCCTGCCCACTTTCTTTCTGCCTCTGCACCCTCCTAAAGCAGCAGAGAGGCTCCACCGTCTGGACCCAAAACGTGCGCTCTCATTTTACCTGAATCGCACACAGCAGTTCCGGGTGTATAACCAGCTCTTTGTTGGCTACGTAGGCGCCAAGAAAGGCCGGGCTGTACACAATAGGACTATCACCTGCTGGGTCGTCTTGTGTATAAAAGCCTGTTATTCTCTGGCTAAATGGGAACCTCTGGTGGGGCTGCGCGCCCATTCTACCAGGGCGACAGCCGCTACTACTGCATTGGGACGAGGTGTCCCCCTGCAAGAAATCTGTCAGAAAAACACGTGGGCCTGGCTGCACACTTTTACTAAGCATTATATGCCTTGACAGCCAAGTCCGGAAAGACGGCTTCTTTGGACGTTCTGTTCTCTGTGACTTTCTGGTGTGATCTTCGTTCGCATACCCACCACCGGGGTTGGTATTGCTTGGGTATCTATTCTAAGGTGAGGAATCTATCACTAACGGCTCTCTTTCAGATGCACAAGTTACTTACCTTCGGTAACGATATATCTGTAAGAGACATTAGTAAGTGATGGATTCCTTACCGCCCCACCCATACTCCCCATTCTGCAAACTGATTTCTATGGTTAAGGTCATCCCTTTCAGGGCCCTAGTTTCAATGCACCAGTGGGGAGTGGTGCACAGACATAATATCGACTCCAAAATATCGTTTGGACATAATATCGAGTAGTAAATATAGACTGGACAAAATATCGACAGGACAGAATATAGATAACCAAAATATTGTTTTTAAGGTAAGTGATTTAATATCGACTGTTAAAAATATAGAAAGTTAAAATATCGAAGTATATAATATAGATAGTTAAAAATCGATTTTTTAATATCTAATTTTTTATAGTGTATTTATATGTTATAATATGTGTTTAAAGTGTGTATTTATGTTATAAGGAATTTTAATTAATGAATTTAGTTTTTATAATTATTGCGTAATTTAATTCTGTAGCGGGTTGTGGGTTTATAGGGGAATAGGGTGGGAAGTAATTTAATTATAATTAATTAAATATGTAAATGTATTTATTGATAGTAATTTTTAATTAATTGTTAATTAATTAATATTTGTTAAATTAAATTTTAATTGGTAATTAATTTTAATTAATTGATTAATTGGTAATTATGTAAATTTTACTAATTTATTTTCTGTAGCGGGTTGTGGTTTATAGGGGAATTGGGTGGGAAGTAATGAAATTATAATTAATTAAATATGTAAAATTATTTATTGGTATTTATGTAGAATTAATTATTAATTAAGTATTTATGGGTAATTATAAAAAATGTATTTGCCAATTAATTTAATTTAATTGATTAATTGTTAATTATGTTACTTTTAATAATTTATTTTCTGTAGCGGGTTGTGGGTTTATAGGGGAATAGGGTGGGAAGTAATTTATTAATAATTAATTAAATAATTAAATTTATTTAATTGGAAATAATTGTTAAATAATTTTTAATTATTAAATAATTAATTGTTATTTTTTAATTAATTTGAATTAATAGGTGATCAATCAAAATAATCATTGTTAATTAGTAATTGTACTATATAAATTATTATATTATATAAAATTTTTCATCATTTTTAATTAATTATTAATAGATAATCATTATTTAATTTTTAAATAATATATGAAGTATTTACTTTCCCTAATGTTGTATTCTCTGGAGTGGGATTAGTAATTTTAACCCTTACGCTATCCAACGTTTTCTCTAGTGTTGCACCCACTGGAGTGGGAATAGTAATTTTAACCCCTACGCTGTCAGTGTCCGTCACGCCTCGAGGTAATGACAGGTACGGAACGGGTGAAAAACTACATATCCCATGATGCTCAGCGGCGAGGAGGCGGGGTATAAGTAGACTCCATTTCCTGTAGCCGGTGTCGGATATTTTGGTTCGTGGTTCCTGGCGTTCCTGTTGACCGTGCGGAGAGGTGTTTTCCCTTTGCTCCTGTTAACCTTGTATTTCGGACGCATTCAGTTGCGTGCATTTCCGGCTTTGTTGCTTCAGTTCTGTCCTCCGTTGGAGAGCCTTGTCTTTGGCTATTGCGGAGGACAGCCTTTATTTTGCCAAGTTGTGGTTCTTGTTTCCTCCGTTGGCGAGCCTTTTTGCTACGGCTATTGCGGAGGAAAGTCGTTTGATTTCACGTTATTTCCTGACATTGTGCCCTTCCGTTTCCTCCGTTGGCGAGCCGTTTTGCTACGGCTATTGCGGAGGAAACAGTCGTTTGATTTCACGTTATTTCCTGACATAAATCCTCTGTTGGAAAGCCTTCTTGCACCGGCTATTGCAGAGGATTTGCTTTATTTAGTCCCAGGGTGGGACGAAGAGTTTGTTTCTTCACCTGAAAGCACTTTCATTCAGGTAACCTTGTTCTCCTTTATTTTGGGTGACGTAACCCTTATTTAGTTTTTGGGAGTTACTGTGTACTACGCTGCATTCCTCAAGAACCTTGTCTATGTTTCTTCAGGACGCTGATGAGCAAAGATTAGGGTATTTAGTGTCATTCCTTACTAATATAGGTTTTGCCATTTCAGGGGTCTCATGGGCTGTTTCACTAGTTAGTTTTGTGCTTACAGGGGAAGGCAATCACAGGCTGAATTTACGTACCCTCAGTGGAAGAGAAGCATCTCCTGAGTTAGTGTTGTCAGCATTCCCGTTACAGGTATAGCACCGTATAGCCTGGTTGGTAACCTTAGTAAAGAGAAACCCTTCCTGAGAATTGATACCAATCAATTGTTTGTTTGTTTTCTGTCTTCACAGCTCTCCCTCCCTGCAGTCCCCTTCCTTTCCTTCCTGTTTATTATTTTGCCCTCACCTGATCCTTCTCTAGCCCACGGCTATAACAGCATTCGGGGCTTGGAGAGATCTGGAGGTGGCCTACTTGTACCACAAGCTGATCCTGAGGACGGAGAGGATAACAGAATATCCGACCCAAGTAAAATATTCCTCCCGATCAGTTTAGGGTAATGGCTACTCTGGACGAGGTGATGGCTGCTTTAGTCGTGGTGCAATCTGAGTTGATAGCCTCCAGACAAGAAAGCACTGAATTACGGAACTGGTTAGATAACATCCAGAAAAACCCTTTTAGTGCTGGGGCTTCAGGGTCTGGTACAGCCGGTTCAGTGGTGGTGGAGATCCCCCCTAGCATTCCGTTAGCACATCCAGAACGATTTAACGGAGATGCTGGATCCGTGCAAGTGTTTTTGACGCAAGCCATGATGCATTTTTCATGCAAACCCCGGTCATTCCCCACCAATCAGTCAAAGGTTGCGTTCGTCATTTCGTATTTAGTGGGGGATGCGGCACAATGGGCGGTTCCAATGGTCCAGAGAAACGACCCAATGTTACATGACTGGGACGCATTCCAAGCCGAGTTCACGAAAGTATTCGATAGGAGAGCAGATACGTATACGGCAGATAAAGAACTATTAGGCCTCCGCCAGGGGACTCAAGATCTGGTAACTTATTTGAATCACTTCAGACGTTTAGTTGCTGAAACTAAATGGCCAGAAGCCAAACAAGCATCAATCTTTCATCAGGGTTTAACCGAAGAAATGCAAGACATCATAGCTCAAATAGACCCCCAACCGGTGTCATGTGAGGATTTGATTAATTTGGTATTACGATTAGACCATAGGATGAAGAATCGTAGAGGCGGTAGCGGAGCTAAGAACCGGAAAATACCCTCTTCTGTGGCGGTAAAGGCCCCTGACAGTTCGGTA
Organism: Lissotriton vulgaris; assembly: GCF_964263255.1. Classification (NCBI taxonomy): domain Eukaryota; kingdom Metazoa; phylum Chordata; class Amphibia; order Caudata; family Salamandridae; genus Lissotriton; species Lissotriton vulgaris. The sequence continues at coordinate 409,450,443 of NC_141699.1, read as the reverse complement.
TCTCACACCTCTGAGCCTATGGAAATAGGAGCTGTCCGTGCGGCCTTGACCGCCACCGAGAAGGAACAGAGGCGCACGTTGGGTCTTTGTCTTTACTGTGGCAAAAAAGGCCATTTTGTTAGAGAGTGCCCTGTCAAACCCAAATTTTCCAAATTCCGCTTGAATAGGGGGGTGTCAACGGCCACAGAGAAACCGGCGGAAAACTGAAGGGCTCTGGGGGTGATGAAGGGGTTCCCTGGAGTCATGTTATCATCCCTTCTATGCTGAGTACGGTAGTGGGAGCACAACATTTATTCATCAAGATAATATTGATGATAGGTATGCTGGAGGTGCATACACAAGCTATGGTGGATTCCGGGGCTACGGGTTTCTTTATGGACATGAAGGAAGCAGAAAGATTAGGCATTCCTCTGATCCCTAAAGAAGATGGTACGGATGTGTTTGCAGTAGATGGCAGGAAACTGAATACCGGGCCCATAAGTTATCAAACAGCTCTGACAGAGATGAGGTTTGGGTATCACAGAGAAAGAGTTTCTTTCAGCATAATTAAGGCACCGCAGTATGGGGTGATCTTAGGCATTCCTTGGCTGAAACGACACAACCCTGACATCAATTGGGAAACAGACACAATATTGATGAATTCCACATATTGCGAGGAGCATTGTTTTAAATACGCACAGTGTCCTTCGTTTGCTTTGGCATGTGGGGATCGAATAGCCACGGCCGCAGAAAAGGCAGTAACTCTTCCAGTGGTATATCAGGACTTTGAAGGGGTATTTGATGAAGTAAGGGCTGAAGAATTACCCCCACATAGGCCATACGATTGCCAGATCGAGTTGGTTCCTGGAGCAGTGATTCCCAAGGGCAGGCTGTATGCGTTGACGGAGCCAGAAAACGCTTACTCAAGAACATATTTAGACAAATTGTTAGAAATAGGGTTCATACGCCCTTCACGATCACCAGCAGCATCCCCTTTGTTTTTCATCCCTAAGGCCAATGGAGATTTAAGAGCCTGTGTAGACTTTCGAGCCCTCAACGCGGTAACAATAAAGAACAGGTACCCTTTACCTTTAATTAACGTATTACTGGAACAGGTGAAAAAGGCCAAGGTATTCACCAAGTTAGACTTGAAAGGAGCATATCATCTGGTGAGAATGAGAGCAGGGGATGAATGGAAGACGGCCTTCCAGACCAGGTATGGGTTGTTCGAATACCTGGTCATGCCTTTCGGGCTATGCAATGCCCCTGCTGCATTTCAGTTTTTCCTTAACGATGTGTTGAGGGAAATACTGGACAGACACGCCATAGTGTACATAGATGATATACTCATCTATTCTGAGTCGGAGGACATGCACGTACAGCATGTCAAATCTGTCCTGAGGATCCTACAGAAAATAAAACAAAAAAGGGAGGGAGAGAAGGAGGTTAAACCAAACCAGGTCGGCCTCCAGTCAGTATATGCAATACAGGAACCCTATGTGAAGGGTCCAGAGACCTGGTAGGTGTTGTATGGTTACTGCTTAATAAGTCCGTGTGTACCAAAATTATGTAAGAAAGAAAAATTTCTTTCTAGAGTCCCCTCACTCACCGGGGTTGCCCCACGGTGACATGCTTCATCATTGGGGCCATCCCAGTTCTCTACGAAAAGGGGCGTGCTGCGACAAGGCGACTACGCTGGAGCACTGGTTTTGTGAGATGACTATGTGTGGTGCAAGTGTGGTGATGGTGGAGTGGGTGTGGAATTAAAAATACCGTGCTAGTGGGCCTCAACAATTTATTTTGCTCCTAGTGTGGTATAAGAATTAAAAAGGGGTAACACTGTGTTCTAACTTTTACTGCGCTAGATCAGTGTTATGGTCAACATGTTTCAAGCTCCCCCAAGCTTTTCTTCAGGACCATACAGGGTCCAGCCCTGTATTGCCACTCCTGTTTTTCAAATGAAAAAAAATGAAAAAAAGTGTTGCTAAAAACTACTTATCAACATTAACCGCTGTTGTTAATAAAACATGCGTGTTGTTGTACATACGTTTTGTATTCTACTTGGAATTCTGTAAAAGAGAATAACATTTGTTAAATGATGGACAACCCCTTCAGAGAAGGGGAACAACTCACATGCATCTCACTCCATCTAGGGCGTGGGTGTGCCCTTGGCATCATACTGATGCGTGCTGGTTGTCAAAACGGTGTGGAAAAATAAATCACTGTGAATCAAGTGGTTTAGTGGTTTCACACACAAACATTTAGACTTACTGTGACTATTGACAAGACACACAACATATACACACGGAATAGAAACATGGCAGATGGTCATATTTACATAAAACAGTGTTAGATTACACCCCATGGTCTTAGGCAAGGGCAGGAACGCCTCGTGGAAACATTGCTGAAAAGGAGTTTCAAGATTAAAGTTAGAAGGCTCCTTCTCTGTTGCCCATTAAAAAGTGCCGGTATCTTTGCAATCTAGCGTCGTATTAAAACTTACTTCCTATCGGCAGACCCGCTCGGTACTACCTGATGCTTCCTCACCCGACCGCATACTGATGTGAAGCGGAGCTCGGGGTGTATTTAAAACGCGCGAGCTTCCGGGTTGTCAGGAAAATGTCAACTAGAGCGCTCGCTGGGGCGGCCATCTTGGTACTATGCTATCGCGCTCGGCGCGAGTGCTGGAAAATAATAGTGATTACTCCTGAATTGTGCCGAATTTGGAGATAAGAAATAATTTAGAGTGATGCTAGAAATGGGGGCATCGTAAATAACTAATTAAGAACACAGGTTTTTTCGGATGGATCAAGGTTTTTTTCAATGCTGATTGTGTAATGAGGCTAATCAAGTCTTTTAGAGAAACGGGTTTTCGGCATTGGGTAGATAGAACGGTTAGTGTCTATCATTTCTGGGATTATAGTGAAGGGTGTTAAATTCTTATGGAACTTGGATCTGTTTATATTATTCTAGGGGCAATATTTCATAGTGATGATTCAGTTTCATACAGATAGCTTAGGGGCGAAAGGCCCCCCATGGGATTTCATCATTCAGACCTTGGGTGTCCGTATGTAGGCGAAACACCCATCTTTGTTCCTTCTCATGGAGGATTCGTTCCTGATTGTCTTTGTTTTTTTTTTTTTGTTTTTTTTTTTTTTTTAGAAACAGTTAAAAACAAAGACAATCAGGAACGAATCCTCCATGAGAAGGAACAAAGATGGGTGTTTCGCCTACATACGGACACCCAAGGTCTGAATGATGAAATCCCATGGGGGGCCTTTCGCCCCTAAGCTATCTGTATGAAACTGAATCATCACTATAAAATATTGCCCCTAGAATAATATAAACAGATCCAAGTTCCATAAGAATTTAACACCCTTCACTATAATCCCAGAAATGATAGACACTAACCGTTCTATCTACCCAATGCCGAAAACCCGTTTCTCTAAAAGACTTGATTAGCCTCATTACACAATCAGCATTGAAAAAAACCTTCATCCATCCGAAAAAACCTGTGTTCTTAATTAGTTATTTACGATGCCCCCATTTCTAGCATCACTCTAAATTATTTCTTATCTCCAAATTCGGCACAATTCAGGAGTAATCACTATTATTTTCCAGCACTCGCGCCGAGCGCGATAGCATAGTACCAAGATGGCCGCCCCAGCGAGCGCTCTAGTTGACATTTTCCTGACAACCCGGAAGCTCGCGCGTTTTAAATACACCGCGAGCCCCGCTTCACATCAGTATGCGGTCGGGTGAGGAAGCATCAGGTAGTACCGAGCGGGTCTGCCGATAGGAAGTAAGTTTTAATACGACGCTAGATTGCAAAGATACCGGCACTTTTTAATGGGCAACAGAGAAGGAGCCTTCTAACTTTAATCTTGAAACTCCTTTTCAGCAATGTTTCCACGAGGCGTTCCTGCCCTTGCCTAAGACCATGGGGTGTAATCTAACACTCTTTTATGTAAATATGACCATCTGCCATGTTTCTATTCCGTGTGTATATGTTGTGTGTCTTGTCAATAGTCACAGTAAGTCTAAATGTTTGTGTGTGAAACCACTAAACCACTTGATTCACAGTGATTTATTTTTCCACACCGTTTTGACAACCAGCACGCATCAGTATGATGCCAAGGGCACACCCACGCCCTAGATGGAGTGAGATGCATGTGAGTTGTTCCCCTTCTCTGAAGGGGTTGTCCATCATTTAACAAATGTTATTCTCTTTTACAGAATTCCAAGTAGAATACAAAACGTATGTACAACAACACGCATGTTTTATTAACAACAGCGGTTAATGTTGATAAGTAGTTTTTAGCAACACTTTTTTTCATTTTTTTTCATTTGAAAAACAGGAGTGGCAATACAGGGCTGGACCCTGTATGGTCCTGAAGAAAAGCTTGGGGGAGCTTGAAACATGTTGACCATAACACTGATCTAGCTCAGTAAAAGTTAGAACACAGTGTTACCCCTTTTTAATTCTTATACCACACTAGGAGCAAAATAAATTGTTGAGGCCCACTAGCACGGTATTTTTAATTCCACACCCACTCCACCATCACCACACTTGCACCACACATAGTCATCTCACAAAACCAGTGCTCCAGCGTAGTCGCCTTGTCGCAGCACGCCCCTTTTCGTAGAGAACTGGGATGGCCCCAATGATGAAGCATGTCACTGTGGGGCAACCCCGGTGAGTGAGGGGACTCTAGAAAGAAATTTTTCTTTCTTACATAAGTTTGGTACACACTGACTTATTAAGCAGTAACCATACAACACCTACCAGGTCTCTGGACCCTTCACATAGGGTTCCTGTATTGCATATACTGACTGGAGGCCGACCTGGTTTGGTTTAACCTCCTTCTCTCCCTCCCTTTTTTGTTTATGCATCAAGCAGCCACGGGCTGCGGGAGTTTTTCTGTCAAAAAGGTCAACTAAATGGTACACACCAGGTTGATCTAGTGACTAAAAAACATCACACACACAAAGAAACTCACGAGAAAACCATGGCACAGAACACAGGACTATCCTTCTCGGAGGATGAAGTAGATAGAGCCATTGCCTCCATGCTACCACATGCAGGAGCACCCACAGGAGAAAACAGTGATGCGAGCCAATGTTGGGACGAACTGACTGAACTAAAGAAAACTCAGATAAAAACATTGATTCATGGCGTCATGATGGCGGAATACCTACAAGCTAACTCAGCACCAAGAGGCCTCATAGTTAGGAATGAACCATGTATATTCCAGCATGACAAACAATTCAAACTGGACTGGTCCCAAATATCCTGGCACTGTACCAGAGACTGGCTGGTCTTGATCATTAAAACCGCGACCAGATTAGTAGACTCCCTGAAGGAAGAGATAAATTCCATGGAGATACGCCTCAAGTCTTTTCAAACCCCAGCTGAACTAACAAAAAGACTGAATGAGCTAAACAAAACGATGTCCGAATTTGAAATCAGCCTAAAAGATTCAAAATACATCAAATTATCTAAGGATAAAAAAGCATTTTCCCACGAAAAAGTATACCCTTACATTAGGGACGATTACAGAACCAGCACCAGAAACCCCGGGTACAACACTGACAGTGATGGCTCTGACACAGGATCAAATAGCTCTGGGGGATCAAGTAATTACAACACCACCCCCACCAGAAGACCCAGAAGAGGAAGAGGCAATACAAGGGGTTATAGAGGCAACCAAGCACCAATGTGGCCAATGTACCAAGACCCATATAATTATTGCCCTCCGCCCCCACCTTTCTTTTATGGCCCACCACTATACAACCAACCCAACTATCAAAATTGGGGAAATGATCAAGGAAACCAAGGCAACCAAAGGAAACCTTTTTTAGGGAGAGGCCGCCAGGCTCAAAGAGCAAAAAACAAACCCAGCCAGGGAGTACAATGGGCCGAACCAGTGGTGACAACAACACGTCACACACGGAGCAAAGGCCCCCCGGAACCGACCACGAGCACCAGCTCGATTTAGTAGTAAATTTATCATCATTAAATCTCACAGCCATACAGATCCAAGTGCTTAACAAAGGCTTAGGATTTGTACCCACACTACAAACAGACAAGTTCAAACTATGCTGTGAACTGAAAGAGTTCCTGAGAAAAGTCAAATTGCAAGTATTTTTTCAAGACAAAGAACCCACAGAACAAACAAAGAGTGACACAGGACTACATAAAAAATCAAACTTTGTCCCTCCATCACACAGCCTACCTGTGGAAGTACTAACTTTTGAAAAAGCGGTCATGAGAGAGGTTCAGGAGTTGGACCCACGAAGTATCAGAGTATTTCATAATACTAGCAAAGCTGAACAATCAGCATTGCAGGAATTGTCAAAAAACAACCTCATTACTATAAAACCAGCCGACAAAGGCGGCGCGATCGTGCTACAAAACACCACGGATTACAGGAATGAATGCCTCCGTTTATTAGGGGACACAAGGAACTACGCCAAACTGGAGGAAGACCCAACGGAACGATTAAGAATCTCAATTGCATACCTAACAGAGGAATGTCAAGCCAACGATTGGCTTAGTAAAAAAGAAATTGAGTTCCTAACAAACAAGAAGCCAGTAATACCATACTTTTATACCATCCCCAAAATACACAGGAGACTAGACAACCCACCAGGGAGGCCTATAGTCTCGGGGATAGGCTCAATCTTAGAGCCTCTTTCACAATTCGCAGATGCCTTTCTCAGACCCCTAGTACAGAAAACGGACACCTATCTAAGGGACACCAAGGACGTACTGTGCCTATTACAAGACCTAACTTTCGACGCAACATCCAGTCTTTTGATAAGTCTGGATGTCGAAAGTTTATATACCAGCTTGCCACACAGAGAGACCTTACAGATTCTGGAGGAAGTACTGTACGAGAGTGAGTGGGAATTCCACACCCCTCGCCATGTAGTACTAGAATGCTGCCAATTGGCACTGTGTGAAAACTTCTTCCGTTTTGAATCAACCCTATATAAACAACAACATGGGACCAGTATGGGCAGTACATTTGCGCCGAGCATAGCCGGATTGTACGTCCATCAACTGGAGAAAAACAAAATACTGAATGAGAGGAATCCACACAGACACCAGATCCTACATTGGAAACGCTATATCGACGACGTTCTGTTGATATGGCAAGGCACAGAGGAAGAAGCACAGACCTTCTTAACTTGGCTCAACACACAGGATCCCTTCCTGAAATTCACCTGCTCCATGAGCAAGACCGATCTAGTTTTCTTGGATCTGAACATTCATGCTGAGTCAGGCAGACTGATGACAACAATCCATTTTAAAGAGACAGCAAGAAACTGCCTCTTGACTTTTGACAGTTTCCACCCTCGCCACCTCAAACAAAACCTCCCCTTTCGGCAATTCCTGCGTTTACGCAGGAATTGTAGCAAAAAGTCTGACTACTTAGCCCAAGCGGAGGACTTGAGCAACAAGCTGAGAAACAGGAAATACCCGAACAAACTAATCAAAGAGGCTAAAAAACGGGCGGCAAATAACAATAGGGAAGCACTATTGGAACCTAAAGAAAGAACACAACCTGAAAACAAAAAAACAATTTGTATCACTACGTACAACCAAGTCTCTGACAATGTGTCCAAAATAATCAAGAAACATTGGCCAATACTTAACAGCGGTGGCCTAAACATACCTACCCCAATGTTCAGTCATAGGCGGGGGAAAAATTTGAAAGATTATTTGGTGCATACCATCCCACATCAATAATCCAGACAGTGAGATCACAACCACTACCTGATGGTCATTTCCCATGTAACAACTGTAGTGTTTGCCATCTAACTTCCCCAACCAAAACCATAACTTTTAACAACACTACCAAATGGGATTTGAAGGGATTTTCCAATTGTAACACCAGTGGAGTTGTGTACCTGATAACCTGCACATGCAGCCTACATTATGTAGGTATGACCACCAGAAAGGTCAGCACGCGCATAGTAGAGCACAGAAGCAACATCAGGTGCAAACGAGCTACAACGAGAATGACCACCCACTTCATCGAACAGAACCATACACCCAATGACCTAACCTGGGTGGTCATAGAAACAGTTAAAAACAAAGACAATCAGGAACGAATCCTCCATGAGAAGGAACAAAGATGGGTGTTTCGCCTACATACGGACACCCAAGGTCTGAATGATGAAATCCCATGGGGGGCCTTTCGCCCCTAAGCTATCTGTATGAAACTGAATCATCACTATGAAATATTGCCCCTAGAATAATATAAACAGATCCAAGTTCCATAAGAATTTAACACCCTTCACTATAATCCCAGAAATGATAGACACTAACCGTTCTATCTACCCAATGCCGAAAACCCGTTTCTCTAAAAGACTTGATTAGCCTCATTACACAATCAGCATTGAAAAAAACCTTCATCCATCCGAAAAAACCTGTGTTCTTAATTAGTTATTTACGATGCCCCCATTTCTAGCATCACTCTAAATTATTTCTTATCTCCAAATTCGGCACAATTCAGGAGTAATCACTATTATTTTCCAGCACTCGCGCCGAGCGCGATAGCATAGTACCAAGATGGCCGCCCCAGCGAGCGCTCTAGTTGACATTTTCCTGACAACCCGGAAGCTCGCGCGTTTTAAATACACCGCGAGCCCCGCTTCACATCAGTATGCGGTCGGGTGAGGAAGCATCAGGTAGTACCGAGCGGGTCTGCCGATAGGAAGTAAGTTTTAATACGACGCTAGATTGCAAAAATACCGGCACTTTTTAATGGGCAACAGAGAAGGAGCCTTCTAACTTTAATCTTGAAACTCCTTTTCAGCAATGTTTCCACGAGGCGTTCCTGCCCTTGCCTAAGACCATGGGGTGTAATCTAACACTCTTTTATGTAAATATGACCATCTGCCATGTTTCTATTCCGTGTGTATATGTTGTGTGTCTTGTCAATAGTCACAGTAAGTCTAAATGTTTGTGTGTGAAACCACTAAACCACTTGATTCACAGTGATTTATTTTTCCACACCGTTTTGACAACCAGCACGCATCAGTATGATGCCAAGGGCACACCCACGCCCTAGATGGAGTGAGATGCATGTGAGTTGTTCCCCTTCTCTGAAGGGGTTGTCCATCATTTAACAAATGTTATTCTCTTTTACAGAATTCCAAGTAGAATACAAAACGTATGTACAACAACACGCATGTTTTATTAACAACAGCGGTTAATGTTGATAAGTAGTTTTTAGCAACACTTTTTTTCATTTTTTTTTCATTTGAAAAACAGGAGTGGCAATACAGGGCTGGACCCTGTATGGTCCTGAAGAAAAGCTTGGGGGAGCTTGAAACATGTTGACCATAACACTGATCTAGCTCAGTAAAAGTTAGAACACAGTGTTACCCCTTTTTAATTCTTATACCACACTAGGAGCAAAATAAATTGTTGAGGCCCACTAGCACGGTATTTTTAATTCCACACCCACTCCACCATCACCACACTTGCACCACACATAGTCATCTCACAAAACCAGTGCTCCAGCGTAGTCGCCTTGTCGCAGCACGCCCCTTTTCGTAGAGAACTGGGATAGCCCCAATGATGAAGCATGTCACCGTGGGGCAACCCCGGTGAGTGAGGGGACTCTAGAAAGAAATTTTTCTTTCTTACATAATTTTGGTACACACTGACTTATTAAGCAGTAACCATACAACACCTACCAGGTCTCTGGACCCTTCACATAGGGTTCCTGTATTGCAGATCCTACAGAAAAACCATCTCTACTGCAAATTGTCCAAATGTGACTTTCACGTCACTACCGTAGAATTCTTGGGGGTTATGCTTACCCCTCAGGGGCAGGAAATGGCGGAGAGGAAGATTCAAGCAGTGCGAGATTGGCCGATTCCTCGAAACATCAAGGATGTTCAATGCTTCCTGGGATTCGCCAATTTCTACAGACGTTTTATTAACCAGTTCTCGAAGGTGGTGACTCCCATAACCAGACTGCTGAAAAAAGACCAAAGGTTTGGGTGGGATGAGAAAGCCCAGGAGGCGTTTGTAACACTAAAGGAAGCATTTGTCACCGCTCCAATATTGACGCACCCCAATTCTGATGTCCCATTTATAGTCGAGGCAGACGCTTCAGAGGTTGCTATCGGAGCCATTCTTTCGCAAAGAAATGAAAACACAGGACAATTACATCCCGTGGCTTTTATGTCACGGAAACTTACGGGGGCCGAACTTAACTACTGCATTGCCGAAAAAGAACTCTTGGCTATAAAACATGCATTCACAGAATGGAGGCATTTCCTCATGGGGGCGAAGCATGTGGTGACGGTTTATACCGATCACCGTAATCTGCAGTTTATGTCAGCGGCCAGACATCTAACCCCTAGACAATTGAGGTGGATGCTTTTCTTTTCAGAGTTTAATTTTGTTATTACTTTCAGGCCTGGAGCGGACACTAGAAAGGCGGATGCCTTGTCCCGTCAAACATCCACAAAGTCCACGGAAGCCAGGACAGAAACCCCTATAGTAAACCCTGTCAATGTGGTCTGTGGCATCCAACCTGATGCCTTTTTGCAGGGCATACGATATGGGATACGAACGGACCAGTGGAAGAGATGGTTACAGACACATCCTGAATGGCACATACAACATGGCTTTCCGATCAAACAAGGGCGGATGCTGGTGCCTACTGAATCATTGAGGAAACAAATGTTCTCTTGGTGTCACACTTCACCCAGTGCTGGACACGTTGGGGTTGATAAGACTATGGATCTAATTCAACGTAGATGTTGGTGGCCCACGATAAGAGAAGATGTAATGAGATGGGTGACAGAGTGTGATGTTTGTGCCCGCGCCAAGTCCGATCACCGTCGTCCTGCAGGGCTTCTTCAGCCCATGCCTACCCCTTCTACTCCATGGGAACGTATCTCATTAGACTTTGTGGTAGGTCTACCCAGAGATCAGGGTTGTACAACTGTGTTGGTAGTCATTGATTATCTGACTAAGATGGGGCATTTCATTCCGTGTCCTCAGGTGCCTACAGCAGGTCAGTTGGCACAGCTTCTCATGGTCCATATTGTGCGTCTGCATGGCTTACCCAATGTCATAGTGTCTGACAGGGGCTCTCAATTTACTGCAAGGTTTTGGAAGGCATGGTGCTCCTCTCTTCATATTGAAACAGCTCTGTCCACGAGCTTCCATCCGCAAACTGATGGTCAGACGGAGCGTCTCAACCAGACATTGAAGCAATTCTTGCGATGCTATGTGTCTCAGGGAAAGAATAACTGGGTGGAGCATCTTTGGCTTGCGGAAGTGGCATACAACAATGCGACACATTCTGCCACGAGAGTATCACCTTTTTTTTGTACTTATGGTCATCATCCCCGGTTTCTTCCATTTGTACAGCCTTACACTGAGGAGACGGTGCCTGAAGCAGCCAGGAGGGTTTCCCAACTAAAGATGGTATTAGAGCGTGTGCAGGACTCCCTGAAAGCATCTAAGGTGGCATATAAGAAAACGGCTGACAAAAAACGTCGTCAAGGTCCTGTGTATCAGGTGGGGGACTGGGTATGGCTATCCACCCGGAACTTCAGGTTCAGGCGCTACAGCGTGTTTAACCCTCACTTCATTGGCCCGTTTCGTGTGGTGCAGCGCATCAATCAGGTGGCGGTGAAGTTGCTGTTACCGAGACATCTGCGTATACATCCCGTTTTCCATGTGTCCCTGCTCAAGCCTGCAGCTGCGGCGGTGCGACGTCTCCCTCCCCCTCTGGTGGTCCCTGATGTCCTGGAGAAAGAAGTGGAGGGTATTCTGGACTCGAGGTGGCGGGCCGTGGCCTTCGGTATCTGGTGGCATGGAAGGGATACGGTTCCGAAGAGAACATGTGGGGGCCTGCATCTGGTGTTCATGCTCCTCGTCTGGTGCCCGCTTATCATCGCCGATTTCCTGAGCGCCCTGCCCCTCTTCGGCGCTTTAGGTGAGGGGGGGGGGGGGATATACTGTCAGTGTCCGTCACGCCTCGAGGTAATGACAGGTACGGAACGGGTGAAAAACTACATATCCCATGATGCTCAGCGGCGAGGAGGCGGGGTATAAGTAGACTCCATTTCCTGTAGCCGGTGTCGGATATTTTGGTTCGTGGTTCCTGGCGTTCCTGTTGACCGTGCGGAGAGGTGTTTTCCCTTTGCTCCTGTTAACCTTGTATTTCGGACGCATTCAGTTGCGTGCATTTCCGGCTTTGTTGCTTCAGTTCTGTCCTCCGTTGGAGAGCCTTGTCTTTGGCTATTGCGGAGGACAGCCTTTATTTTGCCAAGTTGTGGTTCTTGTTTCCTCCGTTGGCGAGCCTTTTTGCTACGGCTATTGCGGAGGAAACAGTCGTTTGATTTCACGTTATTTCCTGACATTGTGCCCTTCCGTTTCCTCCGTTGGCGAGCCTTTTTGCTACGGCTATTGCGGAGGAAACAGTCGTTTGATTTCACGTTATTTCCTGACATAAATCCTCTGTTGGAAAGCCTTCTTGCACCGGCTATTGCAGAGGATTTGCTTTATTTAGTCCCAGGGTGGGACGAAGAGTTTGTTTCTTCACCTGAAAGCACTTTCATTCAGGTAACCTTGTTCTCCTTTATTTTGGGTGACGTAACTATTTAGTTTTTGGGAGTTACTGTGTACTACGCTGCATTCCTCAAGAACCTTGTCTATGTTTCTTCAGGACGCTGATGAGCAAAGATTAGGGTATGTAGTGTCATTCCTTACTAATATAGGTTTTGCCATTTCAGGGGTCTCATGGGCTGTTTCACTAGTTAGTTTTGTGCTTACAGGGGAAGGCAATCACAGGCTGAATTTACGTACCCTCAGTGGAAGAGAAGCATCTCCTGAGTTAGTGTTGTCAGCATTCCCGTTACAGGTATAGCACCGTATAGCCTGGTTGGTAACCTTAGTAAAGAGAAACCCTTCCTGAGAATTGATACCAATCAATTGTTTGTTTGTTTTCTGTCTTCACAGCTCTCCCTCCCTGCAGTCCCCTTCCTTTCCTTCCTGTTTATTATTTTGCCCTCACCCGATCCTTCTCTAGCCCACGGCTATAACAGCATTCGGGGCTTGGATAGATCTGGAGGTGGCCTACTTGTACCACAAGCTGATCCTGAGGACGGAGAGGATAACATACGCTATCCAACGCTTTCCCTACTGTTGCACCCACTGGAGTGGGAATAGTAATTTTAACCCCTACGCTATCCAACGCTTTCACTACAGTTTCACCCACTGGAGTGGGAATAGTAATTTTTACCCCTACGCTATCCAACGCTTTCCCTACTGTTGCACTCTTTGGAGTGGGAATAGTAATTTTTAATCTTTTGTTATTGTACGTTAATAATATTGGCTATTATTTAATTATGTTTAGTTACTATGTATATATGTTTCAACAAATATGATTTAACATTTTTTTTTAACTTTCATTAATTATTTAATTATTATAAGTTATTTTAAGTATTTTTAAGTATATTGTAGTAATTAATTTTTAATATTAATTTAATTTAACATTGTTTTTAGTAAAGTCGATATTTTTTAAAACTATATTTTAGTAAATGATATTTTTAACTCAATATTTTTGTACTTACCTGTTTGTAGATAGAAACTCGATATTTTGACTGTCGCTATTTTCTCAACGATATTCTTGATGGTCGATATTCTGTCCCTCGATATTATGTCAGTGATCCGAGGGGAGTATCTTGCATGGCTCTGCGTTCCTGGTGCGGAAATTCGTGTACAGAACTGATGTAAGCGCGTTGTAATTGTATTTAGATAGTGCTTGTGAACTATTCCTAGCACGTCATCCCTTCCGTGATATCCTTCACCATCAGGCATTTATGTGAACCCTTTTAAGTCAAGGCAGCTTCTTATCTTCCAAAGATATGTCCTGCTTGACTTCCTAAGCAAAGCAATTGCCTACACTACTACACACACCTTTTGTTTTTTAATTTTAAAAGTTTTTATTAGAGGTTTTACAACAAAAGAGGCGGTTAGCAAGTGTACATGAATTGAGTGCACTGTAATAACTGCAACAGTAAATAGGTTACTTACAGTCATCTAGTTACAGTGTGATATTACTGTCAGACGTGCTCAACTGCATTTTGGAAAGTAAAAAAGAAAAGCGAGCAAAAAGAGGAGCAATATATACGGGGGTAGCTATATACAGATGATAGCCATAGTTCAGAGAAGCAGGTATGGCAGCCCTGACAGGTCTAGATAGAGCAAGTAAACTAGACTCCTTCAAAAGATAAATTAAACTGTGTGGTAGGTAGTGGTGGTGTGAGTACCAGGGTGGGGAGAAAAGTAATATAATGCATCTAAACTAGCATTTCAAGGAGGAATGACTAGTTCAAGATATCGATCTAGACTTTTCCATAGAGCCTTATTTCTGAAATCCAAGGATATTGGGTAGAAAGGATACTATGTGCACCTGTGCACCCCTAATGTACCTAAAAAATTCCCACCTTGTATTTATGGCGGTATTTCCCAGGAGATTTCCATGAGGAAAGGATGGCTTTATGGGGTAGGTTGAACATGCGATCAATTAGATGTAGGTCGTCCCACTGTAGCCCAGTCGTGAGTTGGGAGTTAAAGACGCCATAGATTGACTAGGAGAAGTTCCTAAGAAGGTTGGTGTTGAAAATGTAATTTGTAGTGTTGTGGACCTTGGTCCAGAAATTGTGTAATAGGGGGCATTCGTACAGCATGTGCCAAAGATCTGCATTCTTGAAGTTACAGCTCCAGCAAGTGTCTTTATCAATGAGCCTTAGTGAGGCCAAGCGGTGCGGGGATCAGAAGGTTCTATGGAGAATATGCAGTTTGGTCTGTGCAAGGTTTGGTGTTTTTTTCTTTATGAATGGGGAGGTCCAATGTTCTGACCATTCAATATCCGTCATGTTGCGTAAACCGTCTTGGGACCAGTCATTGCACCATTTCCTTTGAGCAGCATTACATAATGAAGTAGTCAGTGGTCTTAGTTTGGCATATATCTTGGAGGCCACATGTCCGCCTTTCTTAAATAATGATAGGAGAATTGTTAGCTAGGCTTCTTTAAAAGGAAAGGCTTTGTGTCTGGAGATGGCTACTTTGAGTTTGAGGAAGTCGTAGAAATCAGAAGGATAAATGTTGTATTTACGTCAAATATCTGAAAATGATGGGGGTTCTAATCTGTACCCGAGGTACCCCACCAAAGGAATGCCCTTTGATCTCCACAGACGTCCAATGGATATGTTGGAATCATGTTTGATATCTTCATTAAACAAAATAAAAGTTTGTAGGGAGTGTGAGACTCTCACGGCTGAGAGGCGTAGGACAAGATATAGTAAGGTGTTTCTAGTGTGTTTCAGAATCAGATTATTAAATCTCTGGTGGTCTTTGGAGTTGGTTAGCAGAGAGATCAGAGGTAGATTGCCAGTAAGACATTGCTCCAGAGAGAGCCAAGGGGGTACAAAGTCAGGAGATCTATCAAGCCATTTTGCACCTTGATCTGTAAAGAATGCTAGTTGGCATTGCCTGAAGTCAGCAAGATTAGCCCTGCCTAGATATTTAGGGAAACAGAGGTTATTTTAGGGATATGCAAGGTTTTTGGGAGTTCCAGATGAACTTGTTAAGGAGGCGATCTATGGTATGGAAAATTCCATCTGAGCAGGGAATGGGGGACATGCTCAGAAGGTAGTTAACAATTGGAGTGATAACCATTTTTATGGATTTAAGTTTGCTCCACCACGTCAGGAATTTTGGTGACCACCCATCTAAGTAAGTTGGTACTTTCTGAATAACCAAGGACTTGTGATTTTGAATATACTTACTGAGGTTGTCCTTGAGCTCAAGGCCTAAGTATTTAAGAAAGTTGGGATACCATGCTAAGCCAAAGGAACCTAAGACCTCTTTGGTGCAGAGAAGGTTAAGGGGTCGTACCTCTGATTTATCTGTTTTAAGGGTGCAACCGTAGACCAGTGAGTAGTCGGCCATCTTAGCTATAATTTTAGGGATAGCAATGTCTGCATGTTCTGTTAATATAAGGCTATCATTGGGGTATGCCGCTGTTTAAAAGGAACCCTTGATGTTAATGCAAATTAAGTTATTGTGTTCAGTGATTGAGAGTAGCAGTGGCTCAATGGCAAATGGGAAGAGTGAAGGGTACAGGGATTATTCCTGCCTCATGCCTTATTTAAGGGGGAAGGACTCAGATAGAATACCATTAGACCTGATTTTGGCAGTTGGGTTTGTGTATGGTGCCATCACCGTATTAATAAATGACTCACTTAGGTTGAAATAGGACATTGTGGCCTGCAAGAAAGGCCAAGCGACCTTGTTGGATGCTTTTTCAGCATTGAGTGCAATGACCATTATTGGTAAGTTTTTGGTTTTAGCAATTTGTATCCCCTGCCCTATGAGCCTGATATTGTTGTTGGAGAGCCTGCCATTAAGGAAACCAGCTTGAAATAGTCTGATCAGAACTGAAAGCATTGACGCAAGATGGTTGGCCAGGATTTTGGCATAAACCTTGCAGTCAAAGTTGATGAGTGAGGTAGGCCTGTAGGTTTTAGGATAGATATGGGCTTTGCCTTCTTTGGGTATTAGGGCTATGATCGCTTCTGCAGCAGTTCCTCCTAGGGTAACCGGATTCTGCATGGTTTCAGAAGAGGTCTAGTAACAGCAGTTGTAACTCATCCATAAATATTTTATAGAAATGGGCTATAAGGTTGTCTGGACCTGGGGCTTTACCACCCTTGAGAGATTTAACAGCTGATTGGAGGTCCTCATCTGTAGTCTGATTGGTGTTGGGTGTCCAGTTTAGGTAGTTTGAGTTTCTTAAAGTATGTTGAGCTATTTGAGGAGCTAAAACCTGTATTTGCATCATATATTGTTCAGTAGAAGTCTAGAAAACCTTTGATATTTTATAAGGGTCAAGGTGTAACTGTCCCTCTTTCTCTCTGATAGGGGTCAATCGAGGTTTGGTTTGTTTGAACTGTAAGTAGCGGGTTAGGACTTTACTGGCGGTGTAGCCAACGCATAGTCTTATTGAGTTAGATTTGGCCACCAATTGACCAGCACTGTTACTCAGAATTTTATTGTATTTGTACTTTTTCAGGTTCCGAGTGTCAAGCAGACGGGTGCCCTTCTCGGACTGTTGCCTAAATTCGAGTTTTTTAAATTTGAGCTCCAGTTTTGTTCATCTGTGCATTGCAGATGTGTTGATTTGGGCGCTAATTCCTAATTGTAGCCTTAAAGGCATCCCAGCGAACCTGTGGAGAGCAATCGGTTAGTGGGTTTTCATGGCAGAAGTGTGAAATAGCTTCCAGAATCATCTCTATGTGATTTTTGTCTTTTAAAATGTCAGGATTGATTCAATATGACTTCTCAGTAGGTGTAGATGCTGCCCAGTGCAATGAGGCCAAGATGGCTGAGTGGTCTGAAATTACTCTGAGTTTGATGGAAGACTCTGATATTATTCTGGTCAAGTTGTTGGATACTAGTATGTGGTCAATTCTGGAGAAAGATTGGTGAGTTGGTGAGAAGAAAGTATAGTTTCTTGAGTCAGGGTGTTGGATACACCAAGTGTCTACAAGAGAATATTTGTAGAGTATTTTGTGCAGTCATGTATGTGAGGAGGAGGGTCTACATTTTGCTCTTGAACTACGATGAATAGTTGGGTCAGAAGGGAGATTAACGCCCCCCATTATCAGACTGGAATCAGTAGGGAGGCCAGCTTTCAACTCGTCTATGCATTTCCAGAAGTGGGTCTCATTGGTCTCAGGTGCGTTGATGTTCAGCAAGTAGAATTCAATGCCAGATTTTGCTAGTTTGAATATCTATCTCCTTCTGATCATTGGATGTGTCTAGTACTGTAATCTTGGCCTGTTTGGTAATAACAGTAAGGATACCATTCCTCTTGAACGTGGGTGAGCCAATGACTTCAGAAAACTAGTGTGCAATAAAAGAGGAGCTATTAGTTGAGGAGGGTTAAGATTCTTGCAGTAGCAATATGCCACATTTGACTTTGTAGATCTATTCAATAATTTTCCTCCTCTTAATGGGGCGGTACAGCCCTATCATGTCGTGTTCAGGTTGGCCTTCAATTTGGTTTCTCCAGCTGAGTTTAGAGTTATGTGTCACCCCTAAGTGGGAGCTGCTGTTTTCCCACTTTATCTCCTCTCCATTGAGGTGGATCTGTGGATGCTTTTTGATCTGCTTTCTACTGAATAATGTTGCTGTGGTTTTACTTGTGTTGAGGGTTATCTGCCAGTCGCTGTACCATCTGCAGATTCTGCTGAGCGATGTTTCAATAATCTTAGCCATTTCCTTTTCACTGAAAGATTAGAGATGACTCCAACATCGTTGGCGTAAAGAGCAAGATCTGTGGGAATATCGTTTGTAAAAGGATTAAAGAGAAATGATCCAAAAATTGATCTCTGAGGCATGCCAGCAAGAATAGGGCATACCGTTGAATACTTCTCTCACACTACCATGTAAAAGGTCCGTTCTGCCAAGTAGCTAGTCAGCAGGGTTACCAGGTAGCTTGGAAACTCGAGCTTAATAAGCTTGTAGATCAGTATTATGTGCAATACTCTGTCTAATACTTTGGCTACATCCAGGAAGACTATCCAGTTGATATGTTGATGTTAAATCCAGGGCTAATAATGTCCACAGATCAGATGATTTGTTGAGTGTTCTTTCCAAAACCCAAACTGTTCTTTGGAGAGAAGGTTTTCCATTAATACAAAGTCGATGAGACAGGCAAGAATTACCTTTTCAAAGAGCTTTGATAAGCTAGATAACAGACTTTTAGGGCAGTAGTTTGCAGGATCTCTTAGTGGTTTCCCAGCCTTAGGGAATGCGATCACTCTTGCTTCTTTTCAGGCTTTAGGGAAGTACTGGTACTGGAAGATCTCAGCAAGACGATCCACTGCTGCATTTGGGAGCATCTTGATGGCTTGGTTGGTTATTCCGTCTCTTCTTGGAGCTTTGCTGTTTTTCAGTTTCTTTACTAGGCTTAGTACTTCATCGCTTCAGCATTCCACAATGGTCGCAGCTTCTGTTTCTGATTGATGCTCCAGGTGATGGTTGGTGATTTCTTGTTCTACTTCTGCTGTCAGTTTGCTGGCCTGGTTAGGCTTGAAGTGTGTCAGCAAGGACCTCTGCCTTGTTTCTGTTGCTGCATGTCAAGTGAGTCTTTCTTTGCACGGTGGTTTTAGTTCCTTTTTTCCTGTCAAGCACGTGTCTTTCTCCTGAGAGAGTTGTCTGAGTGCTTCAAGTTAGCTGTGGATGCTTCCCATTTTCACCTCTGTGCTGGCTTATTTGTGTCTTCAGCAGTTTTGTCAGCGTGTTGTACTTCTTCAGCAGGTATGGGCTGCATACCTCTTCCACTGTGATCGTGCTCGGTTTTATTTTTGGGCTATTGACTGCTTGATGCCATTCTGAAGGTTGTAGAAGGAAAATCGTTGGGTGGGTTTTGTTGAGGAGTGCTGCATTTGATAGCAGTGTGGACTGCAGCTGTGAACACTTGCTCAATGTCTTTGTTACAGCATAAGTGACCAAGAGCCAGCATTTTGTCCAGGTTTCTCTGGTAGAGGCTCCAGTCAGCCTTCTCGAAGTTGTCCTTGATGCCCTATTGTTCATTTTCGATTACATCTCCAATGGTGATCAATTCAGGGCTGTGGTCGGATGTCAGTGCTGTTAAAGTCTCCTGCTCCATAGACTAGGAAAGGTTCTTCATGATGATGATATCCAGGATGTCCTGGTTCTGCTGTGTGGTGCCTGGATTGTGTGTTGGATGAGTTGGGCCACCAACTACAAAGTCCTTCTTTCTTGAGTGGGTGAGAACAGTATGCCCTGTGCTGTTTGCAGTCTAAGAGTTCCAGCACTGGTGCTTGGCATTAAGGTCATCGCCAATTAATGTCAGGATGCTTGAGTCCAGTAAACCATCTATGTCACTTGGGCATAGCTGGCTTGATGATGAGTAGAGAAAACAAATGAAGTGTGCCTGCAGATGCCTGCATCTGTATGCTAGTTACTTCAATGCTACCCACTGGTGGTAGTGCAATCTTGTGTTGCTTCACTTTTATGCTGATAAGCACGGCAGTTCCTCCGCCCTTGGCTACAGTCAAGCGGTCTGTGCAGTATACTCTATAATTTGCTAGATTGAGCTTCTGGCTTCCTTGGAGATGGGTCTCAGAGACAAGTGCTACACTCATATCCTTAGATTCTATTGGTGCAGGAGTTTGGCAGTTATCTTTTGCATGCTGTTGGCATTCCACACAAAGAAGACAGAGTTTTTCTCAGTCTTGTCTGCAACTACGGTGGATTTCTTCACAATGGAAAAGTCTGGTGATGAGGTTCTGCAATGTTTCCATCACAGGGTGGATATGTATGTCTTCAACTACCTTTGCGATCTTAACGAGGAGTTCCTGACAGTTGACGACACTGCTTATTTTGCAATACAAAACTGGGGTGGTTGATGTTGGTGGATTGCCTTACTTGGGTCTTGTAATATCTGTGTAAATCCTTCAATCCATGTGTGCATCACTATGGTTGTTTGTTCATGTGTGGCTTGGGATCTGTATGATGTTCCAGATTTCTGAGTGTATGTTTTCCTCTGGCCTTGGTCTGTAGCCAGTGAGTGGCGAGATAGCTTTTGTAGTGGAGGTAGTTTCTTCTGTGGTTCATCCTTCTTTGCCTACTGCAGTTAAGGACAGTCTTGATAGCTTGCAGGGTGATTTCCTTTGCAGTTTGCACATATCGCTGGTTCTGTTTCTCTATTCCTGGTGCATTGATTGGATGTATGTTCTCCTCCACAGCTTACACACCTTGGTTTCTTTTTTTTTAATTAACTTTATACTTTATTGCATATACAATTGTCACACAGCTCTTATAGCCTACAACCTTGGGGCCGGCAGCAGTCCACATCATCATATCACGTTAATTTAAATGTATCTTACACAGCCTATATGCCAGCATCCCTGAGGCCTGGCGGCAAATTGAGTAGTAGAAGGATAAACAGGAATGCAAAGCATGAAGTAGGATCCCATCAAACACTTACTACTGCTTAACTGTGCGCCCAGGAGGAGCAAACTGCCCCCTACCATACTGCTGTTGGAGTTATAGTACGTCGGAGCTCCCAGGATTACAGGCCAAAAATAGTATCCTTTTAGAAACTGTTCGAAATGCCTACCCCTTAAACTACCCTCCCCTTCCCAACAACCACCCCTCAACCCAAAGTGTGCCTGCCATACTATCATGTGCTACAGTTGTATGTGCTGCCCGTGTGCCGTGGTGTCAGTACCCGCTGTCCACCCACCCATAGATATTCAGAGTTGAAACCCGGTCCCCGAGTGCCACCGCCCCCCTCCCGCTATTTATATCTCATGTCACTACAAGGAATAGCCCCCCCTGCGTACCGCCAGGCTCCTGTGCCCAAGACCTACGCCTTTCGCCTGGAGCATCCTTAAGTGCCTGAGTTATCGCACCCCTGATGTCCCGTGGCCTCATCCTGTGCTTCTCCTCCCCCTGCATCCTCCAGGTCAGACCCTGAGTCTGCGCTATCTCTAGCATCCAGATAAGCCCTGTACAGAGCCCAGAAATTCTTGGGACGATTCTTGGGAGGAAGTAATTCGCTGTATGCCTCCGACTGTGTACAGCAATATAGCAGATCCGCCTCCCACCTTTTTTTTGTCGGTAGTGGCCCCCTCATCCAGCACATTGCTACCGTTCGTTTGGCAGTTAGCAGGGCGATGTCTGCCAATCGCCGCAGCGCTACCGGTAGAGGTTTGGAATAACCCAGCAGTGCCAGGGCTGGGTCGGGTAGTACGTCCACTCCTAGAATAAGCCCCAGCTCGGAGAATATCTCCGTCCAAAATCTGTAAATTCCGGGGCAGGACCAAGCCATGTGTATGAAGTCTGCTCTTGGGAGATGGCAGCGTTCACATTCCGGGGATCCTCTCAGGCCATACCTATGGAGCCTCTCCGGGGTGTAATAGACACGCTGCAAGTACTTGAAATGAATCAGCCTATGTCTATTATTCAGAGATATTTTTCTAGTACTGGTGCAACAATAACTCCACATCTCATCGGTGATCTGCGTCCGGAGATCAATCTGGCAAGCCGCCCTTGCCGTAGATTGCGCACCAGCCTTATGACGGTCCCCCATTTTTTAAGTTTGGACACCAGTTTACCAGATGCAGGGTTCTTAATAACATAGGTGAGTTCCGGCACCTCCGGAGGTTGTCAGCTCCGGACCAAGAAGTTCCAGCAGGGCACTGCGGACCCTATGCTAATGGAAGCTATGAAGCAGTGACTTCCCTGTCTGCGACTGCAGGACCTGGTGGAGAGTTTTCATAGTGCCGTCAAGGAACAGATCCCCCATCTTGGTGATACCTAATTCCTGAAGCGCCTTCGTCACTCCTTTCTCTACAAGAGGAGGGATCCACACGGCCCATTCCACCCACATAATTGGAGAGTACAGTCTATCACCGTCTTGCATACTCAACAACTCATGCCACGCATGATTTGTGGCTTTAATGGAATCTAGTATCCCCGTCCTACAGTCAACCGGGTGACATATCGTGGCCGGGAGTGGGACCGGATCCGCAAACAGTCGTTCCAACTTGACATGCGGTATATCAGGATTTCCATGGATCCACGTGTGCAGGTGTGACGCCTGCGAAATTCGATAATACTGTTCGAGATCCGGCGCTCCCAGACCTCCCTGTTTGTAGGGAAGCGTCAAAATCTTCCATTGGACTCTGGGTTGTTTACCTCCCCATGCCAACCTAACAAGGATTTTTTGGAGTCGCCGAAAGAAGGATTTAGACAGGACCACCGGTATGTTATTAAAGAGAAACAGGAACCGAGGAAGGACCACCATTTTCATAATCGCTATCTGCCCCATTAGCGACAGTGGTAGTCTACACCAGACCTCCACATCGTCCATCAGTTTACTGTATGCCCTCCCGTAGTTCTCACGAACCAATAACTCAGGATCAGTATGCAGACGTTTCCCAGATATCTTATGGAGTCCGAGGTTCACTGCAGCGGGTACTCCGCTGTAAACGGGACAGTCACCGGCGTCAGCGGAAAAGCTACCGATTTGTCCCAGTTCATGCGTAGACCAGACAGTGCCCCAAATCTCACCACCTCCCGCAGCACCGATGCAAGATTGACTTCCGGTTCTCTGACGTATAGCAAGGTATCATCCGCATACGCGGATATACCGATCTTATACGCAGGAAAGTTGATCCCTTCGTGTTCGTGATATTCCCGTATCGCACACACCAGGGGTTCTGCCACAAGTGCATACAACAGAGGAGACAAGGGGCAACCCTGCCTAGTGCCTCTGCTTATTTCAATTGGGTCGGTGACCGTGTCACCTATTTTCAGGCGAGCTGAGGGTTTGTAATAAAGTGCACCTAGCATCTGTAGGAAAGGCTCTCCCAGCCCATACTTCCGCAGTACCCGTAGCATGAAGGGCCACTCCACTGAGTCGAAGGTCTTCTCCATGTCTAGAAATATCGCAACTGCCTTATTATCTTGTTTCACGTGTTGCATAGTGCCTAGGACAGTGCGGAGGTTATAAGTCAAGGTCCTTACAGGAACAAACCCTGCCTGTTCCGGAGCAACCATCTCCGGGACGATTATAGCCAACCTCGCAGGCAGAACTTTCGCGTATAACTTGGCATCAACATTCAATAGAGAAAGAGGCCTGTAGGAGCCGCATTCCCTGGGGGATTTCCCTGGTTTAGGGATCATGATAAGAAGGGCTTCTCTCATAGATTTCGACATACTGCCCTGTTGGCATATGTCATCAAAAAGGGACATCAAGTGTGGTATGAGGGTATCTTTGAAGGCCTTATAGAAGGCTACAGTAAGTCCATCTGCACCCGGAGCACTGCCCGATTTCATTCCCTCCAGCGCCTCTAGAATCTCGTCTCGCTGTATAGGCATCATCAGAAATTCTCTCTGGAAATTTTCCAGGAAGGGCATTCTAATGTAACTAAGGTAGTCATCAATTTCCTCCTCTAAATGCTCAGACCTAGACCTATAAAGTTTAGAGTAGTAATCCTTAAATTCTGCGAGGATGTCAGCCTCCTCTGTAACCACCTCTCCCATGGATGTAACTAATTCCTCTACAACGAGTCGGGGCCTGTTATTACGCATCAGTCTGGCCAGCAATGAACCTGGGCGATCCCTCTCCCCATATGTTCGCGCCGTGGCATACTTCCCCATATGTTTGACCTCTTTGTCAGCTTCCTCATTAAATTCTATGATCAGTTGTTTAATCCACTCTTCCGTGTCTTTGTCTGATGTGCGCCTGTGGTGCCTTTCTAAGTCTGCCAATTGTGTTTCAAGGCTTTTGAGTCTTTGTCTTATAGATTTGAGCACCCCAGAATGTTTCGCCATCGACATTCCCCGGATGTACACCTTAAAGGTATCCCACACTGTCTGAAAGCTTTCTACAGACCCCAAGTTAGTGTCAAAGAATGTTTCTATGTCTTCCGCTATCTCCCCCCTGAAAGCCTCATCTAGGAGAGAATATGGCGGGAACCTCCAAGTAAACGGGGGGATTTTCCTAGCAGGAGCAGTGAGGGACAGAAGCAGTGGTGAGTGGTCCGAAAGTGTACGAGGTAGTATTGCACAACCTTTCACCGAGTTCAGGAGAGTGGAAGATATGAACCAATAATCAATCCTCGTATGTATATTATGGTAGGCCGAGTAATGCGTAAACCCTCCCTTCCCAGGCTGTCTGTGCCTCCATATATCCACCATGTCTAACTTGATTAGTTCCGTGTGCATAAGAATGGCAGCAGCTGCGGGGCTTCGGGCCGTCCCAGCTGACCGGTCCAGGTCCGGGTGCATTACAAAGTTAAAATCCCCTCCCCACACCATCCTAGAACCCACATACCCCCATGTGTCTGCTAGGGCGGAGTAAAAAGCAGGGTTATCGTAGTTGGGACCATAAACATTTACCACAATCAAGTCATGGCCTTTACCTATACATCGTGAAATGGCGTATCGACCCTCCGGGTCAACAGACAGGGGCGTCAACATTAGTTGCGAGCGGGGATTTACCCATGTCACCACCCCCCTAGAGTGGGTAGTGAATCCAGCTGCCACACAGTTACCTCCCAAACCTCTCGCAGACAACATCTTACTCATAAGTGGGAGGTGTGATTCTTGCAAGAGGGCTACATCAATACGGTGTCTGTGAAGATAGCTCATTACTTTTCTAAGCTTGCGGTAGTCATTAAGCCCCCGTACATTCCAGGTCAACACCCGTACAAGACCGGGACCATCGTCCATTCTCAGATCTTCATGGTCCTCCATCTAGAATAAATACGTGTGGGCAGTCTCCTGCGGGATTTCTTGAATCTACAAAAGTTATAGATAGGACCACAGTTGCAGCAACAACGTGCACAATACTAGGCATAATACTCCACTCAAACCAGACCTCCCAAATTCCCCAGGCAACAAACCCCAACTTGATCAGAGAGGAATCGCCCTCCACCCACCCACAGCCGACCACCCCCAACCTGGTCAGGCAGAACCCAGTACCACCCCCATCTCCCCTGAGAAACAAACTCAAACAGTCCCTTAACTGGCTCTCACCGGAGCCTGAAGGCTGAAAGCGCAGGGGCAGACGTTGCCAGCCAAAAGCAGTTATCTACCAGTCCGCAACTGCAATGCTGATGCGCCCCAAGGCCATGCGCCTGTCGAGCATTCGGTGCCCACATGAGTCCCATTCCAAGAAGTGCATAGTTATACATTCCCCCCCTTCTTGTAGCCCAGCTCCTCCTCGAGGACCACCCGCGACCCGCTCCACAAACCCAACTAACTAATCTTTGGCGTGTAGCAACAGCCCTGGTTGAGGAGCCCCCCTGGCCCTCCAATGTATAGAGACAAATCAGAAAGATCTCACCCAGCAGGGCATCTTCAGAGTTCTTCCAGGGCTCAATCTATTGGGAGCAGACCTTGCGGAGCGACCTTGCAGCTTACAACACAACATGCAGCTTGAGCAATCCAGGGGGGGGAGCACCAACCACAGCAAAATTATGTCTGAGACAAACAATCACTGAGTGTTCATTCCTGTTCATCCAGTTGCGAGGAGGCATTGATGTCATCTCGGTCGCTCCTCGGGCTATTCCTGCGCTCTCTGGACCATTCCTTCAGAGATTTTTGCAGCTCCCTAGGGTCAGTAAAGAAATGTGAATGCCCTTGTTTGTTTATCCGGAGCTTCGCTGGGTACATCATGGTGTAGTCCAACCCAAGTTCGCGCAGTTGTTTTTTGTATGGAGCAAATTGCCTCCTTTCCTCTTGCACTTTGACGGTGAAGTCCGGATAGAGTGAGACATCCATTCCTTCATATTGTAGCTTGCCTTTGTCCCTGGCTAAACGTAGCGCTGTGTCCCTATCCCGGTAATTCAGCAGTTTCGCTATTATGGGACGCGGGTTCACACCAGGCTTGGGTCTGGGTTCTAGCGTGCGATGGGCCCTCTCCACTATACACATAGGTGAAATAACCTAATCTCCAAGTAACACTTTCAGGAGTTTCTCCACAAAGAGCTCCATCTTGCCAGTTTGTGTAGTCTCCGCCACACCCGTTATGCGAATGTTGGATCTCCGCGATCTCGCCTCCAAATCCTCCGACTTGTCCTGGATCACCTGCAACAGTCTGCCGAACTGCTTACGGTCTTTGTCCCACTCCGACTGTGCCTCCTCCGCTTCAGTCAGTCGTCTTTCCGCCATGTCAAGACGTTCATCGTGCTTGTCAACTCGTTCCGACATGCGATCCATACGATATGTCAGGGCATCGATTTTAGTTCCAATTGACGCTATACTGTCTTGTAGCCCTTTTTCCATCGATACCAGCAGTTCGTGGATGTCGGCACCCACGGATCCATCAGAGGTGGCTCCCCGCTGGGACGCCTCCATAGCCGGCACCTCAGACCCCTTGGTCCGTCGCTGCTCAAAGGTGAGTTTGGATTGCGTTCTGTCATTTTTGCCCATGGCTATCCTGCTGGACATCAAAGCGTTCTATGCCGCAGGCACCTGCACCCAGTCGGAGTAGACCAGAGCCCTATCGCGTTCTCTCGTGTACTTCGAGCTCCAACCACCTGAGCCCAATCCACACGTGTGTGCTTTCAAGCGTGCGCACAGCCGCTCCGATGATCCAGTGAACCACTCGCCTCAATAGCACCAAATAGCAGCAAACTGTGAGTCCCCCCAGCCGGACGTACAGCGCCCAATATATGACACAGCCCTTCTGCGCCAAACGCCTCCTGCAAGGGACCCAGTCCGGCTCCGGGGCAAGCTGATCCCAGGGCCCCCACAGCACCTCGCAACCCAAGGAACAGGGCGTCCTCGTCGAGGCGTATTGTCTCACTCTCTGCAGTCGCCCCTGCGGCTCAGGACCATCCGACCACGTGCATTGGCGCTCCAGGCGCTACACCCAGCTACAACCACAGGCCGCGATCACTGCAGCAAATGGCCGCCACCGAGGGAGACCGGTCTCCAAAATGGCGGCAACCGTGAGGTCCGGAGCGCTGCAACAGGCCACTGCCAGATGCCACCCCTGCACACTCTATTTAGCGTTCCCACCCGTTTTCTCCTGGCAGTGTGGAGGGCTCAATTGCGGCGTCTGCAACAGACGCGATTTCGTTCTTCTACGCCGCGGTGCAGCCGGGCCCCCACAGGTACTCACTAATGTTGCTCCGGTCCACAGTGAAGTCCGCGCCAGGCCCCCCACGATCCGCGTGTGCGCCGCTGTGTCCTAGGTCCCACTCTATCAGCGGGCCCCCGCCGGCAGCGTAGGGCCCCTCACAGCCAGAACAAGTGCTAATGGCGGATCGGGTAGGGGAGATCCGTCAGGGCCAGCCGCCCGGAGTGCTCCAAGGCCCCCAGCGCCACCTTCCCTCAAAGCGTCCAGCAAAGGCTCGCTGAGCCGCAGTGCAACATGTCCGAGTCACAGCCCGCCTCGGAGGGAGATATGAAGGCTGCAGCTCCGGGTCGTCTCTGGTCCACCGTTAGGTCCGCACTGCCGGTTCACTCAGCACCTCTCTGGCCGCACGTCGAGTGACGTCGCTCGGACGGCGATTCAGGCCAGGCCGTGGATGCAGGCCTAGTCCGCAACCGGCAGAGTCTGCCCTCCGGGATGTCCCGTGATTCAGTCGGTCGGAACGCCGAGTCTTCACCACTCACTCCTGGGGGCTGCTGGGGAGTGAACAGCAGCCGTTAGGACCGGTTTAGGCACGTCTTAGGATAATATTGCCGGATTTTAATGGGGCTAAGGCGAGGAGCTCAGCGATCACACATCTACCATGGACGCCAGCAAGCTCTGCCCCCCACACACTTTGGTTTCTGATGGCTCAAGGCAGAAGTGTGCCCCAAGCGCTGACCATTGTAGCATGTGATGGGACCCGTCTTCCCTTAGGTGCGTCTGTGATGATGGGTAGACCGCAAAGTCTTGTGGCTACTGAAAGATCAGTAGGTTTTCTATCTTGGTTTGCAGAGAGAGTTACAATGAACTGGGGAAACCTCTTGTCCGTAGGTGAGGCAATCTGGGTTATGTTCTTTACAGGAATTCCAAGTTCTGATAAATCGTGAGTGATGTGTGCAATAGATTCATATACCAGTAGGCCCTGTATTACAAAGCGTTGGGCTTTTACTGTGGTCAATAAGAAAGTATGGTATTCCAGTTTCTGCTCCGTAAGTATGCTGGTCACACTCCTATACTCTTCAGCTGTTGCAAGCATAATTTTGGCATGGTATTGGCTAAGGGCGGCATAGTAAAAGTGGAGGCGCAGTGTTTCTCCAGTAGTTCCACAAGATTGTTGTGAGTGAACATATTCATCAAAATTATGGGTGGGATCCAGAGTTAATTTTTAGGGCATCAAAGGGTTTCAGTTCTGGTCATTCCATTGTTTTGAAGATCAGTGTCACAATCCTTTGCATTTTGTACGGCTTGAAAGCGATTTGCAGTTTCAATACTTCTGGGTGACACACAGCCAAGCTTCAGTGCCTTTTCTGGTGAGACTGGGCATGAGTTGCGTCCTCTTTGTTTTTCGTGTGCCATTCCATGTCATCCACAACGTCGGTAGAGTATGCATTGGCTTCTCCATTCACCTCCGTTATGTAGCAGTGGTGAGATAATTTGCTGAGATGCTTAGCAGGCTAAGCAATTGTTGTCAATCCTTTGTTGGATCTGGAGTGTGCTCAGAAGAAAAAAGCGAGATAGGAGAGAGGGAAAAAAGTATTTGAGCTCTTAACATATCTTTTAATGTAGATATAATAGCTCATTTGCACTCTCTTCCAGCATCTCTTCAGGTGAGGTGCAAATACGAAATAGCCTTTAACTGCTCGGTTGAGCTAAGCATCTCCGCTCCACCCTAATCATGGAGCCAGCGCAGACTTGTCTGGTTTAGGCATTCTCTGCAGTGAGCACTCGATCTGACTTGAATACACTCTCTTCTCTCAAAATAAGCAGGAAGTGCTTAACATATGTGTCCTCTTAAACAACCTGCCACCAAATTACAGTGGTGCTTGGATATAAAAAATGTAAATCTAAGCAAGGAACCAAGATACCAGACAAGAGGTCAAGCCAATTAAGCAGGAAGCGAACAAGTTAACTGGTGCTGCAAAAGGCAAGTGGATTTGTGCTAACATGTTAACCTATTAGCACATTAAAGCACAAGACATGAAAGACATGAGATGGAGGCAAATTCCTTGGTCTATGAGGTATCAGGAGCAACGCCACTATGACAGAACACAAACAGGACTTAGAGAGCTGTGTGTTTTCTTGCTTTTAATAGTGTCCCTGCTAAACTTTGTGATGGGTGGGGGCATAGTATGTGCTTTCTCTGAAAATGGTCTTGAGCTTGTGCATATCTCCAGTGTTAACATGGGTGTTTTGTAAAATGTGTGTTTAATGCTGTGCACTAATTACCTAATTAGAGACATTTACCCAAGAAATGTAGGTTAATTTAGAAAACCAAAATGTAGATTATATTTAGGAGAATTGATTAACCCTGGGCGGAGAACTACGCTCCGTTCGCGGAGTTTGCGAATTTTCGGCAACTTTGCACTTCGCGGAGAGCGCGAAGCTGTCGACTACTTTTCAATCTACAGCGTAGCGTAGTAGTTTTTCTTCCTCGCGCGCTCAATAGCATTCTTGCGTGCGCGGTAATGACTTACCGTGGTTCTGCGTTCGCTTTCTCGCTTTTCTCTCCTGGTCACGTTCGCTACGATGTTTGGAATCCGGCCGCACAATCCCATGTGACTTTGAGAACGCGA
Organism: Lissotriton vulgaris; assembly: GCF_964263255.1. Classification (NCBI taxonomy): domain Eukaryota; kingdom Metazoa; phylum Chordata; class Amphibia; order Caudata; family Salamandridae; genus Lissotriton; species Lissotriton vulgaris. Next base: position 409,420,151 of record NC_141699.1, on the reverse strand, counting down.
TTACGTCATTCGGACGCGCGAACATGTCATGGGACGCGCGATCCTCCTTGCAGCGCCATGTTGGTAAGATCGCGTTTCCGAACACGCAGAAATTGCAATCTGACACAGAATATCTCTTGAGCATGTTAAAATGTTCTGAAAAATGTTCATTTAACCCCTCAGATTGTGATTTGGCTGTATTTTTTTGGGCTAGGAGTCCTCTTTTTGTTTCTACTCTTTTTTTTCAAGAGAAAGGAAGTGCCCCTGAGTCTCCAACTTCCTGTTCCTGTCCACCAGGCTCCTCCCATTGCTTTGTCCATGTGGTGTTCACTTTCATTTGGAATTGGAGCTGGAAGGATCACTCTTTGTGTTTGTCTGCTGCATCATAGCATTTAATTGGATTTATTGAGGAATTTTGAATTTGAACTTTTCTTTCACAAGTAAGTTTGAGAATTGAGAATAGGTGTACTGTAAATGATTTTTTATTTTTTTTAACTACAGTTTTCTGTGCTTCTCAATCTTTCTTAAAAATTATTATTGAGGGAGGCCTGTACTGTTTTGGTAACTTTGCACAGTGCTACAACGCGACCTTACAGTTTTTGTCTTCTTCGCGCGCTCAATGTGCGTGCTCGGGCGCGCGATCACGACGTTTTGTACAGTCCGCGCTGCCGAACACGCCGAATTTGCATTCTCGCGAGCAATATCTCTCGAGTTGCCTAAAACGTTCCCGAAAATGTAGATGCTGTTCATTTTGCTAAAAGAAACTCCTCAGGTTGTCATTTGCTTGTACTTTTTGGAGCATGGACCACTTACTGTTTCTGTCCTCTATGTACTTTGTTGTTTGAGGGTGGCCTGACCATGTGGGCGGCTTGGCGGCCATTTTGTCAAGCCAAGCATTGTCCTTTTGCCATAGGAATGTATTGTCTGGCTTCTCTTTCTTTTCATGTTTTTGGGGGTGGCCAGACCATGTGGGGGCGGCCATTTTAATTCCTGGTACTAGTAGTAGCCTCTGTGTTTTTGCCATAGGCCTCCAAGCTTGTGGCCTACTGTGCCAGTAGGTAGGCCCAAGGGTACTACTAGAGTCCTCATCATGGGTGCATGAAAGTTGTTCAACTGTTATAGGGGTGTTTAAGTTGTAAGTGTAACATCATGTAAGTCATGGATGGCTTTGGATTAATTAGCAAAATGTGTTTTTGGTGTTGAATTGCAGGTTTTGGGTGTGTGTTGAATAATATGGCTTTTTCCTGAGCACCAGGTAACCCTAGAATTCAGCTCGCATAGTTTTGGTAACTTTGCACAGTGCTACAACGCGACCTTACAGTTTTTGTCTTCTTCGCGTGCTCAATGTGCGTGCTCGGGCGCGCGATCACGACGTTTTGTACAGTTCACGCTGCCGAACACGCCGAATTTGCATTCTCGCGAGCAATATCTCTCGAGTTGCCTAAAACGTTCTCGAAAATGTAGATGCTGTTCATTTTGCTAAAAGAAACTCCTCAGGTTGTCATTTGCTTGTACTTTTTGGAGCATGGACCACTTACTGTTTCTGTCCTCTATGTACTTTGTTGTTTGAGGGTGGCCTGACCATGTGGGCGGCTTGGCAGCCATTTTGTCAAGCCAAGCATTGTCCTTTTGCCATAGGAATGTATTGTCTGTCTTTTCTTTCTTTTCATGTTTTTGTGGGTGGCACTGGCCAGGCCATGTGGGGGCGGCCATTTTGTGTGACCTTCCATCCTGGTTTAGTTTTTTTACGCAGGCCTACAAAGTTGTGTGATTTTTTCTGCCAGTAGGCCTAGAGTCCCAGAGATAGTCAGCGGGGATGCTTGATGTAGTGGTTTCCATTTTGTCTGTTGAATTTAACATCATTTAGGGCATGGGTGGCAATGCATTGAATTTTCAAATGTGGTGTTTGGGGTGTAGTTAACTGTTTGGATGAAAACTCCAAATGCCTCTGTTGTTTGTGTTGTTGTGTAACTTTCAAACCTTATAGCCATGGGGATTTTCTTTTTTTCATTAAGCTGTGATGCAGGCATCCTCCTTTTTCTGGCCATATAGGGAGGGATATAGGCCTGCTTGAGTTTATTTTTTTCTGGCCTTTACCCATGTACCTGTGATGAGAGTGCCCATGTGGAGCTGTGGTGGTAGTAGTAGTGTGCTGTTTTGTTTTTGACAAATTGGCCTGTGTCTTGCCATTGTTCCTGTTGGCTTACTACTGTTCACATCCCCATTGCTATCTGCTGCAGGTCACTGATGCTGCATCCATCCAAAATGATGCACAAATTAAGGATAAACAAGTTCCACTTCCACTACATTTGCATTTTAATTCTTTGCTATTCTTACTCTTACTGGTTGTACTAATATTTCTAGTAGTAATTAAAATTAAAGCTAAAAAAAATCCATATTCGACTGATGTTGTTCTGCCTTCTTTGCTTGTAGGTGCACAAAAGACTGAAGAGGAGGTGTCTGTCATCATTTATTGCCTGTTCTACTGCCAGACGGACGTCCTTCTGTACTACGTCACGTGTGGTGTGACTAACCTGACCAGACATCATTCTCAGCAACTTGTGCAACTGAGTGCTGCTGCTGACATCTGAAGAAGATGGGCCCAAAGAAAGCAGGTACCAAGTCCTCCAAGACCAAGAAAGTTGCTGAGAAGAAGGAAGAACAGAAGAAGGAAGTGACACTTAAGTCTGGTGTTGACCCGAAAACCTTTTTTGGGAAAAAAAAGTACGCCTGCAGCAGCAGTGACCGGGGTCCAAGCTGGGGCCAGCACCTCCGCATCAGTGGGCCCAAGCCACCACCCCAGGCCCAAGTAGATGAGTGGGGAAGAGGTAGCCAGCCTAATGGTGGAAAGCAGTGATACTGAGCCTGACCTGAACTTATCGCTATCTCAAAGTAGTACCCATTCCAGCAAGAGGGAACACAGCAGAAAAGTGTTGAACGACAACCAGCGCCCGCAATAGTAGATGTTCAACAACCACCGCCCGCAATAGTAGATGCTCAACGAAAAGAACAACCACCGCCTGTAATAGTAGTTGTTCCACAACCACCGCCCGCAATAGTAGATGTTCAACGAAAACAACTACCACAACCACCGCCTGCAATAGTTGTTGTTCAAGAACCACCACCGGCAATAGTAGTTGTTGTTCCTCCCGAAGTCGGGGCAGTTCAGGAAATTGAGCCTGATGCAGAGCAAGAAGAGGCAGCACCTCATGCAGGAGATCTATTGTTTTCCAAATCCCCACCAAGGAAAAGGAGGGTTAGTCCATCGAGTTCTTCGCCAAGCATCCCTTCTGATGATCTTGACCTCAATTGGGAGCCACAACAATCTGAGCATGAGAGGGAGAGACATCCCAAGAAGACCAGGCTAGGGAAAAGGAAGGTTCCAGGAAGCCTACCACTTATGGAGTGCGATGTTCAGCAGCCGGATAATGATGGTGATGATGAGTCAGACCCAGTCATCACAAGCATTACTCCTGGCCCTGAGGACATGGAGACCAACATTTTAACCCTATCAAGAATGGCTGAGACTAGGGATGTAGCACGCATACCACCAACACAGGCCACACCAAAACTACCTCCAGCTTCCATTTTTACATTTGCACAAAGCCGGCAGCGTCCTACATCCAGCACAAGTTCCACCTCAGCAGAAGTAGGTAGTGGTACTACTGCACAGTCACATAGTGAAGTTCACCAAACAACCTCCAGTTCATCCGGCATTGGAAGTGGCACCTCTAGCAGGAGACAAAAGTTAAGCTCCCCAGTGTGGGACTTCTTTACAGTTAGCGCAAATAAGGAGAACATTGCTATATGCTCCATTTGTCATTCCTCTGTTAGTCGTGGTAAGCTTGGTACAAACTATGGTACCGGAGGCCAAATGATCCATATGAAAAAACACCACGCAATCAAGTGGGAGGACCACCTACGTATCATAAAAGCAGGAACCATTAATGTTGGTGGGGAAGCAGTAGAAGGTCCACGGGTCGGACAGGAAGAAGAGGGAGACATTCTATCTGGTAGTGGTACACTAAGTACCCCTGTCCCACTCCCCAGCACTGCAGTGGTAGATCCCACATCTTCCGCATCAGCAACATCTCTGTGGCACCAGAGTAAGAGTAGTAACCCGGAAACACCAAGGAGTACGGGTGCGAAATCTGTGACACGAAGTACTGCATCGGGCATATCTGAAAGAAATACCAAGCAGCGTACCATTGTTAGCATGTTTAGGCAGGAGGGAAAGTATGAGCGCAACCACCCAATAGCACGTTTGTACAATGCTAAGCTTGCTAAAATGTTAGCTCTGGACCTTCTCCCTTTTTCTTTTGTTGAAGGGATGGGTTTCCTGGAATTTGTGACAACCCTCTGCCCAAAATGGAATGTTCCCAGCCGCTACTATTTTGCCAGAGTTGCTGTTCCAGCACTACACCACGACGTGCTGGAATTGCTTGGAAAAGCCTTGCAGCCGAGTGCTGTGCATAGTATCTACCTGACAACAGACATGTGGAGCAGTTGCCAAGCCAGTGATTACATGTGCATCACTGCACACTGGATCTCATTTTCAGGTGTTAGAGACAAGATATCTACAGGCATTGACACTACTGAGATTTTTAATGATACTCACGGACATGCTACTGTAGCCATGTTTGCTATGGAGAAATTGCATACTGCTGCAAACATTTTGGATGAGTTCAACAGCAAGGTCTTTGAATGGCTGCGACCAAGAGGCCTCAATATTGGTTTTGTTGCCACCGACAATGGCAGTAATGTAGTTAAGGCCATGGAAGATGGTCGCTATTTCAGGTTCCCGTGTTTGGCACACTGCATTAACATTGTGGTTCAAGACTTTCTGAAAAATGAAAGCAAAGTCAGCAACTTACTGACCATTTGCAGAAGAATCTGCACACATTTCAATCATTCTTTTAAAGCCCGGAAGCAGCTACGGGTCATTCAACGTGAGTGTAACATGCCAGTCAAAGCACTCATCCAGGAGGTACCAACACATTGGAACTCTACTTATTACATGCTCGAACGGCTGTTTGAGCAGTACATACCACTTAATGCTTATGTCATGACAAGAAGATCAGGGGATCCTACTGTTAAAGCCATGAACGTTGAGATGTGGCAATGGGACCTCATTAAATGCCTGACGGAGATGCTACTTCCTTTTGAGGTCTTCACACGTGCAGTCAGCAGGGAGGACTGTACTGTGAGCCAAGCTATCCCATTGTTGTACATGCTTGAGCAAGAGCTGAAGGAGGTGTCTGAAACATACGAAGGTGTGGAAGGAAAACGTGAAGCATGTAATTTTGCAAAGTCCTTAGCCGGCCGCTTATCTGAGAATACAAGGATTCAAAATAAGATTGTGTCACATCAACATTACATTACTGCCACAATTTTGGATCCACGGTACAAATTATTTGTGAACAGTAATGCAGTAATTCCTTTTTCAGAAGGGGATGTTTCCAAGTACAAAACTGTAATAGCCAAGGAAGCCACTGATTTAGAAAACGAACCGCTCTCAATTAGAGGCCTGCCAGTGCCAGCCCAGGACAGTGCAAGTACTACTGAGCATCCTACAGAGTAAAGTTCTTCTTCACAGCATGCGAGCAGTGCGTTTGCTTCCCAGCAGTCACCAACACAAACAATAACAACAACCGCACCAACAGGATCTGATTCATCAGACACAAGCAAAAAAATAGCTGCTTGGTTTCTACAGAAAGGGATGGGGAAGTCCGTTGCAGTCGCAAAGCAAAAAGAGGACGAGCAAACCTGAGCACCAATGAACATTGAGCGGATGGTCCAGGCCTATCTGGATGACACAACAGAGGTGTTCATGGAGCAAAGCCCATTGGTGTATTGGTATAGGACAAGAAGCCAATGGCCAGTGCTCAGCAGGCTGGCGATAAAGTATCTAGCTTGCCCTGTTGCAAGTGACTCTTCTGAGCGTGTGTTCAGTGCTGCTGGTGCCATTGTGACTGTGAGAAGGACCAGTCTCTCGCCCAAAAGCGTGGAGAGGTTAACCATGATAAAAATGAATCAGCACTTGATACCACCAGACTACAAAGTCTGTGAATCAGAGCTGGAAGAGGAGAGCGAGTCGGAAGAAATAAGTAGTGGGTTACAGGACCTACATCTGTCAGAAGAACCACCAGGGTTTGAGGACGAGCTCCTCTTCCCTGACAACTAGGCTTGGAAATTGTTACATTCTCCCTTCCTTTATTTCTCCCTTCCTTATTTGTGTGTATCTGTCTTTCTGACTCAAACTTCAAAACCAACACCATCTACCTTTCTCTTTTAATTATCTATTGGAGTTGCACATCTGAGCATTTACTGTGCACTCCACTCATCAGAGCACTGCTCCATCTTCCTGACTCACCCTAAATACATTTCCATCTTGCCATACTTTGGATGGAGATGGACAATAGTGCAATAATGTAGCCTCTAACAGTCCCTCCATAACAAGTGAAACGTACGTGACTACAGCCATCTTCTGTTTTGTTTCCAATCTGAAATGCATTACTGTCTTTAGGCTACACCTCTGTCTGCAGGCATACACAACTCTTCAATGTCAGAACTTGAGCAGGGCTCCAAAATTAAAGTAAACTCATCATCACTTTCAGAAGGCTCTGCTGCATCTGTGATCTGACAGCCACAAAGAAGAGAAAGACAGGTATATGAAATGAATGATGCCATACATTGCATTGGCTGCTTGCTGATTTAGAGCAAATGTGCATGAAGTAGAAGTATACTAGTAGTTTAATATAATTAATAACAAAGTGCTTGTGTCTCAAGTGATGGTCAATGTTTCCATGTTGTTTAATAATATGTATACAATTGTACTCCTACTACTGCAGGTGCAGTCTGGACTTAATCGTAGTCACTCACTACAGACTTAGTTGCTGTTTTTGGTCTGTTGGAGAACACGTACATGTGCCACACCGGATGATGATGATGATGACCACCATACCATCTTTGCACGCTGTCAGTCAGTTTGATCAGAGATGATTGATGGAATATGTTCAGGAAGTGGAATACAAGGTAAACACACAACCAATCAACAAGAAGCACAGCAGACCTAGGCTACATGTGTCGTGTGTACAGTGGTGGAATGGAATAGTGGTATGATTGACTGACATTGGCGCATTGATTTACATTAATCACTTGTTTTGGAAAATGCTAGGTTGATGTATATGCCTTTTGTCTGAAACTCTGAAAAATGTAGGTAAATGGAGTTTGGGCCACAGACTCACGTCCCGGTGTTGTGGTGTGGCCCTGTAACTGTTCTGTGCTGGCTCCTATCTTGTTGTTCTTTTCGATGACTGCTGTGCAACTGGAAGAGTAGAGTTAATCAATGTATCCAAGCAGCCTCAGTCTGAAAATCTTCTCGCTCACGAGTCTTGTCTTTTTTGCACTACACCGTAATTGATTTTTATGTTTTCATTCTGTTAACTTATTTTGTAATACCCCATTTCTTCTTTCATCAACACTTACAGGCCGGCCTTTCACCCAGCGCTATTATACGTGGAGCAACAACTCACACTTACCTTACCAATCCTCCTCATCATCATCCTGCCAGAGACGCCCAAGAATGATATAATCAATCAATCAGTCACAACAGTGTCCATGGAAGGGAGGAAAAAATGAATGACGAGATACAACTACACATTTGGCCCTGGATAATACATTAACTTTAGTATCATTTTCATATTTTTCTTTGATTCCTTTTTCCTCTTCATTTATTTTACGCTTGTGTTTGGTAATTGATTGTTCACTTAAACTATCTCAATTTTCTTTGCTAGCTTTCAGCCCGCTACATCAGGTATTACGGTTTCTCAGAGGGCATACAGCCTAGGCAAAAGTCATATCATATCCTATATAAGAAGTACTTCCTTTGAATTGTGTAGTAGTAGTTAAGTAATTACCACTTATTATTAACCATCAAGTTAATAATAAACCTTCATCATGCATCCATTTCGTTGTTCTTAATTGACTTTACATTTATTGGGGAATTGTGGATCAGCAATCATCGTCTTCATTGTTTTGCTTTTGTTGTCTCCATGCGTACTGTTTTTCTTTGTCAAACCTTTCCCCAAACCCCCGTTCCCATCCATTCATCAAGCCCTAACCCTCTTACCCCGGGCTGTGTGGTTTTATATTGAGGTGTGATGTTACTACATTAAATCTACACCAACAATTGATCACACGCTTGCTGGGGCAGATGTGGTGAAACCAACACTAATGAAATCAAATGTCAACGAGGCAGGGTGAGGATCTTCTTCTGCTTGCCCACCCAAGCTCACTTAATGTAATAGTGTACAAGGCAATTAATTTCCCAAAGTGACCCAACGAATAAATGTAATTCATTGCTGGCATTATTTGAATTTAATTTTAGAGCATTTAAGTTTATGATTTGTATTGTGTTTTAATGACTCCAACGCAACTACAGTTATCTTCTTCTACTTGGCACAGTCCCCGACACCATTGATTTCTTTGAGTTTGTTTAGCAGTTGCAATATTGTTTGTATTTTTTGTCCATATTATGTACTGTAATTTTCTTCTTCTCTCACATTCTTTCTCAGGCAAATGACTGTCTCTTTGTTTTTGTTTGCCAATGCTAGTGCCAGTGTCTAGGAGTCGAGTCTACTACTACTATCACACAACCACGGCATATTCTCCGTTGTCTTGGGAAACCATGCAGCCCTTGTGGTGCCAAACGTAATCATCATCAATCACAGGTAAGAAGAGAAGTTTGCTGGGAGGTATAATGGAGGAAAGGCTGGTAGTACTAATAGGACAAATATAACTGAGTGAGGGGTACAGCATCTATCTGTTTGCATGTTACACATGTGGTCAATTAATAAAGTATTTCAATCAAACACTGGCCGCTGCCCTGCTTCTAGAGTAAACCTTGTGACGTACACAGTAACCCCACCACAAAACAACATCATATCATATGTGTAAGTTGAAAATAAATAACATTTATTCATGTATAAAAAATATCGTCCTATCCCACCCCTATCCCCACCCTAACCCCAACCAATGTACAAGTCCAAAGAATGTCCCACAAAAATAACCCCAACACCCAATTCCCACCCACCAACAAAAGTATTAAAAAAAAGGGCAAATCAACAGGGTCCATTACAATTGGCGGGCTTTGAGGTGTTTGTCCACAATGATCTTTACGTGCTCCTCTAATTGGTCCTCCAGCTTGGCCACCCGGAGGAGAAGTTGTTGCCGAAATGCACGGCACCTACATTTGCATTTGCATCCATGCTGTGTGGGGGTGGCAGATGTTAATTGCCGGCGGTGAGCGGCTGCCTGGCTGCGGCGCCGTACTCCTGCAGGTGGGGCCTTGCTGGGGCCAGACGCATTGGAAGAGGCAGCAGCTGCTGCCGCCGCCTCTTCCTCCTCCTCCTCAGCCTCAGCCACCAGCTTGCGGTACTCCTCCACAATGGCCTGCAGTTTCCTTTGCCGGGCCCTGGCTGCCAACTCCTTCCGCGATGGTTTTGGGGAAGGAGTATGAGTATCTATAAAAAAAGATACAGAATTGTAACTGAAACTCTTCATAATTAATTCAACAGTACATTGTGGCATAGTAGCACTACCAAGCGCAGTACATACAATTGGTGTCAACTTTTAGTATCTATCTAATCTGACCTCCTGCTTCCCCTGCCTGTAGCATTTGTTGAAGTTTTTTCCGGCATTATACTTGCCCTAGTACTGGGTGGCCTTGAGTACACATAAGAACAAAAGTCTTTTTTGTATCTCCTTTTATTTTTTCAAAGTAAGACTCTGCTTCCAGTGGCAGTCTTCACCTATGATAAATACAAATACATTTAGGGGGCATCCACCCATTAAAAGTAAATGTCTATCATTCTTTATTACCGGCTTAGCTGGTTTCACTTTCACCAGCAACCACCCATGCGTCCACTCCTTCCCTGCCTTGGGTTTCATTGACACAAACTCCGCTCATGATTCTTGTTATCCACTGTATCCATGCACCCATATTCTTTAGCCCAACCAGGCCTGCATTTTCTTTGACCTTCCAGTTCTACCCATCCTTCAACAACCCATGCATCCGATTCATATCAGCCATGTGAATGAACCTTCCAAAGTATCCTTCTATGGTAGTTAGTCTTATTATTACATCTCTTTAGTCCTTCCTCCTTCCACCCTAGTTCACTTCTTTCCCTTTTTGTTCAACAGATCCCTCAAGGTCATCTAATTTGACTTTTAGTCTTCTCCATAAGTTTCACAGCTGAGTTGGAGTCTGATGGAAGAGGCCTTGTTTACTCAACTCAAACTGGTAATGCTACAAAGGGTGTCTTCTTCAACCATTGTATATTGTCCAGTACAACTTCAAATTCATACTTTCTTAATAAGTCTCATAGCACAGTGAGGAAAAAAATGTCCCCCTTCTACCTAGTAATGCAAATAAGTAATGAATATAACTTACCACCGCCCACCGCTGAAGTTTCCTCCCCCACTGATGCTCCTGCAGGTGCCGCAGCCTCTGTCCCCTCCTGGATGGCAATCGTATCGCCGCTGGCCTCGTCGGCACTGGTGGTTGGTAGTGATTGTGCACCTATAAAAGCAAGTACACCTTTTTAGATGCCTGCACACCTCCCCCTATTTTACTAGTTGTGCTTTTTTCACCAGGAAGGAAGATTGAAAAAACAGTTACGTACAACATGAATCGTTGTGACAGTGTAACTAGTCCAAATTGCATCCCAATGTACAGCAGTCACATTAGACAGAGTTTAGTTTTAATTTATTAGATGGTCCCTAGGGTCATCTAATCTCTACTCCTACTCTAGTCTTTGGAAAGTTAGCCTGAGCCATATAACCATTTTTAGATCCGGGTCTACTGCTTTTCCCATGTTACCTCGCAGCTTGTTGCACAGTAAGAAAGACACCATTGAGGCCACATGAGTGTTGCATACAATTGACAAACCAGTATTGTTAGTCCCTTTTGCTTATCCATAATGTTGCACTTTTTGCCATGACTGCTAAAAACTGGCATAGTTGTATTCACTGTCTAACATGCAACATTTTTCTCATAGGCAGATGAGAAGAGAAGATTGCCTTCTACGAAACGAGGGATTTGCAGAGCTTTCGAAAGATGCATGTGTAACCACTAACAGTATACGTTCAACGGTGAGAGGTCTCCCACAATTCACACATTTCTCTATCGTGCCATAGATGTACAAAATGTACAGTATTTAATCTTCTTCATTTTGCATGGTGGAGCAGGATGCTTTTCATGGAAATACTTACAAGTTACAACAATACAAAGCTTGTTATTAAAAAAATAACGTTTTTGAACTTGCACATAGACTCTGTGGTATATTTTCAGTGTCTGGGGTGTTGTGGACTGAAACGAGTGAGTGAGCGAAAGGGTCTTCTGTTCTGGCCTGGGTTGCGTAATAAAATCATTGGGTATATATATATCTAACTATCTTCGTGTGGGGGTCGGGAGTGGGACAAATGACTATGACCGAGACACTTAGGTAGGTAGACGAGACGGTCATTGGATTATGGGTTCTTCTGACTGAATTCTGTGACTAGGATGTAAGGTCTAACCTCCCTATCACCAACATCAACATCCTATTTTCTTGTGCATAGTTCTGTATGTGTATGTGCAGAGAATAATAACCACAACAGTAGTAGAAGTATACTAACTGAACAAAAATTAGTAGGCAAACATCTGGTTGTGCATTTTTATTGGTGGGAATTCACAAAGACTAGAGATTACAGAGGACAACGCAAAAGACAGGAGTGGACCCAGTGGCTACAGCTATTTTATCACAGCTTTATTCAAAAGAATACCTTAACTAAAGAGTGGCAACAGGGCAAGCTTAGCTACACACAGTCTAATAGTAGTAGCACAGAGAGTCTTGGGGCAGAGGCAGTTTGAAGGAACTGAAAGTCAGGGATGGCATTGGATAGTTACCCAAAATATGGAAAACAAATTTAAGACCAAAGAAGGTTTTGCTAACATTGAATTAGGAAGGAGGATTAATAGGTTGGAAAAAATAAGGTGCGTTAAAAAGTTAGGGAAATATAATTGTTAATAATATAAGCACTGTAGGACTTACTGGGGCCAGCAGCAGGATCCTCGGTAGAGGAGCTCTCCTCTTGTGGTTGTCCCGCCAACTCGGACACGGTCTTCTTGCCCTTGGGTGGTGCTGATCATGTAAAAAATAATAAAGAAAGAGAAACATTAAGTGCTGTGAAACAAAGACCTCATTCAAAAATCCTCTCAAACATTTTAGGGAACAACAATTCCAATAAAATTGACTTCGAAGTATAAATGACTACTGGCTTGCAAGATCCACAGACCATCTACTTATAGAACACTAATCAAATGCGCCATAAACATTCTGATTGCAGAATATACTAACGAAGCCAGTACCACCTGACCTACACCACCTATTCAAGAATCCAGACGGGCCAATTGTTCAGTAAGTCGGCATTTCAATTTTATTTTTGGCCGCAAACATGCATAGATGATGAGATGGAGGACACATGCATAAATTTGTGCATACACGGAATTGTTGGATGCTTGCGTCAGAACTGCTACTGACTCACCTGACCATGCTATTGCTGTGCTAAGCCTACCACTCAGTAAGCAAACTTCAAACCGGTTCTATGGAGGGGTGGGGTAAATAAGAACTAACTAAGCATTCAGTGACAGAGGAGGCGTCATGCAGACCGTTAAAAAAATATGAACTAATACTATCCATCCACCACTATTTCACTAAAGGACAATGTAAGGACTAGACTCTAGCAATAGCATTAACTAACTTCAGTTCTCTAAAAACTCTAACATCAATAATCAGCAGCCCAAGCTAGCGCTAAGTTACAAACCAGTAAGAGAAGTGGCGAGCAGCCCCTGTGTCATACAATAACAGACGATTTTGAGACGGAATTGATCTGCAATGTAACTAAGCGCACCAGTAACCGTGTTACTTATTCGTCCAAGAATTATACACAATACTTATACTACTATAATATATATTAAATTATTAATATTACTAGCTACTCACCAAGCCCCACGACTTCGACACCTAGCAGGTCCAACAGGTCCTGCTCCCTGTCCAGAATGTCTGCCCACCAGTGGGCCAGCTGCTGGTGGGTGCGCCGGATTTCCGAGCGACGGTAGACTGCCCGGCGCTCCTTCGCCCACCGGCGGTGACGCTCCTCTGGGAGGTAACCGGACCCTGGCCTGCCGCCTGCTGCCAAGGTCAAGGGGAGGTGGCGCTGGATGAAAAAAACCAGGCCGGCCACCTCCGCCTCCCCGAAAAGATTCCGGACCTGCACCCCTGCAGGTCGCATTCTGCCGCAAGGCAGCCGGGCGCAGGCGCCTTGCCCTTCGAGCCGGTTCTGCTGCTCCCCTTTGCCATGGTTCTGGGGTGGAGGTGGAGGTGGAAAAGAAAAATTAGAACAAAAGGAAAAAAAGTTAGGGGGACGAAGTAGGAGCTTAAATAAAGAAGTAAAATAAAACAGTAGAAAAGCTAAAAAAAAAAGGTGGAAAAGTAGAAATAAAATGCAAAATATAAACTTAGGGACAGAGAGAGATAGATGAGAAGTAAAAAAAGTAAGAAAAACTGTGAAAATAGGTAAAGATTGCACAGATATAAGGTGGATAGAAAACTAGGCCCAGAAGCATAGCATAGAGTGTGAAAAACAAGATGGCCGCGCCCATCTCGACCACGTGGGTAAGTTCGCACGAGATTTCACGCGAACACGGACTTTGTCAGCGTGAACAAGTAGTTGTGTTCCTAAACAAGACGTGCACCGCACGAACACGTTATACGCGACCCGGAAGAGGAAATAGGGGACGCGGGCGGGCGGGACAATTGAAAAAACAAGATGGCCGCGCCCATAGCCCACCACATGGGTAAGGTCGCACGCTACAATCCCCCGAACACGCAGACAGCGCCCCGGACACGCACAACGCGCTCCCGAGCAAGAAAAACGGCTCGCGAACGGGACCAGCAAGCTACTACGCAAGCTCACAAAGCTATGCGAAGCTCGCGTAGTGCGAGAACGTCTTCGCGTAGCTTCGCGTAGCGCGACTACGCGTACTACGCCCACCCTTAGAATTGATGTTCTTTTTTAATATTGGGGAATTGGAAATACATGATTACTGTCCAACAAGAGCTTAACCAGCACTGTGTGGGTAGAAAGAGAAAAATTATTTTCACTTTATTAAAACAACCAAATATTGCTTTGGGTTTTACAAATTAATTAAACACCGATAAACTGATATTGTCATAGGTGCATCTTAAGAAACAATTATTATTGAGGGCTCTGCTCGAGATGTCTGAATTATATACATTTGTCACTTATCTCTAAACTGTGTCCTAAAATAATGATACAATTCACATCTGTTAAGTGACTGCAGAGACTACAAAACACCAGAAGCCTGACCATGCAAGATAGTGTTGTGTAGTTCCTACAAATCTATATAGGATCTGTGTGTTCAGACAACATAAACTACGGGATTGGTGTCCAGACTGATTCCAGACACCCCCAACCAATATGTTAGTCTGTAGATCAGCTAGCTCACAGTGCCACTATAAGCTCCACAGTCTTACCAAGGAGCGAATAGTTTCTGGAAACTATCGAACATGACAACCCTGACTTATCAGGGATCGTGGAAACAGTACAATACTTTTCCCTCAGTCACTCGTGCTCACTCGGTCTCCAAGAGATATACAGAATAAACAGAGATGTTTTCAATAGGCATTTATTGAACCAGTGGCATTCTAGTATAAAATACATATGCTGCAACAACCATTAGACAGAAACAGATGTATACGGTTATAAGCACCAACAGAGTAAATAAAAGGTAGAATTCTACCATGGTGCTAATACATGGGTACTCACAAACTTTTTCTCGGGGGCCAAATTTACAGAGTGGTTTGTGGCCGAGGGCCACACCGGTGGGGAGGGGGCGGGGCTAAAGCAAAAAACAATTGACCATAAGGTTGAACACAGGTCCCTGCAGCAGACGCCTTCGTCCACTGAGCCACCAGACCCGGCATACACACATCTCTCTCTCTCTCTCTCTCTCTCTCTCTCTCTCTCGCTCTCTCTCTCGCTCTCTCTCTCTCTCTCTCTCTCTCCCCTCCTCTCTCTCTCCCTCTCTCTCCCTGTCTCTCTCCCTCTCCCTGTCTCCCTCTGTCTGTCTCCCTCCATTGCCCTCCCTCTGTCGCCCTCCTCCCTCTGTCTCCCTCTCCCTTTCTGCCTCCCTCTTTGTCTCCCTCTTTGTCTCCCTCTCTCTGTCTCCCTGTCTCTGTCCCTCTGTCTCCTTCTCTCTGTCTCTGTCCCTCTGTCCCCATCCCTCTGTGTCTCCCTCCCTCTGTGTCTCCCTCCCTTCTGTGTCTCCCTCCCTCTGTGTTACCCTCCCTATGTGTCTCCCTCCCTCTGTGTCTCCCACTATGTGTCCCTCCCTCTATCTCCCTCTCTCTGCCTCCCTCTCTCTGTCTCGCTCTCTCTGTCTCCAACCCTCTGTCTCCATCCCTCTGTCTCCGTCCTTCTGTCTCCCTCCCTCTCTGTCTCCCTCCCTCTCTGTCTCCCTCTCTCTGCCTCCCTCTCTCTGTCTCCTTCTGTCTCTGTCCCCCTCTCCCTCCCTCCCTCTCTGCCTCCCTCTCTGCCTCTCTCTCTGCCACTCTCTGTCTCCCTCACTGTCTCCCTTCCTCTCCCTCCCTCTGTCTCCCTTTCTCTCCCTCCCTCGGTCACCCTCTGTCTCCCTCCCTCCCTCTGTCACCCTCTGTCTCCCCCTGACTGCCTCCCCCTGACTGCCTCCCCCTGACTGCCTCTCTCTGTCTCCCTCTGTCTCGGTCACCCTCTGTCTCGCTCCCCCTGTCTCCCTCCCTCTGTCTCCCTCCCTCCCCCTCCCTCTCTCTTCCTCCCTCTCTCTCTCTCACTCCCTCCCTCTCTGTCTCCCTCCCTCTCTGTCTACCACTCCCTCTGTCTCCCATTCCTTCTGTCTCTCACTCTCTCTGTCTCCCTCTCTGCCTCCCACTCTCTCTCCCTCCCTCTCTCACCATCCCTCTCTCTCTCCCTCCCTCTGTCTCCCATGCTCTCTGCCTCCCTCCCTCTCTCTCCCATGCTCTGTCTCCCTCCCTCTCTGTCTCCCTCCCACTCTCTCTCCCACTCTCCCTCCCTCTCTCTCTGTCTCCCACCCTCTTTGTCTCCCACCTTATCTGTCTCCCACTCTCTGTCTCCCTCCCTCTTTGTCTCCCACTCTCTCTTCCTCCCTGTCTCTCTCCCTGTCTCTCTCTCTCTCCCTCTGTCTCCCTCGTCTTCCTCCCTGTCTCCCTCCCTGTCTCCCTCTCCCTCCCTCCCTCTCTGCCTCTCTCTCTGCCACTCTGTCTCCCTCTCTGTCTCCCTTCCTCTCCCTCCCTCTGTCTCACTTTCTCTCCCTCCCTCTGTCACCCTCTGTCTCCCTCCCTCCCTCTGTCACCCTCTGTCTCCCTCTGACTGCCTCCCCCTGACTGCCTCCCCCTGACTGCCTCTCTCTGTCTCCCTCGCTCTATCTCCCTCTCTCTATCACCCTCCCTCTGTCAACCTCTGTCTCCCTCCCTCTGTCACCTCTGTCATCTCACCCCGTGGGAGTGTCAGCCCTCAGACCGGGCTGAGACAGCTTCCCGGTGCACACACACAGCTGCACCCCAGTACTTCACAGATCTTTAAAAGACCATTTACATGTTAATAAAGCTGTGTTGCTCGTATTTCACCTCTTAACGCCCCTGCATCTCCACTCAGACAATCACTGGAATCTCCGGCCCCCACAGAGCAGAGTCTCTCAGAGACGGGCTACTGCAACCCGCAGTGTTTGCTAACACTATTTAATTTTTTTTTTTAAACACAGGTAGGATGTCTGCGGGCATCCAAAGAAGGCTTGCCGGGCCTCTGGCAGCCCGCGGGCCGTACTACGAGTACCCATGTGCTAAAACAATAAATATATGAAGGCATCGGCCAGGGTGCCTGACTCCAGACCACAGGGTTCACGGTTCGATCCCTGGTGCTGGCGGCAGATTAGCCCAGCACCATGTGACTCTGGGCAATAGCTTGCTTAATCTTCCCGAGGGCCCCCAGCACTAGAACACCTCTCCGGAGGTAGCTGTGCGCTTTACAAATGCTGGTATTTAATTTCATAGATACATGGCAATAATTATGAGTACTCCTAAAATGCAAACCCTTACTAGATGTACCTAGCATGTATGTAGCTGTAAAGCCAAGAATCCCCCTAGGAAAGAGCCAACCCCATTACCTGAAAGGAGAGAATGAAGGACCCTGTCTTGGTTGGACACTCGCGAGGGATGTCAGACCACTGCATGCTGGAGTGTCTGCGTGCAGGTACTTCAGTGTCTCATGCCAGCATGGAAGCTTCTCCTCTGGTTTGCCCAGCAAAGACGTGATACTTATATACCCGAAAGGTACCCTCAGGGGTTCTACCTAGATGTGTCATGGTACTGTGGGCCTTTCAGCCAAGGATGACGATAGTGGTGTCTTTTGTACAGAGTTATTATGCAGAAGATGTCAATCCTGCTGTGATACTAAGAATCCTCATGCACAATAAATGAGGCTAGTTTTCAAAGAAAACTGCACCATGTTTATTCAGCACCTAACTAGGTAAAAGTTCTGCACCACAGCCGTTATATAGAGCAAGGAAGGACAGATGTAGGTAAAAGGTCCTGCAAATATCTAGGCCTAAATGGGGTACATTGGGGCTCATAACACCCTCATCCGACTGGACGACAAAGTTAACAAGTGCTAAAATATGCCTGTTTAAAATAATAAAACACATTGCTAAAATATGAGTATAAAAACATCTAAAAACATAGTATGTGTTAAAAATGATGCAAATGTTAAAAAGGCTCTATAAGTCCTCTAAATAGTCAATATACTGTTAGACCAACTGAGCATGCTGAAAGCCATAGTGCTCAGTGAGAGCAAGAGAGAAAAATAAAACAAAAATGATGTCTAATTCCAATTTGGGTTGTTTTGGAAAAATGCTGAATTGTTACCATAACACGGAGAGCCAAATGTTTATGTGACCTGTGTGGGAGACGCAACATCCCTGCTGCTTTTTTCTCAGATGATGGTCCCTGTAACATCTCTTGGATCAGGTCAATAGAGCAAAGTTTATCTTCTCTATTTCCTCTCGGTCTGAGGTTAAGGCCACATCCTTCTGTAAAAGTATGCCTTTCATTCTGCTCAGAGAATCAAACCGTATAAGGGAAACATTCAATGAAGGCCACAGTGGCACCTCCCTGACTGAGTGGGTTGGTGGAAACAATACTTGCATACAAGTATCCCTGGAACTTACTGTTACTAGATATGTGATGCCTGGCAGCATCCCACAACAATCTCGATCATTCAGTATCAAGTAACTCCCAATCGAGAGCAGTTTGAACACGGGATGAATCATGACAGCTGGTGATCCTTTCAAGTGACATGATAGGATTACAAGCTCCGCAAAGCATAGTATCTTGACAAATTAGAATCCCACTCAACGAATTCTCACAGTCTGAACCTCTGAGAAAGACTTCAGTGTCTCCATTCCTGCATCTTAATCAGTATGGTAATTGCCAAGATTCATGTATGTATTCCTTACCCAACGCTTCATACCTGCCTACTTGGTGATACTGTTGACAATATTGAAATTGGATTGTGTGTGGAGGGTGACTCAGCCATGCTGAAAGGTAATTGGTTACATTTTTCAATGTACGGCATTGTATACTTCACATCTCTTCATGCCATTGTTGTCTGTCTTTCTGTTGGATTATATGCAGAATACACAGACGTACTGTTGATGTACCCCCCAGGGCACGTGACCAGAGTGCAATGAGTGTAGCGTCCAGCTTAATAATAAAATGAACAGCAATTGTGATTGCCCATGCTGAAGAATAGACAAGTCCTGTTCTATTATATCTATTGCTGAAGACACAATGTTGCCCTGTGAATAAATCCTGGATGTTAGTGTGGTCATACCATTGTCGACCACTGCCAAAGCCTTTGCTAGAAGAATTCTGTCAATCTAACGCAATCTCTCGGCAGCTTCCTGTTGAGAGATTTTCTATATTTCTTTATAAATAGCGTTTCTGACGTGGTTTCTGGGGACCGAACAAAAAATCCCTAAGATCCATGTCATCCGATAGTAAGGACAAGTGTTGTTTCACCTGGGACAGTGTTGAGGTTTTTAGCCACTCTAGGCATAACTTCCCAACACTGTAAGATGTCACCACCCTGAGTGTTCTCATTGTACGTAGCGCTGGTCAGGCCTATGGATACTAAACCCTTCGGTGGTACCCTTGAATCTTGCCAGACACCTATTTGTGTCGATAGGCCAAACCAACCAACCTTTCCAATTGGGGTCTAATGAATTCTAAGTATATAAGATGGTACCTAATGTATCCTCACTGCGTGATGTATAATTCTGCCAACCCTTAAAGTGTGTAGGTGAGGGAATCCGAGGTGTGTTCAAGTCCTTAACCTTCGCTAGACCAAGACAGGAAGTCTGTTGCACAGTATCGTTCAGGAAGATAATTTGCTGTGGTATGAGGCATGCTCTAAGTAAGGCTTCAGTTCCCTGAACTTGCCAATCTTTAGTGCCCCAGACAGATGTTGTGTCTATTGTGTCCCTCCAAGAGTCTAAACTCTGTAAAGAAGCTGGGAAATAAGAGAAGCAGAGTATATCTGTTTCGTGTTTGTGAGCATATTTTTCCTTGCGGGTATAGGCGCAACCGTATAATAATAAGAGGTTGGGTCTGAAGTGTTAAACCAAGAAACATAAGCAAACTCCTGTGCAAACATTTGTGAACTACCTTTCGGTGGTGTTGGGCAATGTTCCCATTGATGATAAGTGAAAACATTTTGTGGGATACTTGCTTTGTGCAAGAAATGATGACCATAGTGTTGGTAACAATACATGGTGTTAAAATCTGATGCAGCATCATACAATTAATTACTGGAGAATTCAGCTGATTGTTCTAAATCAGACAGCATAGAATTTACACTTCAAAATGCTAATCATCAGAGAAAGTACTGGAGGTGATATCATTCAAAGAAATTTTCAATAAATGTGGTATTTTCAAAAGTTCAGTGGGACCAAATACATCATATGAAACCCTAGCCGAAACTATTCCTTCGGGAACTGAAACTGCTGTAATGTTCACAAAGGACATTTTGGAACTCCCTCCCGCTATCTTTGCTCAGGCATTCCGACCATCTTTAAAATGGTTTCATTTCCGAGACTTGTATATCAATTCTGAAATTTCCCCTTCATAGTGGGGAAAGGCTTCTTTGCCAGGGCCAATGCACTCATATGTAAGCTCTTGTGCAGTGGAGGAACACCCCGAATTGCCCTAAAAAAATGCTGCAGGCCCACCTTTGAGGTTGTCTATTACAGAGAAATAAGTACACAAAACGGTGATGCTTGAACTGGTTTAGCCCAGAGTGATTATCAGAGGCTAAGATTAATTCAAGGTTTCCATCCATCACTGTTTTGAATATTTGTCATATTATAGAGCAGCACACCTGATGTTCAAAGACTGATGGTTTGAAGGGCTCAAGGACCCAGCCTACGCAGTGGAGGGGTGGTTAAAGGGTCACAACAGCCTCCCACACTTGCTATATGGTGATGATCTAACGCAATCCATACCCTCTTCTCCTCGAGTTGTGCTGACTATTTGGAAAGCAACTACGAAAGCAGCAGGATGGGCAACCCAACTTACATTGGAGACCCCGCTATGGAGGGGGACCATACTTCCTCAGGTATCTGCGCTCCACAGCTTTGCCAAATGGGACACCGTAGGCATAAAGACACCAGGAGACGTGCTTATAAATGGGCTTATTAAGTCTTTTACAGAGCGGCAGGAATAATATCAGTTGCCCCATACCCAGTTTTTTTGATATTTCCAGCTTCGGCACGCACTCCCCCAAACTTGCCATTGAATGCCGAAATCCCAGCCTATTCAGCCCTGGAAGCGAAAGTCTTACTCACAGATACAAAAAAGCATAAACTGTCTGTTCTCTACCAAACACTGCTACACCATCAACCAGACTGTTAGAACTGGGGGTCTCTAGTTGGCACTGGCTGGCGCCACTGTCCAAAGAGGCACCCTTCTTCCTAAATCAGGGCAAGTGGGTCACCCCTTTAGATAACCTCTGCTCAACCCTGTGGTAACGTAGCACAAGGAGTTAGGCCTATCTCAGAGGCAGTGTGTGAAGCGTTTAGGACCAGGTACAATAAGGCAGTAATGACACCACAAAAGGACACAACTCAGGTAGGTATAGAACAATAATATCTTTATCTAACAGTTTAACTCAACTCTCAAAGCAATTCAACAATAACAACTCACGTCAACCCATAGGGACTCAAAGAAATGACAATGTATCGACCAAATCGTAACACTGACTTAGTTCAGGGACGGGGCCTACGTGACCCGTTGCACACCAGGTACCTGTCATTGAAAGGGGGGACAGCACGCAGGTTCTCAAAGAAGCGGAGACGGTGACAGGCGGACTCCAAGCGACCACAATACGGGGCAGCAGAGGTCCGCAGTGTGCCTCCACACTGACTCGGGCACTAGGGGACAGGCAGGCTCTCCGCAGGAGCAGCACGCGGCTGCGGCGGCCCAGATTGGGGGAAGCAAGGACTCTCGTCGTGTTGCTCCGTGGTGGGCGCACAGCAGCTGCAGCTCTCTCCTGGCTGCGGTGGCCCACAGGACAATTCCGGGGGGACTGCAAAGTTGTCAAGGGTGCGGGCGCTCAGTGGCTACAGCTCTCTCTGAGCTGTGACAACCCATGGGACAATTCCAACGGGGGATGCAAAGTAGTCAAAGGTGTGGGTGCTCAGCGGCTACAGCTCTCTTGCAGCTGCGGCAGCCCGCAGGGCAATTCCAAAGGGGGATGCAAAGTAGGCAAAGGTGTCAAGGGTGCGGGCGTTCAGCAGCTACAGCCCTCTCGCAGCTGCTGTGTTGTGAATAGAAGGGTTAGACCCATGTAGTCAGTGGGACCTGGGTAGTTGATTGGGGTATATGAAAAGGGTCCCAGACCAAGAACAAAGAAAATTGTTTTCAATCACATAATTATTTAAATAGAATCAAAAAAGCAAATGATGGTGCTCAGTGTTTTTATTATCACTGCACCAAAGGACATTCAATGTTCGAAAAATCATACATATAGTACACAAATTTGGGTGCGCCCACAGAAGGGGAGGGAGGTGTGTGAGGGAGGGGGTGTATTTCAATTAGTTATACATCACTGATCGAAAAATCCATAAAACAAGAAATTCAGCTTTCAAACCATAATTGTCATAGATCCACAAAGAAGAGGTCAAAAAACACACATGTCCAATAAACCAATTTACAAAAGAAAAGAGACTCCCATAGTGATTATTACTATCAAACTGGGGTTAGGAGTTCTTGATTGTAGAGGATGGTCTACGTTTCGACCCAAAGGTGTAGGACTGTAGATCCTTACTCGCGGGTCTTCATCAGGACGTGAGAGACAGGGGGGTGGGGGTGATGTGGTGCTGGTTCCTAGGCACAAATTTAAAACACTACATTACTTGAAACGGTCTCAAAAGAGTCCCGACATAATCATTCATCAAGACACCCAGAAGGGGTATTATTAAAAATTCAAGGAAGAATAAAGGAGTTTGGAAGAGAGGTTAGCTTATACTGAGGAAGAGCTCTAGAGAACCAAGTTACGCTGTTTGGTTTACCTGACGGTGCAGGTGGAAAAAAACGGCCTGCCCGTTGGGCGTGGTCCGTGTTCAAGCGGTCCCTTGTTCCAGTGTGGTATCGTCTGGAAATCACAATGGAGAAACTGACATTGAAGTGACAGGTACCAATTGATTAAGGCATTTGCTACAAGGTCTGGGGCGTGAACAGGGGCAGCCTACCTTAATTGATAGACACAGTGGTAAAGATCACTCTTGCCGTCGTGCCTAGCGCGATTTAAAAATCTCACAATTCACTTTAGGATCGTGCCATGTCTGAAAAAAACGAAATTGAAAATAAAATTAAATAAAAATAAAAAGCGGAGTTGTAATCATATGAGGGTAGCGGTTTTTACTGGGGGCACACTGTAAAAATAGATCAGGCACTCACCCGATGTAGAAAAAGGCAAAAAATTGCAAGGAGGGACGGTTGGGCGTCTCCGCGCGTCTTCTGACTGAGGAATTACAATGTCCCCGTGTAAGTGCGCTCAATGGGTTAATCAGGCAACACTCGTCATACATCTGTAAGACACCAAGTATCAGATGGTATTAGCGTTGCACCCAAGATTGGATTATGTGGTGGTAAGCTGGGTAACGCAACTTCTGCTATTAGAAGACTCACCCGAGGTGAAACAGAGCCGAACTTAAGGAGCCGGCGTCTCTCCGCATCTGTCGGCACAGCGAGGAAGGGTTGCCCAGGGAACCGGGTTGAATTTGTAAACTCGTAGAGGAAAGACTCTCGTAAGTTGCTAAGAGACCAGGTGGCGTCCTGTGGGAGGTGCGGGGAGGAAAGACTCCCATATCTGTTTAAGCGAGGGGTAGGCCATGTCATTGAATTAAACCATTCCACCAGAAACGTCAGATGCGGACTGCAGTGCACCACATACTGGGACGCACGTGTGTTAGTACCACATCTGTGACTGTCAGATTATTGGAAGCATAAAGAGTTTAGGAGGTAAAAGGCCAGTGTTTCGACCAGTCTTGCATAGTAAAATTATGCCCACCACGCATATTTGCTGATTATAAGGGATTTTTGGGCCGCGAGCCTGCCAAAACGCGGCGATCAGGCGCTCGGTATTCAAAAACAGGAAAGCATCCCTTAATATCACTACTATATCGTGATAAATTTGGGTTACCAATTGAAACCTTGTTGTAAACAATTGGGGGTGATACTCTACTAACGCGGACCTGCCAAGCATGGTAGTCTAGCGTTCATAGGGCATCAAAGGCACTCAGAGAGATGAATGAATAAAGGAAATGATTACAAAAAGATATAAAAACACAAAAAAAAAGCAGACCTGTCATATTTGGCATTCAAGCATACCAAGTTCCGAGTTTTCTTGCAAAATAACATTATGACATTATGTCCAACATGCAAGTTCACTGAATATGGGGGAAACCAGAGTCGCGGACCTGCCAAACCACGGCGGTCAGGCGCTCGGTATTGGAAGAGTATAAACATTCCTTACTAACACTGTATTATCATAATAGTCATACACTCATTTTAGGAAACTTTGGGTACCAATTATACCATGTTAGTTAACCATGGGGGTCGATACTCTACTGGCGCGGACCTGCCAAGCATGGTAGTCTAGCGTTCATAGGGCACCAACAGCACTCAGAGAAATGAATGAATAAAAGAAGTACAGTGGAATGAATACAGGGGAAAGGGGTCATGAGGGGTCCGAGGTACACCTATCAATGTGTGGGTCAAAGATCAAAGTGTTGCCATTTGCGCAAAACTACTCTCAGATTCATTCAGGCCCAGAGTGACAGAATCAAAAAAACGGATCCATTTTATCTCCCTTACATTAAGGACCGGTTCTATACTCCCACCCCTTGGCCCTAGTTTGACCTGTTCCAAAATTGTCCACTTGAGACTCTCAGGGGGGTGATTGTTGGCATTGCAGTGGTCAACCAAAGGGGCACCAGTGACCTTGCACCTGACACGACTGCAGTGCTGCAGGAAGCGTACTTTAACACGTTGTTGTGTCTGTCCCACATATATCAAGTCACAGAGGCATATTATACAATAAACCACATTGGTGGAGTTACAGTTCGTGTGTGACTTGAGAGGAACTTGGTGTTGTTTGTGGCTAAAGATCTTCGTCTGAATCGTATTTGGACATGCTTTGCAGGATCCACATCGGTAGTGTCCCACAATGGGAGGCAAATTCCACATTGTGGCAATCGATGGTACTTCCGGAGTCGTGAGGAAAGAGCGCACCACATGGTCTCTAATGTTCCTTGCCTTTTTGAAGGCGTGCAAGGGCGGGCACTCGGTGTTGAGATCCTCAGATATCAGGTTCCAATACTTATTGATAGTTTTTTTCACCATATTACTTTTTGTGGAGAAGGTTGTTACACAAATGAGGCGTTCCTCCTTATTGTTAGATTTTTCTCCTGATTGTAATAGAGTTTCCCTGGGGTTGAACCATGCTCGTTTCATGGCTTTCTTGACCAAACGCCTTGGATATCCACGTTCAAGCAATCTGCCCATTAATATTTCTGATTGTTCCATGTAGTCATCCTTCCTACTGCAGTTACGGCGGATCCGCAGGAACTGGCCGAATGGGAGGTTATCACGGAGGCCCCTCGGGTGATGGCTAGAGTACAAAAGTAAGGAATTTCTCTCCGTCGGTTTCCTGAAGAGGGTTGTTTGGAGGGTCTCATTATCCACAAAGATTGTTAGGTCCAAAAAGTCAATGGACTTCTTGTCAAATTTGATGGTAAATTGTATATCAGGGGACCTCTCATTGAGCCAGTTGAAGAAGGTGGTGATTTCATCCTCGGTACCTGACCAGACGCAGATGATATCATCTATGTATCTCATCCACATGAGTATTTGAGATCTGAAAGGGTTGGTCTCGGCAAATATGAAGGTATCTTCGTACATGGACATGAAAATTATGGCCAGGTCCGGGGCAAAGGCCGCCCCCATCGCCACGCCCTTGGTCTGAAGATAGAAACAATTCTGGAAGATGAAAAAGTTCCTCATCATAGCTATCTTAAGTAATAGGATGATGAATGATGTGGGTACCCGGACTGGTGCCTCCCGTGTGTCCAGTGCAATTGTCATTGCCACAAGGGCCTCCTCCTGGGGTATACTGGTGTATAGTGACACAATGTCACATGTTGCCAAAAGGTGTCGGCTAGAGTCAAATGGATGTCCATCGATCAGGTTAATAGTGTGGGTGGTGTCTCTCAGATATGTTGTTGTAGCCTCCGCTAGTGGTTTTAGAAAAAATCTATATACCTGCAGAGGGGTTCCAGCAGTGAACCACATCCAGAGACGATAGGCCGTCCAGGAGGCTGTTGAAGATTTTTGTGGACTTTAGGTAGCGTGTAGATGGTGGGGAGTCGAGGGTGCTTCTGGTTCAAGTACTGGAATTCGTGTTCTGTAAGAAATCCTTGTTGTCGACCATCCTGTGTGACCCTCAGGATTTCAGCCATCAGATCTTTGGATGGATCACCGCCCAGCTTTTTGTAGCTGATCCCATCGTTTAATTGTCGCAGAATTTCCCCCGTATAGTTGTCCAAGTCCTGGACTACAATTGCACCGCCCTTGTCAGCGGGTTTGACAATTATCTCCGTATTGTTCCTTAGAGATTTGAGTGCAAACTTCTCAGCTCTGCTGGTGTTGTGTTTGACAAATTTCTTATCTCCCAGGATTGTCTTTACATCGCGTAGAACTAAACTTTCGTAGGCCAAGATTCGCTGGGTCATGGCATACGTGGATGGTACAAATGTAGACGGTATCCTCAAGTTAGTTGTGGACGTGGAAGGTTGATGAGGCTTGTCCTTGAAGAAATATCTAAGTCGTATCTTCCTAAAAAATCTGTGAAGTTCGACCACAGTGTTGAAAGTGTCCGGTGTGGAGGTGGGAACAAAGGACAGACCACGACTTAGCACTTTTGTTTCATCCTCCTTGAGAGTGTACTTTGAGATATTAATCACAGGGGAGGTCTTCTCTACCATCTGTAGTTCTTCCTGCGGGTGGATCTTTCCCCGTGTTCCTCCTGGGGGAAGCTCACCTGCTTCGTGCCTCTTCCTCTCCCGGAGTCCCACTCCTGGCCCGCATTGAATTGGCCTCTGCCAGTTCCCCTGTCCCAGTTGTTGCCTCTGCCACGTGGGGGTCTCCATCCTCCCTGTCCTAAAAAAGGGGACTGATGGGATGGACCGTAGGAATCCTGGTATCCGTATGTGCTACTGCGACCGGCTCGATCAGAGTCCTCACCCGAACTATATGAGGAATCTGAGAAGGTAGTGAAGTTACGCCTTCCCCGGTAGGATCCGCGGCCCCGATTTGTAAATCTCCCTTGGTTATCTTGTCTGTAGTATTCGTCCTGCAGATAGGGATATGTTCTTTTTTTGTCATACGACTTTACGTCGCGGGCTAATTTTTCTAGTTTCTTCTTTATTGTGGTGGTTTCAAAATCCTGTAGAGTGGCTACCAATTTTGTCAATGCCTCTTTGGAATTAGTAAGAGTCGAATCCCCACTTATCTCGGCTTTGAGATCCGCTATTTGTTTGGTCAGAATGGCAATTTGTTCGCTAGCTGTTTCAATGCCGAGGACCATCCAATGTCGCGAACAGTTGTTCGCGACAAAACTGAAACCCTCTCGGAACTTGGGAACGTCAATAAAAATTGCAGGTTCGACTTTCACCTGTAAGCCTACAGGAATTATGTTGGATTGCAGGCACTGTGCTAGGAAATGTCCATGGAGTTTGGTTCTGATGAGTTTTTTCTCTAAACGTTCCAGTTGATTAACTTTATCATTAAGAGAAAAATCAATGGCAGGGGTGGTAGAGGACAGAAAACTGTTCGCTGAGTCTGATAGAAATTGCTTTATATAATCCTCAGTATAAGAAAGGACCTCCTTATCAACCATAGTGGTTGAGTGAAAAATATATTAGAAAAGTTCAGAAAACAGAGGTAAAGTTTGGATTTATAAAAGAAAGAACCTCGCAGACCACCGTCTGCTCGAAGTATGTTGTGAATAGAAGGGTTAGACCCATGTAGTCAGTGGGACCTGGGTAGTTGATTGGGGTATATGAAAAGGGTCCCAGACCAAGAACAAAGAAAATTGTTTTCAATCACATAATTATTTAAATAGAATCAAAAAAGCAAATGATGGTGCTCAGTGTTTTTATTATCACTGCACCAAAGGACATTCAATGTTCGAAAAATCATACATATAGTACACAAATTTGGGTGCGCCCACAGAAGGGGAGGGAGGTGTGTGAGGGAGGGGGTGTATTTCAATTAGTTATACATCACTGATCGAAAAATCCATAAAACAAGAAATTCAGCTTTCAAACCATAATTGTCATAGATCCACAAAGAAGAGGTCAAAAAACACACATGTCCAATAAACCAATTTACAAAAGAAAAGAGACTTCCATAGTGATTATTACTATCAAACTGGGGTTAGGAGTTCCTGATTGTAGAGGATGGTCTACGTTTCGACCCAAAGGTGTAGGACTGTAGATCCTTACTCGCGGGTCTTCATCAGGACGTGAGAGACAGGGGGGTGGGGGTGATGTGGGGCTGGTTCCTAGGCACAAATTTAAAACACTACATTACTTGAAACGGTCTCAAAAGAGTCCCGACATAATCATTCATCAAGACACCCAGAAGGGGTATTATTAAAAATTCAAGGAAGAATAAAGGAGTTTGGAAGAGAGGTTAGCTTATACTGAGGAAGAGCTCTAGAGAACCAAGTTACGCGGTTTGGTTTACCTGACGGTGCAGGTGGAAAAAAACGGCCTGCCCGTTGGGCGTGGTCCGTGTTCAAGCGGTCCCTTGTTCCAGTGTGGTATCGTCTGGAAATCACAATGGAGAAACTGACATTGAAGTGACAGGTACCAATTGATTAAGGCATTTGCTACAAGGTCTGGGGCGTGAACAGGGGCAGCCTACCTTAATTGATAGACACAGTGGTAAAGATCACTCTTGCCGTCGTGCCTAGCGCGATTTAAAAATCTCACAATTCACTTTAGGATCGTGCCATGTCTGAAAAAAACGAAATTGAAAATAAAATTAAATAAAAATAAAAAGCGGAGTTGTAATCATATGAGGGTAGCGGTTTTTACTGGGGGCACACTGTAAAAATAGATCAGGCACTCACCCGATGTAGAAAAAGGCAAAAAATTGCAAGGAGGGACGGTTGGGCGTCTCCGCGCGTCTTCTGACTGAGGAATTACAATGTCCCCGTGTAAGTGCGCTCAATGGGTTAATCAGGCAACACTCGTCATACATCTGTAAGACACCAAGTATCAGATGGTATTAGCGTTGCACCCAAGATTGGATTATGTGGTGGTAAGCTGGGTAACGCAACTTCTGCTATTAGAAGATTCACCCGAGGTGAAACAGAGCCGAACTTAAGGAGCCGGCGTCTCTCCGCATCTGTCGGCACAGCGAGGAAGGGTTGCCCAGGGAACCGGGTTGAATTTGTAAACTCGTAGAGGAAAGACTCTCGTAAGTTGCTAAGAGACCAGGTGGCGTCCTGTGGGAGGTGCGGGGAGGAAAGACTCCCATATCTGTTTAAGCGAGGGGTAGGCCATGTCATTGAATTAAACCATTCCACCAGAAACGTCAGATGCGGACTGCAGTGCACCACATACTGGGACGCACGTGTGTTAGTACCACATCTGTGACTGTCAGATTATTGGAAGCATAAAGAGTTTAGGAGGTAAAAGGCCAGTGTTTCGACCAGTCTTGCATAGTAAAATTATGCCCACCACGCATATTTGCTGATTATAAGGGATTTTTGGGCCGCGAGCCTGCCAAAACGCGGCGATCAGGCGCTCGGTATTCAAAAACAGGAAAGCATCCCTTAATATCACTACTATATCGTGATAAATTTGGGTTACCAATTGAAACCTTGTTGTAAACAATTGGGGGTGATACTCTACTAACGCGGACCTGCCAAGCATGGTAGTCTAGCGTTCATAGGGCATCAAAGGCACTCAGAGAGATGAATGAATAAAGGAAATGATTACAAAAAGATATAAAAACACAAAAAAAAAAGCAGACCTGTCATATTTGGCATTCAAGCATACCAAGTTCCGAGTTTTCTTGCAAAATAACATTATGACATTATGTCCAACATGCAAGTTCACTGAATATGGGGGAAACCAGAGTCGCGGACCTGCCAAACCACGGCGGTCAGGCGCTCGGTATTGGAAGAGTATAAACATTCCTTACTAACACTGTATTATCATAATAGTCATACACTCATTTTAGGAAACTTTGGGTACCAATTATACCATGTTAGTTAGCCATGGGGGTCGATACTCTACTGGCGCGGACCTGCCAAGCATGGTAGTCTAGCGTTCATAGGGCACCAACAGCACTCAGAGAAATGAATGAATAAAAGAAGTACAGTGGAATGAATACAGGGGAAAGGGGTCATGAGGGGTCCGAGGTACACCTATCAATGTGTGGGTCAAAGATCAAAGTGTTGCCATTTGCGCAAAACTACTCTCAGATTCATTCAGGCCCAGAGTGACAGAATCAAAAAAACGGATCCATTTTATCTCCCTTACATTAAGGACCGGTTCTATACTCCCACCCCTTGGGCCTAGTTTGACCTGTTCCAAAATTGTCCAATTGAGACTCTCAGGGGGGTGATTGTTGGCATTGCAGTGGTCAACCAAAGGGGCACCAGTGACCTTGCACCTGACACGACTGCAGTGCTGCAGGAAGCGTACTTTAACACGTTGTTGTGTCTGTCCCACATATATCAAGTCACAGGGGCATATTATACAATAAACCACATTGGTGGAGTTACAGTTCGTGTGTGACTTGAGAGGAACTTGGTGTTGTTTGTGGCTAAAGATCTTCGTCTGAATCGTATTTGGACATGCTTTGCAGGATCCACATCGGTAGTGTCCCACAATGGGAGGCAAATTCCACATTGTGGCAATCGATGGTACTTCCGGAGTCGTGAGGAAAGAGCGCACCACATGGTCTCTAATGTTCCTTGCCTTTTTGAAGGCGTGCAAGGGCGGGCACTCGGTGTTGAGATCCTCAGATATCAGGTTCCAATACTTATTGATAGTTTTTTTCACCATATTACTTTTTGTGGAGAAGGTTGTTACACAAATGAGGCGTTCCTCCTTATTGTTAGATTTTTCTCCTGATTGTAATAGAGTTTCCCTGGGGTTGAACCATGCTCGTTTCATGGCTTTCTTGACCAAACGCCTTGGATATCCACGTTCAAGCAATCTGCCCATTAATATTTCTGATTGTGGCAATGACAATTGCACTGGACACACGGGAGGCACCAGTCCGGGTACCCACATCATTCATCATCCTATTACTTAAGATAGCTATGATGAGGAACTTTTTCATCTTCCAGAATTGTTTCTATCTTCAGACCAAGGGCGTGGCGATGGGGGCGGCCTTTGCCCCGGACCTGGCCATAATTTTCATGTCCATGTACGAAGATACCTTCATATTTGCCGAGACCAACCCTTTCAGATCTCAAATACTCATGTGGATGAGATACATAGATGATATCATCTGCGTCTGGTCAGGTACCGAGGATGAAATCACCACCTTCTTCAACTGGCTCAATGAGAGGTCCCCTGATATACAATTTACCATCAAATTTGACAAGAAGTCCATTGACTTTTTGGACCTAACAATCTTTGTGGATAATGAGACCCTCCAAACAACCCTCTTCAGGAAACCGACGGAGAGAAATTCCTTACTTTTGTACTCTAGCCATCACCCGAGGGGCCTCCGTGATAACCTCCCATTCGGCCAGTTCCTGCGGATCCGCCGTAACTGCAGTAGGAAGGATGACTACATGGAACAATCAGAAATATTAATGGGCAGATTGCTTGAACGTGGATATCCAAGGCGTTTGGTCAAGAAAGCCATGAAACGAGCATGGTTCAACCCCAGGGAAACTCTATTACAATCAGGAGAAAAATCTAACAATAAGGAGGAACGCCTCATTTGTGTAACAACCTTCTCCACAAAAAGTAATATGGTGAAAAAAACTATCAATAAGTATTGGAACCTGATATCTGAGGATCTCAACACCGAGTGCCCACCCTTGCACGCCTTCAAAAAGGCAAGGAACATTAGAGACCATGTGGTGCGCTCTTTCCTCACGACTCCGGAAGTACCATCGATTGCCACAATGTGGAATTTGCCTCCCATTGTGGGACACTACCGATGTGGATCCTGCAAAGCATGTCCAAATACGATTCAGACGAAGATCTTTAGCCACAAACAACACCAAGTTCCTCTCAAGTCACACACGAACTGTAACTCCACCAATGTGGTTTATTGTATAATATGCCTCTGTGACTTGATATATGTGGGACAGACACAACAACGTGTTAAAGTACGCTTCCTGCAGCACTGCAGTCGTGTCAGGTGCAAGGTCACTGGTGCCCCTTTGGTTGACCACTGCAATGCCAACAATCACCCCCCTGAGAGTCTCAAGTGGACAATTTTGGAACAGGTCAAACTAGGGCCAAGGGGTGGGAGTATAGAACCGGTCCTTAATGTAAGGGAGATAAAATGGATCCGTTTTTTTGATTCTGTCACTCTGGGCCTGAATGAATCTGAGAGTAGTTTTGCGCAAATGGCAACACTTTGATCTTTGACCCACACATTGATAGGTGTACCTCGGACCCCTCATGACCCCTTTCCCCTGTATTCATTCCACTGTACTTCTTTTATTCATTCATTTCTCTGAGTGCTGTTGGTGCCCTATGAACGCTAGACTACCATGCTTGGCAGGTCCGCGCCAGTAGAGTATCGACCCCCATGGTTAACTAACATGGTATAATTGGTACCCAAAGTTTCCTAAAATGAGTGTATGACTATTATGATAATACAGTGTTAGTAAGGAATGTTTATACTCTTCCAATACCGAGCGCCTGACCGCCGTGGTTTGGCAGGTCCACGACTCTGGTATCCCCCATATTCAGTGAACTTGCATGTTGGACATAATGTCATAATGTTATTTTGCAAGAAAACTCGGAACTTGGTATGCTTGAATGCCAAATATGACAGGTCTGCTTTTTTTTTGTGTTTTTATATCTTTTTGTAATCATTTCCTTTATTCATTCATCTCTCTGAGTGCCTTTGATGCCCTATGAACGCTAGACTACCATGCTTGGCAGGTCCGCGTTAGTAGAGTATCACCCCCAATTGTTTACAACAAGGTTTCAATTGGTAACCCAAATTTATCACGATATAGTAGTGATATTAAGGGATGCTTTCCTGTTTTTGAATACCGAGCGCCTGATCGCCGCGTTTTGGCAGGCTCGCGGCCCAAAAATCCCTTATAATCAGCAAATATGCGTGGTGGGCATAATTTTACTATGCAAGACTGGTCGAAACACTGGCCTTTTACCTCCTAAACTCTTTATGCTTCCAATAATCTGA
Source organism: Lissotriton vulgaris (assembly GCF_964263255.1). Classification (NCBI taxonomy): domain Eukaryota; kingdom Metazoa; phylum Chordata; class Amphibia; order Caudata; family Salamandridae; genus Lissotriton; species Lissotriton vulgaris. Next base: position 409,387,014 of record NC_141699.1, on the reverse strand, counting down.
CAGTCACAGATGTGGTACTAACACACGTGCGTCCCAGTATGTGGTGCACTGCAGTCCGCATCTGACGTTTCTGGTGGAATGGTTTAATTCAATGACATGGCCTACCCCTCGCTTAAACAGATATGGGAGTCTTTCCTCCCCGCACCTCCCACAGGACGCCACCTGGTCTCTTAGCAACTTACGAGAGTCTTTCCTCTACGAGTTTACAAATTCAACCCGGTTCCCTGGGCAACCCTTCCTCGCTGTGCCGACAGATGCGGAGAGACGCCGGCTCCTTAAGTTCGGCTCTGTTTCACCTCGGGTGAGTCTTCTAATAGCAGAAGTTGCGTTACCCAGCTTACCACCACATAATCCAATCTTGGGTGCAACGCTAATACCATCTGATACTTGGTGTCTTACAGATGTATGACGAGTGTTGCCTGATTAACCCATTGAGCGCACTTACACGGGGACATTGTAATTCCTCAGTCGGAAGACGCGCGGAGACGCCCAACCGTCCCTCCTTGCAATTTTTTGCCTTTTTCTACATCGGGTGAGTGCCTGATCTATTTTTACAGTGTGCCCCCAGTAAAAACCGCTACCCTCATATGATTACAACTCCGCTTTTTATTTTTATTTAATTTGATTTTCAATTTCGTTTTTTTCAGACATGGCACGATCCTAAAGTGAATTGTGAGATTTTTAAATCGCGCTAGGCACGACGGCAAGAGTGATCTTTACCACTGTGTCTATCAATTAAGGTAGGCTGCCCCTGTTCACGCCCCAGACCTTGTAGCAAATGCCTTAATCAATTGGTACCTGTCACTTCAATGTCAGTTTCTCCATTGTGATTTCCAGACGATACCACACTGGAACAAGGGACCGCTTGAACACGGACCACGCCCAACGGGCAGGCCGTTTTTTTCCACCTGCACCGTCAGGTAAACCAAACCGCGTAACTTGGTTCTCTAGAGCTCTTCCTCAGTATAAGCTAACCTCTCTTCCAAACTCCTTTATTCTTCCTTGAATTTTTAATAATACCCCTTCTGGGTGTCTTGATGAATGATTATGTCGGGACTCTTTTGAGACCGTTTCAAGTAATGTAGTGTTTTAAATTTGTGCCTAGGAACCAGCCCCACATCACCCCCACCCCCCTGTCTCTCACGTCCTGATGAAGACCCGCGAGTAAGGATCTACAGTCCTACACCTTTGGGTCGAAACGTAGACCATCCTCTACAATCAAGAACTCCTAACCCCAGTTTGATAGTAATAATCACTATGGGAGTCTCTTTTCTTTTGTAAATTGGTTTATTGGACATGTGTGTTTTTTGACCTCTTCTTTGTGGATCTATGACAATTATGGTTTGAAAGCTGAATTTCTTGTTTTATGGATTTTTCGATCAGTGATGTATAACTAATTGAAATACACCCCCTCCCTCACACACCTCCCTCCCCTTCTGTGGGCGCACCCAAATTTGTGTACTATATGTATGATTTTTCGAACATTGAATGTCCTTTGGTGCAGTGATAATAAAAACACTGAGCACCATCATTTGCTTTTTTGATTCTATTTAAATAATTATGTGATTGAAAACAATTTTCTTTGTTCTTGGTCTGGGACCCTTTTCATATACCCCTCTCGCAGCTGCGGCAGCCCTCGGGATAATTCCAAAGGGGGATGCAAAGTAGTCAAAGGTGTCAAGGGTGGTAGGCACTCAGCGGCTACAGCTCTCCTCTGGCTGTGGTGGCCCATGGGACAGCTCACAGGGGGCACAGTTGTCAGGGGTGTGGGCACTCAGCGGCTACAGCTCTCTTCTGGCTGCGGCGGCCCATGGGACCACTCACGATCGTGCACAGAAGCCAAAGCTGTGGGCACTCAGCGGCTACAGCTCGCTCTCAGCTGCGGCAGCCCATGGCACAAATCACGATGGTGCACAGTAGCAAAAGGTGTGGGCACTCAGCGGCTACAGCTCGCTCTCGGCTGCGGCGGCCCTCTGGACAGATCACGATGGTGCACAGTAGCAAAAGGTGTGGGCACTCAGCGGCTACAGCTGGCTCTCGGCTGCGGCGGCCCACGGGACAAATCAAGATGGTGTGCAGTAGCAAAAGGTGTGGGCACTGAGTGGCTACAGCTCGCTTTCGGCTTCGGCGGCCCACTGGACAGATCACGATGGTGCAGGTTCCGGCGGCTCTCAGCGGCGACAGCTCTCCCTCAGCTGCAGCAGTCCACACAGATCCTGCTGAAGGTTGGAGGGTACAGATTTAGGTGAGCTCTCAGCGGTGATGGCTCTCGTCTTAGCTGCCGTGTCCCGCACAGGTTTAGCAAAGAAAGGTTTAGAGTTAGGCAGGCGCTCAACGGGGGCAGGGCCCTCTGAGCTGTAGCGGCCCGCACAGATTCAGCAAAGAAAGGTTCAAAGGTTCAGGGTTAGGCGGGCGCTCAGCAGCGGCAGTTCCCTCTGAGCTGCAGCGGCCCGCACAGGTTCAGCACACGTTTCAGAAGAGGCCCAGTCCGCGGCCCTTACAGTAGACATAGAGGCTCCGGATCACTCAACGGGGGCCTCGCCTGCAAGCGGAACTCCCTGCACGGGAATTCCAACGGCCGACTGGGTGAAGTCTAATGTCTCTGAGACTTGGCAGGAGGCTCCCTCGATTTGGGCCCTCCGGTAGTTTCTTCGGCAAGATGGGTTAAAGTTGCAAAGACCTTTTCTCCTTTCACTCGGACAGAGTTTCGTATTGACATCCAGAAGGAACACACTTGGCCAAAGTTCCAGCGCAGCATTTTATACCTAACAAGTCTTTGTTCTCTAGGGTTGGAAATCACTGACTTCAGTCAGAACAAGATCGGTGGGGTCAGGGAGCACTTGGTTTACGAGGCAACATACTGCCCTTTCAGAATGAGGGGGTCTTCGGCTATCAGACACCCAGTGGGAGGTGGGGCCATTATTCACCTTGCCAGGCGCGACCCTGCTTGGATCAAAAAGTCACCCCTCCCCACGCTTGAAATACCAATCCCTCTCTCCAGCCAGGTCTGATCCAGCTGGCCCTGCTGCTCCAAAACCCGACAGCCAATACATATACTCGCAACATCCAGCAGTAAAGCTTTAAACAAGAAACTACTGCGTTTTCAGGAAAGGCATTTCACAACATATAATACCGAATCGGTCCTCACTAAAAGGTGGCCCTCACCGGCCTGATTATAAACATATTAAACTGGTAGTTCCTATCGGGTTAATAGGCCCAGATAGGGGGATAGACAGTAATCCTTCACAGAACAGTCTATACTAATGTAAGCGTCAGAGTTATCCTAATTCACACAGTCATTTATATACATGGAGCATTCACGCTGTGGCACTGAGTGGCAGTGGCACGGCACCCAGAATATCTATATCCAGTCAACATACAAGACAGGAAGAGTAGCAGGGGAAGGGACACCCACGCCAAAGATGCCAGGTCTAACACGTGTCCCCTCCAGCTGAAATGTGGGGGAGAACTAACCATCCCCTTGGTGGTTCTCCTCTCTGAGGCAGAAAAATCTGGATAGACCGTTGGCATTGGCGTGTTCGGTACCAGGGCTGTGTTCCACCATGAAATCCATACCCTGTAGGGAGATGGACCACCTCAACAACTTGGGATTCTCACCTTTCATCTGCATCAACCATCTAAGGGGCCTGTGGTCTGTCTGAACCCGGAAGTGAGTCCCAAACAGGTAGGCTCTCAGCTTCTTCAGCGCCCAGACTACAGCGAATGGCTCACACTCAATTGCACCCCACTTCTGTTCCCGGGGAAGTAACCTTCTACTTAGGAAGGCTATCGGTTGGTCTAGTCCCTCCTCATTGATCTGTGACAGAACAGCCCCTATACCATGCTCTGAGATATCTGTCTGGACAACAAATTCCTTTGAAACATTGGGTACCTGAAGCACGGGTATGGTGCACATGGCAGTCTTCAGGGTGTCAAAAGCTTTCTGACAGGTGTCAGTCCAGTTAACCTTCTTCGGCTGCTTCTTAGAAGTCAGCTCAGTCAAGGGTGCAACAATGTGGCCATATCCCTTAACAAACCTCCTATAATACCCTTGAGTCCTAGGAAGGCCCTGACCTGCGTCTGAGTCTTGGGGGGTTCCCACGCCAGGATAGTCTAAATTTTGGGCGGAAGGGGTGCCACCTGGCCGCTCCCCACCTGGTGTCCCAAATATACTACCGAACCTTGTCTAATCTGGCACTTACTGGCTTTGATTGTGAGGCCGGCTGTCTCCAGTGCCATCGATACCTCCGAGAGGTGGCACAGGTAGTCCTCCCAAGAGGAGCTAAACACTGCAACGTCATCCAGGTAGGTGGCACTGAAGTCCTCCAGCCCAACCTTTGGAAGGTGGCAGGGGCTTTCTTCATTCCAAATGGCATCACCCAGAACTGATTATGCCCATCGGGGGTGGAGACAACTAACTCTCCTTTGCTCCCTCAGTCAAGGCGATCTGCCAATACCCAGACGTCAGGTGCTGCGGTATTTGGCAGCTCCCAACCGATCTATGAGCCCATCAGCTCGGGGATGGGGTGCGCATCAGTCTTGGTGACTGAGTTGAGGCCCCGATAATCCACACAGAACCGAAGTTCTGGGGTGGCAACAGGTGCGGCAGCTTTCAGGACCAGAACCAATGGGCTGGACCACTGGCTGCTCGAGGACTCAATCACCCCAAGGGCAAACATTTTGGTGACCTCCTCCTTAATATAGGCCCTTACCCGGTCAGTCACTCAGTAAGCCTTATGCTTAATGGGAGGACTGTCCCCGGTGTCCACGTCGTGGACAAACCAATCAGTGACACCAGGCACGAGGGAGAACAGATCACCGAATTGTCCTAAAAGTTGGCAACAATCCCTCTGCTGCTTAGGAGTCAGTGCGGGGAGAGGACCACACCTTCCACTAACCCATCTCGCTCCCCGTCACACAGTAGGTCAGGAAAGGGCTTGCTCTCTTCCTCCATCCCAGCATCGGTGGCCAGAAGTATGCTCACCTCCGACCTCTCAAAGTGGGGCTTCAGGTGGTTAACATGTAGGACCTGTAAGGGGTTCCTAGGAGACTGTAAACCACCAGGTAGGTAACAGGACTTTTGCACTCCACCACCTCAAAAGGGCCGGTCCACTTATCTTGGAGCACACAAGGCTCCACGGGGGCCATGACCCAAACCTTTTTTCCAGGCTGAAACTTGATCCGAGTAGCATTCTGATTGTGCCAGCGTTTCATCTCCTCCTGGCTGGCTTCCTGGTTTGCCTCAGCAAGTTTCCTGAAATGCCGAGTCTGATTTCTGAAGGCAAGCATGTAACTGAACACATCCTGGGGAGGTTTCCTGGGTGATGGCTCCCAGCCGTCTTGACCAGACTCAGAGGCCCTCTTACCGCGTGACCATAGAGCAGCTCAAAGGGACTGAACCCTAAGGATTTCTGTGGCACCTCACGGTAGGCAAACAACAGGCATGACAACAGGCATGGCAAGAGGACATCCCACTTATGCCTCATGGGCTCACTTAGGCCCATAATCATGCCTTTAAGGGTCCGGTTGAATCTCTCAACCAGCCCGTTACCCTGGGGGTGGTAAGGAGTGGTGAACTTATAGGTCACCCCACACTCCTCCCACAGAGACTTCATGTACTTGGAGATTAAATTAGTTCCCCTATCGGACACCACCTCTCTGGGGAATCCCACGCAGGAGAAAAATCCCATGAGTGCCTGTCCCACCACGGGGGCCATCACTGTCCTGAGCGGGATGGCCTCAGGGTACCGGGTGGCATGGTCCACCAAGACCAGTATGAACCTGTTGCCCATGGCTGTTTTGGGATCCAGGGTTCCCACAATATTGATGGCCCACTCTCTCAAATGGGGTGCTGACAACAGGGAAGGGCTGCAGGGGGGCCTTAACCTTCCTCTCTGAGCTCACTGGGGCCAATAGAAGTGGGTGACCAGCCTCTCAAACGTCTTGGTCTGCCCCAGATGTCCGGCCAATGGCACATCATGAGCCAACCTCAGTAGGAAGGTTTGGAAGCGCTGGGGTACCACCAGCACATGGTCTGACCCAGGTTCAGCAACCTTAGGCTCGCTGTAAAGGAGTACATTCTCCCAATAGATCCAATGTGACCATGTCTTATCACCTGCGGCCTGGGCGATGGCCTGTTGCCGCACTCCCTCCAGAGAAGGGCAGGTTCTCTGTTGCTCACAAAATTCCTCCCTGGAGGGTCCCCCTTCCTGCTGCCAATGGGTCAGCTCGGGTAGGTCCCCCAATTCAGCCACCTGTTCCCCTGTAGGTCCTAGGGCATCCTCCTCAGGGTCTGCCCCCTCCGGGACCGTGGGAACCGTGGGGGCTGGTTTCCTGCACCCCTACCCTTTCTCTTTGAGGCCGGAATCTGGGCTATAATTTCGGGCTCCAGAACCTCCTGCCCCACCTTTTGAGCTGTTATGGACTGCGTGGTTGCACTCGCCCATTCAGGCAGGCCCAACATTTCCCAAATGAGACTGTCTCTCCACCGTAGCCCACGGGGAGTTCTCTAGATCATTGCCCAACAGACAGTCTACTAGCATGGCGGGCCTCATAGCCACTTGGAGAGTTCCTGAGACCCCCCCACACTCTATGGGAACCTGAGCCACCTCACACTGGCTCTCTGAGTTGTCGGCTGACATGATGGGACAGAACGCATGGGGCCACTCTGCTCTTTGAACACCAACCTGGATCTGACAGCAGTCACACTAGCTCCTGTGTCCCTGAGAGCCTCCACCCCATGGCCATTGATGGTCACCCGCTGACGGTACTTCTTAGTGTTATGAGGCAATGTGGGGTTAGGGACCTTCTCAAAGTCTCCTACCTAGACAAGGGTCAACTCTACGGGATCCCATATACCTTGGACCTCCATCTCCCCCCCCCCCCCCCCCCCCCCCCCACGGAGCTACGCTGGCAATCTGGCAGAATGGTGCATGGGGTGGTGCACAAGTAGGTGCGTTGTGGTCCCTCTGGGGACACTGGGGATCATAATACCGGTGGCCCTCTTGGCCACACTTGAAACAAGTGAATGGCCCCCTCTGAACAGGCCTACCTGTCGGGGACATTAACTTCTTTTCCGGGGGAGGCTGGGACATCACTGTTTGGTTCCCTGGGGAGTTACTTTGGGGCCCTGTCTGGAACACCCTCGATTTACCCTTGTCCCCCCACTTCTCTGCTGGGGACACTGCCCACTCTTGGTGTAGTCTCCCACAAAACCTTTGCAGACCCGGGTACTCACCTAGCAGTCTGCCTCCTCAGCAAGCTTCCTAGGATTGGTCAGCTTGCTATCAATCAGGTGTTGGCGTAGCTCGGGAAAATAGTTACTAGAGAAATGCTCCCATGCAAACAAATCGTACAACTGCTCAAAAGTTTCCATCTTGCTACCTTTTACCCAGCGATCCATTGCTCTACAGAAATATGACACATATCCGCTCCATGTGGTACCCTCTAACTTCTTACAGGCCCTAAACCTCTGCCTGTACATTTCTGGGGTCAAACCATACCGGGTCATCAAAGCTTCCTTCATATGGGCACGTCCAACAGGGTATCCTTACCATCACTCACAAAGCATCCCCACAACCCCGCTCCCCAATCCTTCTCAGGGACCCGGTGGGACACCATTGCTATCTCATATGCGGCAAACCATTGTCCAATATCCTCACTCTTGTGAAAATCCTTAATAACATCTTCAGGAATATAAACTCTACTCTCAGGAGTTACTAAAAGTATCCTGCCACCAGAGGGGGAGGGACCGGGACACTCCTCAACATTCTTTCATGCTCCATTTTCATCTTCGGAAGTTCAATTGACAATCGGTTCTTTTCAATGTCTAACTTTTTACTCTCCAGGTCCTTCTGACCTTCTAATTTAGCCATCTCCAAACTATGCCTCCTATCTCTCTCCCGGTCCTCCAGCTCTTCTGGGGTCAGGCTTCTTTGGGATACACTAGTGCCTGGATTGGAGGGTGTTCTATCCCCACCCCCCTCTACTGCATCATCCGGCTGCCCCCCAGCGTTCTCCTCCTCATCCCCGGCAGTCTCTCTCGCTTCCCATTAGGCCTTTAGTGCCTTCTGGTACCCCTCCTTCCTAGAGAGGCCTATCACTAGGACTGCGAATTGCCAACAAAGGGACTTCAGCTGTCTGGTAGTATAGGTATCTACTCTTTCTTCCTCAAAGGTGAGATCCTCCGAAGCATTGGACGTTGGCTTTCCTCTACTAGCAGTACTCATGGCTGCTATCAACAAGTCACTACTAAGACAACCAACCAATCAAACACAACAAAAGAAAATTTGTTGCTGTGCTTGTCTACACTCACCAGTAGTGTTTACCAATCATTGTAAGTAGATCACAAAGGCAAGTCCTGATCCCACCGCTGCCACCAATGTTATAAACGGGGGTCTCTAGTTTGCACTGTCTGGCACCACTGCCCAAATAGGGACCCTTCTTCCTAAGTCAGGGCTAGTGGGTCACCCTTTTCGATAACCCCTGCTCAACCCTGTGGTAACGTAGCATGAGCAGTTAGGCCTATCTCAGAGGCGGACTCCCAGCGACCAGCATACGGGCAGCAGAGGTCCACAGCGTGCATCCACACTGACTCAGGCACTTGGGGACAGGCTCTGTAGTAGCAGCATGCGGCGGCCTGGATTGGGGGAGGCAAGGACTCTCGTTGCGTTGCTCCGTGGTGGGTGCACAGCAGCTGCAACTCTCTCCTGGCTGCGGCGGCCAACAGAACAAATCCGGGGGGGAATGCAAAGTTGTCAAGGGTGCGGGCGCTCAGCGGCTACAGCTCTCACAGCTGCGGCGGCCCATGGGATAAAGCACGATGATGCACAGTAACACAGGGTGGTGGGCACTCAGCAGCTACAGCTCTCCTCTGGCTGCGGCGGTCCACGGGACAGCTCATGGGGATGCACAGTGGTCAGGGGTGTGGGCACTCAGAGGCTACAGCTCTCCTCCGGCAGTGGCGGCCCACAGGACAAATCACAATGGTGCACAGTAGCCAAAGGTGTGGGCACTCAGCGGCCACAGCTCGCTCTCAGCTGCAGCGGCCCACGGGACAGATCACAATGGTGCACAGTAGTAAAAGGTGTGGGCACTCAGCCGCTAAGCTCGCTCTTGGCTGCGGCGGCCCACGGGACAGATCACAATGGTGCACAGTAGCAAAAGGTGTGGGCACTCAGCGGCTACAGCTCGCTCTCGGTTGCAGCGGCCACGGGACAGATCACGATGGTGCAGGTTCCGGCGGCTCTCAGCTGCTACAGCTCTCCCTCAGCTGCAGTGGCCCACACGGATCCTGCGGAAGGTTGGAGGGTGCAGATTTAAGTGGACTCTCAGCAGCGGCGGCTCTCATCTTAGCTACCACGTCCTGCACAGGTTTAGCAAAGGAAGATTCAAAGGTTCAGAGTTAGGCTGTAGCTCAGCGGCAGCAGTTCCCTCTGAGCTGCAGCAGCCCACACAGGTTCAGCAAAGAAAGGTTCAAAGGTTCAGGGTTAGGTTGGCGCTCAGCGTTGGCAGTTCCCTCTGAGCTGCAGCGTCCCGCACAGGTTCAGCACACGTTTCAGAAGAGGCCCAGTTCGTGGCCCTTACAGTAGACCTAGAGGCTCCGGATCACTCGACGGGGGCCTCACCTACAAGCGGAACTCCCTGCACGGGAATTCCAACGGCTGACTGGGTGACGTCTAATGTCTTCCTCGATTTGGGCCTTCGGGTAGTTTCTTCGGCAAGATGGGTTAAAGTTGCAAAGTCCTTTTCTCCGTTCACTCGGACAGAGTTTCATCTTGACATCCAGATGGAACACACTTGGTCAAAGTTCCAGCGCAGCATTTTATACCTAACAAGTCTTTTTTCTGTAGGTTTGCAAATCACAGACTCAGAACCAGATTGGTGGGGTCGGGGAGCAATTGGTTTACGAGGCGACATCCTGCCTTTTCAAAATGAGGGGGTCTGCTATCAGACACCAAGTGGGAGGTGGAGCCATCATTCACCTTGCCAGGGGCGACCCTGCTTGGATCAAAGAGTCACCCCTCCCCAGGCTTGGAATACCGATCCCTCTCTCCAGCCAGGTCTGACCCAGCTGGCCCTGCTGCTCCAAAACCAGACGGCCAATACGCATACTCGCAACAGCCCGCAGTAAAGCTTTAAACAAGAGTTTTCAGGAAAGGCATTTCACAACATATAATACCAAAACGGTCCTCACTAAAAGGTGGCCCTCGCCAGCCTGATTATAAACCTATTAAACTCGTAGTTCCTGTCGGGTTCCTAGGCCCAGATAGGGGAATAGACAGTAATCCTTAACTTGACAGGCTAAACTAATGTAAGCGTCAGAGTTATCCTAATTCACACAGTCATTTATATACATGGAACATTCGCCCTGTGGCACTGAGTAGCAGTGGCACGCGCCCAGAACATCTATATCCAGCCAACATACAAGACAGGAAGAGTAGCAGGGGAAGCGAGACCCACGCCAAGGATACCAGGTCTAACACAGACCCTATAGTGAAAGTAAGGGAGGTGTGGTCCCAGGATCTTGGACAGCTAGAGGATGTGAACTAGAGGGAGGCTGTGGCTGCTCCAAGGAAAGCAGTGGTCGCCTTTCGGTTCCACCTTACACAGCTCAAACTATTACATTGCACACATCTTACGAGGACACACCTGTTTAGAATGGGGCAGATTGGTTCTGGGGGCTGCCTGTGATGCAGCGAGATTACTAGGGATTTTCTACACATGTTCTGGAGCTGCCCAGTGCTATCACATGTCTGGTAGGGGGTGCTGGAGACTTTGTAGACAGTGAAGGTTTGGAAGGTCCCCGGAGAGCCAAAACTGACTTTACTGCACATTGCGGATGATGTGGAGGTTAACAGATGCTCTGGCTAGGGCGCTAGTAGCCAAATGAGACATTGAAAAATCATGGAAAGGCATGGAGCACCCCTCCCGGGACACATGGGCAAAGGGTATGGACTATTGTAAAAAGCCATCACTTGACCACCGGTGCCCGGTGAGCTACCGGCCCATTTCCCTTCTACCTAGTGTAGCTAAGGTTTGTGAAAAAGTGGTCACCAGACAGTTGACCGACTTCATTGAAAGCTCAGGCCTTCTCCATCCGGCTCAGTCGGGCTTCAGGGCCTTCTATGGTACTGAATCAGCACTGGTTGAAGTCTCCGAAGCCATTTGTGATTGTCTGATGCTGGCGGGAGGACTGCCTTGGTTTTACTTGACCTCTTGGCGGCATTCGATATGGTTCTCCACTCATTGCTGCTCGTCCCGTCTGGTGGAGATTGGTGTTTCAGGAACTGCTTGGGGTTGGATCAAACCCTTTTTGGAGGATCGGACGCAGCAGGTTTTTCTCCCACCGTTCTCCTCTGCACTAAAGAAAGTGACTACTGGGGTCCCACAGGGCTCCTCCCTGAGCCCTTTTCTTTTTAATATCTATATCAACCCTCTGGTCCAGCTGGCCGAGGACCTGTGTGCAAAAGTTGTCGGATATGCTGATGACACCCAGCTCCTGTTCACATGCAGGAAAAATGAGGGCTCTACCACTGTTGCAAAATATTGCCTGACCACAGTTTTTCAGTGGTTGGCTGCAGCTGAACTCAAATGCAATGAGGAGAAATCGAAAATTCTCCTCTTTGGAAAATTTCCCCCACAATTTCGGGAATCATTCTGGCCTTCTGATTCGGTGCTCCTGGCCTCATCAGGTAAACCTGTCAAGAACTTAGGGGTCTGGTTTTCGGAGAACCTCTCATTTTCGACCCAGATTAAAAAGCAGTCAAGGACCTGCTTTGGGTTTTTTAAAATTCTCAAGAAATTCCTCCCCCTGCTTCCTCGGGTTGCCAAGGAGACAGTTATCGGAGCTCTTATTCTTTCCCGACTGGATTATGCCAACACACTATACATGGGCACCCCGAGTTATCTTCTCAATAAACTACAAGTGGTGCAGAACGCGGCTGCCAGGCTTCTCCTGAACTTCCCTGCCAGAAGCAGTGTTAGATAACATCTTTGTGCTCTACACTGGTTGCCCGTGGCTGAGCAGGTTCAATTTAAGTCCTTAGTTATCGCCCACCAAGCTCTCCATGCCACAGGGCCAGGCCATCTTCAGAAACGCTTTTCCTTTTACACCCCTGGAAGACACTTGGGCTCCGCCTCCCTATTCTTGCCTGGCGTTCCCCGCTTCTGCTTGCAAAGGACAGGCGGCAGCTCTTTGGTGGTGAAAGCAGCTTGTGCTTGGAATACGCTGCCTTGTGCTCTTTGTTGCATTCAGGACCCCGCACATTTTAAAAAGAATCTAAAAGCCTTCCTCTTTATCTAATCTAGCTCTGCTATCCATCTCTCAAGGCTCGCGCCGGGACACTCTTGTAGTATCCGCACGTGTTATAAATGGAAATAACATAACATAACATGAGCCTGGAGCTCCCGATAGGTCATGCCCGGGGGTGCCCACGTAAACATTACACAATTTGGAAGGAATGGGCTGACCACTGAGGGATACATATCTAACCCTGTCCGTCTAGTCCCTGGTCCATGGACAGTGAGATACGTGTTCCTTTGAGGCCATACCAAGCTGTGTTCCAAATGGGGTGAGTGGGGAGTTCAATGCTTAAATGTTTTACATGTACTAATGCTCAACGCTTCAAGTTAGCTCTACAGTGTCTCTGCATGACACAATGGGTGAAATTGTATCATGATGACATGTCAGGGCTCAAGTTTCTGATAGAACTTCAAATGAAAAGTTTCCTCAAAAAAATCCATTTTTTTTGGGGAGATGAGCCATGACTGAATATTGAGTTCATTTTGTTTTATTTGCTCTCTCATGGTGTAGTTGAGTTTCCAAACCCAACCCACCTCTTTAAGTAAATCATGACTATGGGCCAGATGTAGGTGGCCGAAAATAGCCATTTACCGATCGGTAACGGCCGAATTCGGCCGTTACCGACCGGTAAATGGCCATTGACATGTAGGGGCCCTTAAATGTTGCATTTTCGGTAATTTTACCGAATCGGTAATTTTACCGATTCGGTAATTTTACCGAAAATGCAAGATTAAAATGTGGGTAGCCAATTTTCCATTGGCACATGGCTTTCAGAATCGGTATTTTAACATGGAATACAAATCCATGGTAAAATACCGATTCCTGTGTACATGCACATCTGTGCATGTACACATGTGCCATGTGACAGACAGAAGTGCCCTTAGGGCATGTCTGTGTGCCACATTGCACACATGCCCGTTTTGGGGGTGCTAGAGGGTGTCAAAGTGACACCCCCTGCACCCTTGACAAATTCGGTATTTACCGATTCGGTAAATACCAAATCGGTATTTGAATTGAATCCTATGGGCTTCAAGGCCCATAGGATTCAATAGCAAATACCGATTCGGTATTTACCGAATCGGTAAATACCGAATTTTTAAGGAATCGGTAATAAATCCAGATGTTGGTACCTACATCCCATTTACCGATTTTGAAATACCGAATCGGTAAAATTCGGTAATATTCGGTGTTTCAAAATCGGTAAATGTGATTTACCTACATCTGCCCCTATGAGACTTTGCTGCTATGTGAATAGTTACGGGGGTTTGCCCATAGGTTACTCATTTGTGAATCCACATCATTAGTGTTGGTAGAAATGTAATTTTTGTATGACAAGGGGCCCAGATTTGATGACCGAATGTCCACCGTGAGCACTGCCTGCTTGCTGAAGGCCACATAGTTCGCCCTGTGGATGGCTGGTGGGTATTTGGCGCCTTGAGGAGGGGGTCACCAAGTTTATGAGCCTTGAAGTACCAGTGATTAACTGTTAGGGGAGATCGCTAAGGAAAGAGCATGCTAAGGGAGTGTGGGATGTTTTAATGCGGGGTGGTAGATGCAGTTAGTGAAATGGGATTGTGTTAGTGACTGTAGTCGAGGCGCTAGCAACTGGTGCATTGTAAGAGAAACGGACCAGAGGGTCTGAGCTGTTTGGTTAGACTGGGCAAGGGAAAGCGACAGGGGGCCTTATTAGGCATTTTACCATGACGTTTGAAGTGCGATCAGCAGTGGCTGAGAGGGGGTAATTTCAGGGGGTGGATGCAAGTGTTTTTTTCCTGTTCTCTTCCATTGGGGGCAAATGATGAAAAGCACATGCAGTTAGAAGACACGAAGCAGGAAGGAAGTGTGGTGATGCAGCCATGTATGACATAGGAATGGGATGCATAGACTGGATGTAATGTTCAGAAACTTTAGGAGTGATGCAAGGTCAACAGTTGGGAGTGGGCGGGCGCACTGCTGGAGAACGATGCAAAGGCACCACCGGGGAACTCGGGCATGCTGCCAATATGGCCGTTGTGCCGGTCCCCGCGACACTTCCACGGCGGGGGGCGGGGCTGTGCTGGTGACGCGCTTGCTGCCCGCACTCCCCGTGCTCGCCCATTGGTCACAGTAGATTTGCCCCGGAAGCAATCCAACCGCTTCCGGGGCAATGCTGGAAAAACGGGTCCCAGATCTCGCTGGGACCTGTTTACTCCAGTTTTGGGGGCAAAGCGTTCTTTAATAGAGCAGCAGAGCGGAGGCAGAATCTCTTCTTTGCCGCTCTACCCCGGAAGCAGCACCGCCTCGCCAGTCACACACAGAGGACTCCTGGAATCCTCAGTTTTTTCTTTCCCCACCCACCATCCCCTGAGGCAGCGAGGTTTTATGAAATAATTGTGTCAGGCTTGTGTTTAGTGTTTTTTTGCTTTTTAGGGGGCATATTTACAAGCCCCTTGTGCCACATTCATGCCGCCGTTGCATCACTTCTGTGACACAGCAGCGGCGTAAACCATGCACCATGTTGTGCCTTATTTACAACATGACGTATCCAGGTAGATGTGTCGCGTTGTAAAGCCCTGCGCCGCATGAAACCTGTGGGCGCTCCGGCACGGGGAGGGGGCGTTCTGTCGCAGGAACGCCTCGTAAAAGTGACAAGTGAAATCTACAAGATTTCACGGAGTCACTTTTACGACCATACTGCGTCAAAACCCTGCGCCTGCTTGAAGCAGGCATAAGAAGTGATGCAGCATGTTAGGCATAGGGTGCCCCTGAGCCTTGCTGGAGCTGTGTCGCGCTTGCAACACGACTCCAGCAATGCACCGCCCTTACGCCAGTGGATGCGACACGCATCTGCCCATCCGTGCGCCACAGCTCGCTGCATTTATAATGCGGCGCATCAGTGGTGGTGCACAGTGGTTTTGCGTGTCGCAAGTTTTCTGGCGCATCCCTGCTGATTTGCAGAGATGCGCCAGACTTTGTAAATTTGGCCCGCAGTTTTTAAGTTTGTAAGCTGGTTGTCATTTACTGAAGAATGCCATTCATTATGTATTACTTTACAGGTTAATGTCAATTATCTTGTCATATTTTATGTCTTAGTATCCTTGGTCTGCGGTAAGGTAATTATTGCTAGGTCAAATTTTACATCTCTTAGTAGGCATCCCACTGTTTAACGGGGACGCCGGGGGGAGGGGGGGGGGGCAGTGGTCATCACACTTTAAGGGGCGCTTACGGCCGGTAGGCTAAAGGGTGCGGGTAGGAAGTTATGCTTCCGGTAAGGCCGCTTGGGCCAATCCCTGCGCAGGCGCATGGGTCGCCAACATGGCATAACATCAGCCCCTAGGAGGAAGGATGGGAGGGCGTAGGGGGCACCCACGATAAGGAATCTGGTGGGCACACGGGCCTCCTGCTCAAGGTCACGCCGGTAAAGGGGGACCTGGGAAGTAGTTGGGAACAGTCATGACTTTGCACGTAGGCTCATCCAGGATACGCAGAAAAGAAATTGTACATATTACAGTTTTAGGTTAGGTATATTCAAAATGTGATCAAATATGTTTGGGTTTTCTGTGTATATGTAAAAAATGTATTGTGTTATGAATTTTTAATTATGTTTTATTAATTTGTAATACAATATGGCCGGGATTATACGACCCCTGATCCAAAGAGTTGTGTTTGGATGTTTCATAATCGATGCCTCAGGGAAGAGAGGGTTTGGGGGTAAGGGTAAACTGATCCTTTCATGGGAGGCGACTCGTCAATACCAGCCATATAAAGCCCTTAGTCTTTGTCTAAATGCAACGGGAATGATTTGACTGAGCTGCCTGATGACCGATTTGTAGGAAAAGGAACTAGTGTTGTTCCCTGTTACCAGCGTCTCGTCAGAAGCAGTCAGCAACAGCAAGAGAGGGATGTTGAGACAGTTTGATAACAGCTGCGAGAACCACTCGTCTAATCCTTAAGGAAGGCAATGGAAGAATGCGAACATCTACTGAATATTGTGGGCTTAACTGTCAGCCCATCCGTGCAACAGTAAACCGGGAAACCTACACGAAAGCTGGTGACAGACCTGAAGCACACTGTCTTTAACCTTTTTTCATTTGCTTTAAAAGGATTGATTAAATGAACTCTTGCAACAGACGGTTAAAGCTGTCTGTAGCTAGCCCTAAAAATGGAGGTAAGTCAGTTTTAGGTGAAGGGGATAAGAGTGTAGTAATGTAATGTAATGTGTTTGTATTTATATAGCGCCTTCTACCCAGAGGTCTCGTAGCGCTGTATTCATACCGCTGTGGAACCCTTCCCGGCTTTCCTGTGAGATGTCCACTCCTGGGCACCCCCAAGGTGAAGCCAGGCATCCTAGCGCTGCTGGGGCCATAGTTGACAATGGTCAGAATATAGCAGATGGTATTTATTTTAAGGAGGCAGTGTATATCCATGGTGTAATGCATGTCATATGGGAATAGTTGCTGGGTAGATGGCTCCACCACATGTTGGATGGAGTAGGAAACTCCTCTGGATAGGCCTTTTCCGGGCTTGGAGAAGTGTATTGCTAATTTGGGAGGCTTCAGCCAGGGACGATAGGTGCGTCAGCTTGGCTCAAATACAGCCAGTCTGTAAGCCAGTGTTTGTTAAAAAGAATTGTGCATCTAGAAGGGAGAAAGATGGCCTGTAGGAACAGAAAGGGAAGAGGGACTGACAGGTGCAGAAGATGGAAGGTCCAGGGGGTGAAGCAGTCCTTGGAAGTCCAGGACATGTGGTGCAGATAGGTGGATGAAACAGTACTTGCAGGAGATGGGATGGCAAACCAGTGGGTCTACGAAGTGAAGAAGGTCCATTGGTGCAGGATAGCGAAAGCCACACCGTTTGATCAAGGAGAGAGAAGTCATCCCAGCAGGTTCAGGAAGTGAATGATGAAGGGTAGATCCAGGAAATAGAAAATTGGAAGAACAGATCCAGGAAGGAAAGGCAGACTTAGGGCTGGGATGGTTTAGGAGGAGCTGATGGAAGAGGTAAGTGGACGCTAATCCAGCTAACAAGGGGGACAAGTAAGTACGAGAACAGGCCAAAGTGGGTGGTGAATTTAGGGGAAGTCAGAACAGTTTATGTGTTAGTCTACTGCTTAGGGTAGTTTTGTAATGTCCTACACCTTTGCATAGCACTGTTTTGCTTGTGTAGTCCTGTCATATTGGAGTAGCCTCTTACAGATCTCGCTGGTGTCTATTTTTGGTTGTGCTTTGTTGCTAAATAATCATAAGTGTACTTGTCCTTGTGATGGTAGGATTTCTAAATTCATCATTGGCCACACTTTTTCAGCAGTTGCTTTCTATAAATGTATGCATCTGTTAAGGTGATGTGGCACTGTCCTAGCACGACCCTGCCAAAAGGCAATATGGCGGAACATTTTTGGGTCATTTGACTGGGTGTAGTTTTAGGTGCAGCACTAATCAGCCATGAGCTTGTAGACCTAGAACACAGCTATGAATGCACGCTTGTATTTTGCAAGTTTAATGTTTGTAAGGTTACAGACGGAGAGAAGAGTCATTCCAAGATGTAGTGGTGGGTCTTAGAAGCACTTCCTGTGCACAATGGAGGGTCCCGCCTCGTCGTACTCTGGTTTGCTGATCCACATCTGCTGGAAGGTGGAGAGGGAGGCTAGGATAGACCCTCCGATCCATACCGAGTACTTTCTCTCCGGGGGTGCAATTATCTGCAGGGAAGAAGACAAATAAAGGGTTGTGATCTAGGGTGCTATAAATGTATGTTATACATAAATCTTTATGGAATCTATAATGCTAAAGCCTTTATGTAGGTTTCCAATCACTTGTATTACAGTTTACCATCAACAAAGGCAGACAAGCCTTATGGGAAATCTTGAGCTACTTTATAAGCTTCTGGTCTTTCAGAGGTCGTTAGTGCGGGAGCAGAGACAGTAACAAGTCCAGTAGACACCTGTCATTTGGTCCCACCATTGTGTCCAAATGTTGGCCCCTTGTTATCAAATTCGAAGTTTATATTAAGATGGTGTGTTCTAGTGGCAGAGGTATCTTGAAATGGAATTGTGGTCTGTACAGTATCTTCTAGCGATTGGTATGTTGGGTTACGTTGTACCTTCTAGGGTAGGCGAACTATTTTAGAAGGGGTTTTATAGTGCAGGAGGTCTAGGAGCCATTCTCTAGTGCTGTAGGAGTGAAGTGAAAATAATCCTCAAATGCAAGAAGAGTATATACTAGAAAGTGTGAACTACAAGCACAATCTGGATATAACTTCTAAAGCTGGACGTGTGGTACAGAAGGTATTTTCAAGTGCACAAGTTGTGATCTAGGACAGTGATTCTTAACCTTTTGACTTCTGTGGACACCTACAGCCTGATTCATGAAAGACCCGTTTTGCGAGTCTCTAATAGCGATTCATAAGGAATCGCTATTACAGGCTCGCAAAACGGGATTCATGTAGGAATAGCCAAAAAAAAATGCGATTCCTACTTATTCCTTATTTGCCATTAGCAAATTTCTAATCGCAAATAAGGAATAACTCCCCATTCATTCCTATGGGCCAAAAGGCCCATAGGAATGAATGGGGAATATTCCTTATTTGCGATTAGCAATTAGCTAATCGCAAATAAGATAGCGATTTAAAGGGTGCCAGGGGTGTCCAGAGGACACCCTGTAGCACCCCTTAAATGCTAATTTAAACAGGTGTTGCGCACACACATGTCCAAAGGACATGTGTGTGTGCAACATGCAACTCAGAAAAATGCTTTTAAAAGCATTTTTTTGAGTTTTTGCAATTTACCAAGAGGTTTGACCTCGCTGTAAATAGCGGCCCTAAATTGCGATTTCGCAATTTGAAAATGGATGATGAATTGCATTTAAGGAATCTCAAATAGAGATTCCTTAAATGTAATTCCTCGCAAATTTGCGAATTCGCTATTACCGATTTTTGCATTTGGGATGATGAATCCCAAATGCCAAAATCGCACTCGCAAAGGGCCAGATTCTCAGAATCTGGCCCTTTGCAAGCGCAATTACCTTTGATGAATCAGGCTGCTAGTGTATTACTGCTGGAAGCCGGGCATGCCGACTGAGCAATTACTATGGTGTGATCCTCAAAACAATACACAAAAATACAGGAACAAGCATACACCAACATACAAATTATAAAATATTTTATTAACTCACCATTGAAAAAACAATTGAAAATCTAAATTTTAACGCCTGAACCGGTGGGGCGTTCCATTGAGTGGGCGAGGCCGCGTCGGCCAACAGACGTGCACAGCACTACAGAGGTAATGCTCGCGATGGCCGTTGGCGACGGGCGCAACAAATGGGTTAATGGGAAGGTTGGAGCTTTTCAAAATGTAGGTTTTATTTCTAAAAGACAAAGCAATATGGTAGACTCTAGCATATCACTTTGTCTTCTTTGCGCCTAAAGCATGCTCTCTTTTCGTTCATTCTAAATTCAGTTTGCTGTACTTGTACTGCTCCCATGAGTCAAGATATAGATACCATTTTAGGTTTTATCATCCAAGTTCAAATTCCTGCACATTTACAGAGCGTTTAATGTTTCTTTTTTATACATCTGTACCTGATTAATCTGCTAATAATATTGAATTTTATAAACATTTGCATATCACTTAAGTAGGTGTTTTGGACCCCAGTGTCCATAGACCACAAGTTAAGAGCCGCTGGTCTAGCAAAATGTCTTGTGAAGGGAATGTCTTATAACAAAAGAGGTGCAGTCTAGGAGGTTTATTATTCTATACAAACTGTGATCTAGAGGTATCTTCCTTAACAAGATGTGTGGCCTAGGAGGTATCTTTGACTGCAGGATGTGTGGTCTAGTAGTCATTTGTTAACACAGGAAGTATGGCCAAAAAAGATCTTATAATACAATAGGTTAAGTCCAGGAGAGGAGATGTGGTAAGGATAAGCAATCCGAAGTCAAAGATGTGTAGAAGAAGTATCTTCTACTAGAGCAAGAGTGGTCTAGAAGGGGTGATCTATATGGTATCTTCTGCAAGAGCAGTGGTAGTGTATACGCTATCTTTTAGTACAAGGGTTGTCGACTAAATGCACATGTATGCTCCTAGGATATAACATCTAGATTATTTGATATGGTCTATATTATCTAATGCATGGTGCTTGCATTAGAGTAATTCTATTAAAGTATTAGATAATGTCTAGGCAGTATTGCCTCAAAATCGAGGTGTAATCTATGGCACGATTGTAGATAGTCATTTCCAATGCATATACTTGAACTATTCATTCAATCTTGACACCCCTCTCTTCTAACATTTGACACCACGTACGTGTGTGTACACACATGCACACACACACACATACACAAACAAACACCCTCCCCGCCTACTCCAGTTGAAGGACATTAACTAACTTCACTTTTCTCCTGTATCCAGGGCAACCAGTATGATTGTGTTTTAGAGGGGTGGCAGGTTGCCAGGTATAGGAAGTGTTCCCAGAGGCCTATCTTTTTCTGTGTAGAAATCTCTGCATGTGTAACTATACGATTCAGTAGTAAATGTGGGAGAGATAAGGGGGAGTGGCTGGGGAATACTTACTTATAAATGGGAGAGATAGACTACTTCAAACACCCATCCACAAAAGATTAAGGGTATTGCTATAAATAAACTACACTTCTAAATTGACAGCAAAAATGGTCACAAAACAGTAATAAATCTACTTTAGCCAGACTTTGAACAAGCCATGTACCATGCAAGGCTACTTTGAGGTACTGTGAACCCCTCCCACAGAACACTATGGAGACTGGGAGAATGCATACCAGAAAAGAAGAAAAAAAGTGTGTTTGTGTAAATATATATATGTTATGTTATGTTATTTATTATTTGTTAAGCGCGCATACGCCCTGGGGCTTCTTGGCGCTGGTGAGAGAATCAAACATAACAGTGCATAAAAGAAATACAATTATTTTTTGCAGTAGGCCTGGGAAAAAAGAAGAGTTTTAAATGCCTTCCTAAAAGCAAGGAGATCCTTGCTATGTCGCAGGGTCAAGGGGAGGGAATTCCACAATGAGGAGGCTAAAAATTGAAAACTGCTGCCTCCTTGACGTTTCTTTTTGAAACGAGGGACCTCGAGTAGATCTTTGTGGATTGATCTCAGACTGCGCGAAGGTGTATATTTGCGCAGTAGTGATCTAAGGAACATAGGGCCCTTGCCCTTCAGAGCCTTGAACACAATGCAACCCACCTTGAAAGTGGCTCTCTGTTCCACAGGCAGCCAGTGCAAGGTCTCTAGTCCATGTCTGATTGATTCCCACTTAGGTACTTTGCAGATAAGTCTCGCAGCTTGATTTTGCAAGTACTGCAATCTTTTAAGTTGGCCAATAGGCGCCCCCAAGTAGAGGCCATTGGAGAAATCAATATGGGACAGGACTAGAGCACTGACTGTCTGAATTAAAGCCAGGCCTGTAAGAAGATGTGCTATTTTTCTAATCTTCCTCAATTGAAAAAACCCCGAGGAGACCACAGTTCCGACTTGGCTCACCAAGGTAAGGTCCTCACTAAGAGTCACTCCCAAACTTTTCACTGTACGGGATTTTTTTGGGGGCGAGCCCATGTCCGATGGCCAGAAACTAGGACTCCAGCTGATCTCACTCTTCCCAGGTAGAATGAGCTCCGTTTTTCCCGGATTTAACTTAAGGTGGTTTAGAGACATCCACCTCTGGATAAAAGACATGGTGGCTCGAAATTCCTCGGCAGCATTGTGGGAGTTTAGCACAAAAACCAACTGCAGGTCGTCTGCATAGTTATAGACATCGACCTTGAACTCTCGTAGAGAGAATAACAGTGGGCGCATGTACAAATTAAATAATAAAGGGGACAAGGAAGATCCTTGAGGGACCCCACAGAAGGAGATTTTTTTAGGGGCTGTGAAGGAACCTAGTCGAACCGATTGAGTACGTCCAGAAATAAAAGACTTGAGCCAGGCCAAGGCCGAGTCTCGAAGACCGGCCTGTTCGACACGGTTGACCAAGATGGTGTAGTCAACCGTGTCGAACGCCGCAGACAGGTCCAGTAACACCAAAGCCTGGTGTAAGTCCCTGTCTGCATTAGACCTTAGAGTATTCTGAACGGCCAATATCACTGCCTCAGTGGAGTGACCAGGCCGGAAGCCTGCCTGGTTGGGTTGTAAATACCCGGAAGCCTCCACAAAACTTGATAGGCAGTTGGTTACATGCGCCTCCAATATTTTGGATAAGTAAGGCAGTAACGATATTGGTCTGTAATTAGAGAGGTCTGAGGAATCAATGCCAGGTTTTTTTTTCAAAGGAATCAATAAGGCCTGTTTAAAACTATTAGGGACACTTCCTGACACGAGGGAGTTATTGAGCAGTGGAATCAGGCTATTTGGGAGCGCCCGACCAATTTCTCTCATTACTTGGGGAGGGCAGGCATCCTGAGGAGATCCTGATTTAACTCTAGTGAGTAAGTCTTGAAGGGTTTGGTGAGTGATTAAGGGAAAGGAATGCAGGGTAAGAGGGTTTAAAAAAGTGTCGTCTATCGGGGCACAAACTGGAAGTTTGGATAAAGTGTCCTTAATCAGCACTATTTTGTCATTAAAATAGTCATTCAGCGAATTGCAGAGCAATTGTGAAGGGACAACCGGGGGAGAGGTTCTCTCATCATTGCACAACTCCGTCACAATCCTGAAAATTTCTTTCGACTTGTTGGTGGCATTAAGTATCTTTCGTCTTTCGTCATTTTGATTCCAGGACTGAGGCGGCTGCTTCAGTTTTTTGTGGCGAATTTGCGTGCATATATATATATATATATATATATATACATATATATATATACACATATATATATACACTTTCACAGTCCTTTGTTGCTTGTCATTTCGAAGTTGCACCAATGGTATCATCTTTAAAGTTATTTAAACATGTGTCAGTTTAAAAGCAGTTTGAATGAGCACTGAAGAATGCGAAGGTCCGAAATGCATTTGCTCAGAATAAAAACAATAAATGTCCCGTGAGTGCTCTGTGCCGGTTTTTGAGCTTCAATATATATATATATATATATATATATATATATATATATATATATATATATATATATATATATATATATATATATATATATATATATATATATATATGTGTCCAAAAACGTAGCTCAGTGCTTTGAAGCCGCACACCGCTGAAAGTTTGGTCACAAACCTTTATTTGCAAGCACATTGTATCCCCTCCAGTTATTGTATCCTTCGGCCTGACGCGTTTCGATGCCTTTGTGCATCTCTTCAGAGGCCAGCACAGGGAAAGATTCTTTCGCCGCTCCACTCCCACTGCAATGCTGCATTTATTAGCCTCCGGTGTGCTGTGATTGTCACGTTCTTTTCACAACTGCATGCTGGGAAGTGGAGTCTTTGTAGGCAGTATTAACCCTCCAATGGGTCCCGATCCTGTGCCTCAATTTCAGATTATTTGATTAGCCCTCCAATGGGCCCCAGACGGTGTACAGTGTGCTTAAATCCTGCTACTTCCAGCGCCAATACAGACGGGACGTTACCCCCCTGCTGGTCCTTTCTTCAGTTCTCAGAGGTGCGTCGCTTCCGAAATTGAGAATTGTGAAAAGAACGTGACAATCACAGCACATCGGAGGCTAATCAATGCAGCATCACGCGTCAGGCCGAAGGATACAATAACTGGAGGGGATACAATGTGCTTGCGCAAACTTTCAGCGGTGTGCGGCTTCAAAGCCCTGAGCTACGTTTTTGGACATGTTTACACGGCTGCTCCGACCGTGGAAGCGACGCACCTCTGAGAACCGAAGAAAGGACCAGCAGGGGGGGTAACGTCCCGTCTGTATTGGCGCTGGAAGTAGCAGGATTTAAGCACACTGTACACCGTCTCGGGCCCATTGGAGGGCTAATCAAATAATCCGAAATTGAGGCACAGGGTCGGGACCCATTGGAGGGTTAATACTGCCTACAAAGACTCCACTTCCCAGCATGCAGTTGTGAAAAGAACATGACAATCACAGCACACCGGAGGCTAATACATGCAGCATTGCAGTGGGAGTGGAGCGGCGAAAGAATCTTTCCCTGTGCTGGCCTCTGAAGAGATGCACAAAGGCATCGAAACGCGTCAGGCCGAAGGATACAATAACTGGAGGGGATACAATGTGCTTGCAAATAAAGGTTTGTGACCAAACTTTCAGCGGTGTGCGGCTTCAAAGCCCTGAGCTACGTTTTTGGACATATATATATATATATATACACACACACACATATATATAAATATACACACACTGAAAAAATTGAATTTGAATGAAAGTTACTATCTTAATATTTTTTTAAAAATGAAATAACACAAAACATAAATTAAATGTGATGACTATCAGCTAAATATTGTTAGAAAATTAGAATGTTGGGAGCTCCACTGAAGACAATATAGTGGCTCAGGGCTAACAATGACTGGTATAAGCCTTCTGCTCCGCCATGCCAATGCTTGTCTATCTGTTTCCGCCTTTTTAATTTAGAACATTTTACCCTCAGTGGATGGAATTTTCTAGTGGTCTTCTAGCTCTTTTGCCTTGGGCTATACTGGTTGTTAAAGAACCTCTCCCCCGTTATAGGCCCTCATCTGTGGCTTGGGCCTATAACTCGGATTCAGGGCCTTTGACAACTGGTATACCTTTGGCTGTGGGCTAGAAGGCTGTAAAATGAAAGGCAGGTTTAAAACATTTTTTTTTATTAAAGACATTTATAAATCCTATTTTAGGTTTAAAGCATTTTTATTAAGACAAAAAAAAAACATGGGGGAGGGGAATAGGAGGTTAAGGTTACATACAGCACAATAAAGGAAGAAGTGCATCTCAGGAGCGTTGGCGAAAAGTAGTCCAGTAGTCCAGAAGAAAAATACAGCAAATGTGAGGCAAATAAGCAATCTATGTGACCCTCGCGTGCACCTCAACATCCCAGCTAAAGCCGATCGCGGATAGCCATCAGCGACTCATCAAGGCACAGCCCAGTCCCTCCGATCCCCCCCCCCAATAGAAAGAAGAAAGAAAACAACACCCCAACTCCCCCGTCCAATGGCCCCGTACTAGGATAACCCGCCCCAATCAGCCCACACCCCATCCCCCAAGAACATGTCCCCCGTGCAGTCTAATCCACCGGGGTCGCCGGTGGCGTCAGCCTAAGAAGTCGAAGGTACCTCGGGCAGGTGAGCTACCGGAAT
The DNA here is from genome assembly GCF_964263255.1 of Lissotriton vulgaris. Classification (NCBI taxonomy): domain Eukaryota; kingdom Metazoa; phylum Chordata; class Amphibia; order Caudata; family Salamandridae; genus Lissotriton; species Lissotriton vulgaris. Next base: position 409,361,525 of record NC_141699.1, on the reverse strand, counting down.
TCTGTGGACAGTAGTGCTAGGAAGGGTTGCCATATCTCCTCAAATTGATCTACATCCCCAGCCACCGTAAGCGACATCTTCTCCATTCCCAACACCTGCCAGAGCCTGTGCAGCCAACCCGTAATGGAGGGGACAGTGGTGGTGCGCCAGTGGATAAGAATGTTCTGGACCGCTGAGCCCAGCGCAATTGCAATCTGTCTACCCCTGCGGGACTTCAACGGATACATTAGATCATTGGGAAGGCCTAACAAAACATACGCTGGGAAGCGCGGCAGCTCAATCTCAAAGTGCTTATCCACCTCATCCAAAACCTCCTTCCAATAAGCGGTCAGCACTGGGCAGGCCCAAAGAATGTGTGAGAGGGTACCTTCCTGTCCGCATCCCCGCCAGCACCCCTTGTCAGTGTGTCTACGCATTTCATACAGTCTCTCCGGGGTATAGTACCAATAAGTAGACACCTTAGTAAAGGTCTCCGTAAGTCCCGTGTGATATGCGGAATGCCGCGCTCTATATGCAATTTTGTCCCACTCCTTATGGCTGAGTGTCCTACCCAGTTCTCTGTGCCAGCGCTCCCTCCCCGGGTTATGATAGTGGAACGTCGGGGGCTGAAGGAATTTATACAAATCGGTAATCAGCTTGGCATCCGAGGTCCGAGTCACCAACCACCGCTCATACGGTGTGATTTGGCGAGCAGCGGTGTCGCGCACCTGGGGTTGGAGGGCCCAGTGTCGGACCTGCATATAGCGCAGCCTGTCCATCTCCGCCAGGCCAAATTCCTGCCGAAGTTGTTGAAAAGGAATCACGCCTTCCGGCCCGTAGATCTGGAAAGCGCCCTACAGCCCGCTCTCACCCAATGGGAGAAGGCTCCCGGCTCCATCCCTGGGGAGAAGTCCGGGTTACCCACTATGGGTGTGAACGGCGAGGGGAAGGTGGTCAGGTCATGAGCCCCGCAAACCGCATCCCACACCCTCAGGGGGACCCGCGTAACAAAAGAGGCGTAGAGATTAGCAGGGCGATGCGCGCGGCGTAAGAACGGAACCTCTTGGAGGGTGCGGCCCGCCACCGCCTGGTCTTGAAAAAGCCAGTGTTTGTCGGACTCCCACCTGCTCCACTCCACCAAGTATCGCAGCTGCGCCGCCTGAAAATATTTACGGAGGTCCGGGATACCAAGACCCCCCGCCTCCGGAGCAAGCGTGGAGAGGACCCTCTTCATCCGCGGCTTACGGCCTTGCCAGACGAAGCGGGAGATGTCAGCCTGCGTTTGTCTTAACCAACCCACGGGGGGCTGGAGAGGCAGAGCGCGAAAGAGGTATAGAATCTGGGGCAGCACCGTCATCTTAACCGCCGCGATGCGACCCAGCCAAGACAAAAGGCCCTTGCTCCAGCGGCCAAGTTCCTCCTTGATCTTCCTGCCGAGGGAAGAGTAATTGGCCGCCACCATCTCAGGCAGTGTGGGCGCCAGCAGGATCCCCAGGTATGGCACCGTAGACGAGGACCACTGCATGGGGAAAAGGCGCTGAAGGTCCCTCCTGGTATCCGCCGCCAGGGACACATCCAACGCCACCGACTTGCTCATATTCATTTTGAAGCCGGCCACACGCGCAAAGGCGTCCAGTTCCTGGACGCAAGCAGGGAGCGACCTCCTGGGGTCATCTAGGGTTAGCAGGACATCGTCCGCGTAGAGGCTGACCGTGTGGACATACTGGCCCATCCTGACCCCAATAGCGTCCGGGTTGTTGCGAATCCTCTGAGCAAACGGCTCCATGTAGAGGGCAAACAGAAGCGGCGAGAGGGGGCAGCCCTGCCTCGTACCGCGTTCGATGGCAAAACTACCGGAGCTACACCCATTGACCCGCACCGACGCCGAAGGACGTTTGTAACAGTTGAAGACCATGGTGCGGAACTTCTCACCGATACCCAGTTTCCTGAGAACCAGCTCAAGGTACGGCCAATGAACTCTGTTGAAGGCCTTCTCCGCATCAACTGATAGCAGCATCCGCTCCCCCGGGATCCGCGAGGCCTTCTCTAGGACATGCGTCACCCTCTTGGTGTTGTCAACCGTCTGTCTACCGGGTACGAAGCCAGCCTGGTCCGCCTCCACCAGTCCTGGTAGGTGTAGACCAAGCCTGGACGCTAGAATCCCCGTATATAACTTGAGGTCGACATTTAAGAGCGAGATGGGCCTGTACGAACCACACAAGGCCCGGTCTTTCCCGGGTTTCGGGATGACCGACACCGTTGCGTTCAGGAGGTCCGGTGGGATGGCGCCAGGCTCGGAGAATGAATTAAACAGTCGAGCCAGAATTGGGGCCACAGCGGTGCAAAAGGTCTTATAAAACAAGGATGTGTAGCCATCCGGGCCCGGGGCCTTACCGTGCTTCAGTCGCGCTATGGCGGAGATCACTTCTTCAACATGGATGTCCCTCTCCAGATGGTCCGCCTGGGCGGGATCCAGCACCGGGAGGGCCACTGACTCCAAATAGTCCTCGGCGTCTCGCAGAGAGGAGGGCTCCCCAGCATACAGCGCATCGTAGAAGCTGCGAAAGGATTCCGCCACCTCTGCGTCACCAGAAACAACAACCCCGTCCGTGCCCACCAGTTCCTTCACGACACTCCGCTGCTGTGCGACCCGGAGCCGGTGGGCTAGGAGCTTACCGCACCTGTCCCCCCCTGAGTAGAAGGCATGCTTCAGGCGTAAAGCGGCATACTCCGCCCTATCAAGATCCAGCGCCGACAGGAGCTTCCTCGCCGCTTTCAGTTGCCTCCAAACTCTCGGAGCCCCTGTGCGGCGATGGACCTGCTCAAGCTCCCGGACCTGCGCAGTCAGTTCGTCCCTCTTACGTTGCTGTTCCTTATTTTCGGCTGAGGAGATGGAAATAAATTCCCCCAGGAGGACTGCCTTCAAAGCCGCCCACTGCGTTGCTTGGGACGTGTCGGAGTTGCCATTGTGAATCAGATAATCCTGTATGACCTCCCCAATGCGCTTCACAACAGGCTTTTTATGTAAAAGGGTATCGCGACGGCGCCATGTCCCCCGAGAGGGGGAGGCCACCGGCCACTTGAAAACGCCAGAAACTGGCGCATGGTCGGACAGAGACAGGACCCCAATGTCTGCCGCCATGGTGGCAGTGCACATTGGCCCTCTCACCAGGAGGTAATCTAGCCGCGAGTAGGTGCGGTGCGCATGGGAAAAGTAAGAGTAGTCCCTATCAGTGGGGTGCATAGAGCGCCAGAGGTCGTGCAAATCCATCTCCACAATCCGATCCTTCACCGCGCGGGAAAGTTCCCCCGTCTGCGGGGAGCGTTGCGCCGACCTGTCCATAGCAGAGTCGAAAACAATGTTAAGGTCACCCCCCAGGATAACATGGCGGTCGGGAGAGGCAGTGATGTCTACCAACACTGAGTCCAAAAAACGATCCTGGTGATCATTCGGGCTATAAACTGAGCCAACCGTAAAAGCTATTCCTCCTAGGCGCATGCGATATGCAAGGAGCCTCCCCTTCTGTTCAGCATACTTGTACAGAACCTCTCCTCTAAAGGAGCTCGCTAAAAGAATGGCTACTCCCGCAGTCTTGTTCGCCGCCGAGGAGAAGAACTGAGTGGGGAACTTGGCAGAGCGCAGCCTATGGCAATCCCGGGACAGCAAATGAGTCTCCTGCAGGAGGCATATATCCGCCTGCGTCCCCTCCAGCAATGATAGGATCGCCCTTCGCTTCACGGGGTTATTCAGACCCTTAACATTAAGGGTCACTACCTTTAAGGACGGCATTCCACCCGGGGATCAGAAACGCTATGCAGCAAGCAAGGGATCAGCGGGCGGGGCGCATGGGGCAGGCGCGCGGGAAAGGCCAGGGCCGGCCAAGCGTGGGCATGGACAACATCGGACGGGGCCCCCCCAACAACAAAACAACCTGTACACCCTCCCAAAACACACCCATGGCAACTAGCCAAATACAGACTTAAACAACCCATTGTCTCAGGCAAGCCCCAAAACGGGCAAGTCCGTAGAAAACAGCAAAGTGGACGTTCAGCCACTCACCTCCATCCGCTCCCCCCCGGCCCCCGGCCCCAAACCCAGCATCGTGAAAGCTAAGAACATCTCCCCCCGGAGTGAAGTTAGGCCGTCATGGCCACGCCGTTGGAGTCGGCCAAGTCCCTGGCCGCCGCCCTCAAAGCATCAGCCATGACCGCCCTGATAGTAGGGGAATCAGGACGCCCTGCACTCGCTGGCGACTGTCTCCTCGTAGATCTCCGTCGGCTCCATCTCTCCGGGCGCCTCCACGACGGTGTAGCTCCGTCCTCCTCTGTAGCCGTGAGTCCCAGGACCCCACAGATATCTTGCAGGGAGCGCAGCTGGTGCAGCACCCCGTTCCACCTAAAGATCAGACGGAAAGGGTGTCCCCAGGAGTAAGGCGTCTCGTGCTCGCGCAGAAAGTCAGTGGCAATCCTGCAGGACCTGCGCTTCTGCAGCGTGATGGCGGACAGGTCTTGGTAGAGCGCTACAGACCGCTCCCTGAAAGTTAGAGGCTGCTTCTTTCGGGCCTCCGCCATGCTGCGTTCTTTCAGCGGGAAGTCGGGCAAGAATGCCAAAATGTCCGGGGGGGGCGTCGATGACTGGCGCTGCCGACCGACCCTATGCGCTCTGTCAATGCGGACAGGGAAGTCTGCATCTTCCCCCAGGATCTCTCGGAACAGGTACTGCAGATAGGCCACCAAGTCGGTCCCCTCGTCCGCGGATGGGACACCATGCACCGGATGTTGTTCCGCCGGGACCTGTTCTCAAGGTCCTCAGAGTGGGCCTGGAGCTCAACACATTGCTCCCGGAGGCGGAGAACGTCCTGTTGAAGATGGACTATCTCTTCATCCCGGCGCTGGGCCGCCGTCTCAACTGTTTCAACTCGCTCGCCGAGGCCCTCCACCTCTCTGCGTACTTCACGGACCTCACTGGCCACTTCCTTCTTCAGCGTTTGAAAGTCTTCCTTGAGGGAGCTAAACAGTTCCTCCATAAAGGACCTCGTGACCGGCGGCTCGCCCCCAGTCGCATCCGCCGAGGCCCGGGAGGAACCCGGTGACGGCTGTGTTCTGTCCCGCAGCTGCTGGGCCCTGCCAAGCATATCCGGCAGGGTACGGTCCCCCTTTTTTGAGCCGCCCCTCCCAGTCACCGTAGTCGCTGCAGTGGACTAGTGGGTTCAGGTCCGGCCGCCTCAGGGTTGCCCAGTCGTCGGGGAGCGCCAGATGTGGGGACCGCTCTGCAAGCAGGGGCGCTGCGTCACAAGCGACAAAATGGCGGACCAGTCCGGGCACAGCCAGTCGCGGCGGCAATCGGGAGCCAAAGCCGGGGTCCCCCTTCAGCACGTCCCGCAGGAAGTTAGTATAGTAGCGGAGGCGACTGCAAGCACCCGCCAGCCAAGGGCAACAATGGAGGCTACCAACCCCAGTCCTTCGGGGACAAGATGGCGGCAGGGCGGGGCCGGGTAGAGCGGCCCGGACTGGCGACACCGCCGGTGCCCCCCGGAACACAGCAATCAGAGAAGTTCCACAGCCAATGTCACACAGTGTCACAGAAGGGCCCGAGTGGGCCGATCCCAGCGGTGAGGCCCCCGATTGTCATTCACGGGGCCGGGGCCTGCACAGCGCAGTGTGTCGCCGTCGCTAGTCGGGGGGCCAAAGGGCAGATCTCAACTCCAAAGTCTTCCGTGCCGTCAGGATCCAGCCCGAAGGGCCCCGCAATTCTCCGGCACGCGGCGGGTCCGATCTCCTCCGGTCCGTCAGCTTTCAGCACCAGGCCCAGCCGAGGCGTATGGACAGCACCGCAGGTCGCGCCACCTCCCAGGCTCTCCTCCGCTCCACGATCTTTGAACAAACTTTTGAAGTGCTTCCTCCGAGGCGATTAGGGCCAAAGTAACATCAATGTGTGCGCCAAGAACTCCGCCACACTCCTCTCACTCGCTGAGCATCAGCGGGGGGAGAGAAGCGCAAGAAAGGGGCTCGAGCTGAGACGGGCCGGAGGAGCTACGGGAGGAAGCGTCCGCTCACCCCGCCATCTTGGCCACGCCCCCATAAATCCTATTTTAATTATTTCTGTTACTGCTGCAACATGTTACTTTATTAGTTCTAGTTTCACTATAATTCTAAATTAATTTCGTTTTTAATTTACATTAAAATATTTGTATTTTTTTAAAGAGTTCATAAACATCATTACTTTTACCTATTCTTTACCATAGGGCAGTGATCTTCAAACTTTTGGAGCCCGTGCCCCCACTCATGTAAACAAAATGTCACAGCTCCCCACACCCTCAGAATAACATACATATTTTTTTCACAACTATTCTCTACTAGCAACTCTAAACCTATGTAATAGCTAAAACATTGCAGTTATCACTTTAGAAAATGCAAATAAATACATGACTGCCAACATGCTAGGGCAAGCTTGGTCTCCCTAAAATGTAAAAGTATAGACAAAGTGATCCTTTATCAGACATGGAAGTAGGGACTTTGAAGGTTATTTGGACAGCCCCACCTCTGACACCTTCTCCCAAGCTAGAACATGAGCGACAAAGGATGTTATTATGTTCCACCTTGGAGGTGCTCCCTGCACTGTTTATTTCCACTAGAAAAACAACAGTTTACTGCATAATGGCCATCCCAGCTGTCATATCTCACTCGTTTTAAATAAATGCACTGAGACGGAGGCTGGACATGAACTTGTTACTTTATTCCCTGCCAGCCTCGCACTGGCTTACAACTAAACCCCTTCCTGTATCCCACTTCCTGTTCCTTCTTCCTGCTCGCCTGTCCTGTCCTAAAGTCAGGTCAGGCGAGACGACGTGACATCTCCCCTGTTTCACAAAGTCTTGCTTCTACTACATTTCTTCAACCAGTCGTCGAGGTTTCCTTTTTAGACGTTGAGGACGCTTCTCTCGCCCCGACGTTTGGCTCTGGTGACTTGTGACTTCGCTGGTTCGTGCAGGACTGTGAGGATGTTGGTCACTGCTGTCACTTTGGTTGTGGGACTCACTTGAGGTTTGACTTGGCGACGTCTCACGCTGGGTGTTCCGATTGCATCTCTTGAAGTGCGAGATATTCCTCGTTATCTGTTTGTGATCGGCCTTGGCTGTGATCATGGTTCCTTTCTTTTTGATAACTTGGAAGGGAATGTCGAGATATCGACTGTCTGCCTTGGCGCACCGATCACCTCGGACAATCACCCAATCTCCTTCTTGGATGTTAGTGTCTTTGGCGTGCCTACGCTGATCCGCGTATGTCTTCATTTTGTGTTTATTTTTGCGGTCTATCTCAACTAGTGTCTCATGGTCGACGGTGACATGTCGTTGTTGAGGTATCGAGTCCATCATGGGTAATCGGGTTCGAGGTGTCCTTCCTAGCATCACAGTGGCTGGGCACTGGTTGGTGTTGCTGTGTGGTGTGTTTCGGTATGCTCTTAGCACTTCGTTTAGTGTCTGTTGAACATCTCTGTGAGTCAGTTCCGTCTGTTAAATCGCCTTTTTGAGTGTTCCCATAAATCTTTCCACCATGCCATTTGCCTGTGGCCATAATGGAGTGATTTTCTTATGTTTGAAGTTGAGATGGGTTGCAAAGTTTGCGACTTCATGGCCATTGAATGGCGGTCCATTGTCTGTTTTTACTCGCAGAGGAATGCCCCATGCTGCGAAGATTTCATCAAGCACCGGAATCACTGTCGTTGCTCGAGTGGATGTTATTAGGTGTGCAAAGGGGAATCGTGAGTATTCATCCATGATGACGATGATATATTGTCCTGATTGCAGTGGTCCGAAGAAATCAACTGCTACTTGCTGCCATACTCCTTCCGGTAGGTCTGACATTTGTAATGGTGCTGGGGGCTCTTCCCGACTGACCATCTGGCATGTCATACAGTCTTTCAGGGTTGTTTCTACCATGTGATCAAGTGTGGGGAACCACACACGTTCTCTCAAAGCTTTCTTGGTTGCGTTGATGCCTCTGTGGCCCTCATGTGCCAAGTTGATGACTCCTTGGCGCAATTTGAGTGGGATCACAATCCTCCCTCCTCGCAAAAGAAGGCCATGGTCACTGATGGAGAGTTCGTCACGCACGCGTTGGAACGTGGCGATATCTTGATGCAAGTGGTCAGAGTCTTGCGGTGAATGTTTCACGTCCCTCCAGGAGTTTGTGCGGATGCGAGTCATTACCGCTTGTATGAGTGGGTCAAGCTTGGATGCTTCTCGTATGGCTTCAACAGGAACCGTGGGTGGACAAGCCGTGTCAACGACAAAGTGAAGGTATTCGTCAGCCACAGATAGTGCAGTCCGAGCCCCGGCTAGTGGATGGCGTGACATGAAGTCAGCTGGATTTTCAGCTTTTCCGGGTTTGTGGATGATTGTAAAGATATAGTCTTGCAGGCGCAGGCCCCACCGTTCGATGCGCGGCGGCATCTTTGCGTTGGGGTTTCCGAAGATAGTGATGAGGGCTTGATGGTCCGTGATGATCGTGAAGTGCTTGCCGTAAACAAAAAGGTGGAAGTGTTCGCACGCCCACACCACAGCCAGGCTTTCTTTCTCCGGTTGGGAATATGCTTTTTCGGTGTCCGTGAGGCTGCGGCTTGCATACGCGATGATGTGGCGTTGATCCGAGTTTTCACGATATTGGGCCAGAATGGCGCCTAGGCCCACCGGGCTGGCGTCGACTGTGATTTCTGTCTTTTTCTTCATGTCAAAGTATGCCAGGTTTATGGCAGACCCAACAGCTTGTTTGATGGTGGTAAATGCTTGTTGGCACGATTCAGTCCATTCGAATGGTTGGCCCTGGCGGGTGAGTTCACGTAGAGGGTGGCTGATAGTGGGGTAGTCGCGAATGTAACGCGCGCAATAACTTGCCATTCCGAGGAAAGAGCGAAGGTCACTCACATCTCGGGGTGTTGGGGTGTCCGCAAGTGCCACTACTTTCTCAGGGTCTGGTCTCATCCACTCTTTGGAAAAGATATGTCCATAGAACTTCAGGGTGTCCTTGTGGAATTCACATTTGCTGGCGTTGAGGGTCAGGTTTGCGGTCAACAACGCGTGGCAGACCCTGTCCAGTGCCGTGTCATGTTCAGTTTGATCTTTGCCGAACACTAGCAGGTCGTCACTATAATTGAAGGCGTTGGGAATACCTTGTATGACCCGTCTGATGGCCTCCTGGAAGATCTCGGCGGCCGAGGAGATGCCGAAATTCAGGCGTTTATAACGGAATAGGCCTTGGTGTGTGGTGAACGTTGTGATGTATCTCGATTTGTCATGAAGCTCCAACTGATGGTAACCTTTATTAAGGTCGAGTTTGGAGAAGACAGTAGCACCATTCAGCTTCGTGATCATATCACTGATGTGCGGCCCAGGATGGCGCTCCCGCTCTATGGCGGTGTTGGGCGCGCGCATGTCGACGCACAGTCGGACTTTGTTGTCTTGTCCTTTCTTAGGAACCACCACAACTGGAGATACCCATGGAGTGGGTCCTGACGTGCGTTCAATGATGTCTGTCTGGAGTAGGTCTTGTAATTCATCATCAACAGCTTGTTGGAGGTGGAATGGCACCTTCCTGTGGTGTTGAGCGATGGGTGTCACTTTCTCATTGATGTGGAGTTTTACTTTGAAGTGGTTTAGTTTCCCGAGGCCTTTGAAGAGGTTTGGGAATTTCGCTACGATGTCAGGAGCATCCTCGGTCATGTAGAGGAGTTCTACCAACTTGAGTCTTTCTGCCGTGGGTAGGCTGAGTAGGCAGTCTGCTACATCTGGTCCTTCTACCACATGGATGTACGCATCCACCGTCCGGTCCTTGAATGTGAGGGTGGTGTGAAAACGGCCTAGGCATGGTAGGGGTTTGCGTGACTTCCACGTAAAAATGCGGACAGCAGCAGGTTCTAGTTTGGGTCTTTGCTTCATGTTATAGTATTCAAGTGCGCAGATGTAGTTTAGCGAAGCTCCTGAGTCCAGAACAAATTTCGCAGGATGTTTTCCTATCAGGATGTCCAGCTTCGGGTATCTTTTAAGGCGGTCAGGATCCGATACCATGCAGGTGTACTCATTGCTGTCCTGAGACGTTGGGGTGCGTGATGAGGATGACTCACTCGATGTGTCTCTGCGTGACCGGTAGGATTCTGTTTGGTGCCTGGTTCGGTGAATGCTCTCAGAACGACTTCTTGACTGACTAGAGTATGCTGACTGAGCGCTGGAGTTTGATGAGCTGGAGGAACGTCCTTCCCTCCCCTTTATGGCTCTCGCGTGGTGACGTGTGTCACGGCCCTTGGTCGATGATCTGTGTGTTGACTGCTTGGCTTGACATGCTATCTCGAAGTGATTGTCTCTCCCGCAGCGATGGCACCGCTGACCAATTGCTGGACATTGTCCTGAGTGTGGGTATTCTTGACCACATCTGTAGCAGGTGGGCGCTGATTTGGCAGACCTGGAGTGTCGTGAGCTTCCTTTGGAGGACGTCTTTCGGGAGCTATGAGACTTGCGGGATCTAGATGTTGGTTTGGTCGATTTAGATGATCTGTGTGTCTGGACTCGCAGGGCATGGTCTTTCTGGTCAGATTTGTGTGTTCCCATTCGTTTGGCATAATCTTCCGCTTGATCATTTATCCGGGTGAGCTCCTCGATTTCTTCTAAGGTGTAGGGTTTCTTTAGAAGCCTCCGACGGAGAGTCTCGGAATGACATCCATCAATGATGCGGAGCCTCAGTGCATCTTCCGTCTTGAAGTTGTCAAAGTCACAGTATCGTGCTAGCCTCCTTATACGCATGATGAAGTCACTCATGCATTCATCCTTTTCTTGAGTTGCTAGATTAAATGTGTGTCTTTCGTAATCCACGTTGCGTTTGTGGAGAAATCGTCGATCCAGCGCGGTTTTTACTTCATCATAGATGACGGTCGCTGCGTTGGGTAGTTCTTTGATGATTTGCGCAATGTCTGGACTTATTAGGTTCCTCAGCGCCACTAGTTTTTGCTTGGGGTCCTGCACCAGGGAGCCTATCATATAGTCTTCGAAATCCTCACTCCAACTCTTCCACGTTGGACCCATGCTGTTGCCTGGCGTCAGTGGTAGTGGCTGTGGTGTGGAAAATCGTTACGATTTGGTGAACATCGGCTGCGCCATCTTGCCCTTTGCCCCGATGCCACACTCCTTGTCGCACATACTCACCACTTAAGCTACCTTGATCAGAACCACCCTCTGCACACCCCTGGCCCCCAGCACGGCTCTTCGCCCTCACAAGCACCCCCACGCACTAATCACTCCCGCTTTCACATGCCTTGCGCGTAAGCGGCAGCCATTTCGCGCACCATGGCCCCTCTGCCCCTCGCTGATAGCCAGCGCGTCTCTCACTCTCTTTCTTAGCCTCGCAGGCATCCCCCGCACACTGACAACCCCCTCGCTCTCCTTGGGTCATAAACCCCTCTTCAGCGCAAATCTGCCTCAGAATCCCATCCTGTTCCCAGCGCGACACCTCCCTTCATTCCTTTCATAGTCTCAGGCCCTTTGATGCAAACCCCCTCTTTCCTGTGTGCCCGTCTGTCTTCCTTGTTCCCAAGCCACCACCTGGCCCTGCGGATACTGTTTATTACCCCGTACAGTAGGAAGCCTCCCCTTATCAAAGGACCCTCAAGTCGATCGAACACCCTTCACCCCATGAGATCCGATCAACCCCACACATTCCGTGAATCGGCGGAATGTCCAGCTGCACGATAATCATCACCTGTTGTGACCGGGGGGGGGCCTTAAACTGTAAATGTGTGGGAACGGGCTTGAAGCGGGGATTCCTAGGATGCTTTTCCAAACATCAAAGTATTGACGAATATGTGTTTCATGTAATAAAGCAATAAACCTGCGTATAAGAGGCCAGGCCTCAGAGATGTGGTTAGAGCACCTCGTGACGATACTTGCTGTCCGAATTGATGTGTTCTCCTCCGGAGAGATTAAAACCCTCGTTTCCTGCCTTTCAGTCTCCAGCGCCTGCTTCTTCATTTGATTAATATTGGTGGGTCATTGAGGCGACATCGCCGGGCAACACTAAAGGGTCTTTGGTCACTGGTTGTCTAGTTACCCCTTTTACAATTGGCGTCCCAAGCGTGGGGCCCATCAGCGACTCGTGGATCCAGTGGGAGAGGTCCTGACGACAGAGTGAACGACTGCAACGATCGGAAGGTACCCTGTCCGATAGACCCTCGTCTGACAGCCGATCATCCGAACTTCACTGGTTCCGAACGGACCTCTCTCGAGTGATCTACGGTCCTGACTGGGAACCATCAGGAGTGCCACGAGGAGTACGAAGGGAAGAGGACGATCGGGCGCTGGATTCGGAAGACAAGAAACTGTCCATACGGTCCGGGTAAGGTCGTGTAAACACGACGAATTGCGGAATGATTGATGATTGATGAAAATACTAGTATTTATTCTTTGTTAATTTATTTGGAGTTTCGCTGTCGGCAAACGGAGAAACAACCGGCTCTCTCTCTTTGCAAGCAGTGAAGGATAGGTAACGCACCCGTCGTGCCTATCTTTCTCCCCCACTGATCAATTGCCCCTCCCCATTGATTAACTGTTACGGATTGTTTTCTGGAGATTCTCTGTCTGCAAACAGGAAAGAATAGGTCCCCCTCTTTGCAGATAGTGAAAGGGTAGGTGACGCAGACCTTTGCGGGCCTACTTATTCTCCCCATTGACCATTTTTTATTTTTTATTTATTGACAAAACACTGATTGCCCGATATTGGTTCTTGAGGTATTCACTGCCTGCAAACAACGTAGAATAGAAATATTCTGTCTAGTCTTTGCACGCAGTGATAAGATAGGTAGTGCTGACTATTATCCCCATTGTGATCCGTCATGCCTGTCTTCTCCCCACTGATGGATAGCTGGTTCAGCCCGGACCGTTTATTAGAGGTGGACCATCTAGCTCCGCTGGAAGGCACCCCTAATAAAGAAATGTTCACAAAGTATGGATTAATTACCATAGCCTATAGTAAGCTATGGCACAAGTATACCAAAGCAAACCAAGAGAAACAATGGCCACTGATAGGATCCTTCGATTTAGACAAAATAGAAACGGTAGAAATAGCCCTTTGTAATAATAAGACAACGCCTATTATGCTCGATAGTCTCGGAATGTGGCGCAAAGAAGCTACGCAACGAAAGGAAAGAGACGAAGTCAGAGTAGGTAAAGAAACACGGCAGACAACCCTCCAAACGTCCGGTAGGCAAAAGGAAAGGCCAACGACGACACAGTGCCGAGGTTTAGACACAAAAAGAGAACGGTGTAAAGGGATGTGCCGACAGGACAACCCCGAGACACAACGACCCAAAAGTAATCCCCCGACACTATGCACAGGACGAACAGATTTAAGGCAAAACCAATGTGCTTTTTGTAAATGTCTCGGGCACTGGAAAGCCCAATGCCCGACTCTACAGAACATAGGTAAGAGCGGAGGGTCGACAGAAATAACAGGTCGGCAGAAAGGGAGAAGGCGCGAGATAAAAACAAATCAGACTAACACGGACAGGACGGATAGAACCACCACGTTTGATTATGCTCGATGGCACAGATTTCGTCAGACCAATTTCAACGACATGTCTGAGTTCTGGGACTGATTGCTCCCTGTTGCCCCCCCCCCCACTCTGAAAAACAAAAGCAATTACAGGCCTGCGTAGACAATCCCCCGTTAGAAAAAGGACTCAAGGAAGCCAAGCATCTGTTATATAATTTAGGATTTAATTACGCTAAAGATAACACACAACCAACGATAAATAGAAAAACTAGTAAAACATTCTTTAAAGTAAACTGTACTAATAGGAACAATACAAAACATATTACGTTCACTCCGGAAGTTCTCAAAATGTAACAAGTCAACGGTCCCGCCCATCCGGAAGGCGAAACACACAGCACGTGTGGGGCGGGACCAGCCATCAGCCATAGACCAAAAGAAATCGCCGACGAGAAGGTACAGGAGGCTCCATGGGCCGACATGAAAACGGTCTTCCCATACTCTCCTTCCTGGGGTGACGTCCCCTGGGCCACGAGTAGGGAGGGGGCGGATGCAGATGACCCCCTCCCTCGTATCTCCTGGTCCGGCCATCACGAATTCCTCCATCGAACTGGCGCAGGGGGACTGGGAGGGAGAGGCGACGCGGACGAGCCTCTCCCACCTCCACAGGTAGGAGGTTTCCCAGCCCCGGCCCGGCGCCGAAATCCTCCAGCCGGGCCACGGATCTATTTGCGTAGCACAGGACGTACAATGCCCGACGGATCTATTTCCGCAGCACAGAACGTACAATGTTCAACGGGCCTATTTTCGCAGCACAGAACGTACAATGTTCAACGGGCCTATTTTCGCAGCACAGAACATACAATGTCCGACGGGCATACTTGTGCAGCACCGGACATACAATGGTCCCCCAAGAGTCGGAGTCAGGGGTGTAGGGTGGTCATCATGTGCACCCCTGATTCGAAGGGACGGCGTGGGATGCGCCGGGAGAGGGAGGCGGCGCGAACGAGCCTCCCTCACCTCCCCAGGTAAAGGCTCCACAGCTGCACCCTGGCGCCCCGAACCAAATGTCCTGCTCCAACAGCATGATGTTCTGTCTTTGTCGCCACAAGAAGTTTCTTCCACTCCTGAAAGACACGACGAAGGGCGGCGGCTGCAGGGTCTCAAAATGGCGTCTGGGCCCTCTGGAAGGCGGGTCTAGGCCGCTGGAGTAACTTTGTCCGGAATTGCAACTCGGGCACTTGCCCACCTGGGCACGAGCCCCCACCTCCGACAACATCCCCACAGCTTTGAAGATTCTACCAGAGTCCCAGAAGCCCTCGGCCCCTACAGGCTTCCGGTAGGGAACAACTGCCTTGATCACAAATGGAACGACCACGACATAGCCACAAGATGGTGGTGCTCTCGTGTCTGCACCAGCTTCAGTCTGAACCACCCAGGAACATTATGGGCTAACGAACTCGAGTAAGTTCCGGCTGAGCATCAACGTGACCCGGTAAGAAAGATTCTACCTCCCTCCCCCTTTTTGATTGACGGTCCACACCACCAGCCCCTCTGTTAGCACAGGTTTTTGAACTGCCGAAAGGGACTCTGGTCCAACCGCCAATCGTCGGAGACATTTTGCCCCTGATGCTACTTCCGGACTAAACCGGCCTCGCCCAAAATGGCGCCGGTATCAAATAGGAACTAACGGACACCTCGTGGTGTTCTTTAGCTAATGAGACTTGATGTACTAAGATATATATGTGAACCTTTGCACACTTGACGAAAAGGAGAGGAGGGTTCGCTTGGCGAACATTTGAAAGGGGTCCCGTCAAAATTTTGATTTCAATGAACGATTTATTTTGATATTTATTGTAACTGGTACATAATGTCGCTTATGATGCACACCCACGGTATACATCTAGGAAATGTGATTACAATGAGCTTGACTGTGTTCCCATTTATGAACTAAAATGCCCCTGATCCCTCATCACTTAATGAGACGTTTTTAGTTACTTGCAAATAATTAATTAGGCCTTTTTAACATGTTCTTATGCGACAAACCCCCCTACTGTATGCGCTTCCACCGTCGCCATGTCCAGCCAAAATATGATTGCACTCTCACATTTTACGTACTGAACGATTATGCAAATAAAGGTTTTCCAAACTATGAATGGGTATCACATACTTTTGTAAATGTGGGAATCGGCGGGAGGGCTATTTTGTGCACAACCATTTTTCTCTCTTTTTAAGGTTATTAGAAAAATGGCTGTTCGGCCCCGGATTGATGATCGAATCTAAGGTATGATACGCTGCCTCCAAATATGCGACTAAGCTCAGGAAACTAACGCATGAAGAAGGACCTCGACTTCGGAGAATGGGTAAAAGCAAAACGGTATGAATGTTAGAATGTCATAAGGGTATGATGATCGAAGGTACTAAGGGACAGGGTTAGCCGAAGAACTGATATGCCCTAGAACATCACAGCGTTGGGAGTGATTTAAGGATCCCCAATAGCTGGATACATTTACAAACCAGACACCTCGCGCTAGGCACCTCTGATTTCTTTTTAGCGTTCTCCCCACACACGATCTATAATGCCACCCTCGGACCGTCTCCCCCATGAACAACCTATCGCTCGCCACCCTTGCCACACTGCCCACCCCTTTGACTTCGGAAACCGAGACCCCAGGGATTATATCCTGAGGGGATAAGACGGGTATGTGATAAGTAAAGGACTTTCGTGCCCGTACATTTGATATGCTCGAATGTTGTTCCCCCTCCCTTTCCCTCTTTTTCTCCCTCTGCAGGTTACAATGGAATCACGATTAGGGTATCGTAACAGATCTGGAGCCACGTCACGTCCGATACATGAAACGGACTAACGCTGCAAGATGACACCAAAAGGCGCCCAACTCAATGCACGTCCTCCTTGTACCTGACCTAATGCTCTTCCGTCCCCAAACTGCATGCTTTCTACGTCCTAACACAGACCCGAAACGTCTCATATTGGGTAATGCACTGAATAGCCTAAATGGTACACAGTCACTCCCCAGGACACTTGTGTATCATTTAGCCTATCGTTGCACATCTCTCTCTCTCTCTCTCTCTCTCTCTCTCTCTCTCGCTCTCTCTCTATCTCTATCTCTCTATCTCTCTCTCTCTATCTCTCTCTCTCTCTCTCTCTCTCTGTCTCTCCCTAACGACTGGCACCTAATTGGCGAACCTGGTGTACCACCCAATTGGCTCCAAACACCACAAGTATTTGCACAAATTTGTCTCAAATAAAAAAAAATTTAAAAAAATTACATCGATACCACGTTACTACCTCTCCCTTTCTGCTAAATATTGATGAAACCTAGATTGACCGAAAAGAAAGGGACAGGTAAGACGACTAAGGTTCTCTAATCTGACCCATTTTGAGGGAACTACTTGTCAGTGGCATCCATGATAAAATGTTTCTGGTAAACGCGACCTCCCCCCGTCCCGAAGTTATCTCAATACCCAAACAGAAAAAGTGATCGAGACATCCCCGTTTTTCCAGAATGCCCCCGGTTTTGTATCAGCTACCCTGAACAGGAGTTTGGAAAATGTCCCTTGCCCCAGTTCGCTATATTCCTAGTTGTTTTCCGCTAGACCCCGCTCACCCCAAGGATAAGTTGAATAGTCATTGCAAGCCCCGAGTTTTTTTTTAATAAAGTAGCCAGGTTGTAAGGGACTATGTAGAATTTCGAATAATGTTTGCGATGTTAGAATTAAGTAAAAAAAAAACAAAAAAACAACTTGTTGCAAGTAAACCCTGTTGAAAGTAAACTGTTTAGCCGAAAGATAGGATGCACTGATATAATGAAAAATCGTTTTGCCTATGTTCATTCCTCAGAAAGATACCTATTAGACCATGGTGAATAGCACGTTGCACTTTTTCGTACAATACAAAACCCTGAAGAACGACATAAGACTCGAACTATGAAAGTGGGTCTCTGCCAGAAGAATTGAAAATGCAACGAATAAGTATCAGACTTCGTTCCGCGACAATGAATGTAGTATAGCAACGAAGGAAAGCTGTAGGGAACCCAGCAAACCTATCATCAAATATTTATACATTGGCTGCAAAACCTCCATGTAACGGATGCTTACCCAGCTGCTTAAGGTTGGGAGAGAAATAGATTTATGTGATTACCTTCCTCTGCAAAACCTCTAAAGACTGTCTTTTCAAACTCATTTAAGGGTACCACTGTCGGAGGAGAAAGAGACCGGATGTGGGAGCACGCGGCCTGACTGCAGATCGTGGAACCTCAGCGACGGAGGCCAGGGCGAGACCACAACAGTAAGGAGTCGCAGGACGAGGCACTGTTTCTGACAGAGTGAAAGGAAAGGGCTGACCTGAGGCCCCTGCTTTATGATCGACATGTGCCGAAAGGTCCCCGCTCTCTGAACCTGGTTATGGACCTGCCTGTCTAAAATTCTCCGTCTCCCTGGTCTGTTCCCGATCTGGCCCTGCTCCATCCCCTCCTCCTCCGACCTACCATAAGGACTATTCATACACCCCCCTCCCTCCACCTGAACTTCCAAAATCCTCTAAATACTACTGTACCATCCAGAGAAGGGTATTTTCTGCGCCAAAAGGAAGGGAGCTCCGACTAAGTAGACCACGAACTGTGTTAAATCTCATAACAAGTGACCTAAAACACCACCAAGGGTCACCCCAAAGAGAAGCTAAACGAAGTATGTGGTTCTGCCCGGTACCGAGCACCTTGAAGATGATGGAAGCAACAGGAAATACCCACTACAGAGACCTAAGGACAGACAGACTCCACAGCTCAAAGACAATTGCACTCTTCATCACAACCTTTTTTTCTGTCCCCTCCTAATGACCATACTCTGGATTATGGAAGAAAATGCACCTGCTCCAAAACCGTAACGCATTTCTCCCATGAGGTCTGGCGAAACAAAACAAAGACACTCTCCTGCCCGCAGACCTCCAACGGCTCAACCCACATGGACATTCCTACTAAAGAATGAATTATAATTCAGGTGCTCAACAGTGCCACCAGAAGACGACAAAGAATGCTGAGAGCTCACTAATAATGGTCCACGACCATAAGACACTAGGAACCCTGATTATTGTTTTTACTATGTCTCATTTCTCTCCCAACCACCATTGAATTGACTATGCTCCAACTGAATACAAAAAGAACTTACTTATATGATAACTTACCAGTTCCTATTCCGGATGATTATAAGCATCTATGATCTGTACCCAACGCCCTCGCTACATAATTCTAGTCTGACATTGCATTACTATGGCTTTTTTTTGCAACAAGCTTAACGATGAACCCGCCTACCAGATGACCAGATTTTCAAATGTGATATTTATAATGCGATATTTATGTACAGTTCCTTTGCCTAGGTCTCCATCCCCTTACTTATAACCACCGCAGTAGAGATAGATAGGAAATAGGCCAGCAAGATGTCTTGGAAATGTTAAAGGGAGGACTGTGGAAAATCGTTACGATTTGGTGAACATCGTCTGCGCCATCTTGCCCTTTGCCCCGATGCCACACTCCTTGTCGCACATACTCACCACTTTAGCTACCTTGATCAGAACCACCCTCTGCACACCCCTGGCCCCCAGCACGGCTCTTCGCCCTCACAAGCACCCCCACGCACTAATCACTCCCGCTCTCACATGCCTTGCGCGTAAGCGGCAGCCATTTCGAGCACCATGGCCCCTCTGCCCCTCGCTGATAGCCAGCGCGTCTCTCACTCTCTTTCTTAGCCTCGCAGGCATCCCCCGCACGCTGACAACCCCCTCGCTCTCCTTGGGTCATAAACCCCTCTTCAGCGCAAATCTGCCTCAGAATCCCATCCTGTTCCCAGCGCGACACCTCCCTTCATTCCTTTCATAGTCTCAGGCCCTTTGATGCAAACCCCCTCTTTCCTGTGTGCCCGTCTGTCTTCCTTGTTCCCAAGCCACCACCTGGCCCTGCGGATACTGTTTATTACCCCGTACAGTAGGAAGCCTCCCCTTATCAAAGGACCCTCAAGTCGATCGAACACCCTTCACCCCATGAGATCCAATCAACCCCACACATTCCGTGAATCGGCGGAATGTCCAGCTGCACAATAATCATCACCTGTTGTGACCGGGGGGGGGGCTTCAACTGTAAATGTGTGGGAACGGGCTTGAAGCGGGGATTCCTAGGATGCTTTTCCAAACATCAAAGTATTGACGAATATGTGTTTCATGTAATAAAGCAATAAACCTGCGTATAAGAGGCCAGGCCTCAGAGATGTGGTTAGAGCACCTCGTGACGATACTTGCTGTCCGAATTGATGTGTTCTCCTCCGGAGAGATTAAAACCCTCGTTTCCTGCCTTTCAGTCTCCAGCGCCTGCTTCTTCATTTGATTAATATTGGTGGGTCATTGAGGCGACATCGCCGGGCAACACTAAAGGGTCTTTGGTCACTGGTTGTCTAGTTACCCCTTTTACAGTGGTTGGCGCATGAACGAGGCTCCAATGGGGTTGTTGGCCATGGTGGGTGCGTCGCCTGGGCTGGATGGCCCTCCTGTATTCGCTTGTGGGGCTGGACCTGTTGTGTAGCTCCCTCCGGATGAGCTATCAGGAGATGTGTTGGACATCTGTAGCAACTTCTTCGAGGAGCAGGCAGGTTTATTCTGCTTTCAGTGGTTTCAAGCTTCCGGGAAAGGATTCAGGCTTTCCTGCGTCTTTGCGCATGTTCTCTGCTGCAAATTGAGGTGTTTGGGAAAGAATCCAGGCTTTCCATGTGTTTCTTGCGTCTTTGCGCGTGTTTCCCGCTATTTTCACTTTGCTGGGACTTTCCTTATTGATTGGCGCTTGACTTTAAAATGGCCGCCATTGTAGGTTCGTGGGTTATGTATGCGCTGGCACCTGACTTTAAAATGGCCGCCGCGCGGGACGTCTCGGCTTTGCCGCTTTTGTTGCCGTGTCTATTTGGACCTCTGCCTGGGTCTGGCGTCGCGGGGGAAGGCTGCCGGGTATGACTCACCCTCACCTCACTGTCGGATGCGGGCAGTTTCTTCCTCGCTCTGCACGGCGGCGCCTTGTATTTCCAGCCATTACCTTTGGTCAGTTTAGGCCCCCAGTCTGAAGACCTCTGCCAGATCGAGACCTTCGCGATGTGTGAAAAGTTACTAGCAGCAACTTCACTCGTAAATCCTGTCTTAGGTGTTTCCACCCGCTGACTCGAGGGGGTGGAGACATGTAAATCTATACCTAAGTAAAATTCTACACCATGAAAAAGGGAATAGCAAAAAAGGTGTGTAGACTTTCATCTAAGTGCAGTATAGGTTTATACGCAAGTAAATGTACACAGTGTAAATTTACCTTTGTAAATCAGGCTATTTGTTCCTGGCCTTGCACTTTTGCTGCCAAAATAAATCCACTTCTGGTAGTTGTAGACTTTGTAACTTTCAATCGAATGACCACAATTGACAATAATACATTGCTAAAGGAAGTAAAGGACTGATTAATTGGTGCCCCTGTGACATGCAGTCACATGGCAGCCCAAGGAATGACTGTAGGTAGACAGCAGGGGTAAATATAAACTGCAAATTTAGCAATCAGTGTTGCAATGTCATCTGAAAATGGTAATTTTTAATACACATAACATGACCTAGCATGGAAAGGTTTTATGTTCCTCATCCTATCCTCCCCATACCTTTATTTTCATGGTGCTGGGCGCCAGGGCGGTTATTTCCTTCTGCATTCTGTCGGCGATGCCTGGGTACATGGTGGACCCTCCGGACAGGACATTGTTGGCGTACAAATCCTTCCTGATATCAATGTCGCACTTCATGATGGAATTATATGTAGTCTCGTGAATGCCAGCAGACTCCATGCCTGTGGAGGATAGGACAGAAAGAGGAAATGAGTCTGTTGCAACAGATTTGACTTTGCAATAGAAAAAAAACATATTTGAAGGATATTTTTGGGAAAATTTGAATGCAGTTTCAGCTGGACAAAATACATCTTTCCAAGCCTAATTGATTATTTAAAAAGTATTTTAGGTACCGCCACAAAACAGAGCACTGAATTGAGCCCTGTTTTATCAGAGAGACTGTTAGCATTTTTTCAACAGAAGGTCCAAAAGGGTGTATATTAATCTGGGATGGATAGCTGGAAGCCGTGCGATAAATGATCCTTTTAAAAATCCACTTTTTGTAATATATAAGCATATTCTCTCTCTGTCTAAAATATTAATTCCTCTAATTTGGATCGCTCTACATTGTTTAGGTAAGAAATATATTTATAATTCTTAACTTCACAGTCTTAATTACATATACTTTGCGATGCTGGTGTTTGGTGGAGGCCATGTTTTAGTCATGCAGGACAACATAAGCAATACAGTGGGATCTACCTTTATCAGCAGGTCCATGCCCCAGCACTCACCAATAAAGGAGGGCTGGAAAACCGTCTCAGGGCAGCGGAAGCGCTCATTCCCAATTGTGATCACCTGACCATCAGGAAGCTCATAGCTCTTCTCCAGGGTCGATGATGCGGCTGCTGTTGTCATTTCGTTCTCAAAGTCCAGGGCCACATAGCATAACTTCTCCTTGATATCGCGCACAATTTCTCGCTCAGCTACCAGGAAGAGAGGACAATCACTGAGTGTATTCAAAAGGTGCATGGTGCACTTACTCTGTAAGTGTGAGGTTATGACGGCGGGAGGCAGCTAGGTACATTTAGCGACAGTTACGGTAGTAGCAGACGTAGTAGGAACACAGGATCGGCAGGTCAGATACAAGGATTATTGCCCCAACAGCAGCTAGATGTTACTTGGTCAGTCCAGAGGCAGCTTATGTCAGATCCCAAATCACAGCCATGGAACAAAGGACTAAAACCTGTATGGCCGCACTGGCATTTTAAAGTCTGACTATAGAAACAGGACTATAGCCACGCTTATCGGATGTAACATTACACAGACTAAAACAAGCTACAGCAACAAACACAAGTTGACAACAGCCAAGGCACAACAGTTTTCTTGTAAGCCCATCACTGAAACTTTCCCAAAATGCTAAGAAGGCTGTGAAAGATCAGGCAAGGCTAGTTTTTAATTCCATTAAGCATTTGTGACATCTTGTACACAATGAGCCTTACCCTCATTTACAAGCAAGGTGAAACAGAGCGCACAGTTCCTTTGTAAATAAAGCACAAAGCGGAGACAAATTCACAAAAATATTTTCCCAGAATGCCAGTAATTCTGCAACATAAGGGGGCATATAAAGAAGAGACTATTCTCCTTCTACGATACGGGTCTCAGTCGTAGGGCAGTGTGGGAAGGGTGTGGAGGGGACTGAGCCAACTTCTTGGAGAAGTGACTCAGGAAATGATTTTCATGTGCGATGGAACGTGGGAAGGAAGCAACACCTACGACAAGAGCAGGGTGCAATTTCCTTGACAAGCCTAGCCCTACAATATTGACATATCACACTGCAGTGACAAAGAGAGATCTGCCGCAGACACAGTAGGACAGTGGTTTTCCAAACTTTTTAGAACCCGAACCCAATTTTTAGAATTACTATCTTTCGCAATCCATCCAGCTTTAATGGACAAGAGGGGGTGATTTTTAGGTCTCGGCTCTAGAGAGCGCATGCGCTGTCATGAAGAGACTTGTTGTATATACTTTGTAGGTTCAGCCCGCCCATAGGCTTTCCATTTGCTGGGTCCATTGTCACTCTCATATTCTTTCTCCACATTTGTCCATTGCATGCATGTGTCATGCCTCTCCTTGTGTTTAGCCCTTCCCAAGAGCAGGGACCAAGAGATATATCAATTCACTGGTTGCCATTTTAGCATCTATTTTACAAAGTACTCTTTTTGTTTCTTTTGAGCACTTAACACGAGCGCTCATGTCTTCAGTTGCTCCAAGTGCCTGTTTTCTTTCTCAGACTTCAAAGTGAGAGTGTTTTCTTTCAGCTCCCCTCCTGCTGCCCATTGCCTTGCTTGCCCTACCCTTTCCTCGTATTTCTCATTTTATCTGCAGGGGGTTTAGATGCAGCATCTGTCCTGCTATGTCTGACCGGCTTATCTTAATATGGTTGGCAGCTTGGAGTATTGATCTAAACATTCTCGCTAAGTAGTAGCATGCTAATCTAACAGTCGCACTCCCATTGCATATTTTAATTTGTTATTCAAAAGTCACTTTGCTTTGTGGGATATGCTGAATTACAATGCCCACTGCTGTTATGTTTTTAGCTGTGCTCGCACTGCACGGAAGCACGTGCTATTGAGTAGTCATTTCTGCATGTGTGGTATTGTTATTTAATATGTTTATCATCCTTAATGTGGCATTACGCTATCATCCACATTTAGTTTTACTTTTCACTATGGTCATGCTCTTAGCCGTGCTTATATTGCATGGATGTATATGTTTTTTAGCAGGTATTCCTGCTTGTGTGATAAGTTTTCTTAATAGGTTTACTTATTTGCAATATGGCATCATGAACACTTCATTTAGCAGTGACATTTGCTCGTGTGACATGGCTTTTCAAAGTGTGAGGTTTTTTTCAGTCGCCCTCCTGCTGCCCATTGTCTTGCTTGCCATCTACGTCCCTCGTGTTTCTTGCCTCATTGGCAGGTGATTTACATACAGCGTCTTTCCTGCCATGCCCGACCGACTTAGCTTAATATGGATGGCGGCTTTGGGTATTAATCTAAACATCTTGGGTAAGTAGCAGCATATCAATCTAACAGTCACACTTACATTGTATATATTCATTTGTTATTCAGCTGTCACTTTGGTTTTTACCGATGTAGTTAAACATCGTCAAAAAGGGATGTCAAAGTCTCATGTTGTAATTGCCCAATGATTTATTTTCACATAATTCATGTTTTGCATTTAGCTTGATTCAACATTCTTCATAGAAACGTGGAGCACATAACAGATGTTTTAACCAATTAAATAAACTAGGGATAAATTCCGTTGACATTGTCAAAGGCAATAGCTCTTGATTTGCCGAGACCGATTAGCTTTGCCAATGCTTGTTTAGTATAAGTAAAGCATTGTGTGGGAGCGCACTGTCATTTACAGACAGCACATTTTCCATTGAAATACCCAGTAATTTTGCACGGGCGTACAGTCTTAGTGCCAAAACAATGTTGCACATAAATGATAATGATAATGTTTGGAAATCGGGTCTCAATTAATATTTATCATTTGTGCACCACCAAGTAGTCTCTTGATTTGTTTTGAAAGTAATAAAATCTTTGTTTCCATCAGAAACTTCCGAATTACTGCAGAATGAGCACAGGTCCTTTCAGGTACTTTCACTTTCTTGTGTGTTACAAAAAATGACATCCATTCACACACCTGTACCCCAGCAAGATTGCCACATAATTCACTTTTCTTTTATCTGACAGCAAAGTGAGAAGAGTTTGCAAACATAAATAACCATGTTGAAGAAACAGCAATTCATCAGAATAAATAGCCTGACATGTGACCTCTGTCTTGAAGCACAGCAAATGTGACAAAATAAATACATAATTTAAAGGCATTTTTATTAATTACTTGGACTATGTGACCCATCAACAATTAATTTCTCGCCCGCCAGTGGGTTGTGACCCAGAGTCTGAGAAACGCTGCAGTAGGATGAGAAATCAGGGGCATAGCTTGGTCAGTAAGGTTAGGGGAGTGTGCGATTCAGAATTCCCAACCATCATGCTGGCACATCTTGTTTAAATATATGACAAGCAGGGTGCGGAAAGAGAGAAATGAGGATTGGCAGAGGTGATAAGTGAGAGAAAGCACATTATTTTGTGAAATAACCAACATTTTTTAAGTCTTTCCAACCAGAGAGAGATGATAGAGTGTGTGTGTGTGTGTGTGTAAAAATTCCTGGTGAAATCGGCAGCCCCCTCACCATACCCGACCAAAAGTCCTTGCACCCAACTATTTATCACAAAATACATTTATTAGGAGGTTGTAACACCCCAAACACCACCACCTGACAGCGGCGGTGCGTCCATTGGGGCGTTAGGGCGTTGCCCTCCCAATGCGCACTGCCGCCATCCCGGGACCGCCACACTCTGTGCTCAGCACAAATTCAGCATGTAGTTTCTGGCCGGCCGGTCACCGGGCCGGACCAGAAACCATCGGGAACAGGGGGGGTGGGGCTGTGCAGACGCGCGGACCAGAAACCATCGGGAACAGGGGGGGTGGGGCTGTGCAGACGCGCGGCGCAAGTGCGCCGAGGACAGGCCATTTTCCTGCCCAGCTGGATCATGCGCACTAGCCCTCCCCCTTGGAAAACCGGGGGTTGCCTCATGCCGCAGCCCCCGGCCTCCTAATGGGGCGGGGAATTTGGCTGCTCCAACCAATCCTGAGCTGGAGTAAGTCAGTCCGACCTGCCTGCCTGATGACGTCTGGCATGACGTGGGTCATGTGACGTCACTTCCTTAGTCACTCTCACCCCGGACCCCGCACCCGCAGCCATTGCCACACACAGTGAGTGCTGGCTGCCCGCTTCAAACGTCGTGTTCCGTGTTCGTGTCCTGATGGTGGTGCCGTGGTCTGGTGGTAACTCTTCTGAAACCCGCCTCCGCCTCGTCGTGGAGCTGACTACGACCGTTACCTTACTGCAACTAGGGACATCGACGAGAACTACTGAGGTGATGAGGTGAGCCGTGATGGTGATCACAATGGTGATTACCGCCCTTTTGCATTGTTTTTCAAACTCCCACCACCCGACCCGTTACGTTTTACCCATCCCCCACATGCAAGACTTGTTTAGATAGGTGACGGTGTCGTTGCTTGTACTCCTCTTGCTCTTGGACTTGTCACTCCGCCCTGCCGCTCCCTGCCTCCACCATTCATTAGGAAAATTAACATTCAACATCTCACGTGCACAAGCCGCCTTGTGCTTCGGCACCAACAGCAGCTTGTCCATATTTCGCACCATTCCATCATGCACTCTCATCTCTCCCCGTATGCCTCCAATCTGTATGCCGAGCTCCCATCTACCTCATCTATCAGTTCTGTAAAATGAATGTCCTCATTGAAATCGCTACCGGCAACATTACCTCATCGTCTGCATTTCTTTGCGTTATTGACTATCATGCAGCATCACAGCCATTCGCACCAGTTTTAAACCACATTCACATCTACATGTGCCCAATCACTCTACGTGCTCCCAACTCCGTGACTCATTACCCCTCTGCTATACCTTGGTAGCCCATTTTCAAACCTGGTGATTATTGCAGGGTCCGTGACCCTCCTCGCATGGGGATAAAATGGTGGGCAGAGCAGGCAAAATGTGTGTGGCAAGATTGTACACCTTGTATACCCACGCGATATTTCGAGCTTTTAAAAGTCTGATTACAATAGCTGCCATCTTGTGAGGACTGCATTTCAACAATAGTGATTTTACCTGCCTGTCCTTTTAAATCAGCACAAACCATCCGAGACGTGGAAGCCCTGAGCAATGTTCCTTTCATTTAGAGGAGAAGGCGAGATTTGGTGGAATAAATACTAGAACGTTACAGTAGAGCAATGAAATACAAGTTAACCATCATAGGCTTTCAGTCTGCAAAGGTGAGGCAACTTGAGCCTCATTTAAAAACAGCACATGAATGCACTCTGTGAGGTAGTCAGAAATGTATTGTATCTCAAAGTCTGTTATGAAGCCACATATTGCTAAGCAAGTAGCTACCTATGTTGTTTGACATCTCTTTATTACTGTCATAACTGCACTTTCACAATTTCTTTATTAACCAACCTTCCTTCCTTCTCAAATGCACCATTTGTTGTTCGGGCACGCCGCCGCGTGCCGCGCTCGCGACCTGCAGTGCGGAAATAATTTTCCGCCTCACCAGGTTCAAATGTCACCAGCCGCCACTGCCACCTGAAGCTACGCCCCTGAGAGAAATACTAGACAAACACGCAGAAACACCTGTGCTGAGGCATTTCGAAGACGTGGATGAAATATTATATTGATTGAGTTCCTGCAAAGATCTTGCTCTCTGCCGGTAGCGTTCGTTGCAGGAGTTGGACTGAACTAACAGACACAATGACATTGGGATGAATTGGAATGTTGTGCAGACTAACATCCTGAGGGCAACAGATCCATTCCACTTTGATAATGGCATCTGGGACTTGCCACACTGCAGCACCAATAGAAGTTCTAGAGCAAACTTGCAGTTTGATTTTCGTCCACTGGAGGGCATTGCTACAAGGGTGGTCCAGCTTGATGGCGGCTGTATAAAGCCTATCCATGGAACTTGAGTTTGTGCTTGTAAAATCTGGCAGTAAAGCAAACAGACTAGTAGGTCTATGTGTGGGTTGTGATCTTAGTGGCTACCCATTAACATCTCATCACCTACCTGTAGTGACAAAGGAGTAGCCCCTCTCCGTGAGGATCTTCATCAAGTAGTCTGTAAGGTCACGACCTGCAAGGTCAAGGCGCATAATGGCATGTGGGAGGGCATATCCTTCGTAGATGGGCACATTGTGTGTCACTCCGTCGCCAGAGTCCAGCACGATACCTGCGTAGGAGAGAATGGTGTGAGTAAACTTGCGCACAGTGGGTGCTGTTCATATGTGCTGGATACATGTCAATGGGTCAATGGCTCCCAACTACAGTCTGTTTTCCTTTTCTTAATCTTCTGATCCACTGAAAAGTGTTGGTTCTAAATATAGTTACTATGTCTTGACTCACCTGTAGTGCGGCCGGAAGCGTAGAGGGACAGCACAGCTTGGATTGCAACATACATGGCAGGAACGTTAAAGGTTTCAAACATTATCTACAAATTAAATTGAGACAAATTACGTCATTGATGAGACTTCATCAGTATAGATATAGACACCTTCGATCACCATGATCTTGTCTCATTGTGTCACTGAAGAGGTGTTTAGTCGTCTACAAAGGAGCAAAAGGCTTTTCGTGTATTCTTTCTAGTTGCAGAATTTTAACTTTCATTTTCCCCCGAAATAAATTTAAACGGGAAATCAGCCAATGTTTTTAGTCGTTAAGAATAAATTACAAAATATCAAGAAAAGCAATTACACCGTCTGCCATTTGGTTGTTGTGTTCCCCGCTTAGTGTTTTTGATACTAAAAATGTTTTTTTATCAAACCGTTTTCTTTTTTTACTTTGTTCAAATTGCCAACTTTCCAGAATCAGTTAACCAAACCGTTAGCAGGAGGAGGCAGTGTGGATTCTTTTCTAACCAGTGCCGACATCTAATGGGCGCTATACCGCCCTTCTAGCGTTTTAATGAAAGAGATTTGCTGGAAAAGATCCCCGGGTCAGTGAATAGGATTTCATCCCGAATTGTAAAACAAATTCACAGCTGTACCGAGGCCGGCTACTGACTGTTAGGGCTGGATGTTTTACTCCTTCACTGGTCCACGTTATGAGGCACAATTTCACTTTCGGTGAAATTTCGCCCCTCGCAGCTCCAAGTGTGTCTGGGCCTGGAATGATGAGGTCGGTCATCTCTAACCCTGCTCATTCCAGGCCCGGGATACCAGACCTCTCTTTCTGCAGGGGCTGGGGTAGTAACTCAGTTTGGCCCCTGCCTGAGCCTCTGTAGCAGCTTGGGGGAGCAGACAATGCTGCCCAGGACAGAAAGAACTCTGTCCTGACCCCCTGCTCTCAGCAAGTGGGAAATGTCAACCTGTAGGCTTCTGCGAGCAATCGGTAAAACATGCATGGAAAAGAACCCCTTATTACTGAGTCAGTCTAGTTATTCCAATTCCTGGGACAAAACTTGTAATTGCAGGAAATTGTTGTGGGAATAAGGCCGGAATCAGAGAGTACGGTTTCCCTGCACCAAATCCTTGATTATTCGTATTGAGGGCCTATGCACAGTATATGAGTGAAACTATTAGAACACGCAATAAACTTGGTTTAAAAACTAGCAAGTGAGAGAGAGAGAGAGAGAAGAGAGGGAGACAACAACCTATTCATGGTTTGTATCAATATCCTTCTGGATTTGAGGGATATCATCTTCCATCCACACAGGGAGACCAGAGAAAAACGATGTATGTATATTGTGTATGTATTTGTAATTATGAATCGTGAACCTAACTGAAAAACACCAAAACACTAAACAGAGGACGTAAAGCTCAGAGATGCAATTGAATATAGTTTAAGGTGTCGCAGAATAATCTTAGATGGTCAGTCTCCACCATGCATCCTGGAGAAACTGATTTCCAGCAGACCAGCGAACGTGGCCCCAGAAGTACTTTGGGCCTCTTTTATGCCGCTGGTGCGTCACTTTTTGTGACGCACCAGCAGCGTAAAAAATGTGCCTTGTTGCACCATATTTACAAAGTGACGCATCTATGTAGATGCGTCACTTTGTAAACCCCTGCGCCACATTATACCGGCGCCAGGTATAATGTATGCAGGGGGGCGTTCTGGCGCAAGAAAGGATTGTAGAAGTGACGCAGTGAAATCTATGAGATTTCACTGCGTCACTTCTAGGACACAAATGCGTCAATATCTTACGCCTGCCTCACAGCAGGCGTAAGACTGACGCAGACCCTTTCACATGGGGCTTGCCCATGTGAAAGGTCACATTGCTGGAGTTGCTTCACTTTTGTGACCCACTCCAACAATGCGTCACTTTTGCGCCATACAGATACGTCAGAAATACTGACCTATCTGTAATCCCTTGCGACATGATGCGTCATACAATAGATATGACGCATCAATCATGTCACAAGGAGGGCGCACGGAGAAGTGACGCATCGCTGCTTTCAAGCAGCGATGCGTCACTTCTCATAAATGAGGCCCTTTGTGTGGTGTCAATTCTGGTCAGGACATAAACTACCTTCCTTTCATTCTCAACAACGTTATCCACTCTGGGCAACTCTGAGTCCGCTTCTGGATGTGGGCCATTGCTGGAACAGCGGTGGACTAGTTCAGTTTCATGCATAGGCTGGTTGCGATCACGCCCTGCTGGATAACTCTCCACGAATCCTGGATGTTCAGAGAAAGCCCCATGGTGGGAACATGCTGTCTTGTCCAGTAGGGATGCTGTGCCCCACACTTTCAACATTACCCCCCTTGCTATTGACTCACCTGAGTCATTTTCTCCCGGTTCGCCTTTGGGTTCAGGGGCGCCTCTGTGAGCAGTGTGGGGTGCTCCTCGGGGGCCACTCGTAGTTCATTGTAGAAGGAATGGTGCCAGATCTAAAGCAAGGAAACATAAGCGGAATCTTTACTCCTGGGGTTAGATATTAAACAGCAAATCTCACAGGATCATGAATCATTTATGGGCTGACTTGGAGTCCACATTTAAGGTAGGATATACCTGTTCAGCTCAAACATATAGTGCTCTGAAAATAAAAAGTGGGGAGAGCAATATTCCCTAAAAAGGACAGACTTTGGTAACATTTTCTGCCCTAAACACCTGGCCCAGAGTGACACTGCCCGTGTTCTGCACAGAGCCACTTTCAGTTAAACAGCGGGTGTCGTGGGCAGCCTGGGGGCATGAGGCTACATCTAATTTACCATACAATCGTAGTTACATTCCGAGGCATCAGGTCCTCGTTGATTGGTGATTTTACAATCCAGGCTCAGTCAGACCTTGGCTTCTGACTGGGTCCTTGAGCCCATTTCTACTCAATGGCATCCAGCCCATGCGACCCTTCACACTTCTCTTTCAACCTTCAGCGTGCCACCCCTGCCTTACAGCATAGAACATAGAGCTAGGTGATGGGGCAACAATTTCATTATCTGTGTAGAGTAGTCCTTCATGTCTAACCCCAAAGGTGGCCTTCACAACATGGTTCAAGCTACAGTATCGAAGTTCAAGGAATCTAACCCCGTTAAGAGTTTTAATGATGTTCACAGCTGCAATAAAAATATGTATTTGATGCCAATAATAACTTTCATCAATACACTCACAAAAAATTAACCACAAGCCATAAGGATAGTATAGGACATTCCTGGATCTGCTCACATCTCATGATGCTCAAACCATTGTATTTAACCCAAGTATGAGTCTATACTATCGTTCCTCTAATGGCTTATGTCATGGTATTGAAACTATGTAGCAGTCTGTACAACCTACCACAGTGACATAACACAAAGTGGTGAGGCCCCTGCAAATGTGGAGAAGTGCCCATTAGTCTTCTGTGTTTCACAGATATGCATTGCTCTTGGGATAAATAGGGGCACCCTGGATGATTAGGAGGGGCCCTGAAAAGTTGCCCCCCTCCCCCATCCTGCAGGGGTACAGGGGCTACTGTTACAACATGCGTACCGCATACCTGCGCAGAGCTCCTAGTATCCGGCCCCCCAAAAAAATCTAACATTTCCATCATATATCTATGCAGCGCAAGGTATTTACCAAAGAGTGTCTATATAACCCGTGCTATAGTCACACATCCATCGTCCTATCCTCACACACCTTGTGCTATTGACCTCTCTTTATTAGTGTTGTACAGCGCCCAAACGTCTTCAAAGGCTACTTACAGCCTATGGACTCTAACCCAAGACAGGCCTCCACACTGCTCCTCCTTGGCGTGTTGTGCCTCATTAGGAACAATCACATTCTCACAACTCAAGGTACTGAGTTGTATCAGCGGGTTTCGAAGATATATTCACAACACCCCAAGCTCGTGGCATCAGGATCATTAGAGGGGTCTGTATATCTCCTCACAACTCACAGCATCCGGTGAGTAGGATTGGGTCTTTATATCCAATTGCAACTTGGGGCATTATAATATCCACCCACATCTGATGTTATCGGGCTGTGGGGGGTCTTAACATCCATCAACATCTCATGGGATCGGTCTCAGTAGGGGGTCTTTACATCCACCCACACCTCATGGTACATCAGCGTAGGTGGGGCTTCACAGTTCTCTCCACATCCACCCATGCTCATGCCATCTAACCATGGCAGCTTTCCACCCATGTCTGAGGCGCCTCCTTACCTTCTCCATGTCGTCCCAGTTGGTGATGATGCCATGCTCGATGGGGTACTTGAGAGTGAGGATACCCCTCTTGCTCTGGGCTTCGTCTCCCACGTAGCTGTCCTTCTGCCCCATGCCCACCATGACTCCCTGTGAAATGGAACAAGAGGCCTGTTACCACCACTCCTGCTTGACAGGAAGGTCAAGCTACCGCTTCCGGTCTGTAGGGTCCTGCACCCGGAAACTCAATCAGAGTCCGTGAGACATTAAAATAACTTAGTGGAACGTTTGCTCCATACAAAAACATCTTAACATTAAAAGTGGCTGAAGAAAAAGAATAATTCATAGATCAAGCAAAGGAGTTCCGGCCTAGGGAAGCAGTAACAGGACCCAGTGGCCTATCACATTATAGCACTGGCTGAAGACCGAGGGTCCTATTTACAAGGACTTTGCGCCAAACGGAACATCACTTTTTGCGATGCTCCGGTGGTGCTGTGCCCTGCTCCATATTTACGAGGCAGCGCTAAGCCACTTTGTATGGCAAAACGCCACCTTGTAAATATGGTCATCCTAGGTGCAGTTTTCTGCGGCAAAGGGGCATGCAGTGGGTGTTACTGTGTGCGTTCCCACGCAGCACCCATTGCTTTTTTTTTAACCTACTCCATATTTACAAAGATTAGTAAATCCGAGGCAGCGCCCAAAACTCTCGCTTCCCCAGGGGAGGAGGAAGAGTGGCACAACGAGGAGAAATACTTTTATGTAGCCTCGTTTTTTGCTCTTTCTGAAGAAGGAGCAAAATGCCATAGAGTAGAGGTCTTCAATCTGTGGGGCGCGACCCCCAGGGGGGGCGTGGGGCATGGGAAGGAGGTCGCGCTCTTCATTTGATAAAAGAAAACATCCCAGACGGTTAATTTCGGGGATCTTAGTCAGCTGAAGACACCTTTCTAATAGTGGCCTGTGAAAAAAATGCAAATGTGTGCAATGAGTTAATCTGCGAATGTAAGAAAGGTGTGTTCAGATGTCTGCCTGGCTTTGATTGCTCAGGAGAGTGCGATGTCATTCAATTGATCAAATCACTTGACGTTTTTGAGTGGTAGTGTACAGAGTTACATGAGTTGTGAAGTGCTTGCTTTTCATTTTTATTTATTTTACAGAGTTTTATATAGCGCAAACTTGACCAGAATTGGGTAGCAGAGCGCTTTACATAGCACCAGTTGCGTTACATGAGGACACATTCAACATTTTTTTATTGTTGGGCAAAGGAAGATTAAGTGATTGTCGTATTTCCACAGCTCTTACTATCCTTAAGAATGTGTTGGAGTGACAGTTATGTAAAAAAATACATTACATAGGTTCTGAATATTATTAAAAACTATGGGCCTCATTTACAATGAAATGGTGTAGGGCAGCTGCGCAAGTATTTTTTGCTGCACTGCCCTACACCAATTCGAAAGAGCAGGAATAGATGTATTTATAAGTACTGTGCACTCCTGTCCTTTCTGCTGACACACAACTTAGTGCCTAGCACCAACGCAGACGGTTGTAGGACATGACAACGCGTGGTATTACCACGCGTGCCAATATAACGCAGGAATTACCACGAAAATCGTTATGACGACTTTCGCTGGAGGGCGCTGGATAGTGGAATAGTTTAATTTTCTATTCCAACTCCAGCCCACGCTGACAGTAGGGAAGGAGTTGGATAGAAAATTAAACTATTCCCTATCCAAGAGCGCCCTCCAGCGAAAGTCGTAACGACTTTCGTTGTAATTCCTGCGTTGTAATGGCAGTGCGGGGTGATCCCCGCGTTGTCATGGCTGTTCACCTCGCAGACACCCTTGCACCCTGGTGCAAGGGTGTCTTCATTATTGGTAGGATATTTTATTGCAAGAAGGCACGCCTTCCTGCACATAAACAACCCATGGAGGCTTTTGGAAACAATTAAGGAGAAAGAAAGATAGTTCTAATTTCTACTTGTTACGCGTCCCCTGGGGCAGCGTTCAGCTTTGGGGCATCCTCAGCTTTACAGATTTGTTGTAAATCTGGGAATGTGTCAAAACCCTTGGAACCCCCCTCCCCTTTCCCCTTACGCAGTGTAAGGCAACGCTTCGACCTTGCGCTACGTTGCTTTACACCATATCTAGGAGGCCTTGAAAAGCCACGCAAAGTGACTTTGCGTGGCCTCGTAGATATGAGTCTGCACTCTGCGCAACCAGAGCGTCATAAAAAATGACGCACCGGCAGCGCAAGGGGCTTATAAATAGGCCCCCATATTTTGGAAGCAGCATTTTATCATAAAACATTTTGCTCATTTTGTAGGGGTCTCTCTTGTACTGTGTGTAATGCAAGAATAAAATAAAGACTTGCACATTCACAGTGCTTTCTGTCACAGGCAGTTGCTTTACAGCACTACAAATACACAAGTCACTATTCTCCACTGCACCAACTACAAAATAATTCTGTGGCTCTCTGGTTTCACACAGGCTTTTGCATGGAGGTTTTATAATTTATTATTGTGCATGTATTTGTTATTCACTAAAGCAGCCCGATATTATATATAAAGCTACCTAACGGTGAGAGACCTGAAAACGTACATATGTTTTAATTATGATGAATGATCTTCAGCTACCTCCAGTTCCATGCAGCTGTAAATCCCAAGCTATCAGCATCCCATGAAATATAGAATGGTTTTCCTCTAACGCCGTGCAATAAAGTTGCAGCCAATGCATTATAGCTATTATACCAAGGTTCACTGGAATTATATGATTGTGGGGACACAGCGATTTTAGCATAATAATAGATTTGCCGCATTTGCCACATAATCCATCATCTGCAGCTTAATCTGCTAATTTTAACAAAAAAAGTATTTACTTGAAAGGTTCAAAAGTTACTAAAAAGCAGCAGCAGGTGTTGCCGCTCGTAGAAGGCCCTTTGTAAAGCTGTATCTGTTACCTTTTTGTTGCTTATTGCTATATTTGGGTGTTAAACTGGTACTAATGAGGTGCAAACACAGATTGACCGTTTCTCTGGAGAACATGTATGGTTGTCAATGATAAGGAATACTAGGTTCTAAAAATGTTTGTCAAGAGGGGGTCTTTATGCCTAAAATATTTTGATGCGGGGGTCCCAGCATCAAAAAGTTTGAAGACCACTGCCATAGAGGATTGTTTTGTACAGGAAGCTGTACCTTCCTGGACAACAACAATTATCCCAGCAATGCAGGCACTCTTGCACCATGGTGCAAGGGTGCCTGCGCTGGCACAAGGCTGCTTTTTTGCGTTTGTGCAGGGGTGAGTACACTGATGCACTGTATTGTTGTAAATAATGGCTCATTCCCGCTGTCACAGGGATTCGGTGCAAAGGTAAAATGGCGTTTAAACTCCTAAAAAGCTCATGCTAACTTAACACCTGTAATGAGGTTGCAGGATGCCTTCTGGCCCTCAGCCAATGCTTTAAATGGAAATATAGAAGTGCTGGTACTCACTAACCTCAGTACTTGGTTGCTCTTGGGAAGTGCATGGACTCCCCGTTTCAAATTTACGAAGTGTAGATATATCTATATATCACCGCACTTAGAAAATGACACAGCACGGTGCAGAAAAATTGCATACGGCAGCGATCTGCACTATTTTCTTGAACATAGGCCCCCCAAGAGTCAGCGGGCGCCCACCAATGCAGTGGCTAAACAGTTGTCAGTCATAGCACATGACTGTAAATAAAGCCTGGGAAGCATTGAGTAAGGCCTCATGCAGACACTGTTGCTCCACTGTCACCCAGTGGCTAATGATGAATTTAAAATAGGAGCGAGGTGTTCTGAGCTCACATTCCATTACGCTGTGCCATATTTCACGGATTCGAGGATAAAATATTGAATCAGCTGTGGCAGGTATAAATGTGAGCACATTATTACTTCGTAATGCCGTTTCTGGTGGTTGATTTAGAGCAGACCCATTCTGATCTCTGGTGTACAACGGGTCCCATCGCAGAAGCAGCACCGCTAGAAAGAATCTGACCCTGACCGTGAACTTGAGGACTCAACAGACAAAGGTGCGGCAGTGACACCTAGTGGCAAGTAAGAATATGGCATTGACTTGTGTCTGAAAGACCCATCAGCTATATAGTGCAGCAGAGGCATTTATTGGCAAGAATATGGCTTTGACCATAAACTAGAACACCCAACACACAATGGTGCAGTAGAGGCACAGTGGCGGTGGCACGTCATTGGTTGAGGGCTTGGCCTGAACAGACGGACTTCAGGGCTGCAGCACTGCAGAGTAGAAAATATTGCAATGGATGGGCAGCCATTCGGGTAAGGCATTGGCTGAGGGCATTGCTTAAAATGGGCAGGTAGTGTCTGGTACTGAGCACCTGCACTTCGTAAATATGAAACTGGGAGTCCATGCACTTCCCAAGAGCAACCATGTACTGAGGTTAGTGAGTACCAGCACTTCTATATTTCCATTTAAAGCATTGGCTGAGGGCCAGAAGGCAGCCTGCAGCCTTCCGCTTGGACATGGATTGTTGGCGTCATTCATTTTCCTGTAGGAGGGAGGCTCTTCAATTTTGTCCTAGTTGATAACTCCAAGACCTTTGTTTTATGAAGGCATGTAATGGCCTGAACTGTTCATCCTCTCCTGAAATCTCCTTGTTGAATCAGGGAAGCATGAAATATGAGAATTCAATATAGTGACCTGAATTCCATATGCTTTAAGTTTGGATTTTTTTTTTTAAACTTCATTTTGTAGTACATACCACAGGGGTACCTTTGTCCCCTGAAATGGTGAGTAGCAAAAAAGTGTAAAGTTAGGCGCCAGTGAAGACTTACCTACGAGTACATCTACACATAAAAACACATAAAAACCTAATTTATTTGTGTATCAAATGATTTTTATGCTCCTTTTTAAACGTTGAATATGTTTGTACAAATAATGATTTTTTTAGGAGGCAGTGTGATATTAATAAATATACATTACATTTTCTATAGAAAAAAATAGCTGGTTCTGTGTACATAAATATACATAATTATATTTGTATTGTTGTTTTGGTGATGTTGGTTGATCCCTGGTTTGGATGCGTAATAGTTGAACTGTTAAGTTGCCCCAAGGGGGCGTTGCTTTTTGACTCTTATGGATGCCCAACCGTTTTGATACGAAAGGCCCCCTCTCCTTTTGTTGGGATCTAATTTCTTTATTACAGGTGACTTATGACGTTGCTGTAACAATGAAATGACGTGGCTGCAAAACTGTAATAAGTTATTACAGTTGAGTTGTGAAGTTACAATGCCCCCGGAGAGAAACCATCAGCAAAGGCGATAGGCAGGTCACATAGAGTAATTATAACTGTCATATAAGCAAAGACATTGAGAACTGCTTTTTTATTCTTGTGATTGATTAGCAGAAAGGAGATATTTATGGAAACAGGTTTTTTCTTTGCATACTAAAGGTCATTACAAGGAAAATTGAATCTCTGTGCCTTTTCAACACAGTCTGAGCCTCAGAACTTTTTTGATCTAACTTATGGTAACCTAATATTACTATATTTTTACAACAAATTGCTAACTGCCTTTTGATGGGTTTAATTTCACACTAGTTTATGTTTTTAATCCCCATGTCTAGAACCATACTACTTCTTTCACATGAAAGGGCAAAAACCCACGGCCCACATTTAACAATCCTTCATGCAACACAGCAAGACAACTTGCTGTATTGTATGAAAGGGAGAAGGCAGGAATGTGGCATGTTTACCAATATATGGTGCATTCCTGCTCTGGCGCACAATCTCCTGCCTAGCACCACTGCAGGCCCCTTGGCTTCATGGTGCAAAGGTGCCTGTGTTGCAAAGAGAATTGATTTTGTGCAGGAAGGGACACCTTGGATCACTAAAACAATCCTCTTGGGCTTTTCCTTTCCAAATGTGCTGGAGAGTGCAGCACACTTAGAAAGGAGAAACATGGAGGAGAACAAATATATTCATTCTTGTCGTGCCTCCCCTGGGAAGGCTTAGCTTTATGACACATTACCAGGTTTACCAGTCTTGGTAAATCTGTTAATGGGCTAAAATCCATGGATGGTTTGTGGGAAAACCCACGCTCCCCCCATGGAACGCCTTCCCATGGCAGAGTAACACCAGGCAACGACCGGCTTTGCTTGGTAAATCTGACTTTAGTATTGTGTTGCCCATGCAACACCATGTGTGACACAAGGGCAATGCAACACTATGATACATTTGCTCCCAAGGATTTAAGTATTTTGTGGAAAGGGTGATAGTGTAGCCATGCAATATAAGGGAGAAATACTATCTGCTCTACATACTAAAAATATTGCAAGTCACCTCAGAGTTCTATAACCCTATGTAGGATCACAGCTATCCTCAGTGACGTGCAATAGCTGTATAATGTATAACAGGGGGTACTTTATCCCATATATAATGTTGGACCCTATATAACAATAAAGGGTATGGATAGGGGTCAATGACAACTGACGTGCATGTTGAGTCGGTATGGCATCTCCTGTCTGGGTGGCTGGGTTGGGAGGTTATTACTGTTTCTAAGTTCATGTTTATAAGCTTTCAGTTCTAATAAATACACTCGTTCAATGTAGTGATATAATGTAATGTATTAAAGGGAACACTTCCAAGTGCTAAAAGAATGCACTTGTTCAGTTTTGAAGAGTCTTTATCGTATGATGTCTTCTCTTTAATTTATATGCTGAATGTTTTAATGGCAAGGCTCGGCTCATGCATTGGCTCTTAGAGCCACGTCAGACCCCCTGGCTCTACTCTATCTATGGATTTGCTGGTTAGTCCACCTCTAGGGAGAACACAGTAGGATGTCACAGAAGGTCACGTACCTGGTGGCGAGGGCGGCCTACAATGGAGGGGAACACGGCCCGGGGTGCGTCGTCCCCTGCGAAGCCCGACTTGCAAAGGCCGGAGCCATTGTCGCACACCAAGGCGGTGGTCTCCTCGTCACACATGGTGGATCTGAGAGCGAAGGGGATTCAAGAGGACCTGCGGAAGAAGAGGGGAAACGTTAGACACCTTGAGATGGGCTAGATGTTGCCACCCCCGTGTGGGGTAAGGAAAGCACTTCACCTCAAATGATTAGCGAGCCACATTATCACAGCCGCCAGTGGCTGTTACTTACCAGTCAGTCACATTACCACGAGCAATACACAACCACCAGTCAGTGCTTACCATGGGTAACACAATAACCCATAGGGGCATATTTACAAGCCTTTATCGCTACCCCAACGTCACTTTTGCAGACGTTGTGGTGGCAATGGGGGCTTCACCTTATTTACAAGGCAGCCTTGAGCCACTTACACCAGGGAAAACCGAATGTGTGGGGGGGGGGTGCTGGATGTTGGAATAGTATAATTTACTATTCCACCTCCAGTCAGTGCGGACACTAGGGAAGGTGTTGGATTTTAAATCCAACACCTTCTCCCCCTCTGCAAGTCGTTGTTCCGACTTTCGGAGTAATGGTAGGCGGAATCACAACGCGGTCGTTGTAACGACCGCATTGTGATTCCCTGCGGGAGAAAAATTTGTGGTAAACGTTTACCTGGAAAACCTGGTCTTAAACAGGTGAAATGAGGAGAAATGCTTTATTTCTCCTCGTTTTTGCTGTTTCCATGTGGGCTTTGTTGTGCAAAACACATAAAAATAGCAAACCGCCAATAATTGTTTATGTGCAGGATATGTGTCCCGTCCTGCTCATAAACTATCATTTCAAAAGATGACAATTTTCAACTTCTATGTGTGCTGCATTAAGCAGCACACAAAGAAGTTAGAAAACGCCATTTCAAGACTGTTTATGTGCAGGAAATGATACCTTCCTGCACTTAAGCAATCTTCCCCTTAATGCAGGCACCCTTGCACTATGGTGCAAGGGTGCCTGCATTGGCGCTGGGGAGCTAAATTTAGAACCAGTGCAGGGGGAAACGCAGGGCTGCACCATATTCTTGTAAATATGGTGCAGCCCTGCATTTCTAAAGTGATGGAGCGTGTCGTTAGCCTTCTTGGCTTAACGACACGCTTCGCCACTTTCTTTGCAAATATGCCCCAAAGTTTGTAACTTGAGCTATGTAACGCACACACATACTACTATGAATAATAAACAGTCAAGAAACAATATACACTGTCTGCACAGTAGCATCTATAACACAACCATCGGCCAATTATAGAGAGGCGGTATTGTTACTCCTCAATCACTGACCCACACAACTACCCACGACATTCACAGTACCGTTGTGCCTCCTGTGTTTGTCGAACATCTCTACCACCTACTTGTGCACCTGAATGACTCTGCTTCACTTAAATCCCTAGTGCAGCACATGCTCTACATCTATGAAACGTAACATAACGTGTATTTCTAAAGCGCATGTTCACCAGTAGGTGTCTTGGCGCTGAAAAACAAAAGTTTATTGTTACCCAACTCAATGGTGCTAATTTTATCGACCTCAGATGGATGAAAGGCTGAGTGGACCCACTGGGATTCGAACCTGAGACCATGAGGTCGAACACAGCCCCCTGCAGTGGATGCATTAGTCCACGGAGCCACCAGACCTGAACACCCCATCTCACCTCACACAGTGATAAGTAAAGGACACTTTCACTAGTGCAAGGCATGCTCTGCCCCGTTAACAATCCCTCTCATACTGTAAGAAGCGGAGAGCACTCTCACTAGTGTAGCAGATGTGATGTGCCCGTGTGCATTTCATTGCATACTGAGGGTAGGTGAAGACTAAAGAGCCCACTCAGTCGTGCAAAGCATGCTCCGCACAAGTGCACACTCCCTCTCACACACTGAGGAATGCCAGAGTACCGTCACATACTGAGGGTAGAAGAGAAGAGCTGCCTCACCAGTGCAAAATAGGCTCTATGCTCCTGAACATGCATGGCCACAATAGAGGCCTGAAAAGCGTCCTTACTAGAAAATGCTCTGCCCCTATGCACACTCCCTCTCACACAATGATAAGTGAAAAGCACCTCCACAGGCTTCCCTAGTGCTGTGTGCCACACATGTTCTGCCCCGTGCACAATCTCTCTCGCACAACGATAAATGAAGAGTACCCTCATTAGTGAGCACATTCTCTGCAGCTGTGTGCAGCCTCTCTTTATAACCCCAAAATCCCCTCGCTTTCTTTTTTCTCTGTTACATGTTTTTATAGCCTACTGCATGTCTATCAGGATCTCTCTTCTCTCTCTAATGTCTCTCTCGCTTTTGTCTCCATTGTCTCGCCTGTGCTCACATTCAGCTACTTTGCTCACCTTTCTCTTTGTAACCTTTTTTTTTGCAGAGTTTTATATAGCACGAACTTGACCCGAATCGGGTATCAGAGCGCTTTACATAGCACCAGTTGCATTGCATGAGGACACATTCATTTTTGTTAGGCAGAGGGAAATTAGGTGATTTGCCCAGAATCACAGGCTGTTCAGCGTCATTGCCGAGACTCGAACCCAGTTCCCCAGATTCAAGATCGACCGCCCTAGCCGTTAGGCCAGCTTTTCTCCTCTCCTTACTTTGCTTTCTCTCTCTCCCCATCTCTTTCTCACTTAAGTCTCTATAGTTTGTGTCTCTCTTTCTCTGGACTCTTCATAGCTTCGTCCCTCCTCATCATTTGTCTTTCCCTGATGATTCATTCTCTCTGGGTCAATGTCCACATTAGGCAGAGTAAAAATAATCACATGGGTTCCTTTTACCTGTGATCACTATAGTGAAACAATAAATCAATAAAAATGGCAACTATTTCTTTCAGCAAGTTGCCCATGGCTCTGTCTGCTATGGGTGCCATGTTGCCACCACTGGGAGCCAGTTCTCTCAAACTTTGGGTTTTCACAAGATGTAACTGCAGTCTCCAAGCACTGGGTAGAAATGGATCACAAGATACAAGCCGTTAGCATAGCCCATGATCTGTATGTCAGAAGGAAGTCACCGAATATAGTCCATAGTTGCTGTGTGAGAACTCTTCATTGATGATGTCATGCTATGTGAGTGCTTAATTTGTAAAAGAATAAAATAAAATAAAAAGTTCCGGAGTCCTCAGGAACCTACTGCAACTTGCACCACCCATTGCCCCTTGCCAGCATTGCCCATTGCCAATGACAGTACCGACACAACTACAAAGCATTACACTCCTACAAGTGTGACAATGCAGACTATTCCAGGCCCCCAAAGCTGTAAGAATTGCATAGACGGCAGGTATTAGCCATTTTTTTTATTGTACATTGAAATAAGTTACAACTTTTGTTGTGCTCACCTGTAAATTAGCCAGACAGCGCCACCACATGGCACACTGTCATAAGCACTGGTGTTGACAATAAAGTGCTGGCTGGTGCAGAGTACCGGAAAACCACTGGCTCAAATTAAATACTGGTAGTAACCTTTGCAATGTTAGACCAGATGGAAAGGCCTTACATATACCCAGTGAGTGGAACGGTCTTCGGCACTAGTCCAAAGAAGAGCGGAGTAGGACGGTCTTGTTGTCTAATTCAGATTCAAATGACATCAGGCTCAGTGAGAAAATATGAGTTTTCAGATTTTTGTTTTCAGAGTCTTAGGAAATTCTATTTGAGTCTTGAGGTAGCGAGTGCCAGAGAACAGAGCTTCGCACAGGGATGTTCTTTCACCAAATCTTTTGAGATTCTCTGGATGAACAGAGAACAGATTTGTGGAGGAAGTCTCAAGCACCTGTGAGGCTGTAATGGATAACAGACTCTTTTCGGGTTTGATGGGGAATGGCCATAAATAAATCTGTAGAGTGAGCGCGGTGTTCTGAAATGTTATACATGGCTTCCATGGGAAGTCTTTATTGATTACATCAGAGTCTAAATCTGGTAATTGACTGCTATGATGCAGCAATAGGTGATAAGAAAGTTGCACCACAAAGACCTTCTACGCCAGGCTGACAGGACTCAGAGTCTGCCACTGCTGCACTGCTTGTCTGTTTTGACTGAAAGCAGAAAGCACAGTTGAAGGAGAGGAGAAGAAGGCAGGGGAAGCGGTGGGGGTTGGTTTGGACGGCAGGTAAGGTATATTTTTTTCAAATTTGGGTCAAAGAGGAGAGGCCATATTATGCATGGCTTCCATTACTCCTCTACCCCTGCATAGCAGTTGAAAGCAGGGGCAGATGAATTTGGGAACGATAAATAGCATAAAAATATAGATGGGTTAAAAGTGAATTACAGGGATGTTTTTTACCCTGGGGTTCTGAGTGACATCATGGACAACTTGAGCTTCCCTTTTATTGTCTAATTATTGTCATTCAGAGCCCCTAAATGAAACATATCCCCGAAATTCACTGTTACTCATCTATAATTCTATATGTTGTAAGGGCTGTGTGCCACCACACGCCTCCAGCACTGAGAGATATTCGAGGGTGGGGGCTGTTTTAAAGTTCGGACAATTTCTGCCGATGAGTATATGATTTTGGGGCCGTATATAACATGAAACATAGATGGGTAAGAAAAAGCGAATTAAGGGCATGTTTTTCACTTTTGGGTTCTCAGTGACCTCATAGACAACTCAAGCTTCACTGTTGTCCATTTGATGTCACTCAGAACCCCTCTGTGAAAATCATATCCATAATTCACTATTACCCATTTATAATTCAATGTGTTGTAAGGTCTCTGTGCCAGTAGACGGGAAGCATTCAACACTGACAGATATCAACACTGACAGTTGTCTGGACATTCTCACAAGTTCTTCAGATGACTAAGTAAAAACCTTCACCCCCAGGCAACTGGACAGAGGTTCTCCGTGTTCCGTTGAGTGACTGCCCCCACCTTCTCATTTTGAATCGAGATCTTCATTTCTAGATTTACATTTCAGACAATGGTAATCAGCTATTCCCTACTTCAAGATAAACAAGCATTTACAATGCAACGG
This sequence comes from Lissotriton vulgaris, assembly GCF_964263255.1. Classification (NCBI taxonomy): domain Eukaryota; kingdom Metazoa; phylum Chordata; class Amphibia; order Caudata; family Salamandridae; genus Lissotriton; species Lissotriton vulgaris. The sequence goes on along the minus strand of NC_141699.1, from coordinate 409,317,235 downwards.
TTTCGCCTTTGCAAAAGTTAGAGCTATTGGCATTGTAAATGACAAAATTTGTATTTATGTGTTGGTTTTGAAAACAGATAAATGGCATTGTCATTTACATTGCCAACAGCTTAATCTCTCGCAAATGTAATACCTATTGTACTCTACTGGACGAGCTCATCAGACAGCAATTACTACCACACACACACACCCAGAGCCACACACACACACACACCCAGAGCCACACACACCCCCACACACCCAGAGCCCCACACACCCAGAGCCACACACACCCACACACCCAGAGCCACACACACACCCACACACCCAGAGCCACACACACACCCAGAGCCACACCCACACCCACACAGCTTTAAGAGGTCACTCAGAGGTCGCCAGTGAAAATTACCTGGGGCAGCCTCTGTTTTTACCTTTGCGATCCCACCTCTGATAACACTGTTAAAGGACACTTGAAGTAAGCCGTAATGCATTAATTAGTAGAACATACCCAGAAAAGCCGGTGATGTAGCCTGGTTGATTAATGCACCCATCAGGGAGCTCTATGTGTAACCTGGAGCTACTGTATCGACATAACCTTTGGTTGAGTTCTTCCATAGTATTTAAAGAAAATGGTAGCTTTAATAACGCTACTGAGGATTTGATAGTTCCACATAGATCGTCATGTTATATTACCATTAGGACTCCCCCCCCTCCTCAAGGAAGACTGGAATGCATGACTGTTTACTTATTGCTTTGCTCTCCCAATAGTTCAGAAATCAGTTTCCTCAATGCACTTTACTTGGGGATTGAAATTCACTTTCTAACGTTCTATGAGGAGGATGGCACAATATGCATGAAAAGTTCTCTCAGCAATACACATTTCACACTTACTTTGTACTAAACTACAGAGACTTTAATGTTGCTACTTTTATAGCTTTTAAAATAACTTTCTTAATTTTGTTTACCTTAACATGTGCATTAAAAGCATATTGCAGCTTTAAATACGTCAGACACTTTAAGAGCAACAGACCCAAGGCCGAGCAGCAGTTTAAAACTCTGAGAAACCAATGTAAAGTTTTGTGATTTTTAACAGAAAGTCCAGCAATACAGCTCGTTCTCAAAGTGTAAGAATCTAGAAAAAACAAAGTACATAGGAGTTAAACCCGACTGCCCCACTTTAGACTGACATAAAGGGATTTCATGGCTATCCAAATCTCACTAAGAAGGAACATGGGGCACAGCGAAAGCTGGAGGGCTCGCGTGGAAGCAGAGTGGTCAGTTCTCGTCCTATGAGCTTTAAAGGGCATTGTGAACGAGTACATTTCCAAGGACTGCTCAGAGCGAGGCGGCCCACGCAGCAGCTACTAGGAGGCCTCACCCTGCCTACCAAGAGACGGAGCGCGCAGGAAGAGAGGCCATCTGCTCATACTATAAGCGGCTGGCAACTCCCCCTCACCTAGCCGGGCCTCTCTGCCCAACGGCTGGGCCAGACCGCGGACTCCTCCACAGAGCGCACCCTCCTGCCTCACACCGGCGCACGCCAGCTCTTTTTTTTATGAATGGAAAACGCTGTATGCAAATGAAGACGACTCTAGGAAAAAAATGGCCAACGCTTGCGCTTCCATTTAACGCGGGGGGGGGGGGATGTCCCGAGCCTCGGCCGCCGCAGGCTCGACAATGCAGGGGGGGCGGGGAAGGCTCAGAAACGCCAAAGTGTAAGGGAACGCTGTTGACACCTAAAATCTAAAGCACCCCCCCAAATGGTCCGTGCCAGGGGAGGGTGTCCCTGCCGAGACCGGGGCAACCCCGTTAAGTCCTGGGTAGCAACTGACGTGTGGCCGCCAGCGCGAGCCCTGCAGAAGTAAACACGGCTGCAGGGGGGCGTGCAGCAGCTCGCGTGAGCCCCTCAGGCTGAAATCCCATGCACCAACCACCTACCCCCACCCATAACACACAACCCATTCCTGCCTGAGCCCCCAACTCACTCGTCCGGTTGTTCTTCCTCGTTCATTTTCCTCCTCAGTGGCGGCCCGCAGCAGCGCCCTGCGGCTCCGCGCTCCACATCTTCTTGGTCACATTCTCGGACCTTCCTCAACTTTTTATTATGTTTCAATAGTTATCCGCGATAAGTCGAGGGGGGGTTGTCTCAAAGTAAACGAAAACCAAGGTGTAACTGCAAAAGAAGGGCCGTCCCAGAGAGAGCTGCGCAGCTCGGCCGTGTCAGAGCGCCTCTGCGGCAAGCTCCCGCTTACAGGCCTCAGTCCATGTTGGATTCTCACCGCCGAGGAGAGGAAGTGGGGCGGAAGCGATGACGTCATCCTAGCAACCAGCTGCCAAGCTGCAGCACTGGAGGGAGGGGAGAAACCAGACACCGACAGCCGAACGCCCGAGAGCCGAACGCCCGCCCGCCCCTGTCACAGCTCACAGCGCTGCCAGACCAGTCACTAGACGAACGGCGGACGCACAGTTACTACAATAGCATAGACATACTCCAGCACAGGCATTCAGCCGCCGTACCCCACCGTCTCCAAGCGACTCTAGCGGTTCATAGCCCCCGTTAGACTTCTCAAGTTAGGGATCCGTGGCAACATACCAGTGCTGCATGTGTGAGGTGAAGACGCCCCAAGTGTTATCTAACATTTTGATATTTCGTTACTTTATCACCTTATTTTAAAACCCATAATTCAATCGCGAGGCAATTTAAAAACAAGTCAGGTCCCGGGCCGGCCAGCCAATCAGAGCGCGGCCCGGGAATGACGTCACGGGGGTGTCCCGGGCCGGCAGCCAATGGCAGCGCGGCCCGGGACAAAGGGGCGGGGCTTAAAAAAAGCACCAGAAACGCCCCCGAATCGCGTTTTCGAGAGAAAGCGCGATTGACAGCCTCTGCCTCCCAATGGCTAGCCTCCTTTTATGGAGCTAGCCAATGATAGGCAGAGGCGGGTCATCACCCCAGATAGAAATCAAGAGGTTTTGCTAGCGCATGCGTACTTCGTACGCATGGCTAAGGCAAAACCTAAAAATAGTGCTACCAAACAACACGCCCTTGCAACACACAGGGGAACATCTCTAATCAATTCTGCCACAAGAATAATACCGCCACTGGCCGTGATGTAACCAGTCAATGCCTCCTGTGATAGGCATCACATGGATTTCTAATCAATATCTGCAGGGGCAGGTGCAGCATCGGCAAATCAGGGCATTTGTAAATAAACCTCTCATCGGTCAATACACTCTCCCCCAACCACCACCAAAAACTTATTAGACTGCCCAAAGGAGGCATTAAAAACTGGCACTAAAATGCACCAAGAAATTGGAGAAAAGTCAATAAAAATAGATTGACACAAGCTCTCTTTCATTACACCCAAACAAAAGTTTTGAAAATCAAATAGAATTCAAAAATCCATTTACAAAAAGGGAGACACTTAAGACAAGAAGACCGGCTTCTTTCTCCTTTGTTTCCACCCTTTGGAATAAACTCTCCCCACCTGCTGAGACTGTCCTCACTCACTCTCCTTACCCAGAAGAAAGAAATCTACACTCTGTTGCCAGCTCCCTTCACCCACCCATTTCTCCTGAACCCCACGGCCTCAGTCATTTAAATGGGCAGGTACTGTCGAGTACTGAGTATCTGCACTTCTGAAATTTGAAAGTGAGAGCACTAGCACTTCTCAGCACTGCTGCAATACCGTTAATGGTAGAGTACCAGCAAATGGGTACTTTCGGGACAGACACCTGAATAGATGTTGTCCTGCACAGTGTCTATTCCCTCTTTGTTTGCAGTGCTCACTCACTTTCCCATTACTCCCACGTGTAATGTATTACCCACCACTCACACCATTCACTTTTGTAAAGGTCTGTTGGTGAATCTGTAGCCAGAATGTAAAGGCATATAGCCTATTTACTTGGTTAAGGGGGTGCACCACCCTCTGAGGTTAGATATGCCCTAAATAAATACCTCTTAAACAAGCTCTAGCAAAGCCAGTAGGGCTGGCTTGCATTTTGAATCATGCCTAAAATGTTTTTTTTCTAAAGAATGCTGCATTGAAAAAATACAAAACACGATTTCATTTTTATACAATGCATCTGTGAGACAAAGAATTTACTTTGAGTTGTAAAATAGTCCCTTATGAATTGGAATGCAAGCATGCCACGGGAGGTGTAATGCTATACCGTATAGGAAATAATACAAGGTGTGGGGGTAATATGCCTGTGGGGTGGAGCCAAAGCCCATACTATGCATGTGTTAAGGAATTTGTATCAATTGATCTTGCAGTCAGTTCCACCATCAAGCCAGATCTAAAAAGGTTGAACTTTTCCATCAGACCTTTATTTTATTTGTTCCCCTGTGTACTGTTAGAGTTGGGGTCCTATATGGTTGTAGGTAAGCACGGAATACATCCTACCAGTCACACCACAGTTTTATTATAAAACTATACCATTGATTCATCAGTATACAGAGGTTTACAGGCAGCAGTTGCTACCCGTTACATCAGCTGGCATGAAGTGTCGGTCATTCAACAGATTTCATGTAACAGCTAAGCCAACAAGCTAGCTGTGTTCCACCACAATGCTCAAAACAAACTTTAAAACATGTCAAATAAGTATTATTGGAACACTTAAAAATGCAGGACAACCAATCATTCAGCAATTGGAGAAAAAAAAAAAGTTAAGAAAATAAAAGCAATACGCTTTCCCAAAAAAAAAAAAAAAAAATTCCCTCGTGCAGGGATAAGCTAGAAGTCTTTAGCCAATGGAGAGTGTGGTCCAGCGAGGGGCTACACAAGCAGTCTCTCAATGGCCTGCTGTACAGACTGAATTTGAGGTTTGAGCTGGGAGCCCTCCTTAATTGTGACAGAGCAAGCGATGACAGGCCGTGACACACCACAGGCTCTGCCTAGCGCCTGCTTGGAGCGCACAAAGACGTACGGCACATTCTTGTCTTCACACAACAACGGTAGATGCAAAATGATCTCCAAGGGCTCTGCATCAGCTGCCATCACAATGAATTCAACAACGCCGCGGTTCAGGGTTTTCGTGGCTTCGTTGGCGCCCTTGCGCAACTGCTTGTAGTTGGCAGCCTGTTGTACCAGGTCCAGCAGCGTCTTGGTGAGCTGGGCATCTCCTAAAGGATAGGCCTTGGGGTTCACTTCAGGTTCAGTCATGACTGCAGCACGTCCCTCTCGGCCCGACTGGAGCTTCACAGAGATCCTACCAGTCACATGGAATTAGTTAAATGGTGACATGAAAGTGTCATGACCTTGTGATTCCAAAGCAAAGGAAATAAATGCAGGTGTTGCTCACCTCTGGAAAAGCTGTGATTCTGTATATATCTGCACTCTGTGCCATCAGAAACACTCATGTTCCATTTAGGGTACAGCTGCTCTTTTCTGACATTTCTGCACTTCACCAATAAAAGTACAGCTACCCTGCTGATATATGCTGGCACAGTCCCAGCTATACTTGTCCATTAACTGTGTAGCAATCCCACTAGGAGGTAATATACTACAAGAAACAAGACTGCAGAAGCGTTGTTACAGTCATTAAAAGTACAGCAACCCTGTTGAGAAATACTGGTGCTGTCCCTTTAAAAATGTATTGGCCCTACTGAGACCTACTTCCACATTAACATTAAAAGTACAGTTATTTCGCCGTGGAATGCTGGCACTACTCCAAGTCTAGCTGCAGCAGTGCAGAGGAATACCAGCCCTGCTGAAAAATCAGGTACTGTCCCTTTCAAAATATGTTAGCCTACTTAAAAGTGATGGTACTATCCCAAAACATTTGTTACCGCACCATTCAAAGAATACGTGCTTTGCACAAAAGTGTGGAAACTGCCACTTTAACAATAAGATCCTTTCTAAAAAGTGAGTAATGTCAGAAAATGCACGGGTTCTGCCTCATTAAAAGCGTAAAAGCCCTGATGAAAAGGAGGCCTTAAATAGGATGAAAAAGGTGGAGGGGGTCCTCAAAAGAGGTGTGGCTAAAGAAGGGTAACAAGGATTGCTTTCCAAGAGTCATGGTCTATGTAAAGAAGGGTGTGGATTAAAATGTACAAACCAAAATCCCATGCTTTACATAGTGTGCCACCAGGACAGTCTTGGGGTGTCTCTCTGAGTTTTCTGTTGTTACATCAGACATGTAGCACAACGGGCATGCACATTCCACAAACCACACCTATTGCTTTGCCAATGATTGTTAGCAGTGTCAAATGATTGAGTAACAAAGATGTTGTGGTCTATGATTATAAATGAAAATGTTTCAATTATGAAAATAGGAGACTGAATTCAAGTTTGCTATGGTATGTCGGAGAAGTAGTGGTCTTCGGAAAGTCTCCGTCACTCCTCTGCAGTCTTTCACTTTGTTAGACACATCTGCCCTTTTTGTCCCCAAATATTTCTGAAAACCTCCTTCTGAATATCTCAGATCTGATCACTGATCTTCAACACCCTCTGTTGACTGTCTCATTCTGCTGGTACTTCCTTTCATTTCCTCCACTTCCCCTCACGGCCCACACACAACAGTCCCATTCACTTGTATGCACTGCACGCTCTTTTCGTTTTGTGTTGTCCATATTTCGACGGCTGTGGGCTTCCTTCACACACTGCTTCAGAATTACAATCTGCACAAATGCGGCCATCGCTCTGTGCGCATTGCAGACAGGCCATGAGTTGGATGTGCTTGCAGTCTATCCAACTTTTCTGACCAATGATGGGCCCTGTGAGAATCTCGCGGTTCCACCAGCCTTAACTCCAGAACTCTCAATTGGGCGCCATCAAACACTCATGCTGAGCTCACCCAGACACCTGAAGGTGACTCAGTTCAAGGCATCAGGGGCATAGCTTGGTCAGTAAGATTGGAAGGGTGAGAGCTTCAGATTTCCCCGACAATCACGCTGGCATATAATGTTAAAATGCATTATAGGACAAACAGGGTGCATGAGAGGGGCTTAAAGGCAGTGGAAAGAGAGAGGAATGCAGATTGGTACGAGTACTAATTGAGAGAAACACAATATTTTGTTAAATAATCAACATTTTTCAGGGCTTTCAAACAGAAGTGAGAGAGTGTGTATGTGTGTGTTTTTGTCAGTGTGAGCATGCAAAAATCTCAGGTGAAATCTGACAGACACCTCACCAAACCCGATTGAAAGCACCTGTACCCAACTATTCATCAGAAAATACATTTATTTGGGGGGTTGTAACACCCCAAACACCCCCCACCCCCCCTGAAGCTACACCCCTGCACTTTACAAGAGTCATGTGTTGCTTGAAATAAAGCTACAGTAACACAACTTCTGGAAAAAGGAAATAACCTTGGGAATAAAAGATAAAGTAAAACATGTGAAAAGCAACTGGGAGTGCATTTTACTGACTCATTAACTTAAGGTCGTTTAGAGTCACTGTTGAGAAATCAATGTGTTTTTGCATGTACATTTAAAGACATGACGGTTTGGCCTAGGAACTAGTTTCAAAGTCAGTTTTAAATGACTGTCGGGTCTGAGACCCCAGTAGGACCTGGCCCTCTTAAAGCCCTGGTTGCTGAGGTCAAGGATACTGCTAGGCGCAGTGAGCAGAACACTTGTCACTGATATGTGATCTGAAGGTCACAAGTCCGAATCCTGGCGAGATAGACTCAGTCTTTCATCATTCCAAAGTGGATCAACTGAGTACCATAAATTGGCAAATGCCAACGTTTGTTATTAACTGCGTTTAGAAAGAGAAGAAGGGCTCGATTTAGTGCTACGTATAACATGTCATTATTAAGGTAATCCCGTGAAAGTATATCAGCCCTACTAACAGCGCGGGTACTGCACCCAGAGGTAGAATTGGGTGGGGTATACTGGGAACGACATTTCTAAGATTTTCAGATTTTTCCCAAATTTGTTCCCATACTTTCTGTTAAAAAAACGTAACCGCTCCTGAACCACTAATTCTGAGCTTGATTTGCTTCGGGCGTAAAGGAAAGGAGGGGTCTCTTCTACTGAGAGGATGAAAAGAGACAGACAGCCAAAGAAAGAAGCAAGCCTTCCCTCCAGTCCAAGTGTGTTAATCAACAAAACAAAAGGCTGATTGGGGTCCAGTATAGGCTGTGATTGACATACTCATTCGAGGCATCACGGTGACGTTATTCATGTTAAGAGCTACTGTAAAGGTGTTACCAGTTCTGGAATGCGTTCCATAAATGGAAACTTTTAAACAAGGTTTGCATGCACCAAGTGCAGTCATAACTTCTGAAAGCATGTAAGCGCTCAATTAATAACTTACAATGCTTACTGTCACACCCTGGGACCTCATATCACCAACAGTACACATGCCACTGTCTCCCATTGTAACAAGCAGGATTTAAATCAGCGACACTGTTTACACAGAGACACCCTGAGTGATTATGATAACCCCCTGAGTTTTTCAACCAGATCAGTGCATTTCCCACAGATTCGTTTAAATTGCATGTATTTATCATTTAGTGTGTGTGCATAGTTTATGTGCAGTTGCCTGTAACTGAAAGACCAACAAAATAGTTACAAATATTTTGTTATTTTTAGCTACATCTCTCTGACTCCCCCCGCCACCCACACACACACTCACTCTCATTTAACCCATTCCCATTTCGCCCAGGATCACACTTTCCAAACAGTTTGAATGCACTTCGTCTGGTGACTACGCCAAGAGCTATTATTACTACCTCATTTAAAGTATGACACCTCGTCTGAGAAATATGGTGACGCATAAAGGCGACGGTGGCACCAGAGCCAGACAGAGTATTACAGCCATGGCAGAAGCATCATTTTTACAAGAATAGGTTAAATGTATGACAGAGCCGCCAGTAGACATTTATTTTCAACAGGACCCATGAGTTGAATCCAGGTCTCGAAGTATTCAGCAGGATGCGAGGGAGTCTCTTTAAAGTATGATATATATGTGTATATATATATATATATATATATATATATATATATATATATATATATATATATATATATACACACACACACATATACACGCATTCTTATGATATACACACATATATACACACACATATATACACACACGTGTGTGTGTGTGTGTGTATGTATATATATATATATATATATATATATATATATATATATATATATATATATATATATATATATATATATATATATATATATATATACACACACACACCTATATACATGAAGTAGTTCCCATTTACCCTGTCAAAACATGAACTGTCCCTGGTTCTCGCCCACAGCGTCCTTTACTTCTGTAGTGCCTGGTACTCACCAGCAGTGCCTGCCACCCAGGACTCCCTCACAGTGCTCAGCAGTGGCCGATAGTTCCCGCTACTCACCGTAGTGCGCGTGCTGTACTCCACTGGGACGGTTCTCTCCGTCTGCACCGGGTTTAAATACCAGGGCGAATATTAGGCCGCGCTTACCCAAACATACGCCCCAAAATGGCCTTCCGTGGACCAACGGGGCGCGTTACCATAAAAGGGGCTTTATTTCATCACTTCGAGTGGCTGCAGGGAGAGCCCAGAGGCCGGGGCGCGAGCGCCGAGCAGGCCTCATACTATTCTGCTCTTTTTCGTAAACAAATCCGAAGCGCCGGCCTTATACGACGTAGGAGCAGAGGGGCCTCCAGCAACAGTGCCAAGGTGGGAAGAGGGGCTGTGGGAAGTTGAGGGGGGACATGCCACCAACTATACGATAATGTATGGAACTATACCATATTATTAGAATATACCTTATAATATTGTATATTTCTTTCATGATCTAGATGTATGCATCATAAAAAAAGAAAGAACTCTTGCTGACTTTTTATTTCATATTATTCATTCATTGTGTTCCGGATAGCGCTCACATGCCACCATTCTTTCTCTGGAGCGATTTATAGACCGTATAAAAAGAACATAATTTTAAAACTTATGGATTCCAGAACAGTCTTCTCGCTACGGGCGTTGCAACAATAACACCAGATATGAAAAGAACACTCACAACTACTACAGACACAACGTGTAAGTCGGGGCACGCCCTGATTTCTAGTTTCACCTGACAACAATCAAAATGCGGTCCAGTTGTATGTGTGTGTGTGTGTATGTGTGTGTGTGTGTGTGTGTGTGTGTGTGTGTGTGTGTGTGTGTGTGTGTGTGTGTGTATATATATGTGTATATATATATATATATATATATATATATATATATATATATATATATATATATAATATATATATATATATATATATATATATCTCCACAATACTTGGCTGCCACAATCACCTGGCAGGTCAAAGGCAGACCCAGGTATCGGGGCAAAAAGATTTTATTAACAGATGCCCTGCACCACCGCCATTACGCGTTTCAGCCTCACAGAGGCCTTGATCACATGATACGCCAATGGAGAGTTTTTTCAACTATTTAAAGTACTAATGCTCAGAACAGTGATAACACACCCATAGGTAATCATGGACATAGAGAACCAATTCAAAACATTGTTGTCGGCATGAACTACTGCAATGTAATATGTGTCAAAATGCATTACAGTACTGTGATGAATATAATAGTGCAAATAACGCAAGGTCAATAAATATTTATAAATAAATATTTAGAGAACAACTATAGCATAAATGAAATGTGATATAAATGCTAACAACAGAGGTAAGAATTCATATTAAAAAACTCTGTAAATGACCTATAAGTTAGCAGCAAAATCACGATTCTAAACTTTCCGTCTGCAATAAAATTGGCCACTATATGAAGCTCTATTGCACGTAACTAAAATCAAGGTAAAATACTGATTCATACTAGTTAAAGTAAAATGGTTATGACTAAAATATTGCATAGCAAAAATATAAACAAACGTCCTGCCCAAGTGGGCCTTGAGATTTACCTGTGGAAGAGAAAGTGCAAAGTGTTAGTGCATAGACTGCAAGTGCTTACACTCTTCCAAATCACAGCCGTGATTGGATGTGCAATACTAAAAAAAGAAATCCTAATAGAATGTTATGTTAAAAACATATTGGGAGGCGGCAGTACAACTGTTCTAAACAGTGTGATGCGGGCGGATTTGAATATGCTAGAGGCGGGTGAAAAAATCCTTGCTTGAATTTAGCCCCTGGGGTGTTTTGCTGTCCAAATCTAAGATGTATCTAGCTTCCATTTGTCTTAGTAGTGTTTTTTGATTCCCACCCCTTCTCAATGGCGATACCGCATCAATGACAAAGTACTTCAAATGTAGAAGTTATTGTCATGTTTCTCCTTGAAGTGTCTTGCCACCAGGTATGCGGCATCATTGTTGATGATGGCTCTGATGTTCTGGAGCACTCGCTTGTGAACCTACAGTTTCGTGCTAGCCACGTACTGTAGGCCACACGAGCACTCCAGCACGTACACCGCATATTCAGTCTTACAAATGAGAGATTTCGTGATTTTAACTGGTTTGGGCTGAAATGGCATATGGTAGCAGGACGTACTTTTACCGTATTTGCATGCTTTACAAGTTGCACATTTCAAGAACCTCGTCCTACTGTTGAGCCAGTTTTGGTTTGTCAAACTTCAGGGCTGCTTCTGACAAGAGAGTTACTCATAGAGTGGGCTTTTCTGAAGGTAATGCTGGGGGATTTGACCAGTTGGCTCCCCAGGACAAGGTCCTTGCACACTAAGGGCCAGCTTGTATTAATGATCCTGCATAAGATTTTATGCTGCTTGCTAAACGTCAGTATAAGGCGCGTGGATTGATCCTGATGTGACTGGCTGTCTTTTATAGCTACTCTATTAGTGAGTGCCGCAGATCTCTGTATCTTGTTTGCTTTGTTCATGGTGGTGTTGAGTATATCTTCAGAATAACCCCTCTCCAGGAAACTCTTTCTACACTCATATTGCGCCTGTCTGCATTCCCTGTCAGAACTACATATCCTGCGTATCCACAGCATCTCCCCAAAGGGGATGCTCTTGATTAAGTGTGGCGGATGGTGGCTATGGGTCTGTAGGACTGTATTTATTTTTCTGAAAACCTTTTTATTGAAGAAAATTCTCATTCCAACACAGCCTCTCGCCTACAACCCTGGGGACCAGCAGCATGTCATTGTACAATAGTATACACAGCTAGTAAGACAAAAACTCAGGGGGCAGGCAGCATTCAGGAACCACAGACATCAATAGATCATATGTTCATAGTGGTTTTGGTGCACCATGAAGCATCAAATGAAAAATCATACATAACTTACTGTGATCCATGAATAACAAAACCCACGGAAAGCTTTCAAAGGTCAGTATCAAATACAGGATTCGATACGGTGGGATACCCTATTTGCCGATTGATACAAAACCAAACTACCCTCCTGTCCATCCTACCCTACGTTCCGGGAGTTTGGGCCTCTCATTGGCAAGGCACCCAGGGAAGCATCGCACAGTGTAACCTGTAAACGGAAAGTCAAGTGACAGAGGTTATTGTCCTCAGTAGTGGTGGGGGCTACCCCAGTAGGGTATGCGTCTCTGGTAAGCAAATATGTGGTATATAACCCCCAGAAATTCTTGGGTCTGTTCCTGGGGGGGAAGTAATTCAGTGAAATTCTCGGTTTGTGTGCTGCAGTAAAGCATGTTGTGTGACCATTGTGTCAATGTAGGTGTGGGACCCATCAACCAGCACATTGCAACCCATCGTTTTGCCATTAGGAGACCCATGTCAACCAGTCTACAGACTGCCTTAGGCAGCTTTTTTGAATACCCCAGAAGGGCCAGTGCCGGGTCCGGTGTTAGCTCTGTGTCTACAATTTTCCTCAGTTACAGAAAGATCGATTCCCAATATTTATACACCTCCGGACAGTGCCACGCTAGGTGGATAAAATCTGCGGTGTGTGCATGGCATCTATCACAAGCGGGGCTTTCCCTCAAACCATACCTATATAATCTCTCTGGGGTGTAATACACTCTATTCAAATAATTGAAGTGGATCAGCCTGTGTCTGCCATGTAATGATATACGTTGTGTACTAATACAACAATAGTTCCACGTAGAGTCATCTATAGTGAGTTGTAAATCTCATTGCCAGGCCAGCCTTGCCTTTGTATAATGATTCGCTCTGTGAGACATTGCCAATTTGTATATGTTAGGGACCATCTTGCGAGGGGACTTGGCTTTTAATGATGTAAGACAATTCCGGCAACTCAGGTGGTTCCTGTGGGTCATCGCCCAAAACGTCCCGCAGAGCTCTTCTTACTCTGTGAAACTGTAATCTTTGTGTGAGAAGGTGGCCTGATATGCAGTGCTCACTATTCTAGTGAACACTATGTATCAGTCCAGCAACCCTTATTGATGATTGGTTGTAAGTCAACCTTATAGACCAGCTATCCTAGTAGCGTGGATACGAGCAGTCTAAGGCTAAAGACTCGAGAGGGCGTGTTAAGCCAGCTGTTATACCACACATATACCCCTTGAACACCAAGTGAAAGGACACCACACAAGTGTTATGAAAATAAACAGTGTATTTATTAAGAATCACAACAGCCCTGTACTCTTTATGAGGACAGGGTACTAAGCACAAAACAAAACTCTTACGAAAATACTTAAGTTAGCACAGTATATACAAATGCCCGAGGGGCACGGAAAACCATATACTCTGAAAGTGGAATGCGAAATTACTAGCAGGTAAGTACAGTACTAATAGGCTTAGGAATCGCTAGGACTTGACTATAGAATCTTCAGATTACTTCTAGGAGGCCTAGGGGACTCGGGTGCAGAGTGTGCACTCTCACGCGTGATGCGGGACAAAGTCTATGGTAGCTAGTAATGACAAAGTTAGTGTTCTCGGGCGAACCCGACCTGGTAGGAGGAAAACGAAAGTGGATTCTGACCCTTGGATAGTGAGGCTATGCTGGGGCACCGAAATGCCGAAGTTACCTAGCCCAGGGGCTGCAGCTGCATAGGTCTCAAAAGACGTCGGGAATCCTCGTAGACGGACCAGGAGCCTGGAAGAAAGAAGTTGCTGGCAGGCGACCAGTGAAGAAAGTTCGACGGATCCAAGCCTGGATCGAAGGAAGATGACACCTGAAAGCAGAGGGGACCAAGTTCGAGACTACTAGCCAGTAGTCAGTGGACACCAGGAGGGCACCGGATGGTAGCCACCTCGACTAGGTGAGTGGGTGATGCTGTGCTTGCAGATCTCACGGACCAGGAGGCGTTGTCGGCGACCAGGATGGAGGAGCGAGCTGTACCACGATGGATGAAGCTGTCGGCGTCGCTGGACCCAGGATTGGGCAACAAAGCCTTGGCAAATTCAAGCCCACGCGGTGGACTCAAAATGGCGTCTGGAGTGGACCAGGAGGGTCCAGGGTGCCTCTCTTGAAGAAGGAAGCAAGGGCCAGTCTGGAGCAACCAGACCAGCAGCAGTGATGTCGTCGGGCGTCGTGAAGAAGGCCACAAGCCAGCCGGCTAGTAGCCACACAGCGCGGTGAGCACGCAAAAGCAGAAGGGCCCCACGCAGATCGTGGAGATGCTGGAGGGCTGATCTTCGGTGCTGGAGCTGCTCAGGGTTGGGGCTTCTCGGACTCCAAAGCACTCACCAGTGGAAGACTCGGTGGGCTTGTTGCAAAGAAGTCGTGCAGTCTTGGCGATCGTCGGTCCCTCGAGGTCTCGTCGCACTCACAGTTCTCAGCTTTGCTGTAGAGGTGAGTAGAGGTCAGAGGTGCCAGGGAAGCCGGGTCTCATCGAGCTGGGTCGTCGGATTCGTGAAGAAGGACTTGCAGCGGACCGCAGTGTTCTTAGGATGGTGCCCGCTTGATGCAGGGTGACTACTCCTTAGCCACAAGGGAGAATCTTGAAGAAGGAAATCTTGATGTCTTTCGCAGAAAGTCGTGTCTTGATTCCAAAGATGATCTAATTTGAACAGGGGGCCCGCTCCTATCATTATACTAAGAAAAGGGGCTGACCCGGTGACTAGGTCCTGCCTATGGGTGGGACTAGGAGGGGGGTGGTTACACCCCTCTCCCATGCCGGACTTCCCCAGGCCAGGGGCGGTGTGCCCCTGGAACTGGTTTAGACTGGCCTATGCGTAGTGAGCACCGGGGTGCCACTCAGCAGTCACCTTCCTGAAAAGCCCTGCCTACCCAGGATACACAAAACCATGTCTGGGACGGTGCTAGCACCGCCCCTGACAGGAAACCCTTTGTCCAGGCTCCCCTCGCTGGAAGGACTCCCAGCTGCAGGGGGTCAGACTCGTGTCTGTGGTGGCAGCATCCATTTTGTGGAGCTGAGGCTTCGTTTAACTTTAACCGGGGTTCACAGTTACATACATGTAGTGTCCCTCTAGAAGGGTGGAATGCTAACCCCGTTGCCAGAATTGGCGAGGGGTTAGTATTCCAATTCGTATGACACCTTACTCGACATGTTTTGATAAAGCAATACCAAAGATAGCATTTAACCGCAAGGATTATAATGCACTTAAGAGTATATGGTATGCGATATCATGGAACAGCTATTAGGACTTGGTTCCGCAAGCTGCAGACAGGCTCAGCTCATGCCAGAGCACCATCTCACACGATTCCAAGCACTCTGCCTTCAGGATTGTCAAGGCCTGCCATAGGAGTGACTGATAGGAATCTGTGTGTCCATTTTAGGGTTAGATATAGGTATACTATATCTACAGCAAAGGGTAATTACACGACTTTGCCCCAGCTGTCATGCAGCCAGTTGTGTCAAATTTAAGAGGCCAGCCAGGGGTGGCATAATACATGCTTCAGCCCCTGGTAGGCCCTGGGTACACCTATGCCCTGAGTTACAGGGTCTGATAAGGTGGCCCAGTACCAATTGGAAATGTACCTAAGGTACATGGAATCCATTTTACAGAGAGAGCAGTAGGCCTGGGGTCCTGATTGGCAGGATCCCAGGTCGACTATGTCAAAAACCAGCTAAAACACAGGGCAAAAAGTTGGGGGCAACCATAGTCAGGAGGTACCTTCCTACACAACCCCCCCCCCCCAAACGAAAGGAGATAAGGCTATCCTTGTCCAGGTAAGCCTCTATTACCTAAGTGGCCATATAAGGAAGGACCAGCTCTGGCTTGGTTTCCCCCTGTGTCATGGTCCACTAGGCAACCCCTCACCCTAAGGGTATCTGAGGGTCTCCACCATAGGGAATCTCTGCCTTTGGTGTGTCTTGGGAAAGAAGAAGGCTGATGCTGGGATGGAGAACTGAAGTGAGGCTCCTCTACCTTTGGGCTCAACTTCCTCCAATCACCATTCATCATTTGTGCCTTTCTTTCTTTAGCTGAGATGCACTGAGCTCTCAGGGTCAGCCTCTGGCTACCTAAAGCTGGAGGCTGAGTCCCTCTGTTTGGCTTACTGGAGGGACAGGTCAGGTCTGGGGTTTTTAGGCCCCATGTTTGGCTGTGCCCAACAGTGTCCAGCTGTGGGAGGTCCCTAACTACTTTTAAGGGGGATCCCTCAGGAGTCTGACTTATTTTCACTTGGCTAGGTTTACCAGCTTCAGTGATCCTAATCTGCTGATTAAGGGGTTCTTTTGGACAGGGGGCCCTTTGGGGTCCACCACTGGCCTCCCTGACCTCTTCAGCCCTGGGCTGACGGAGGCAGGGTAGAGAGGGGCAGGTTACCTGCTCCAGACAGGGTCCCACCTTGGAAGGGTCCACTGACATCAGGGGCTCTGCCAGATTAGGCCTGACTACCTCTGGGGCAGTTCCTTCACAAGGGGTCAGATCAGTTCCCTGAGGAGGCTGATCCTTTCCTAGAGTCTGGGAGGGGGAAGACTCTTCTTCCTCCTCAATGCTCTCTGTTTGAGTGGAGTGATCCATTGTTTCAGGCTTCACAACCTCACTATCTGTTTGAGTAGAGGCTGAGACCATTTCAACCTTGCCAACCTTTTCAGGAGGGCACTCAGTTTGTGTTTGGGCTGTGACTGTCACAGCCCTCCTATCCTGTTCTGGAAAGTCTGTCTGAGCCTGGGCAGTGGCTACCACTGCCCTTCCAACCTTTTCAGGGAGGGATGGTGCTGGGACTGGGGCTGTAGCTAATACTGCCCCACTAACCTGTCTGGATAGGCCTATCATTTTGGAGTGAGTTTCTTGCTCCACCTCAGCCCATGCTGAGATTTCTAGGTCATTCCCCAGTAAGCAATCTACAGGTAGGGTGTCTGTCACTGCCACCCTCATGGGCCCTGTGACATTACCCCAGCTGAGCTTGACTACTGCCATGGGATGCCTTCTCTTCACTCCATGAATGTCTGTCACCTGATAAGTAAAACCAGGGGTCAGTTGAGCAGAGGGGACCAGATGGTCAATCACCATGGTGATGCTGGCCCCTGTGTCTCTGAATGCCTCAACTTTCTGACCATTCACTATGACCTCTTGTCTATACTTTCCCAAAATGTGGGGTCCAGTAGTGAAGTTGGCAAACCCCCTGCCAGTCTCACAGACAAGAGTGTGGTCAGGGGACCTGGCTAGGCCATAGTCCTCCTGATTGCCCAAAGTAATGCCCACCACATTCTTGGGGGCACTACCACCACCTGGGGGATTACCACTAGTGGTAACAGGAGGTTTCGGAGTATTACCTGGGGGTACATTTCCCTTATTGCTATTTTTAGGGCAACTGGCATCACTTTTGTAATGGCCCACCTGTTTACAGGTATGGCAATAAGGTTTCTTTTGTTCTGAAGGAGTGTTCTGGGACCCACCACCCTTGTTGGAGTTTTGGGGCCCTTGGGAAGTCTTCTCTGTGGATTTATCCCCACCCTTCTCTTGAGGCTTGGTTGATTCCTTCTTTTGGTCACCACCCTGGTTTTTAGGCCTGACCCTGGTTCTGACCCATTTGTCTGCCCTCTTACCCAATTCCTGTGGAGAGGTCAGATCAGAGTCTACCAGGTGCTGGTGTAATAACTGGTTCTGACAATTACTTAAGATTTGCTCCCTCATAATTAGATTGTACAATCCTTTAAAATCAGTAACCTTACTACCCAGTAGCTAGCCTTCAAAAGCCTTAGTGGCACAATCAACAAAGTCAGTCCAATCCTGAGACTGAGTTTTCTGGGTGTCTCTGAACAACATCCTGTATTGTTCAGTGGTTAAACCAAACCCATCAACCAGTGTATTCTTCAGGATTTGGTAATTGTTAGCATCCTCCACTCTAGTAGTGAGGAGCTTATCTCTACCTTTACCTTCAAAGGAGAGCCACAAGATAGCTGCCCACTGACTTTGGGGAACACCCTGCACAGTGCAGGCCCTCTCCAAAGCAGTAATCCATTTGTGGATGTCATCCCCTTGTTTAAAGGGGGGCACTATCTTATTCAGGTGCTTTGTATCAAAACTCCTTTCCCTATTGCTAGGTATATTGCTGCCACCAGTGGGGACTACCTCACTTAACTGTTGCTCTCTAGCAAAGGCAAGCCTCTCTTTGGCCAGGGCAAGTTCTTCCCTTTCAATCCTCAGATTGGCTGCCCTTTCCTTAGCTTCATACACCCTCCTCTGAGGGGAAGTCATCCCTCTTTGAGAAGAGTTGTGAGAGCCATTGGTTTGAAGGGATCTGCCAGAGCCTCTTGATAGAGATCTGGCTCGTCCATTCCCAATGTTAAGCTGACCTGAGAGTGGTCCCAGGGGTCCCCCAGTACCCATCTCATGTCTGCTTAAGTTGAACCTGGTTAGTCTGCTGACTTCTACCTGTCCCTTGTCTGCCTCATCCCCAGAGGGATCCTCATCCTCCTCCCCCTCTTCAGTCTCAGCTGAGAGGTGGATTAGGTCAGGGTCTCCTCTGGTTCCCTCAAGGGGAGGCATGCTTCCATCTGGATTAGAAGAGCTAAGAAGTTTCTCAGCTTTTCTGGCATCATAAGTCTCTAAGAGACCAATCAGAAAGGAAGTTGTGGGGTTAGACCCCTGTCTTATCTTCCTGGAGGTACACACCTGTCTCAACTCCTGGAAGCTAAGAACAGTATATCTGGAAGTGGGGACCTGTGGAGGGTCCATTGACACAAGGGGAGACTCAGAGTTTCCTCCTTTGTCTGACATACTGTTTCTAGTGTGGTGTAAGTGATGCACCTACCTACACTATGTGTTTGCCTACTGATCCCTTGCTAAGAGTTGCAGCCAAGGTGTGCTAAGCCTTGAGGAGCTGCAACAGCTGGTTCAGTAGAACTCAGAGTATTCTAAGCTAAATTATATGTACCTAACAGTACTTATGTGATCTTTCAACAAGATATTCTTAGGATACGTGTGGTAGAACAACAGCAAGCTCAAATCCCAACCGCTGCTCACCAATGTGAGAAGGTGGCCTGATATGCAGTGCTCACTATTCTAGTGAACACTATGTATCAGTCCAGCAACCCTTATTGATGATTGGTTGTAAGTCAACCTTATAGACCAGCTATCCTAGTAGCGTGGATACCAGCAGTCTAAGGCTAAAGACTCGAGAGGGCGTGTTAAGCCAGCTGTTATACCACACATATACCCCTTGAACACCAAGTGAAAGGACACCACACAAGTGTTATGAAAATAAACAGTGTATTTATTAAGAATCACAACAGCCCTGTACTCTTTATGAGGACAGGGTACTAAGCACAAAACAAAACTCTTACGAAAATACTTAAGTTAGCACAGTATATACAAATGCCCGAGGGGCACGGAAAACCATATACTCTGAAAGTGGAATGCGAAATTACTAGCAGGTAAGTACAGTACTAATAGGCTTAGGAATCGCTAGGACTTGACTATAGAATCTTCAGATTACTTCTAGGAGGCCTAGGGGACTCGGGTGCAGAGTGTGCACTCTCACGCGTGATGCGGGACAAAGTCTATGGTAGCTAGTAATGACAAAGTTAGTGTTCTCGGGCGAACCCGACCTGGTAGGAGGAAAACGAAAGTGGATTCTGACCCTTGGATAGTGAGGCTATGCTGGGGCACCGAAATGCCGAAGTTACCTAGCCCAGGGGCTGCAGCTGCATAGGTCTCAAAAGACGTCGGGAATCCTCGTAGACGGACCAGGAGCCTGGAAGAAAGAAGTTGCTGGCAGGCGACCAGTGAAGAAAGTTCGACGGATCCAAGCCTGGATCGAAGGAAGATGACACCTGAAAGCAGAGGGGACCAAGTTCGAGACTACTAGCCAGTAGTCAGTGGACACCAGGAGGGCACCGGATGGTAGCCACCTCGACTAGGTGAGTGGGTGATGCTGTGCTTGCAGATCTCACGGACCAGGAGGCGTTGTCGGCGACCAGGATGGAGGAGCGAGCTGTACCACGATGGATGAAGCTGTCGGCGTCGCTGGACCCAGGATTGGGCAACAAAGCCTTGGCAAATTCAAGCCCACGCGGTGGACTCAAAATGGCGTCTGGAGTGGACCAGGAGGGTCCGGGGTGCCTCTCTTGAAGAAGGAAGCAAGGGCCAGTCTGGAGCAACCAGACCAGCAGCAGTGATGTCGTCGGGCGTCGTGAAGAAGGCCACAAGCCAGCCGGCTAGTAGCCACACAGCGCGGTGAGCACGCAAAAGCAGAAGGGCCCCACGCAGATCGTGGAGATGCTGGAGGGCTGATCTCCGGTGCTGGAGCTGCTCAGGGTTGGGGCTTCTCGGACCCCAAAGCACTCACCAGTGGAAGACTCGGTGGGCTTGTTGCAAAGAAGTCGTGCAGTCTTGGCGATCGTCGGTCCCTCGAGGTCTCGTCGCACTCACAGTTCTCAGCTTTGCTGTAGAGGTGAGTAGAGGTCAGAGGTGCCAGGGAAGCCGGGTCTCATCGAGCTGGGTCGTCGGATTCGTGAAGAAGAACTTGCAGCGGACCGCAGTGTTCTTAGGATGGTGCCCGCTTGATGCAGGGTGACTACTCCTTAGCCACAAGGGAGAATCTTGAAGAAGGAAATCTTGATGTCTTTCGCAGAAAGTCGTGTCTTGATTCCAAAGATGATCTAATTTGAACAGGGGGCCCGCTCCTATCATTATACTAAGAAAAGGGGCTGACCCGGTGACTAGGTCCTGCCTATGGGTGGGACTAGGAGGGGGGTGGTTACACCCCTCTCCCATGCCGGACTTCCCCAGGCCAGGGGCGGTGTGCCCCTGGAACTGGTTTAGACTGGCCTATGCGTAGTGAGCACCGGGGTGCCACTCAGCAGTCACCTTCCTGAAAAGCCCTGCCTACCCAGGATACACAAAACCATGTCTGGGACGGTGCTAGCACCGCCCCTGACAGGAAACCCTTTGTCCAGGCTCCCCTCGCTGGAAGGACTCCCAGCTGCAGGGGGTCAGACTCGTGTCTGTGGTGGCAGCATCCATTTTGTGGAGCTGAGGCTTCGTTTAACTTTAACCGGGGTTCACAGTTACATACATGTCGTGTCCCTCTAGAAGGGTGGAATGCTAACCCCGTCGCCAGAATTGGCGAGGGGTTAGTATTCCAATTCGTATGACACCTTACTCGACATGTTTTGATAAAGCAATACCAAAGATAGCATTTAACCGCGAGGATTATAATGCACTTAAGAGTATATGGTATGCGATATCATGGAACAGCTATTAGGACTTGGTTCCGCAAGCTGCAGACAGGCTCAGCTCATGCCAGAGCACCATCTCACACGATTCCAAGCACTCTGCCTTCAGGATTGTCAAGGCCTGCCATAGGAGTGACTGATAGGAATCTGTGTGTCCATTTTAGGGTTAGATATAGGTATACTATATCTACAGCAAAGGGTAATTACACGACTTTGCCCCAGCTGTCATGCAGCCAGTTGTGTCAAATTTAAGAGGCCAGCCAGGGGTGGCATAATACATGCTTCAGCCCCTGGTAGGCCCTGGGTACACCTATGCCCTGAGTTACAGGGTCTGATAAGGTGGCCCAGTACCAATTGGAAATGTACCTAAGGTACATGGAATCCATTTTACAGAGAGAGTAGTAGGCCTGGGGTCCTGATTGGCAGGATCCCAGGTCGACTATGTCAAAAGCCAGCTAAAACACAGGGCAAAAAGTTGGGGGCAACCATAGTCAGGAGGTACCTTCCTACACAACCCCCCCCCCCCCAAACGAAAGGAGATAAGGCTATCCTTGTCCAGGTAAGCCTCTATTACCTAAGTGGCCATATAAGGAAGGACCAGCTCTGGCTTGGTTTCCCCCTGTGTCATGGTCCACTAGGCAACCCCTCACCCCTAAGGGTATCTGAGGGTCTCCACCATAGGGAATCTCTGCCTTTGGTGTGTCTTGGGAAAGAAGAAGGCTGATGCTGGGATGGAGAACTGAAGTGAGGCTCCTCTACCTTTGGGCTCAACTTCCTCCAATCACCATTCATCATTTGTGCCTTTCTTTCTTTAGCTGAGATGCACTGAGCTCTCAGGGTCAGCCTCTGGCTACCTAAAGCTGGAGGCTGAGTCCCTCTGTTTGGCTTACTGGAGGGACAGGTCAGGTCTGGGGTTTTTAGGCCCCATGTTTGGCTGTGCCCAACAGTGTCCAGCTGTGGGAGGTCCCTAACTACTTTTAAGGGGGATCCCTCAGGAGTCTGACTTATTTTCACTTGGCTAGGTTTACCAGCTTCAGTGATCCTAATCTGCTGATTAAGGGGTTCTTTTGGACAGGGGGCCCTTTGGGGTCCACCACTGGCCTCCCTGACCTCTTCAGCCCTGGGCTGACGGAGGCAGGGTAGAGAGGGGCAGGTTACCTGCTCCAGACAGGGTCCCACCTTGGAAGGGTCCACTGACATCAGGGGCTCTGCCAGATTAGGCCTGACTACCTCTGGGGCAGTTCCTTCACAAGGGGTCAGATCAGTTCCCTGAGGAGGCTGATCCTTTCCTAGAGTCTGGGAGGGGGAAGACTCTTCTTCCTCCTCAATGCTCTCTGTTTGAGTGGAGTGATCCATTGTTTCAGGCTTCACAACCTCACTATCTGTTTGAGTAGAGGCTGAGACCATTTCAACCTTGCCAACCTTTTCAGGAGGGCACTCAGTTTGTGTTTGGGCTGTGACTGTCACAGCCCTCCTATCCTGTTCTGGAAAGTCTGTCTGAGCCTGGGCAGTGGCTACCACTGCCCTTCCAACCTTTTCAGGGAGGGATGGTGCTGGGACTGGGGCTGTAGCTAATACTGCCCCACTAACCTGTCTGGATAGGCCTATCATTTTGGAGTGAGTTTCTTGCTCCACCTCAGCCCATGCTGAGATTTCTAGGTCATTCCCCAGTAAGCAATCTACAGGTAGGGTGTCTGTCACTGCCACCCTCATGGGCCCTGTGACATTACCCCAGCTGAGCTTGACTACTGCCATGGGATGCCTTCTCTTCACTCCATGAATGTCTGTCACCTGATAAGTAAAACCAGGGGTCAGTTGAGCAGAGGGGACCAGATGGTCAATCACCATGGTGATGCTGGCCCCTGTGTCTCTGAATGCCTCAACTTTCTGACCATTCACTATGACCTCTTGTCTATACTTTCCCAAAATGTGGGGTCCAGTAGTGAAGTTGGCAAACCCCCTGCCAGTCTCACAGACAAGAGTGTGGTCAGGGGACCTGGCTAGGCCATAGTCCTCCTGATTGCCCAAAGTAATGCCCACCACATTCTTGGGGGCACTACCACCACCTGGGGGATTACCACTAGTGGTAACAGGAGGTTTAGGAGTATTACCTGGGGGTACATTTCCCTTATTGCTATTTTTAGGGCAACTGGCATCACTTTTGTAATGGCCCACCTGTTTACAGGTATGGCAATAAGGTTTCTTTTGTTCTGAAGGAGTGTTTGGGACCCACCACCCTTGTTGGAGTTTTGGGGCCCTTGGGAAGTCTTCTCTGTGGATTTATCCCCACCCTTCTCTTGAGGCTTGGTTGATTCCTTCTTTTGGTCACCACCCTGGTTTTTAGGCCTGACCCTGGTTCTGACCCATTTGTCTGCCCTCTTACCCAATTCCTGTGGAGAGGTCAGATCAGAGTCTACCAGGTGCTGGTGTAATAACTGGTTCTGACAATTACTTAAGATTTGCTCCCTCATAATTAGATTGTACAATCCTTTAAAATCAGTAACCTTACTACCCAGTAGCTAGCCTTCAAAAGCCTTAGTGGCACAATCAACAAAGTCAGTCCAATCCTGAGACTGAGTTTTCTGGGTGTCTCTGAACAGCATCCTGTATTGTTCAGTGGTTAAACCAAACCCATCAACCAGTGTATTCTTCAGGATTTGGTAATTGTTAGCATCCTCCACTCTAGTAGTGAGGAGCTTATCTCTACCTTTACCTTCAAAGGAGAGCCACAAGATAGCTGCCCACTGACTTTGGGGAACACCCTGCACAGTGCAGGCCCTCTCCAAAGCAGTAATCCATTTGTGGATGTCATCCCCTTGTTTAAAGGGGGGCACTATCTTATTCAGGTGCTTTGTATCAAAACTCCTTTCCCTATTGCTAGGTATATTGCTGCCACCAGTGGGGACTACCTCACCTAACTGTTGCTCTCTAGCAAAGGCAAGCCTCTCTTTGGCCAGGGCAAGTTCTTCCCTTTCAATCCTCAGATTGGCTGCCCTTTCCTTAGCTTCATACACCCTCCTCTGAGGGGAAGTCATCCCTCTTTGAGAAGAGTTGTGAGAGCCATTGGTTTGAAGGGATCTGCCAGAGCCTCTTGATAGAGATCTGGCTCGTCCATTCCCAATGTTAAGCTGACCTGAGAGTGGTCCCAGGGGTCCCCCAGTACCCATCTCATGTCTGCTTAAGTTGGACCTGGTTAGTCTGCTGACTTCTACCTGTCCCTTGTCTGCCTCATCCCCAGAGGGATCCTCATCCTCCTCCCCCTCTTCAGTCTCAGCTGAGAGGTGGATTAGGTCAGGGTCTCCTCTGGTTCCCTCAAGGGGAGGCATGCTTCCATCTGGATTAGAAGAGCTAAGAAGTTTCTCAGCTTTTCTGGCATAATAAGTCTCTAAGAGACCAATCAGAAAGGAAGTTGTGGGGTTAGACCCCTGTCTTATCTTCCTGGAGGTACACACCTGTCTCAACTCCTGGAAGCTAAGAACAGTATATCTGGAAGTGGGGACCTGTGGAGGGTCCATTGACACAAGGGGAGACTCAGAGTTTCCTCCTTTGTCTGACATACTGTTTCTAGTGTGGTGTAAGTGATGCACCTACCTACACTATGTGTTTGCCTACTGATCCCTTGCTAAGAGTTGCAGCCAAGGTGTGCTAAGCCTTGAGGAGCTGCAACAGCTGGTTCAGTAGAACTCAGAGTATTCTAAGCTAAATTATATGTACCTAACAGTACTTATGTGATCTTTCAACAAGATATTCTTAGGATACGTGTGGTAGAACAACAGCAAGCTCAAATCCCAACCGCTGCTCACCAATGTGAGAAGGTGGCCTGATATGCAGTGCTCACTATTCTAGTGAACACTATGTATCAGTCCAGCAACCCTTATTGATGATTGGTTGTAAGTCAACCTTATAGACCAGCTATCCTAGTAGCGTGGATACGAGCAGTCTAAGGCTAAAGACTCGAGAGGGCGTGTTAAGCCAGCTGTTATACCACACATATACCCCTTGAACACCAAGTGAAAGGACACCACACAAGTGTTATGAAAATAAACAGTGTATTTATTAAGAATCACAACAGCCCTGTACTCTTTATGAGGACAGGGTACTAAGCACAAAACAAAACTCTTACGAAAATACTTAAGTTAGCACAGTATATACAAATGCCCGAGGGGCACGGAAAACCATATACTCTGAAAGTGGAATGCGAAATTACTAGCAGGTAAGTACAGTACTAATAGGCTTAGGAATCGCTAGGACTTGACTATAGAATCTTCAGATTACTTCTAGGAGGCCTAGGGGACTCGGGTGCAGAGTGTGCACTCTCACGCGTGTTGCGGGACAAAGTCTATGGTAGCTAGTAATGACAAAGTTAGTGTTCTCGGGCGAACCCGACCTGGTAGGAGGAAAACGAAAGTGGATTCTGACCCTTGGATAGTGAGGCTATGCTGGGGCACCAAAATGCCGAAGATACCTAGCCCAGGGGCTGCAGCTGCATAGGTCTCAAAAGACGTCGGGAATCCTCGTAGACGGACCAGGAGCCTGGAAGAAAGAAGTTGCTGGCAGGCGACCAGTGAAGAAAGTTCGACGGATCCAAGCCTAGATCGAAGGAAGATGACACCTGAAAGCAGAGGGGACCAAGTTCGAGACTACTAGCCAGTAGTCAGTGGGCACCAGGAGGGCACCGGATGGTAGCCACCTCGACTAGGTGAGTGGGTGACGCTGTGCTCGCAGATCTCACGGACCAGGAGGCGTTGTCGGCGACCAGGATGGAGGAGCGAGCTGTCCTACGATGGATGAAGCTGTCGGCGTCGCTGGACCCAGGATTGGGCAACAAAGCCTTGGCAAATTCAAGCCCACGCGGTGGACTCAAAATGGCGTCTGGAGTGGACCAGGAGGGTCCGGGGTGCCTCTCTTGAAGAAGGAAGCAAGGGCCAGTCTGGAGCAACCAGACCAGCAGCAGTGATGTCATCGGGCGTCGTGAAGAAGGCCACAAGCCAGCCGGCTAGTAGCCACACAGCGCGGTGAGCACGCAAAAGCAGAAGGGCCCCACGCAGATCGTGGAGATGCTGGAGGGCTGATCTTCGGTGCTGGAGCTGCTCAGGGTTGGGGCTTCTCGGACCCCAAAGCACTCACCAGTGGAAGACTCGGTGGGCTTGTTGCAAAGAAGTCGTGCAGTCTTGGCGATCGTCGGTCCCTCGAGGTCTCGTCGCACTCACAGTTCTCAGCTTTGCTGTAGAGGTGAGTAGAGGTCAGAGGTGCCAGGGAAGCCGGGTCTCGTCGAGCTGGGTCGTCGGATTCGTGAAGAAGGACTTGCAGCAGACCGCAGTGTTCTTAGGATGGTGCCCGCTTGATGCAGGGTGACTACTCCTTAGCCACAAGGGAGAATCTTGAAGAAGGAAATCTTGATGTCTTTCGCAGAAAGTCGTGTCTTGATTCCAAAGATGATCTAATTTGAACAGGGGGCCCGCTCCTATCTTTATACTAAGAAAAGGGGCTGACCCGGTGACTAGGTCCTGCCTATGGGTGGGACTAGGACGGGGGTGGTTACACCCCTCTCCCATGCCGGACTTCCCCAGGCCAGGGGCTGGTGTGCCCCTGGAACTGGTTCAGACTGGCCTATGCGTAGTGAGCACCGGGGTGCCACTCAGCAGTCGCCTTCCTGAAAAGCCCTGCCTACCCAGGATACACAAAACCATGTCTGGGACGGTGCTAGCACCGCCCCTGACAGGAAACCCTTTGTCCAGGCTCCCCTCGCTGGAAGGACTCCCAGCTGCAGGGGGTCAGACTCGTGTCTGTGGTGGCAGCATCCATTTTGTGGAGCTGAGGCTTCGTTTAACTTTAACCGGGGTTCACAGTTACATACATGTCGTGTCCCTCTAGAAGGGTGGAATGCTAACCCCGTCACCAGAATTGGCGAGGGGTTAGTATTCCAATTCGTATGACACCTTACTCGACATGTTTTGATAAAGCAATACCAAAGATAGCATTTAACCGCGAGGATTATATTGCACTTAAGAGTATATGGTATGCGATATCATGGAACAGCTATTAGGACTTGGTTCCGCAAGCTGCAGACAGGCTCAGCTCATGCCAGAGCACCATCTCACACGATTCCAAGCACTCTGCCTTCAGGATTGTCAAGGCCTGCCATAGGAGTGACTGATAGGAATCTGTGTGTCCATTTTAGGGTTAGATATAGGTATACTATATCTACAGCAAAGGGTGATTACACGACTTTGCCCCAGCTGTCATGCAGCCAGTTGTGTCAAATTTAAGAGGCCAGCCAGGGGTGGCATAATACATGCTTCAGCCCCTGGTAGGCCCTGGGTACACCTATGCCCTGAGTTACAGGGTCTGATAAGGTGGCCCAGTACCAATTGGAAATGTACCTAAGGTACATGGAATCCATTTTACAGAGAGAGCAGTAGGCCTGGGGTCCTGATTGGCAGGATCCCAGGTCGACTATGTCAAAAACCAGCTAAAACACAGGGCAAAAAGTTGGGGGCAACCATAGTCAGGAGGTACCTTCCTACACTTTGCAGCTGAGTGCTAATTACTGCTGGGCCCTCAACGTCTTCCCAAGTTCTGACCGCACCATCTTTAAATAGATCTCCCGCGGTTATTACATTTAATGTTTGTAATGCAAAAATAACCCCTTTATCCCTACAAGGGGCCAACCAAAGAGTCCACTCTATAGGCATAACTGGAGAGTACAGCAGTGCCCCCGCCTGTAGTTGCAATAAATTATGCCAAGCGTGGCATGTCAAATTAATAGAGTCCAGGATCCCCGTTCTGCGGGTTCAAATGTCGTGGCCGGAAGGAGGAGCGGATCTATAAAGAGTTTTTCCATACGGAGAAACAGATTGTCTGGCGACCCATGCATACAATAATAAGCTTGAGCGCCTTGTGCCGCTCTATAGTACAAGTTTAAATCTGGTGCGCCCAACCCCCCCATATGATATGGTAGAGTAAGTATCTGCCATAGCTCCCTCGATTGTTTGCCTGCCCAGGCCAATTTTATTAATATTTTGTTGACTGTGAAAAAATGAAACAGGTAAAACAATGGGGATATTTGTGAATAGGAACAGAAATTGGGGCAGAATCACCATCTTCATGATAGAAACTCTACCAAGTAATGAGAACGGTAACCTGATCCAGGCTTCTACGTCATCCTCCAGTCTGTTGATTGCGGTGCCGTAGTTTTCCCTAACCGCAATCTCCGAATCAGTATGTATGCGTATGCCCAAGTAGTGAATCGCATCAGTGGACCAGTGTAGTGGGAAATCCGGTTCTAAACGTTACGTAACCATGGTAAGTGGGAAGATTATGGACTTGGACCAATTGACTCGCAAGCCCGACAGTGCCCCAAAGTGCACAACCTCCCTGAGGACAGAGGAGAGATTATTTTCTGGATTTCGAACGTACAACAATGTGTCATCCGCGTAGGTGGACACTATAATCTTATTATTCGGAAAACAGATACCTTTATCACTATGATATTCCCTTAATGGGCACGCCAGCGGCTCTGCGACCAGAGCGTATAAAATGGGGGACACCGGGCAGCCCTGTCTCGTCCCTCTGGATAAAGTAATGGAATCCGTCACCAAGTTACCAATTTTTATTCGCGCCAAGGGTGAATCATACAGAATCCCAATCAATTGGAGAAAGACTGAGCCCAGTCCCATCCTAGACAAAACTTGACGTATGAAGGGCCATTCAACGGAATCAAAGGCCTTCTCCATGTCAAGGAAGACCGCAACAGCTTTAGAGTCCTGCCTAACATGTTGGATGGTACCAAACACAGTGCGGAGGTTATATGTAAGGTTCCTATCTGGAATGAACCCCGCCTGCTCAGGAGCCGCTAATACCGGTGCCAGGGGGTGAAAACGATTAGCTAGTATCTTTGCAAATAACTTGGTGTCCACATTAAGCAAAGAGAGTGGGCGATAAGACCCACACATCCAGCAGCTTGCCTGGTTTGGATGGCGACGATCACTGCCTCTCTCATCGTTGGCGGCATTGTGCCAGATACGACATGTCGTCAAAAAGTGTTGAGAGGTGTGGGAGTTGTAAGTCCAAGAAGGCCTTATAGAAGCCGATGGTTAGGCCATCCGCTCCTGGGGCTCTAGATGCTCTCATTCCTGAGAGGGCCAGTGAAATTCCCTCTTTTTCTATGGGTCGCATAAGAAACTCAAGGTGGGTATTTGTAAGAAATGGCCATTTAAATCATTGAGTAACTGTGTAGGTGCATGCGATCATGGGAATTGGGTAAATGTCACGAGAAGGGAAAGGATTGGGGATGAAGATACTGAGCTGGAATGTTAATGGGTTAGGCGACAGGATCAAGCGGGGGATGGTGAATCAGTTCATACGAAGGCACTCCCCGGACGTGGTATTGTTGCAAGAAACACACCTGATTGGCAATAGATGTATGGCACTGCATAAAGGAGGATAAAAGTTAGTGGCACACGCGGGGTTCACCACTGGTTCGAGGGGGGTTGGAATATTGTTAAAAAACTTCTATGCCTTTGAGATCCGATCAACGTGGGCGGATCAGAGAGGCAGATATGTGGGTGTTTCCGGTCAGTTGGAGGGTAAGACAGTTACATTCTTGTCAGCGTTTGTTCCGCCCGGCTTGCAATCTAACACCTTCCGAGACCTAGGCACTGTCTTTCTCACGCTGCCCCTGGGCCCTCTAGTCATGGGGGGTGACTTCAATGCAGTGTTGGATGGAGAGCTTGATAGACACCCAGGGAGGGTTCTTCGTCAGTCCCAGCGGTGGCTCCCAGAATTTTTAGAAACATTTGGTCTGGTAGATAGCTGGAGGACACGGAACCCCACGCATAAGCAGTTCACTCACGTCTCTGCCGCACATAGTAGCATGTCACGGTTAGACTATATTCTTATACCAGCGGCGGAAGCAGTGACCATTAGGGAAACCGGGTTTATGAGCAGAGGTATATCTGATCATTCCCCCGTGTGGTTGCGATTAGACAACGGTAGTCTGTCGGCGGGTAGAATTGCCCCCATTAACGCGTGGTATCTCAGAGACCCGTGCGTGAAGAAAGAGGTTGTACGCCTCTCAGACCAGTATTTTAATGAAAACGTTGGCAGTGTACATTCAGCAAGGGTGCTCTGGGAAGCCTATAAAATGGTTATCCGAGGTGAGGTTCTGTCCCTGGTAGCGAGGAATAAAAGGAAGCATCAGAAAGACATTGTAAGAGTGGAGAAAGAGGTGATGAACTTAGAGAAAGAAATATCGGAGTCGCCCAATCAGAATGGTCTCTACCTTTTGAAACTCCGTCAGGACAAGTATAGGGGCTTGGCCCGAGAGAAAGCTGTTGCTCAATACAATGATATACAGAGTAGAATCTACGAGCATGGTGATAAGGCGGGGAAATTAATTGCATGGCTTGAGCGGGGGGAGAGAGCCTCCAGACTGGTGCCTGAGTTAATTGTTAGAGAAGCGTGCAGTGTTACTGATCCACAGGAGGTGGCGGAAGTGTTTGCCTCATATTACAGGGGTGTATTCACCTTGGCGGCTCCTTACAATGAGGAAGAAAATAGTGCCATGATTAAAGATATAGAGATGCCGACTCTATCTGATGATGACAGGAAGTATTTATACTCCCCCTTCACTGACGACGAAATAGCGCAGGCAATAAGAGGCACGAAGTCCGGGAAAGCCACTGGCCCTAACGGGATACCGATTGAATTGTACAAACTACATGCCCAGAGGCTCGCGCCCTACATGCGTGCAATGTTTCTGGAGGGTAGGAAAGAGGGTGAACTCCCCTATGACCAGCGGGTTGCCAATATAGTCGTCATCCACAAGCCAGGGAAACCCAAGACGCAATGCTCCTCTTACAGGCCTATTGCCCTGCTTAATGCGGAGCCTAAAGTACTTGCCAAATTGCTGGCCGTGAGGCTGGTTAAGGTGGTCTCCACTCTAATACACCCTGACCAGTCAGGATTTATCCCACGCCATAACACTGTGCTAAACCTGCGTCGATTGCATGGGATCCTTGGTCGTTCTTCGACCTTGCAGGAGCCTGCAGTGTTAGTGTCACTTGATGCCACCATGGCTTTTGACAGAGTAGAATGGCCTTATCTGTTCGTGGTGCTGGCAAAGATGGGTTTTGGAGAGGAATTCATAGAGTGGGTGAGACTTCTCTATGCTAAGCCCTTGGCGAGAGTGATGGTCAACAACTGTAAGTCGGCGGACTTTTTATTACAGAGGGGCACGAGGCAGGGGTGCCCCTTGTCCCCGTTGCTCTTTGCGCTGGCGTTGGAGCCTTTGGCGGCATGGGTCCGATGGGACCGAACGATACGTGGTCTGAGATGGACACCGGAGTGGGAAGACAAGATCTCACTTTACGCAGACGATATTATGTTGTACCTCACCAAGCTTCTCCAATATGTTTTTGAACGTCCTGTCAATCTTTGGTAGATTCTCTGGGTTTGCGATTAACTGGTCAAAATCTGTCCTATTTGTCTTGTCCGGGGAGCCACCAGTGATCCCACAGTCATGTCCTCTCCCGATAGAGATGGTGGGATTCACTTACTTAGGCGTTTATATAACGTTTGATGCAAAGCTTAGATTTGAGCGCAATCTGGGTTCCCCTCTGAGCCGGTTGAAAAGCGATGTGGTGCGCTGGAGGGCTCTTCCACTCTCATTGCTTGGAAGGGCGACGTTGTTCAAAATGATGTCCCTTCCTAGATTTCTATATGCACTGCAGAATGCGATGGACCCGGTCCCCGTGTCCTACTTTAAAGAAATAGAAGGGTTACAGAGGGAGCTTTTATGGGAGGGTAGACCTAGGATATCCTTTCTGAAGTTGACCCTTCCCTGGTATATAATCGGGGCATTGGACTCCCTGATCTGAGGAAATACTACTGGGCATCCCAACTTGCGGCCATTAATCAAATCGTGTACGGACTTCCAAGAGACCCGGGATATGCCATGGATAGAGAACAGGCACCAGGGGGTTATACACCAGGATTGGAAGATTTCAGTTTACAGGACCCACTGCCCAATCGGTAAAAATGTGGCACATTGCGAATAAGTCTCTGGGCTGGGAGGGGAAACTAACTCTAGCAACACCTTTGATTAATTCCGAACAATTGGGGAGCCTGTGGAAATCAAAGGGATTTGATAAATGGAATTTGATTGGTATCTCCCAGGAGAAGGATGTTTGGAACGGGGTGGAGATGCACACGTTTGAGTCACTGAAAACAAAATATGAACTAAATGATAGTGAGCACTTCCGCTACCGCCAGGTTCAACATGCTCTTATGGCCCGAGTCCCGAGGGGTGAGGTGCCCCCTGAGGCATCGCCTCTTGAAGACCGGGTGCTCGATGGCCACCTACCAGAAAAAACTGTTTCCCTAATATATAGGAAGCTAGTAAATCACATGGATGATCCTTTAAGGAGGCTACGAGAAAAGTGGGGCGAGGATCGTCTGATATTGGATGATGAAGATTGGGTTGAAGCTGTCTCCTCCCCAAAGATGGTAGCCATCCAGATGAGACTCCGGTTGGTTCAATTAAAAATCTTGCACCGGATCTAAATCACCGAGCCTCGATTGGTGAGGATGGGGCGGGGAGAAAGTGGTGATTGTAGGAGAGGTTGCGGTGAGTTGGGAACCTTCCTCCATGTACTGTGGCACTGTGAGTATGTAAGTGCATATTGGCTTAAGATCCATGAGGTAATGACGGAGGTGATGAGAATAGATATTCCTTTAGAGGCCCGTAGATGCTTGTTGAATGTGTGGGAGCCAACTGACTTGAACTCCTCACAGATGCAGAGGGTGACCCTGGCATGTATGGTGGCAAATCGGAATATAGCACAACGGTGGGGGGCCACTCGGGCTCCAGACCTCACGAAGTGGTCTGAGGACCTGGATTGGTGCATGTTGCGTGAAAAGAATGTATATGTAGCCAGGGGTTGCCCTGGCAAGTGGGGAAAGCTCTGGGGGCTCTGGAATACGTACAGGGGTGGCCTTTGCGAACCACCGACAATTGTACCTACATTGGAAATGTCTGACTCCCCGTTATCCTAACTGTGATTATCAATGTAATTTATCCTGTGACGAGACGAAAAACCCTCATGCTATGTAACTCACCTGGCGTGCACAGAATGTTAAAATATGTTTTCTTTTGTTTAATAAAAACAATTATAAATTTTTTTTTTTAATTGCAATTTTATATGTTCCAGATAGTCGAGAATTAGCTCCTTCGTACCGGGAGACTGGGAAGTGTATAATTCCCCGTAAAATTGTTTAAACATGTCTGCTATATCTGCTTCTTCAGATAGCAACTCACCCTCTGCCGATTTGAGCTCTGTGATCAGCGTTCTTCCGCGCTTAGCCTTCAGCAACTGCGCCAATACAGAACCAGACCTGTCACCCTCCCCGTAGGTTTGCGCTGTAGCATATTTGCCTAAATGTTTAAGTTCGCTGTCTGCAGCTTTCTGATATTCTCCCAAAATAACTTTTATTTATCGCGATATTGTCTCATCATTACATGCTAATTGACGTGGTTCCAAAGCGCCCAACTTCCTTTCCAGATCGGATAGTCTCTTACGAATCGAGCGGAGAACCACTGAGTGCTTGGCCATGGCCACGCCTCGGATATAAACTTTGAATGCTTCCCATACTACCTGAAAACTATCCACAGACCCCAAGGTAATGACAAACAAAGTTTCTATAGCTTCAGCTAATTCTTCTTTAAAGAGAAGGTCTAACAGTGAATAAGGGGGAAATCGCCAAGTAAATTGCGAAATTATCCTCCTAGGCGTGGTGAGAACCCGCAGAAGGGGGAATGATTGGATAGAGTAGACGGAAGTACCAAGCATTCTCCAGTGAGCTCCATGAGCGACGAAGAGGCTAAACAGTAATCTATACGAGTGTGCAAGTTGTAAGAGGCTGAATAGTGCGAGTAACCGCCTTTGTCGGGGTGTCGGGTATGCCATATACGTCGCAAAGATCCATGCACACCATTGCGCTCTCAAGTGCTCTAGCCGCTGCAGTGGGCCGCCACGTCGGGCCCTCAGACCTGTCCAAATTTGGGTTTATGACCCAATTAAAGTCCCCACCCCAAAGGAACTGTGCTTCTGGGTACCTAGTTACTGTGCTGGTAAGTGTTGTGAAGAACTCCGGGCAATCATAGTTAGGACCATAGACATTCACTATAATTAGGTCAATGCCCCTCCCCTGACATCTGGAAATCACAAAGCGGCCATTCTTGTCTAATTGGACCAATGTGTATGTAGATCTAGGGTTCACCCATGTCAGCACCCCTCGGGCGTGCGTGGTGAAACCCGAGACCTTGATATTGTCTAACAGTCCTCTACAGTGTAGTAACGCGCTATTCAATGAGAGGTGCGTCTCCAAGATTAGGGCTATATCAATATTCTGCCTCTTCAAATAATTCAACACCTTACGTAGTTTACGGTGGTCGTTAAGCCCCTGGACATTCTACGTGAGCACACAAAGGGAGTCTAACGTCCTCAGCACAGTAACCTCATTTGATCCCGCCATCATTTGTAACAGTGCGTATAGTATATCCTGGCCTATGCAGCTCATAGTTAGTATGCACACCATGGAGTGACCAACATAAAGCAATAAACAACCAAAACAACAATACTGTTCCCTCTCCCAATCCTCCCCCGCCCACGGTAGACCACCCCCAACTCGGTCGCGAAGCATCTCCCAGAACATCCAATCCACCTCCCCCCCACCCCAGTCAAAGAATACCACCCTTGTTTGTTGCACTCATGGGCTGATGTTGCTCTTCCCTGCAAGGAGAAACAATTAAAACATTAAACCGCCCGCTCCCCACACAACGTCCAAATTAGAAATACAGCATCACAGACCCAATGGTCACTGGTCTAAGCAACTGCGCAGAGCAAAGGTGTAGCGTCTTCCTCACTTGGTCCTGGACCAAATGACACCAGGGTCCAGAACAGCCCACATCAAGAGATCCAAAGTAGTCTCTATGCGCCCCACGCTTGAGTACCTCAACAAATATTCTTCCCAGGCAGTTATGAATAACTTGAATAATCCCCCCAGTCCAAAATCTGATATCGCGCTTCCAAGTCCTCTGTTTTATCTTGAAGGACACACAGGACTCTCCCAAGCTGCTTATGCTCAGTATCAAGCGAGGTGTGCACTTCCTCCACCTCCGTGAGCCTCTGCTCTGACATGTCCAATCGCTCAACATGTTTGTCTAAGTGCTCAACCATTCTATCCATCCTATAGGAGAGAGCATCCATTTTTGTACCCAGGGAGGTGATGCCACTTTGCAGGTTCTTCTCCATGGCCAGGAGCATGCACCGAATGTCGGGGCTGGGGTCTTCAGTCGCGGAAGTCTGCATCCTGGCGGCTTCGTCTGTAGCGGCATCATGTGATTTTGACCGCTTCTGCCTAAAAAGAGAGTTTGGGCTGCAGTCCATCTACTCTGCCCATTATCGCTATGAGAAGGGTGCACCCGGCAGGACCCCATCACTCCACAGCACTATAGCAAAGAACACCATATGAAAGGAATAGCTGTGTGTGGCTCTAGGCGGCTCCAATCCTCAACTGTTTCTGGACATCTGAATGGGTAGTACCCCAAGCAGAAATTCGCTGTAGACCTGCTCACAGGTGACAGCACATGTCAGTGGACTCATCCACCACAGCACAGGACAACTTGCTGGTATGTTGCCTCCAATTGTGTGTGCCCGGTGCAGGTCTCAAGAATTTTTTATTTTTTTATTTTAAAAGAGTTGTATTGCACTAGCTAGACCCATAGGTATCAGAGCACTTCACATACACATTGTGAAAACCGAAGGACCTTACATTACCTAGAAGGCTGACAGTAAGTAAGCAAACCACGGATAAAGAATACAGCATGAACAATAAATAACTGTGCAACGGAGGGGGAGAGAAAAAAAAAGAAAATAAGGTGATTAGCATATTAGCATAGTCCGTTCACCAACAATCCTTGAATAGGAGTCAACTCGGAATATTGAGGTCTAGGTTAGTTGACGTTGTTCAGGAAATAATTTGTTAAGGAGATGGAGTTTGAAGTCCCTTTTGAAACAGGAGAAGGAGGGGTTGCATCTGAGGACTCCAGGGAGAGCGTTCCATATCCTGGGAGCATTGCCAGAAAATGATTGTGTGGTTTTCGTTTTCATTTTTGGCGGAATGAGCAGGAGTGAGTTGGAGCTTCTCAGTGTTCTGGCTTGACCTGCTCTAACCAGTTTGTTGTTCAGATAGTTGGGGGCCGGGGAGTGGAGGGTTTTGTGTGTGATGCAGGCCAGCTTGTAAATACATCTCCCTTCCATGGGAAGCCATTTGAGGGAGTTGAGAGCTGGAGTTATGTGTTCAAATCTTTTTACTCCAGATACAAGTCAAGCAGCCATGTTCAGCACTGCCTTTAGAGGGGCTAGGTGAGCTTTTGAAGTCCCTGTAAGGATGGCGTTCCCGTAGTCGATTTTAGAGAGAACCAGGGATTGAACTATTGTCTTGAGGTCAATCTGGGAAAGACAATGTTTCAATTTCTTGAGGTGTTTTAGAGAGAAAAGAGCACTTTTTGCAGAGTTTTTGATGTGGGCCTCCATTGATAGGTTATTGTCAAGGGTGATGCTTAGAGACTTAACTGAGTCGGAGAGAACGAGGGGGCAGTTTAGGGCAACCAGATTCTTGAGCTACTCTTGGATAGGACGATGGTTGCTTTTTGGAGAGAATAGAATCAGTTCCGTTTTATTTGGGTTGAGCTTCAAGTGGTTGTCGTTGAACCAAGTTTGGATCTCCTTTAGAGTGGTATTGAGGTGTTGGATGTCATCGGGGGACTTGATTTTGAAATAGATTTGGGTGTCATCTGCGTAAAGGTGGTAACTCACTCCAGCTTTTTTCAAGACGATTGTGAGGGGCTCCATGAAGAGATTGAAGAGGGACGGGGAGAGAATCAAGCCTTGTGGTACCCCAAGTGTGACTTTTGTTGGGTTCGAGAGACAGGAGTTGATTTTATTTTGTTGTGAGCGATGTTGGAGGAAAGAGGTGAACCATTTTAGTACAGTACCATTTATGCCGGAGCGCTTTGACAAGGTCTCCAGAAGAGCTGGATGATTTACTGTGTTGAATACGGCAGATAGGTCAATAAGGATGAGTAGGCAGGCATCATCATCATCATCTAAGGCTTTGCGAATGTCGTCAGAGACGTTGAGTATGGCTATTTTCGTGCTACAGCCTTTCCTGAATCCCGATTGAAAGGTGTCGAGGAGGTTGAACTTATCAATGTGTTTATTGAGTTGGTGGAGAACACATGACTCCAATGTTTTTGCAAGGAATGGGAGGTTTGAGATAGGTCTGAGGTTGTTAAGATCATTAGGGTCGGCCCCTGGTTTCTTGAAAATGGGCATGCTTTGTCCTAGTTGAGGGAGTCTGGGACACAGCCTGAGGTGAGAGAGGTATTGATGATTTTTGTCCAGAAAGGGGAAATGGTGTGGTTGAGTTCTTTTATGATTGTGGAAGGGAGGGGGTCCATGGTGTGGGAGGAAGGTTTTAGATTAGAAATTACCTTGAAGACCTCGTTTTCCGCCATTAGCTCAAAGTCGGACCAGTGCTCATTGTATTTTTAGCTGGAGGCCGGTCTGATTGTCCTTATACAGAACTCTTTCTGCGTGGTCAAGGGAAGTAGAAGGGGGGCAGGTTATGAGGGAAGGAGTGTTTGCGGTTTGTATGAAGGATTGATCAATTTTAGAGACTTTATTAGTGAAGAAGGTGGCAATTTCTTCACATCGCTCATTTGAGGCTTTGATATCTTGAGAGGGAGTGCTGTTAGTTTGGCTTTTGACAATGCTGAAAATCGAAATGTTAATGGGTTGGGGGATAAGATTAAGCATGGGGTAGTACTGCAACTCCTGAAACGTCACTCCCCTGATGTTGTTCTACTACAGAAGACCCATTTGGTAGGGAATACATGTCATGCCATGAACAGGAAGGGGTATCGTCTAGTTGCCCATGCCGGGTTCTCCTCTGGGTCCAGGGGTGTTGGAATCCTTATTAAGAACGCTTTCCCACTTGAGGTGGACTCCACGGTCCTTGACGATAGGGGACGCTATGCGGCTATTTCAGGATGGTGGGAGGGCCGCACGCTTTCCCTGGTCTTTGTTTATGTTCCTCCTGGCCTACAATCTACTACCTTTGCTGATTTGGGACGGGTTTTGCTCGATCTCCCCGGGGGGTCTCTGATATTGGGTAGGGATTTCAACGCTGTGGTTTCCGGTTTGCTCAATAGACATCCCCCTAGGGACCTAAGGGGGGAGCTTGGTTGGCTACCTGACTGCATGGACACTCTGGGCCTGGTGCTCTGCTGGAGATTGCTTCACTCTGATCAGCGGCAGTATACGTTTCACTCGGGCACCCATGGTAGCCTCTCTAGGATTGATTATGTGTTGGTGCCGGCTGCACAGGCGTTCTGTATTAAAGAGATCAGGCATATGGCCCAGGGTATTTCCGATCACTCCCCGCTGTGGCTTCGGTTGAAATTAACATCGGGTGCCGAGGGACGGGTAGCCCCGATTAACCCTTGGTATCTTCGCAATCCCAAGACCCGCAGTGAGCTTGTAAAGGCTTTGGATTACTATTTCCGGGAGAATGAAGGTTCGGTTTCCTCCGCGGTCTCCTTATGAGAAGCGTTTAAGGCCGTTATTAGGGGTCAAGCTCTATCATTGATTGCTGGAGTCAAGAAGCAGAAAGAGGAAGAAGTGGTAAAGATAGAGACTGGGATTGCTGACTTGGAACTAGCGCTAGAACGGGAGGTGACCTGTCCTAGATTGCATGTTCTGCAATTGAAGCAGCTGGAACATAAGACGTTGGTGACGGAGGCTGTGAAGGCTCTTAGTCGGGAACAACAGGGGCATCTTTATGATGTTGGAGACAAGGCAGGCAAATTGATAGCATGGTTGGATAGAAAAGATAGAGCGAGTCGTGTGGTACCGGAGATTGTGACAGTGAGTGGAGCTATTGTGACAGACCCACAAGAGATAGTGGCGTGTTTTGCGGATCATTTTCATACTGTGTACTCTTCCGTGTCTGATAGGCCGGAGGAGGACTCGTGCTTATTGTTACGAGATATTGCCCTTCCGTGTCTCTCTGTGGAAGACAGGGAACTTATGGATGGTACAATTACTGCCGATGAGGTGGCGTTAGCTATGCGTTCCCTACATTCCGGTAAAGCGATGGGTCCTAATGGTCTGCCGATAGAATTGTATAAGCTCCGGCCTGACAAGATTGCTCCATATTTAAGGGACATGTTCCTAGAGTCCCGGGACCGTGGTTTTCTCCCCCGCGACCGGAGGTTAGCAACGATAGTTGTAATACACAAGGAAGGGAAACCGAGGAATAGGTGTGCCTCATACAGACCGATTTCTCTGTTAAATGCCGAACCTAAAATTCTTGCCAAGCAACTGGCTAATAGATTGATCAAAACCATTAGTGATCTAATCCATCCGGATCAGTCTGGTTTTATCCCGCATAGAAACACAGCGTTGAACCTTGCCGTCTGCATGGAGTTCTCGCGGGGGCCGCGACGTTGCGTGAGCCGGCCATTTTGGCATCTCTGGACGCCACTATGGCGTTCAATACTGTGGAATGGCCGTATTTGTGGGCGGTGCTGGCTAAATTCGGTTTTGGGTCGGATTTTATCGGTTGGGTTCGGCTTCTTTATGCGCACCCCCTCGCTCAGATTGTGGTTAACGGTTGAGTTTCGGCTCCGTTTTGTCTCGGACGGGGTACCCGTCAGGGTTGCCCGCTCTCCCCCCTTTTGTTCACACTGGCCCTGGATCCCCTCGCTGCGTGGATCCATTGGGAGCCCTCCATGAGGGGTATTTACTGGTCTCCGGAGTACGAAGATCGCATCTCCCTATATGCAGACGACATCCTGCTTTACTTGACTTCCCCTAGGAAGTCTCTGATAGTTTTGTGTGACATTTTGAATTCCTTCGGTAAAAACTCGGGCTGATTATCAACTGGGCTAAATCCTATCTTTACGTCCTCTGTGGTGATACTCCTATTTTGCCGCGTAACTGTCTCATTCAGATAGGGCAAGAGGGGTTTAAATATCTTGGCATTTATGTTTCGATGGACCCCCGGGTTCGGTATGAGCAAAACCTTCTCCCTCCCTTGAATCGGTTGAAGCGAGATGTTGCGGGCTGGCGGAAGCTTCCGATTTCATTGCTTGGGCGAGCAGCCCTTTTTAAGATGATGTCTCTTCCTCGTTTTTTGTATGCCCTTCAGAACACGCTTGACATAGTTCCTGCTAGTTACTTTCGGATAGTTGAGGTCTACAGAGGGAATTGTTGTGGGATGGCAGGCCCCCTATTGCGATTGCCAAATTGACACTCCCGTGGTACGACGGGGGTATTGCCCTTCCTGACATCAAAAGATACTATTGAGCATCGCAGTTAGGGGCCATCAACCATGGTATTTATGGCTCCGAGTTAAACCCTGGTTTCGCCATGGATCGTTGGTTACTTCCCGCGAGCAACTATTATAGAGCGCTATATTCTAAATCGGTGGTGAGGTCTTTGTCGGGTCT
This sequence comes from Lissotriton vulgaris, assembly GCF_964263255.1. Classification (NCBI taxonomy): domain Eukaryota; kingdom Metazoa; phylum Chordata; class Amphibia; order Caudata; family Salamandridae; genus Lissotriton; species Lissotriton vulgaris. Next base: position 409,276,236 of record NC_141699.1, on the reverse strand, counting down.
GACGAGGGCAGCCGTACAGGTCTGGCAGGATGCCACTAGTGCGTTAGGCTGGAAAGATCGCTTGACCTTGGTGACCCCGCTTTTCGTATCTGATAGGTTTGGTAAATTGTGGAACACTAAGGGGTTCGACAAGTGGGATCTTATTGGCATTAACAAGGTGGGAGACCTCTGGACCAAGGGACAGGTAAAGTCGTTTGCGGCCCTACAGGTTGAGTTTGAATTGGGTGGGTCTGAGTATTTCCGTTATGCTCAGGTTCATCATGCATTGACTTCGGTCTTCCCGGTTAGAGAGGAGATGCCGGAATCAACCCCACTGGCGGACCGAGTGTTGGATAGTCATATACCGGACAGTGCCATCTCCCTGGTGTATAAAAAATTGATCAACCATACGGCAGACCTACTGTCGAAATTGCGAGATCAGTGGACCCGTGATGGCCTTGAGCTTGATGACGAGGACTGGCAGTCGGCGATCTCCTCCCCCAAGGCGGTCGCGATTCCGGCACGACTCTGATGAGTTCAACTCAAAATATTACATAGAGTATATGTCACGGGTCCCCGTCTGGTTCGCATGGGCTTTTCTGAAGAGGGTCTGTGCCAAAGGGGTTGCGGACAGTTGGGTATGTTTCTCCACATCATTTGGGAGTGTAGGGAGATTGCTGGTTATTGGAGGAAGGTCCACAAGGTTATTCAGGAGGTCACGGGTGTGGCTCTCTTGCCAGAAGCCAGGCGCTGCTTGCTAAATGTTTGGGAGCCCACCGATCATAACGTGGCTCAAACTCAATGGGTGACCCTAGGGGCTATGATCGCCAAACATTATATTGCACAGCTATGGGGATACCAGAGGCCCCCTACCCTTGAGGTGTGGATGGAAAACATGGATTGGTGCATGTTCAGGGAAAAAACTGTATACCTGGCTCGGGGTCGTCCCCGGAAGTGGCACAAAGTATGGGGTCCTTGGAACCGGTATAGAGGTGACATATGTGTACCACCAGTGACGCCTGTCCTTGATGTCTCGCATTACTTCTTTATTACTTTAAGGTCTTTGATGCTCCCTCTTCTCCTCCCCCCTCCCCCGTCAATGTGTCGACATTACACGCACAGGTCTCAGGTAACACTGCTGTTCCTCAATAGTACCTGTAATTTACAGGTTGACACCTCAGATATCTTGTAAATAAACCTTGCAGGCACAGGGTGAAGGCAGCAAAGCTATCCTCCAGTTGCAAGCATCTTAAAGGTACAAGCCTCATGAAATACAGCTATTCCTGAATTGCATTAATATTACAGGTTCCCAATTCAGATACCCAGCTTATACAGACCTTCAAGGTTTAGGTCTCGGGCAGGAGAACTATCAATCAGGTTACACAGACCTTACAGGGTCAGGCCTTGGGTGACAGAGCCAGTCCTCCAGGTATATAATGATGTTCCACCTTTGCTCAGTCTATGCACTTTGTTGTTGCCTTGCTTGTTTTTTCTAATAAAAAGAAATATTAAAAAAAAGACAATGCTGAAGAGTTCTCTCGGTCGGTTTTTCGCCACATCTAGTTGGTTGCAGAAAAAGGACGCCTTTTCACTGAAAATGTGCTTTTTGTATGCCTGCCAAGCAGATCTAAGTTGCGTTAGGTGTAAGGTTGAGGGGTTAAGCCTCCAAGCCCTTTCCGTTTGTTTGAGTTGATGCCGTTCCTCGTTTAGCTCCACATTCAACCAGGGTTTCGATTTGTTTCACCTCTGTTGTTTGAGTGGAGCTACTTGGTCTAAAACCTCTGTCATTTTTTAGTTAAAGTGTGTAGTGAGGTCATCAGCCGTCCATGATGAGGGATGGAGTTGCAGATGGGGATGAATCATGGATTCAAGTTCGGATAAAGGGACTTTTTTGATGTTTCTGGTCAAGAGTTTAGGTTTGACGTCACAAATAGGTTGGTGGCTGACAGGTGTGTCAATCCTGAACAGAATGAGGTGGTGGTCAGACCAGTCAATGGGAGAAATCGCTCTCAGAGAGACCAGTTCGTTGTTGGTAATGATCGCATCTAGTGTTGCACCTTTGATGTGATGTGGCTTATTGCAGAGTTGTTTGAGGTTATGTATTTCCAGAAGGTTGGATAGGTTCAGGACAGTGGAGTTTTTTGGGTCGTTCCAGTGGATATTGAGGTCACCAAGGAACACATCTTGGTATCTGTCAAGGAGAACCGTGTTATTAGGTCTGTTAGTTCTTCGGGAAAAAATAAACGCTTTCCAGTCGGATGGTAGATGGTGTGGAATTTGATGGATGAGGTACCCTTGGTGGTGAGTTCGACACCCAGGTATTCAAACGATAGGTATTCTGCAGGTTTGAGATTGGTAATCTGTATTCCAGCTTTGTGGAGGATGGCTAGTCTTCCCCCGTTTTGATCGGCCTGTCTTGTCTGATTATGTTGTACCCTGGGGGGTGCGAATGTCAAGGATGGGGGTAGAGTGGACATTGAGCCAGGATTCAGTGAGGAAAGTGATGTCATTTTCTTCAGCGAGAAGAACTTCAGCAATGTCAGTAGCGTGTGGTACTGGTGATCTGCAGTTTAGGAGCATACAAGAGAGAGGACGGAGAGCCTCGATGATGGGGAGAGTTAGGTGGATAGAGGTGTATTGAGCAGGGGGTCTAGGCGAGTGGACAGTATTAGCGAATCTGTTAGTGCCAATAATAACAGGGATGTGGAAAGGGGCAGACTTATGTTTGGAAGTGAGGTAAGAGTCATTGATCTCATCTGGTTTCGGTACCGAAAAGGGCTGGCTATCCCAGTTGGGTCTAAGTGCCTGACTCGCTGCTGGACTGGGGGGGTCGAGGGGTGCTCTGGGGGGCCATGGAAGGTGTATTGAGTGGGGCAATAGGAGGTGTATTGAGTGGAGTAGGGGCAAAAGTACCCAGGGGGAGGGAGCACGGTGGCTTGGCTCTGCTCTGTTGAGGAGGTTTTGCTATAAGTGAAGGAAATCAGCAGTAAGGGAGTTAATTTTCATCTCCATTCTGTTCAGTTGCTGTGTTATTGAACTGAAAAAGTTTGAGGTTTTACGCAGGGGTCGAGACTGGCTTGGGTCTAAGGAGGGAGATTTAACAGGGGTCAGGGATAGGATGGAGTCCCTGGGATTAGGAGAGGGGAGAGGTCGTACACAGGGAGCCGGATTTGTCATGTTCCCATTCGAGGAGTTCAAAGGAGGAGAAGTGGGACTAGTGTCCAGGTGAGGAGGGAGAGAAATTCTAGGCAGGGCGTCCGAGTTCTGGGTCATGTCAGAGAGATTAGCGGTGGAGGAAGGTTGTGTATGTGGGAGTGCGGCAGCGGAAGAGGAGTGGGCAGAGGAAGGAGGGGGGAGAGAGACCATAGGATTGGAAATGGCGTTAGATCCGGGGGGGTCAGGGGAACAGGGACTGTGTAGGGGGTCAGCAAAGATTGTGAGGGAGGGTTCACATTATCAGGGGTAAGGAGGAGAGTGTCTGAGGGGATTTCAGTCGCAGGAGGGTTAAGGTTAGAGACCAAACCGCCAAGATCGGCCTTGTGGGGATTGTTAGTTGTGAGTTTGTCGCTCCTGGTGTGCTCAATTGATGTGATAGTGGTGGGTGTTTGGCGATGGAGAGTAATGATTGGGGTAGTGTGAAGGTAGTGAGTGATGGTGGATGTCCATGAGTTGAAGAGAGGGTCTTCACCGCCGCACCTTAGGCGTCCCACAGTGTCACCGCTCAGTCCTGTATATCCCCGCTTGGGCACCGCACCACCTTCCACTGGAGACCACACACAAAGCGGGTGCGCCACTGCAAAGAGCTGACCGATAGTCCTGACCTCCTGTCCACTCCAGACTGCATGCACCTCTCAATTCCGAGCACACCCAATATTTGCAGGGCGCACCAGGGGGCTCATAGTAAAAATGGCCGGGGAAAGGCTGCTGACGTCATCAATCCCAGTCACAGCTGTGGTGCGATTGATGTTTTCTGCAGCCATAAGCTCTACAACATCCCCGTAATTCTGAAGCTTAACAAATCTTCAACATGCGGCCTTCCTTTAAATGTTCACGAGCTCTTAAAATTAAATGTTTGGAAGACGTTCTTATCAGCAGATCTCGCACACGTTCGTTATAAATTACAAGGTAACTCGCTTCTGTTCGGTAGGATCAGACCCAGTGAGCTCCGCTTCTCCACGGTCCAGAGGCGATTAATGTTCCCATCTGCGCTCACCTGATGGTTCATATGCCGCCTTGCGCTCCCCCATTCCAGGCTTGGCGGGCACTGACCTCCTCCTTAGTGCAACTGCTCAGTGCTGGGCGAAGCGCTCCGGCTTCGCACAGAGCAAAATGGCAGGTCCCAGGGATTGCAGACACACGGTGCACACAGGTATTGAATCCGCTTCTGCAGGGTTCACAATACGCGAGTCAGTAGACCCGCACTCCAAACTCCCCACTATCTGCAGCTTCAGGCGCTTAGATCCATTTCTCCGTCAACGCCGGACCGTCCACCGGCTCCAAGAACTCCGGGTAGTAATATGTGCAGCCGCACGTCTCTCTGTGCTCCGATCCTTCCCCCGGCGCGTCTCAGTGTGCCGGGGGAAGAGGCGGCAATCGTGTCAGCCCCCTCAGGTCATCACAGCGACGCCTCACCACAGCCCAGCTCGGGGATCCGAGGCCTGCAAGGCGGAAAGCATCAGGGCTCCGTAACTTCGTCGTTCTTGAACTTAGATTAACCGGAGCACAACCACTACGCACACAGCGTGTTCCGGAAATCAGGCCACACCAGTGCTCTTGTTATAAGAGAGCAATGCTATTGGATATATGCCGGATGGTAGGATGATGTTACAGAGCTAAAGGCTCAAGCGGCCATCTTAGGTGCGAGCATGCTCCCCTCCCCCATCCCCCCCAAACTCATTTAGGACTGTATTACCTGCTGTGGATTTTCTGTGGAGTCTTGTTTCCAGTCTATTGTTACTTACAAAGACTTCCACATCAAGGTAAAAAATGCTCTCCTTGCTTATTTGGGCAGTGAACTTAAGATTGAGATTCTTGATATTAAGTTGTTCAATGCAGTGCTGTGCAGACTGCTCTGTACCCTTCCAAGTTAAAAACAGGTTGTCTATATACCTATACCAGCATAAGACATGTGTATTCAAGGTGTCACCATAGCTTGCCATCAGGACCTGCTCCTCCCAAAATCCCATATGTAAACAAGCATAGCTTGGAGAGAAGCAGGCCCCCATGGAGACACCCCTGACCTGTTGAAAGACCTGATTTTGGAAGAGAAAAAAGTTATTTTCCAGACATGTTGAAATCATTGTCAAAAGGATTTTGTTATGCAAATCCCAGCTCATGGGACGGGTATTTTAGAAGTATTCAGCAGCCTTTAAGCCATCCTGGTGGTGGGTGCTCGTATATATTGATGCACACATCGAGAGAGGAGCACACATCCATGTTCCCATTTCACATATTTGATTTTACGTAAAAATCCCCCAGTGTCTTGTATATATGAGGGCAATATCTTCACATGTTCCTGAAGGAAAAAGTCCACGAATGTAGATGTATTCTCCATGATGCTACCCTGGGCAGAAATGATGGGCCTACCCGGGGGTTTACATGCGTCCTTGGAAATTTTGGGAATTAAACATATGACAGGAATGATGGGGTGTTCAATTTTTAAAAATTTGAATTCTTCAATGGTCAGCAATCCTGCTGATTTCCATGCCATCAACTTTGTATAAAAGTCATTCCAGGACACTTTTATTGCTTACATGTCTCTTCGCCTGTAGCAGTCTCTGTCATTTAGATGGATGAGGGCCTCTTCCATGTAGAGCTTGCGTGGCCATAACACTACATTGCCCCTTTTATCCGATTGACGAATGATGACATTGTCATCAGCCTGTAATTTGTTCATCAATTGAAAGTACGCATTATCTTGTTTTGTATATTTTCTTGGGGCCCTTGTAGTGGAACAATAACGTTTTTTTTTAATTCAGATGTTACTTTGTCATGAAATAAGTCCACATTGTCACGTAGCATAATGGGACAGAAAGTAGATTTGGCTTTGAATTTTGTCTGCATCCTGCCCCCTAGATGTAAGGGCTCCATATCTGTAGCAGTGGCAGCTTCGTTGTTTTTATCCTGAAGTTGTTACATTGCTCTTAGGAGCACCTTCTTTTTCCTGCTCGTTCAGGACATTCACTGAACTTCCTTGTTTCTGTGTGCCCTGAATCAAGTTATGTTTTCGCAGTTATATATATATATATATATATACATATATATATATATATATATATATATATATATATATATATATATTTCACACAAAGTTACCTCCAACAGAAGGGGCCCACACAGGAAAGTAAGTATTGCATCCGTATTTAATGGCAGCTGGTATGCAGTTCAAAGAGACTTTTCCACCAATGTTTAACAGAAGTCCAGCCGACGCGTTTCATGCTCTGCGCACTTCATCCTGGGCTCATGGGCTGGAAACGAAGCACTCACAGCATGCAGGTGTTACAACTTGATCCTCGCCCGAGTGGGCGTGGCCACTACTGTGGCCTCCTGGGATTTGTAGTTAAAGGTATTACTCCAGTGAGTTGCTGCGAGTTAAATCGTACAAAATAAAAAGTCATCAACACCCCAGTTTGTCGTGGCACAGTCCCCCCTTGCTGCACAACATTATTCATGCCACCATTATGCATTTCCTGTCCCAAAGCATTGTCACCCACAGTGGCGTTACTACAGGACTGTCCACAAACAGCGGGGCTCCTTCAAGCGGCTGAGGCCAACCGCTTTTTATTATTCACACAAAGTTACCTCCAACAGAAGGAGCCCACACAGGAAAGTAAGTATTGCATCCGTATTTAATGGCAGCTGGTATGCAGTTTCACACCTGTGCATAATCACTGAGGGTATTTACTGGTGCCTGCAGCTGCCGTCATGTCACATGTGCTGCCACTGAAGAGGGCGTTGGCCCGAAACGCGTCTGGCAGGAAAGGGACTCTGTTCGCAGCTCGCGCCCTTGCGCTGGCATTAATTCCTACCTGTAAGTGCATTCCCACCTAGGTGGCAACCTTTTCTTCCATTTGTTAGCGGCCGGCCACGGTCGCGGGTTTGCACTTCCGCGGACAAACTGCGGGTCCACGGCTGCCTCATGTGGGCAGCGTTTTGTGGTACAGGAGGTGCCTTTACTTGCGGGGTGCTTGCGGGGACATTGGCAATCCCTTTAAAACTTTTTTTGCATGCGAATGGCAGCGGCGACCCACTTGGGCTTTATCGAACCACCAGTCCCAGAAAGCATTGCTTCAGGTTTCACACCTGTGCATAATCACTGAGGGTATTTACTGGTGCCTGCAGCTGCCGTCATGTCACATGTGCTGCCACTGAAGAGGGCGTTGGCCTGAAACGCGTCTGGCAGGAAAGGGACTCTGTTCGCAGCTCGCGCCCTTGCGCTGGCATTAATTCCTACCTGTAAGTGCATTCCCACCTAGGTGGCAACCTTTTCTTCCATATATATATATATATATATATATACATACATACACAGGCAGGCACGCACGCGCATGAATTGTTTTGGGCGCTTAAATGTGTGTTAATATGCAGAGTGCTCATTTTGTTACCCTTAGATGAAAGGGTTAATAGACCTGAAGGGTGGAAACCTATGGCCTACAGGATACATACAGAACTCTGTGGTGGGCGCGCAACCCAACGAGGTCTCAAAATGACCACTACTACACTGCTCTTTCATGATACGTTTCATCTGCAATTGCGTCACCCAAGCAAAGTCGGTACTACTTTGTCTGTCTCAAATGTGGTTACTAGCATATTAGTAATAAGCTGTTCTGCATCTCTCCAACCGTTTACGGCCCTGTAAGTGTAAAGAAATATAAACAGATATATATATATATATATATATATATATATATATATATATATATATATATATATACACACACAATATATAATATCAATGTCGTACTCGGAATAGACAGTAGAAGGAGAGCGTATCGAGTGTGCTAAACACCTTTCACTTCGTTACTCATATGCAACTTCTGGAAATCTAGAAATCCATACTCTCATTTTTATGCCTAAAAACAAGCTGTGTAACAGCGGCAGAGCCAAGTTTGAATTCACGAATCCCAGTCGCGGGTCTATTAAACCAGAGAGAGGTAGATCTCCCGGGTTGCTGCTGGGCTGCCATATTCCCAGAAGGCGGGCCCTGGGCAGGTAATAAGCACAGAGGCCCGCCAAACACGGCCTTTCCTGGCAGGACTGACACAGGAACAGGGAACTCCCAGGGTCCGATCCCCCACATGGCCTGCAGCGCTCCGATTGGAGGGGAGCGAGAGGGCAAAGCAGGAGGAAACGCCCCAGCCAAGTCCCAAATATGGACACCCGTCACCTCATTGGGTACGGCAATGCCGGGGGGCTCCCTAATGCCAACGAGCTGTGGTACATTGGAATGGTTGCTGTACTTAAAACATAATAAGTGCTAAATCATTTCATGGTGCCTCTCCTTTTATGTACCTCAATAAGAGACAAAAGAAATGTCTGCCTCGGACTACGCAGGTCTTACACCCTCAGCAGGGCTAGCCCTCGGGTTACAGGGAGCCCACAGACTCTAGGCTTAAACTGCAGAGCTATCTCTCAATGTAAATATATCACACAAGCTATCCATCAAGTTACAGATCAGCAGGCCCAGGTCTCAGAAACAGGGCCGTTTCTCAATTTACTTAGAACCCATATGTTCCATTTCAGAAATCACACCTAATTACTGTAATTTTAAGGTTTTTCGGGCAACATATTTTTGAGAGCCATTGTTTAGAACAACTTTGAATTTTAGTGTCCGGTTACTACGAATTCAAGCCTGCGTGATGGCAAACTTTAAGAAACAAGGTCATGCGGAAACAGGGTACCCCAAAAATCCTTAGATACTGGGCAAAGAGGGACAGTCAGTGGTAGGCAACGAGGAGGAGAGATATCAAGATGTAGAAATAGAAAGAGGGGAGACAGAGAGAGCGAGATCGTTGTCCCAGTGATCCCTTGGAAGGTGGGGCTCTGAGCAATTGCCCATTTTGCCCATGCCTTAAAATGTCTGCAACTAATGGTGATATACAACCAGGTCTCCCCCTCAGGCAGCAGTTATTCCTCAGTTCACAGAGATATCACACGCACGGGTCTCAGGTAACACTGCTGTTCCTCAATGTACCTGTAATTTACAGATTGACACCTCAGATATCTTGTAAATAAACCTTGCAGGCACAGGGTGAAGGCAGCAAAGCTATCCTCCAGTTGCAAGCATCTTAAAGGCACAAGCCTCATGAAATGCAGCTATTCCTGAATTGCATTAATATTACAGGTTCCCAATTCAGATACCCAGCTTATACAGACCGTAAAGGTTTAGGTCTCGGGCAGGAGAGCTATCAATCAGGTTACACAGACCCAGTCCTCCGGGTACAGGAGTCTTTCAGCCTAGGTTATAGATTTCAGATTGAATTGGAGTGGAGTGGGGCAGATTGGAGTGGGGCAGATTGGATTTGACTGGAGTGGGGTGGGTTAGAATGGGGTGAGGATTGTATTCAGGGGAGGTGGATTGTATTGGGGTGGGGTGGATTGGAGTGAGGTGGAATAAAGTGGGGCAGAATGGAGTGGGGCAGATTGTTTTAGATTGGAGTGGCTGAACGGACTGGAGCAGACTGTTTTGGTTTGATGTGGGGCTGATTGGAGTGGGGCAGATTGTTCTGGATTGGAATGGGGTGGAATGGGGTGAGGTGGATTGTATTCAGGGCTCGAGTCGGGGTACCACGCAGGTGGACAGCTTCCCCCCACTTATTTTACCGGGAGCTCGATAGCTGGAGCAAATGGAGCCACACATTCACTCTTTGGCCTCTCTGGGGCGAGATCGGAGCCCATTCAGAAGGCTGCTCACGCGCTGGCTTCTCTGATGCTTTCGCATCTAAGGGGTGAGCAAGGGGAGGCAATGAGTCTGATGGTGCACACCACCTTTCGTGACGTCACTTCCAGTCAATACGTCAGCACCCCCCTCACTACTTTTTTTAGAACTTGTGCCCTGCAACTGTATTGGAGTGGGGTGGTGTGGAGTGGGGCAGATTGGATTGGGGCAGGTTGTTTGGGACTGGAGTGGGGCAGATTGTTTTGGATTGGAGTGGATTGGTTTAGAGTTGTTGGGATGGATTGGGGAGGGAGTGGGGTAGATTTGGTTGGGGGGAGGTGGATTAGATTGGAGTGGGTGGATTGGAGTGGGTGGATTGGAGTGAGGTGGATTATGGTGGATGGGATTAGGGTGAATTAGGATGGAGTGAGGTGGATTGGAGTGGGGCAGATTGTTTTGGATTGGAGGGGGCAGACTGGAGCGGGATGGATTGTAGTGTGGCTGATTGTTTTGGGTTGGAGTGGGGCAAATTAAAGTGGGGAAGATTGTTTTGGGATTGGAATGGGGAGATTGGAGTGCAGAAGGCTGGAGTGGGGCAGATTGTTTTGGGTTTGAGTGGGGCAAATTTGTGAAACATCAAATGGCTTGGAGCAGAGTGAGCCACGTGTCAGACTCAGCCATAAACTTGACACCCTGCTGACCAGATACGTTTTAAGTCATGAGCAAAGTGGGCAATTGCCCAGGAATACACCTTCCATGGGAAAGTAAACCCTCTTTATCTATCTCAGCTCTCGCTGTTTCCACATCTCAGCCACTCTGCCCATCTCTACCACCAGAGACTCTCGCTTTTCCCAGTGGCATTTCAAGGATATTTGGGGTCCCTGGGAAAAAAAACATTTCAACTGTTCGTGTTAACCCAGTTTCTGAAGGTTTGTTTGGCGCCAGATGGGCTTCAAGTAGCAGAAAGAGGGCAGTAAAATTACAAACATGGCGCGCCTAAATATGTCTTGCCTAGGGCCCCAAAAAACAATAAGGCGACACTGCAGCGGACTCTGAACCAGCTCTCCCGGCCGAAAGCTGAGGAATCTAGCAATTTCTGTACGGTAAATCCTACTGCTCTGCAAACAGTCGTTCCCATTTCTCTGCGGTGTCCTTAATAATATCCTTAACGCCGTGGCCTGGAAAGATGTAAACACAGAAGTGCGTTCTTATCTCACACCAAATAAGGGAACATCCAACCTGGAGCCAACGGTGAGCTGCGCGTGCGCCGGCCGTTATGAAAAACTGCAGGCCTGAAGACTACACAGCGCGAGACACTTCACAGGGTTTGACCGTGACGTAGGGCAGCAAACACGGGCTCTCTGGGCAAGGAGCCAATGCATTATCTAGCAGAGCAACCGTATGCACCATGCAGAGGAAGCTCACTGCGTGGGCTCACACGGCAAAGATGCGCTCCCAGCGCACGTGCTCACACGGCAAGGAAGGATGCGCACCCAGAGCATGGGCTTCACACGGCAAGGATGCGCACCCAGTGCATGGGCTCACACAACAATGATGCGCTCCAGGTGCATGGGCTCACATGGCAAGTATGCGCACCCAGTGTATGGACTCACACAGCAAAGATACGCTCCCAGCGCATGGGCTCTTACTGCAAAGATGCGCTCTCAGTGCATGGGCTCTTACTGCAAAGATGCACCACCAGTGCATGGGTTCACACGGCAAAGATGCGCTCCCAGCGCATGGGCTCACACGGCAAGATGCACCACCAGTGCATGGGCTCACACGGCAAAGATGCGCTCCCAGCGCATGGGCTCACACGGCAAGATGCACCACCAGTGCATGGGCTCACACGGCAAAGATGCGCTCCCAGCGCATGGGCTCACACTGCAAGATGCACCACCAGTGTATGGGCTCACACGGCAAAGATGCGCTCCCTGTGCATGGGCTCACACGGCAAAGATGCGCGGTCAGTGCAAGGGCGCACACGGCAAATATGCGCCCCCAGCGCATGGGCTGTTCCAGTAAACGTGGATTTTATCAGAAACTCGGTGTATGGGTTCACACAACAAGGATGAGCACCCTACGTAAACGCAGTGCACGGGCTCCAATAGCAAACGTGCACCTTGCACGGGGAGACAGCGCTTGGGATTTAATAACATGCTTTCTACACAGGGAGGCAGTCAATGCATGCCTTTCACGGCAAATATGTGGATTCTAGACAGAGGGAGAGCCGGTGATGGGATCTCACAACAAACGCTTATCACAGACCGAGAGCCAGAGTATGTTTTTTGCAGGAAACGAGGGTGCTGTACACAGGGAGACAATGCATGTTATGGGAAACATGAGCTCTGTACAGTGCCTGGGTTTTCATATGAAACAGTCCCCATAGACATGGAACCAGAGCGTGGGCTTTCCCAGGAAACATGGGCACGGTATATAGGCAGCCACTACTTGTGCTACCACAAAAAACACGTGCACCATACACAGGGAGCCACATGTGGATAGCCGTATACTGGAAACGTGCACAGTACACAGAGCTTGTGCTTTCACAGGAAGCATGGGCACTGAACACAGGGAACCAGTGCACGGACTCTCACCGGAAACTCGTGCCCCATAAACAGGGAGGTACGTGGGCACTGGGCATGGCATATCACAGGGAACCTGCACAATACACAGGCCGCCAGTGCCACACATGGAGCCTTTGCAAAGACTTTCAAAGGGAACAGGAGCAGTGTTCACACAGGCTTTCACAGGAAACACAGACACTGTACGCAAGAAGCAAACGCATGATCTAGACAGAAAACATCACACACAGGTAAAGAATGCAAGGAACCACCCAGAAATAATGGGTACTGTACACACACACGGAGCCAGTGCACGGGCTCTCACAGGAACAATACATAGGGAGCCATATTTTATTGTATTGTATTGCATTTATATAGCGCTCACTACCCCAGACGAGGTTTCGATGCGCTGTTTCAGGAAGTAGCCTGCTACTCCGGAACCCATAAAGGATTAGTGGTGGATTAGTATAGTGAAATATGAAAGTAATTTGAGTAGTGGATGTGTTAGTCAGTTATTTGGATCTATAAGAATAGTGGAGGGATAGAAGAGGGGAAAAGTTTTGCCTTTATTTAGCGCTTGCTATCCCTAATGGGGTGCAGAAGAGCTTTTTCAACGAGTACCATGTTACTCCAGAACCCGTAATGGATTAGTGGTGAATTAGTATAGTGAAATATGAAAGTAATATGAGTGGTGGATATGTTAGTCACATCAGGGTTTCTTTCAGGAAACATTAACAATTTACCTTCTACACCTCTGCAAAAGTGGCGTAGATAAGCTTAATACTCCCCTCCCCCCTGCAGTATGTGAGGGGGGGGGGCTTTGGAGGGGGGTCTGAGACTCCCATATCTCATAGGCACTCATAGCCTTGAACTGAAGGGGGGCTACTGAAGGGTGAGGGGCACTGGTTTCCTACCTGAAACCACATCACCTTCAAAGTGTTTTGTATAGTCCCCCGCTCTCCTTCTGGCAAGTCCCCTAAATTAGTCTCTAAAATTCTTACCAAACACACCCCTCAAAGAAGAGCGCGGTCGTCCTCCTCGCTCCATCTGGTTTCAGAGAGCCCTTCTTGATAGTTTTTGGCCCAAGAACCACAAACCTGGAAGCAGTCACCTCATAATCTTCGAGGTAAAACAAATTATCTTCAATTCAGCTCAGTTCAGTTCATTAATCTTTCTTTCGATTATAAAAATCATAAAAGACATTACAGTCAATTAAAAATTAAAACAGATTTAAAATACAAAATGAAAATGATCAAGTCAAGACAGAGCTGGCATTAATGTAGGGGGGCCATAATAAAATGCATGAGTTGAAGTATTAATACAGAAGATCAACATACTCTAATATACTATAAAAAACATAATTTTAAAAAGATGTGATATGAGATATAACCACCCAACAATGTTTTGATGGCAAAATGGTTTTATGAGGTCAAAACACCTATGGCAGTGGTTTAGACAAACAGCTACCCCGGTCTTTGGTGAAATCACTAAGCCCTGCATCAAGACTCGACAGGGTAGCAAATTCAATCTACCACAAATCCCTAAAAGTTGGTAAAAGAGGATTGAAACAAATCATTGTTCCCTTAGTTCACAGCTTTCCAAACTTTTCATGTTGGTGACACACCTTTTTGTGAAAAAAATTTCAGGGACACGGTAACGTGAGGAAGCACAGCGAGCGAGCCCGAACCACCTATGGTGTGTTCGGGCCCCTCACCCCACACACACATACCCCACCCCACACACAACCCCCCCAGACACACCACCCCACGCAGACACCCCACACAACCCCCCCACACACAACCCCCCCACACACACACCCCACACACACCCCCACACCCCACCCACACACAACCCAACACACACCACCCCACAGACACACCACCCCCTACACACACACACCCATACACACACACCCCACACACACCCCACACAAACCCACACCCCACACAACCCCCACACAACCCAACATACACCACCCCACAGACACACCACCCCACACACACAGCCCCACACATACCCCACACACACACACCCCACACACACAACCAAACACACACCCCCCACACACACACACCGGGGCCGGTTTGTTACTGGGGGCCTAGTTTGCAGCTGTGCTGCAATATTGCCCCCCCAGGTTACAAAAGCAGTATACAAGCGTTTCCAGCCTGCCAGGGCAGGCAGTGCTTCCCCAGAGGCCAGGCAGCCAGCCAACCCAAGATATGAATTTTTGTGACTTTGATGCTGGTTGACCCTTGCCCACTAGATGACAGAACAAGCAAATAAATCAGCGTTACGCATTTTGTTGCAAAGGAACTAAACTAGGGCCAGATTTACAAAGCCGTTTTGCTTTTGCCAACTCTGTGACCTACAAAATCAAAGGGTTTGTTTTGCAGAACGGCTTTTAGCCATCATCTTACCCCTTTTTGAGAATCAGCAAAGCCGTTTCTAATTCTACTGTGCGTTTACGGACTCATACCTATACTGCTAATTGCAACAAGGTTTATCAATAGTTTGTGAGCACAATCGTAGTTGCAATTCCATTAAAAAGTTACTAACTCCTTAAAGGAGGTGGGCCCCCAATTGACCTAAAGTCTCTGAATGTGTGGTCTCAGGTCCCCTCACCACTACTAGGGCTGCCACCTGTCTCACGGATAAATACCAGACATATGTTTCTTTTTTTTAAGATTCTGCAAAGGTGAGAACACGATACCTGGATTTAACTTTATATAAAATCGTCTGGGTCCATTTTCACATGGCCTTTTTGTTTTTTTTTAAATTTAATGATCAGTCAGGAATCACCAAGGCAGCTGTAGAGCACTTTTTAAAGAGCTTTCTTTATATAGTTACTGTTTTATGTGGCAAATACTGGCTTTGTGTGATTTTATGAATCCATGTATTGGCTGGGACATTAAAATACTGCTCATGCTAATAAAAAAATGCCAAGTAGCAAGTGCAACCCAACAAGTGAGGGCCGAATCTCCCCCACCCCCCCAATCGTGTGTGGCATCCCGGGCCCGCTCACAGCCGCACCCGAGCACTTCACAGGTCGTTAAAGACCTTGTGTATGTTAATGGGGCTTTGTTGTTGTTTCATCCCTTCTAAGAGCCCCTGCAGCCCCACTCTGCTGATTGCCGGCAGAAGTCATCTCATCCCGCGACACACCTACGGCTGGGGCGCGACACAGTAATGTGTCGCGCCACACAGTTTGGAAAGCTGTGCCTTAGTTGGTTAGCCCGAATCGCCCATGCCCAACTCAAGAATTTTGCCATGGCAACAACAATGGATTCCTAGGTGCATGTCTGCAGGATTCTAAGGGCCTCCATGGCTGATCTCGTGCCCAGGATAGTACAAGTGGGCTTGAGCCATTTCATCCTAGGTGACCTAGAGGCCGGCCAAACAAATAGGATGTGAGCGATTGATTCAATCTGTGCTAAACATAAAGGACACATTTCCATCCACTACCATCGGCTAGTAAAAGCTTTAATCGGAAGGGAGCCTACCCTAAACTGGTGGTAAAGCTTTCTATCAAAACGGTTTTGAAATAAAATCCCAATACGGTTTAAAGCCAACCTCATGTTTGATCATCAAGAAATTCCTGGTCAAAGTTGGCTTTGTTATAGCAGAAAAACGCTTCATCTTCACCATGTCTAAGTAAACTGCCTTAAGCTCTTTTTTTGTCGGGAATGGGTTGACTTCTGGATTCTCCCACAATATACTCATCCCCATTTCTGTCAAGGATTTTTTATATACTGAAGCCACTTGATCTTACTTAGGCACCCTACCCTCCTGAAATCCAAGAGAGCTTTGGCATACAGAGAGTTCAGGGGTAACCCAAAGCCTTCTCCAAAGAGCTATAGGCCTGAATCGAGCCAGATCCTCAATACAAAAGCACCCCAGGTCCAAAGATAAGGGCAGCAATGGAGTAGATTGCGGCAAACCAGTTAGTGCCCTTATAAATTTGTTTTGGGCAGTAATCAGGGGAGTAATATTCTCATAGCCCCAGAGTTCAGTGCCGTATAGGATTGCACTAGTGACTTTAGAGTGGTATATTTTAAGGGCGGGAGCTATGGGCTTGGTAAAAGAAAGCCTATGCTCTTTTATGAGAGCCCCGGTCAACTGCGCGTGTTTTAAAGCTAGCATGTCAATCTGTGGTTTCCAGTTTAGCTTCCTATTTAAGTTATCCCCAGGTAAGTGAACACTTCAGTCTGATCTAGAAGAACATTATTCATGTAGACTTTGCCCTTAATGGCTTTGTGCATGTGAAGAACCATGAACTTTGTTTTATCCACATTGATCACCAACTCATGGTTGCGGCAGAACTCCTTGAAACGGGACAGGGCAACCTGTAACCCAGTTTGTGTCTTAGATAGGATCAGGGTGACGTCCGCGAACCTGAGTAGGGCGATCTTCAAGCCCGCCAACTTTGGGGCATCAGTGAGGCCTGCGGAATAATATTGTACAACCATGTTAACAAACAAGGAAAACAAGGTAGGAGCGAGGACACATCCTTGGCGCATGCCCTTTAACACAGGAAATCGATCTGTTACATCTCCGTGTGTGCCCCCATCGAACCTGTGCTTGATTGGAGTCATGTCATTTGACTAGCATTACTAGTAACTCCAATGGCATCCCCACACCCATAAAAGCTCTCCACATTTTAGTACGAGGGACCAAGTCGAAAGCGGACTTAAGATCGATGAAAGCCGCATATAGCGTGCCCCCTCCTATGATAACAACCCACCAGTAAATCATCACAAACCTAAGCACCTGATCAATGGTGCTTGTAGGGGGGCGAAAACCTACCTTTATTGGTAATAGAATCTCAGATTCCTCTATCCACAGCTGGATTCGACACAGTACCAGCCTGGCAACTATTTTCTGAATGGAATCTATAAAGCTGATAGGCATATAGTTGCCAGGGAGTGCGCGGTCCCCCTTTTTAGGTATTGGTATTATAACTTCTCCGGACCAGGTGTCAGGGAGGCACGCGCCACTAGCGATGGAATTAGCAAGATAGGTGATGTAGACCACCTATTTGTCCTTATCGTAAAGAAACAGGTACGCCGTTACACAATCGAGGCCCTGGGCCCTTCCTCTCGGAATTAAGGAGAGGACTGTCTCAACCTCGGAATTGTTCAAACAATCAATCAATCATTTGTAAAGTGGACTACATACCCGCGAGGGTCTCAAGGCGCTGGGGAGGTGCGTTACTGATCAGACACTAAGGTCTTGAGTATCCTCCTGAAGGTCAGCAGGTCTTGGGTCTGTCGTAGGCTCAGTGGGAGGGTGTTCCATGTCTTGGCGGCGGGGTGGGAGAAGGATCTCCCGCGGTGGTTGTTCTTCAGATGCGCGGGACAGTGGCGAGTGAGAGGTCAGCGGAGCATAGCTGGCTGTTTGGGATGTAGAAGGAGAGCCGTCTGTTGAGCTAGGCTGGGCCGGTCTTGTGGAGTGCTTTGTGTGCGTGAATGAGTAGCTTGAAGGATATCCTCTTGTTGAAGGGGAGCCAGTGCAGGTTTCTCAAGTGGGGGGTGATGTGGCCGTGTCATGGTACGTCGAGCATCAGTCGTGCCGAGGCATTTTGGATGCATTGTAGTCGTTTGATGAGCTTAGTCGGGGCCCCTGCGTAGAGGATATTTCCGTAGTCGAGTCTGCTGCTGACGAGGGCCTGGGTGACTGTCTTTCTTGTATCTGTCGGGATCCATCTGAAGATCTTGCGGAGCATGCGGAGGGAGTTGAAGCAAGAGGAGGAGACGGGTTGACTTGCTTGGTCAGTGAGAACGTTGAGTCGAAGATGATTCCCAGGTTGCGTGCGTGGTCGGTGGGTGTCGGGGCTGCCCCTAGTGCCGTCGGCCACCAGGAGTTGTCCCGGGCTGAAGGGTTGGAGCCGAGGATGAGGACCTCCTTCTTGTCCGAGTTCAGCTTCAGACAGCTGATCTTCCTTCAGTCGGCGATGGCCTTCATTCCTTCGTGGAGGTTGGTTTGGCAGTGATGGGGACCTTGGTGAGGGAGAGGATCAGTTGAGTGTCATCGGCGTAGGTGATTATGCTGAGGTCGTGCTGTCGCGCGACGTGTGCGAGCCGGGCCATGTAAATGTTGAACAGTGTCGGGCTGAGGGGGGATCCCTGGGGTACGCTGCAGATGATGTCGGAGGCTTTGGAACGGAATGGGGGAGGCAGATGCTCTGGGTTCTGCCGGAGAGGAAGGAGGTGGTCCATTCCAGAGCCTTATCTCGGATCCCTGCGGCGTGGAGGCGTGTGCGTAGAGTGCGGTGGCATTCTGTGTTGAAGGCGGTGGAGAGGTTTAGGAGGATGAGTGCTGTGGTCTCACCGTTGTCCAGCAGGATCTGTAGTTGCTGCTGAACGCTGACTGGGAAGGGTCCAGGATTCTGTTTTCTTTGAGATATCAGGTTAGTTGTTTGTTGACGATTCTCTAGATGACCTTGGCCGGGAAGGGGAGCAGAGAGATGGGCTGGAAGTTCTTGAGGTCTCTTGGGTCTGCCTTCGGTTTTTTGAGTAGGGCGTTGATCTCAGCGTGTTTCCAGCTCTCTGGGAAGGTCGCGGTCTCGAGGGAGAGATTGATGACGTTGTGCAGGTGGGGTGCGATGGAGTTGCTTGCTTTGTTGAAGATGTGGTGCGATAATGGGACTGACGGAGAGCCGGAGTGGATTGTGCTCATGGTCTTGATGGTGTCATTGACGCTTATGCTGGCCCAGGCTAGCAGGGGGTCGTGGTCGATGGTTTGCAGAGGGTCTGTTGTGTTCTTGTCTGTTGGGGCTGTCTGGGTGTTGAAGCTGTCGTGGATGTCTGTTATCTTGCAGTGGAAGAAGGTGGGGAGGGAGTCGCACAGGGTTTGCAATGGTGGGATGTCGTCAATAAAGTCAATGCAACTATTCCTTATGCCATTAATAAAGGTGTGTGCACCCCTCCGGTCCGATTGGGACCTCCCATTTTCCGCTCGCACTCCCCTTTCCAGGCACAGCCCCTTAAGTTGCAAGGCAGCTTCTGTCCATTTTTTAATTGGGCTGAGATCTAGGGACGGGATATTCCACTGTGAATCCTCGTCGGTACTTAAATTACCATCTTCTAGATCAAGCGGTTCAAAGGTGCAGTTGAAGTCTCCCATGATTAGCAAGTTGCGCCCACCAATCTGGCTATTCAGAAAACTATCAAGGAGGGCTACTGTCTCGGAGCGCCTCCCACCCGGTTACCCTCTTGCATAGATGGTAATTATCAAAGTATCACGTACTTCCATTCCATTTTCTCTGCGGAGTACTGTTAATTTACTCCAGTTTAGGAGGGGCCTGAAGACCTGGCTTTTTAACTCTTAGTCTGTTTTTACTGCCCATCGTCTTTTCTGTTTCGTTCTGTAGCCTGTTTTTAGCTGTGTTGTGTTATTTCAATGTGAGTTGAGGGTGGAAAGCGTCGGGACACTCCCTGTGAGTAGCTGCACGCTATATAAAAGCTCTATAACATAACATAACATAACATAACTTGGGCCATCCGAAGCCGTAGGGCCATAATATCTGGACTGTCAATGGGGACCACCTCAACCCTGTAACCCATTTGCTGTCTCACCCAACAAGTGAGACCACCAATGGGTCTACCTTTCTGTCCCCCTTGGGCAGGTTTAGAAACATTAAAAAACCCGGGGTAATATACCAGATCAATGGACCAAGTCTCCAGGAGTGCCCAGAGGTCAAACTAGTTGATAAAAGCTGCCCAATCGCTTGATGCGGTTTTGGGCAGAAGACCTGCAATATTCCAGGTTCCCACTGTCATGACAGACTTTAGGTGCCCTTGAGATGGACTTGCACGGGATGGATAGGGACAAGGAACGTTCACAGCCACCTGCGCGTCCAGACCATGGGAGCAGTCTAATGGAATGGATCCTACTAGGTGAGCATTAACCATGCCTTCCGGCCAATCCACCATGCTCTGTTCCCCCTTAATAGTGTAGACACACCCAGGATAGCCAGGATTTTTTTTTTTAAAAAGACCTTTATTTTTGATATCGCCAACCGTCAGCATAAATTGACATTGCATTTCAACTGTACAGTTCACAAAACCTCGTGAAGGCCCAGTGGGCAATTCTGTAGAGCATTATACACAGCCTGAGTACCGGCATCCCGGAGGCCCGGCGGCGCAAGGTGATGGAACAAATCAATATTCGCCAGTCTTATCGTGCCTTGAAAGGCTTCAGCTGAGCAATGAGACAGTCGGCAATCATACAATGCAAGTGTAATAGTGCGGTCTTGTAACAACAAGAAAGGGGAAGGAAAGAAAGGGAAAAAACCAGAAAGAAACTACCCCTAAACAACCCCAAGGCCCTCCCCGTTTGCTATCGAGTACATTGATGGAGTCTCTGTTATTCATCCTATGCTAATGATGTCGTTTGTGCCCTAAGTGTGTGCCGCACCCACCCACCACCCGAGCCTTCTTCTAGTTCGTATCGCACCCAACCCACCCTCCCCGTGCACCGTCTGCACCCTCCCTTGTCCCACTTCCTACAAGAAAAGCTTCAGTGTTCCTCCTGTGGCGGTTGTCCCAGTTCTAAATCATTCTCCAACTCCTCAGCCTGAAGTTCGTCTACCTCCGACGAGTCAGTGTCGTCCCCCTCCCCCTTGAGTAGGTGTTCCTTGTAGAGGTCCCAGAAGGATTTCGGCCTGCTCCTGGGCGGCAGCAGCTCGCTGTACAACTCCGTTTGGGTGCAGCAGTATTGGAGGTTCCTAAGCCATCTCGTTTTGGTGGGGAGTGGCCCGCGCATCCAGCACGTTGCCACTACCCTTCTGGCCAACAGCAACGCTACATCCACTATCCTGCGCAACGAAGGGGCCAGCGGTTTGGAGAAGCCCAGCAGTGCGAGCGATGGGGATCTCTGCAGTGGCTCCCCCAAAATCCTGTCCAGCTCCGCAAAGACCTCCTCCCAGAAGGAGCTCACCCCTGGGCATAGCCAGGCCAAATGAAAGAAATCAGCGATCCGGGCCCGACAGCGCTCACACTCCGAGGAGCCACGTAAGCCATAGCGATGTAGTCGCTCAGGGGTATAATATACCCTCTGCAGAAATTTAAAGTGCACTAACCGGTGCCTGCCGTTAAGAGAAACTTTACGGGTGTTGGCGCAGCAGTAGCGCCACATAGCGTCATCGATGGGGGCTTGAAGATCCGCTTCCCACGCTGCTCTAGGAGCAGAGTTAGGTAATGTTTGGTACGAGGTTCCTAGCTTGTTGACCATAGAGACCAGTTTTGTAGGAGTTTTAGTCTTAATAATATATGTCAATTCAGGGACCTCCTCAGGCTCCTGTAGCGAGGGGCCCAGTATTTCTCGGCAGGCTGATCGGATCCTGTGACACTGGAACCTTTGTAGCAGCGAGGGAGCCGGGGTGATAGGGGGGAGTTGTTCCCAGGTTTTCAGGGTACCATCCAAGAACAAGTCCTCCATATTCTGTACGCCAAGGGCTTTTAGGGCCCCTGTTACCCCCTTCTCGTTGAGCGGGTCTAGCCATAGGGCCCAGGCCACCGGCATCTGTGGGGAGTACATCAAGTCACATCCCCGCTCTCTCATCAGTGCATGCCATGCATGGTTGGTCGCCTTGAGCGAGTCCATCTGCCCGACCGCTCGGTCCGATGGGAGACAGATCGTGGCCGGCAGGGGGAGTGGGTCAGCGAACAGCCGCTCTAGGATGAGATGTGGTGTACGTGCATCTCCATGGATCCATGAGTGTAAGTGTATCGCCTGTGCCACTCGATAGTAGCGCTCCATGTCTGGCGCCCCCAGTCCCCCCATTTCGCATGGGAATGTCAGTGTCGCCCATTTGACTCGAGGTTGTTTCCCGCCCCAGGCGAGCCTGACTAGGACCTGTGTTAATCGCTTAAAGAAGACCCTCGACAGTACAACCGGAATGTTAACAAAGAGGAAGAGGAACCGGGGAAGCACTATCATTTTCATGAGGGCAATCCTGCCCAACAATGAGAGGGGGAGTCTGATCCAGACATCCACATCATCCACCAGTTTGTTAAACGCGACCCCGTAGTTGTCTCGGATCAGGATCTCAGGATCCGTGTGTAAGCGGATGCCCAGGTATCGCACCGAGTCGTCAGTCCATTGTAGGGGATATTCCATCTCGAATGGCCTCGTGACTGGGGTCAGGGGGAAAGCAATGGACTTGTCCCAGTTCACTTTGAGTCCAGAAAGAGCTCCAAATCGGACCACTTCTCTGAGTATCGAGGTCAAATTGGTTTCTGGGTCCCGGACATACAGTAAGGTGTCATCTGCATATGTCGAGATGCCAATCTTGTAGGTGGGGAAACTGACACCTTCCAGGCTATGGTATTCCCGCATGGCACATGCTAGTGGTTCCGCCACCAGCGCATACAGCAGTGGTGACAAGGGGCATCCCTGTCGGGTTCCCCTACTGATGTGTATCGGATCTGAAACCCTGTCACCCAGGCGCAGACGGGCCGAGGGGTGGTGATAAAGTGCCCCTATCCTCTGCAAGAACGGTTCTCCCAGTCCTAATTTCCGCAACACTCTGATCATGAACGGCCATTCGACGGAGTCGAACGCCTTTTCCATATCCAGGAAAATCGCCAACGCACGATTCTCCTGTTTAACATGCTGTATCGTACCCAGTACCGTGCGGATGTTATAAGTCAGGTTCCGGCTAGGCACGAAACCAGATTGCTCCGGTGCCACCAGGTCCGGGACCAGTAGAGCCAGCCTGTTGGCTAGCACCTTTGCATACAATTTCGCGTCTACATTCAGCAAGCTGAGCGGTCTGTACGATCCACAGAGATCCGGAGATTTCCCCGGTTTCGGGATGGTAACCAGCAGGGCTTCCCGCATGGAGGGTGGCATCTCTCCATCTTCGCAGATGGTGTCAAAGAGGGCGATCAGGTGCGGGAGAAGGAGGTCTTTAAATGTTTTGTAAAAGCCTACCGTGAGACCGTCAGAGCCCGGGGCGCTCCCCGATCGCATGCTACCCAGTGCATCTAAAATCTCGTCTTCGTGGAATGGGGCCATAAGAAATTCCCTGTCTGAGTTCTTGAGGAACGGCATTGAGATATAGTCCAGGTAATCGTCTATTTCCGTTTCCGCACCTCCCGCCTTGGAACGATAGAGTTCCGTGTAATAGCGCCGGAACGTCTCCAGTATCTGGTCTTCCTCAACTACCCTGTCGCCCTCCGGGGTCTGCAGTTCTTCTATCACTAAGGGTCTCCGGGAGCTCTTGACCATGCGGGCCAGCAATGCCCCCGGCCTCTCTCCCTCCCCGTAGGCTCGGGCAGTGGCGTACTTGCCCATGTACAGGACTTCCCTGTCCGCAAGCGCGTTGTATTCCGCCAGCAGGGGCGGGAGCGCTTGCCCTGCGTCGCCTCCAGAATCCGCCAGCTGTCGTTTCTCTAAGGCCGCCAGCTTGGTTTCTAAGTCGGAGAGGTCCCTCCTGATGGAGCGCAGGACGCTGGAGTGCTTGGACATGGCCATTCCTCTGATATATACTTTGAAGGCTTCCCATACAGTAAAGAAGCTATCAACCGAATTAATATTGGTGGCGAAGTAGCGTTCTATGTCTTCCACCATCTCCCCGCGGAAGGCGTCGTCTAGCAGAGCATAGGGCGGGAAACGCCAGGTGTAAGGCGGGATCCCCTTCCTGGCGGTGGAAAGACTGATCAGGACTGGGGAATGGTCCGATAGTGTGCGCGGGAGAACTGTACACGAGCTGATGCCGCCAAGCACTGAAGAGGAGGCTAGCCAGTAGTCTATTCTAGTGTGTATGTTGTGGTAGGCCGAGTAATGCGTGAATCCGCCCAGCATAGGGTGTTTGTCCCGCCACACATCCACTAGGTCCATCTTTGTCATCTCCGCTCTCATATAGACAGCAGATGCCACCGGCCTTCGAGCAGGGCCCGCGGATCGATCCCTGTCAGGGTCAAATACAAAGTTGAAGTCCCCCCCCCATAGCATTTTGGAGTGTGTGTGTGCCCTACATGTGGCCGACAGGGCGGCATAAAACTCCGGATATCATGATTGGGACCATAAACGTTCACTAATAGCAGATCTAGCCCCCTCCCCGCACACCTAGCAACTACATATCTACCCTCCGAGTCCACATGTATCGGGGTCAGTTTTAATCTCGAGGAGGGGTTAGCCCAGGTAATCACGCCACGCGCGTGAGTGGTGAAGCCCGCTGCCACTATATTTCCCGCCAACCCTCTAGTCTGCAACATCTTACTATGGACAGGTAGGTGTGTTTCTTGCAGCAGGGCAACATCCACATGATGTCTGTGGAGAAAGCTCATAACCTTCCTCAGCTTGCGGTGGTCGTTTAGCCCTCGCACATTCCAGGTCAGCAGGGTCAGAGTGCGTCGGGCCTGTGGGTGCTCAGACATTACAGCAGCAGACATCGCAGATCACAACGTGTCATAGTGGCTCCATAGGCGGGTGGCGTGCCACAGCCCAGGACACCAGTACCCAAGGCAGTCGGACAGTCACTCCATTCACATGCATTCACTCCAAGCCAGATACTCATAGCAAACCACGGACCCTTCAACATCCAAACAATAACGAACCCCCCAAACCAGGTTCCAGAACCCGCCCCCCTGTCCCCTCCCCACCCACAGCTGACCACCCCCAACCCGGCCAGACAGAGCCCCCCACAAATCCCCATCAACTCAAGAACCTCAAAGTGGTAGGCAATACAAGTCCCAACTCCCTGGGGAGTGTCTCGACCAAAAGCACAGGGGCAAAACGTGCCGAGACTGCATAGAACCACCAACGGTTCAAAGTTTATCTCCAGTTCTGCACCTCTGCCTAGCCCCAAAGCGTTCTAATGCCTTACACTGAGTTCACCCATTTCCCCCGTTCCCCCCGAACCCGTCCCCGATGTCAATACTTTAAACGTCTCTCCGGCTCTTGTAGTCTTTCCCTGCAAAACCGGGCAGCGCGCACCGCGGAGTGGATACTCCTCCCATCTCACATCAAGTGTCCCAAAATGAATCCGATGTACAGCTCACCTTATGGGGTCACACATTGTCCTTGTGGCAGCATGGCTAACGGCACCACCCGCAGAGGAGAGCAATGCATACAGGGTGCACCGCCTCAGTCCTGTTCTTCCAAGGTCGATGCTGCCCCGGAGTCCTCTTCGTGTTGCTGCCTGTGTTCCTTACGTTCTCTGGCCCACGTCTTCAGCGACCTCTGCAGCTCCTTAGGGTCTGTGAAGAAGTACGATTTCCCGCCAGTGTTAATCCTCAGTTTGGCCGGGTAAAGCATCGCATAGTCAAGTCCCAACTCGCGGAGCTGTTTCTTATGCAGTATGAATTGACGGCGCTCCTCTTGCACTTTGGCCGTGAAGTCGGGGTACAGCGATATTTTCATGCCTTCCATCTGGAGCTGTCCTTTTTCCCTAGCCAACCGCAAGGCTGTGTCCCTGTCCCTGTAGTTCAGGAGCTTTGCTATGATGGGTCGGGGAGGCGCGCCAGGTTGAGGCTGAGGGCCCAAAGTGCGATGCGCCCTCTCCACGATGAACATTGGGGAGAAGGCCTCCTCCCCAAGCAGCACTTTCAGCATGTTCTCGACGTAGAGCTCCATCTTACCAGTCCGAGTCGATTCCGCTACTCCCGTTATACGAATGTTCGATCTGCGGGAGCGCGCTTCTAAGTCCTCGGCCTTGTCACGGATCACTTGGAGCAGCCTGCCGAATTGCCGACGGTCCTTATCCGACTCGGTCTGCGCCTCCTCGGCCTCCGTGAGGCGTCGTTCCGCCATATCTAGGCGCTCCGCATGTTTGTCTACTCGCTCCGCCATGCGGTCCATGCGATACGACAAAGCGTCTATCTTGGAGCCCACCGCCTCGATGCTGTTCTGGATGCCCTTCTCCATCGCCGCCAGCAGGTCCCGAAGTTCTGCAGGTGCCGCTGTCGCCGCAGCCCCTTTAGGGGAGGCCTCCGGTGCTGGCGGCTCAGACCCCTTCGGCCTCCGGCGTTCAAACGAGAGTTTGGCCTGCGCTGCATCGTTTTTCCCCATGTTGTCCTCCCAGTGCAAGGGAGAGCTCTGTCTTTGAGAAACCTCCTCGTCGCAGAGTATTGCTCCGCTCACTCCTTCACCGTTGGTGGAGCGGGTAGGCCAAAATGGCGGCTATGTCGAGAGCGTCACCTCCGTTGAGCTTCTTGTGTAGGCCACCGCTGTCTGCGGATTTTATGTTGACCCCTCCGGGTTTGCTACTGACAGTGTCCTTTCAGCGGTAATGCCGCGGTGCGTGGGCACCCAGGTGAACTAAGGCGCACACGCGGCCGGCGTGTCTCCAAAGCCCCCGCAGCCCGTGTTTGTTCGCCAACGTGCTCGTCCCGCTCCGTTGCGGTGTGGCTGAGAGGGGGTGTCGTTGCGTTGGCCCTGGGGTGGTGCGGTGTGGCTGGGGGGGGGGCCTCCCGTTTGTCCAGGTGTCAGCGCGCCGGTCCCAGCACCGCTCGCCCCGTCTCCTCCAGTGTTCGGGGCCGCACGTCGGGTGACGTCGTGCGGTCTACTCCGCAGGGCAGGTCGCGGCTTCAGGCCTGGTCCGCCACCTCCCTCCCTCGCGGATCTTCTCCGAGTTTTCCCCGCTGCTAACGGCCGCTCCGGTTCACTCAATCAGGTCTGGGGGTACCAGGGGTCACCAGGTACCGAACACAGCTACGCTGGCATGCGGTAGGATAGTTTATCAGGATATTTTAGGGGCTTAGGCGAGGAGCCGAAAGCTCACACGTCCGCCATCGACGCTGGCTAGCTCCGCCCCCCAGGATAGCCAGGATTATTACCTATTGCATCCTGCTCTGTTGGGATATCCCAAGTTTTAAAAAAATCAGGTGGATCGCAAATTGGGGGACCATTACCATGGTGCTCCTGGCCCCTAGATATACCTGTCCCAGGTGAATCAGTGCAGTCAAGTGGTTCAAGTCAGTCGATGTCTCCTAATGAAGAAAAAACAGCGAAGCAGTTGTTGAGGGGGACAGAATAGTTGTATTGGCCAAGTGTTTAGGATGTCCCTCTCCGTTCAATCGATCTACTGATATCAATGGGCTGATAGAAGTACCCCAGGGGGAGAACAGAGATATCATCGCTAGCGACAAGGTCCCCTGCCCTCTCCAGAATATGCTGAACTAAACCGGGGGACCTAAAACTTAGGACCACACAGTCGTCCCTAAGGGCCTTTTGGGACTTCCCTACCCATAGTACTCTGCGGACCATTTTAAAATCAGTAAACAGTTGGTTTTTGATCCCTGTCCTTCAGCTCAGTAAGTGCAAAGCCTTGTTTCTCAGGGTTGACCAATCCTCAAATACCTGTGGTGTAAGCCCAGGGACGTTACCTAGGACTACAGTATAGGGAGTTGACTCCGGGGGAAGATGTAGGAAATTAAAAGCATTCTGAGCACCTGCAGGACATTGTTGTTGAGGGGAGCATGTCCGAGTTTCTCTCAAGACATGCTGCGAACCCAGTAAGCTAGTACCTCTCTGTAGCAAGGAGACATGGTGACTATCAGCAGGGGCTAGTTCAGTGGGATTCGGTGCATTGGTTACAGACCCTTTGTTATGCAACATCCTCCTCCCCACCCCCCTGAGAAGAGATGCCCCCACCATCCGTCTGTGCGCTAGAATTGCTCAGGGTATTATGGGATAGGTATAAACAAAAGAGAGAGTAAAGGTTATTCGTTGGGACAAAACTCCCAGTCCCCTAGGGTCATATATCCAATAACAAAGAGGGAGTGTCCCCAGGACACAGTGTCCTCGTGATTTGTGGAGATGGAGAAAGACACAATGAAGAAAGGATTCTTTCTTTGTTTAAGAAACCTCTCACTCACCAACCTAGTTGGTGACATGCTTCATCATCGGGGTCCACCCAAGTAGCCGAGTGCCACTCGGGTGTGCTTCGACACCTGTAACTACAGCGGAGCTGGTTTTTTGAAAGTGTGAAAGTGTTATAAGTGAGGGAGTTAAAAAAATCTTTGTTGTACTCCTGAAATTTTATTGTGGAGTCACAAGATACAGTTAAAACCAAGTGTGATACTGATATTGGCTAAATTGACCAGGAAGTATCAGTGTTTATGTGAAAATATGGTCAACATGTTTCAACCTTTGAAATGCTAGTGCAAGGTTTTCGTCAGGACCAAGTGTATGAACCGGGGGGTCTACGCACACTAAGGCGCACCCTTGCCTGATTCACCAATTCGCCAGACCGTGTACTTACGGTTTGGCACCC
The DNA here is from genome assembly GCF_964263255.1 of Lissotriton vulgaris. Lineage (NCBI taxonomy): Eukaryota > Metazoa > Chordata > Amphibia > Caudata > Salamandridae > Lissotriton > Lissotriton vulgaris. Next base: position 409,247,594 of record NC_141699.1, on the reverse strand, counting down.
TTACAGCCTTCTGTGTTAGCAAAATATTTTTGCGGGAAACTAACTGACGTTTCGCAGCATGGAGACCGTGGGGGGGCCGGTTATAGAGGCATTGTCGTATAACCGTAGCACCCGCCGAAATACCTGCAATGTGGCCAAACGGAATCCCGCAGATAATGACATTTTTTTGCTTACACAGAAGGCTGCCAAACCGTAAGTACAGGGAAGAGTGCGCCTTAGCGTGTGTAGACCTCCCGGTTCATACACTTGGTCCTGACGAAAACCTTGCACTAGCATTTCAAAGGTTGAAACATGTTGACCATATTTTCACATAAACACTGATTTTTCCTGGTCAATTTAGCCAATATCAGTATCACACTTGGTTTTAACTGTATCTTGTGACTCCACATTATAATTACAGGAGTACAACAATGATATTTTTAACTCACTCACTTATAACACTTTCACACTTGCAAAAAATCAGCTCCGCTGTAGTTACAGGCGTCGATGCACACCCGAGTGGCACTCGGCTACTTGGGTGGACCCCGATGATGAAGCAGGTCACCAACTAGTTTGGTGAGTGAGGGGTTTCTTAAACAAAGAAAGAATCCTATCTTTACTGTGCCTTTCTCCATCTCCACAAATCACTAGGACACTGTGTCCTGGGGATACTCCCTCTTTGTTATTAGATATTATGGGATAGGCCCTGCTCCATTTTGTTGAGTCTATTTTCTATCGGACACAGTTTTTGCATCAAGTGGTCGAGTTACGAGTTCAAAACTTTTATTCGATTAACGTTTAGATAATCATAAAAAGTACATCATACAGATTAAGTACAGTTACATAAAATCACATTATTGCATTAAAAATAATATATAAAAAGACTTTACATAAAATCTATTTACAAGTTAATTCAGATGAACATAAATTCAGTTGGACATTATCCCCATTTTGCTACGAGTCGTTAAACAAGATTTTAGAAAAAGAGCTACGTTCTTTGCCACATATTGTGAATCTAACAACTGGAGTGCCAGAAATGCTGGACGACAGGTCCTCAACCCCATTTGGCGCAGAAGTGGGATAATCCAACGCTTGCGCGCTAGGTCATAGTATCGACAAAACAAAGTAAGATGGATAGTCGATTGGGGAGAGACTTGGTCACACGAACATTTGGCTAGGTCATGGGACCAGTTTGACACGATGGGAAAAGTGACAAGACTAAAAAATAAATTAAAACGAAACCTTGTTAGTAAATATTTTTCGTAGTTGGATAGGTAAAAAGTAAGGTAGGGCTGGATACCAGGGGAAACTTGGACCATCAGTACTTGCACATTTGTTTGCTTGATGACTTCACGATAAAGGCGTAATTCCCTTAGATGGTTAAGGCATAGGTTTTTCAAAGCACTTCTGCTTATATCAACCAACGAGGAAGGCTCAGTGAAGTATTGTGTGAGGTTCAGGTCCTCTAAGAAATTAAAAACGTACGTTAACCATGGAATTTTCTTCCAGCACACCATATTTAAGCAGTCAGAGATCAAGGAGCGAGTTAGGTGGCATTGTGGTTTGTTCCAGATACGCCATAAGAGAATTGGCTGACACTTGATGTTATCTGAAAGATAGTCAATGCCAAGCTCAATGTGGCAACCGTAAATTGGAGCACTCTGTGGCAGTAGGTATTTTAAGAAGCCGTTTTGGACTTTTTGCAATTCGTCTGTGGGTACATAGCCCCAGACACCTGCGCCATATGTTGCTATGCTATGGCACTTAGCATGATAAATTTTAAGCAACTCACGTGGGGCAGGTTTACCCAATTTCCTAGAAAAAGAGACAAGCGCCGAAGTCGCTCTCTGATAGAGCAGCTTCCTGCTTGCCGTCGCTCTCTTCCAAGATAATTGGTCGTCAATTAAAATACCTAAGTAAGGGTATTCCCTAACTCGTTCTAGTCTAGCTTGCTCGATGTAAAGGGGTTTGGGATTCTTTACCTTCGGTCCTGTATACATAACAAAGGTTTTGCTTTTATTCACTTTTGCCCCAGAGAGAGCATGAACTGGCAATATTTCTCCAGTTGTTTTTGTAGCTGAACTAGTGTTCTGGCTAATATGACGGAGTCGTCAGCATAGAGTAATGCAGGGATGGGGCGATGGTTAATAGTTGGTAGGTCCTGGTTCCTTCCTAACATGGCTGTTTCCAGCCTGTTAGTGTATAGGTTAAACAAAAAGGGAGCCAGGACACAGCCCTGCCTGACTCCTCTTGTTATTGAAAATGAAGGTGAGAGTTCTCCGTTTATCCCGTATCTTACACAGGCCGTGGCATCGGAGTAAAGCTCACGCAAAAACTTGATGAGTGAGGGATCAACACCCAATTCTTCCAAGATGGACCACAACCTGGCATGTATCACACAGTCAAACGCCGCATTAAGGTCGACGTAGACCAGGTATAGGTTGCTCTGTTTTGCCCCCACATACTTGCCTATTAGAAGGGTTAAGTTTAGAGCCTGTTCAACAGTACCAAGCCCCTCCTGGAAACCGTACTGGAGGTCGGTCACGATGTTGTTCTCCGACGCCCAATCCTGAAGGCGTTCCAGGATTAGACGACCCGCGACCTTCCCCATGGAATCCAGGAGGGAAATGGGTCTGTAACAGGCTGGATTGTTTCTATCTCCCTTTTTGAAGATTGGAAGGAGTATGGAAGAGGACCAGGAGTCTAATAGACCGACTTTTGATACCGCCACCATCACCTGGGTGACGATGGGGGACCACAGATCTATATTGGTAACAAAGATGTCAAGAGGGACTCCGTCCGGGCCAGGAGCCTTCCCTGTTTTTGAGGAAGATAAAGCTTGTATAATCTCACTTAGGCTGAAGTGGAGGTCTATTGGGTATACCTGCATCTTGGGAGGATCAGCTGTCGACTTGGCCTGTGTAGTGCAGACCGAGGGGGAACCACTAAAGATCTTTGAAAAGTGGGTCGCCCACTCGTCTGCAGTCACAGCCACGTCCAAATGCTGATGTGAATTTACATCAGCCAAAAAAGGGGATTTGACTACACGCCAAAACAGGGAGCTGTCCTTACTTCGGCAGCTCGCGTTTAATTGGGCCCAAAGTTTTTTCTTGTGATCCTTTTTACAATTAATTTGGGCCTGTTTGTACTCTAATCTAAGTTTAGCTATTTCATTTTTGTCTCTAACTGAGTTATGTAATGCCTTTTTTAGGGCAGATAACGCTTTAAGACAGGCCGTGTTAAACCATCTTGGAGAAGTCTGATTGCCAGGTTTGTGATGACGAAATAGTTCAACCTGTATGACTTTTAAAATCTCCTGGAAACTAGATATGATCAGCCCAGGTGGGGATTCATCCGCCAAACAGGAATTTATCCAGGGGAGTGCCTTGGATATAACCTTATTGGTAATTGTTGTCGGGTCAATCTTGGACCATTTCACAGAAAATCCATTGGTTCTGTCCATGGCCAAAGATTTCTGGGTCAGTAAACTCTTCCTGCTGGGATGAGAGTCGTAGATGGTTATCTTAAGGATAATGCTGTTTGGGAAGTGGTCACCTGAGACCTCTGTGCCTGTGGAAAACTTAAGGAGTTTGCCCTTTAAAATATAGGATCATAAAATAAAGTCTATAGTGCTTGAACATCCCCTGCCGTGAAAAGAGGGACTGAAATCTGCAGGGGGATCTTCAAGATCATTTGCGTACATCAGTTCTAGTGAGATGAGACTGTCATTGAAAGAGTCGCCTAATTGGGAATGGGAAAAGTGGGTCAGTGGACAATCTTCTTCATCTAGAAGCCCGCAAATGCCTTTCTTGTAATTAGCGCACAATGGGGCATTAAAATCCCCTCCCCATATTACGTTACAGACAGATGATGGTTGCTTGAGTCGTTGCTCATTTGTAAGAAGAGAAATACCGGATACAGTTTTCACACAGTCTACAGGGGATAGGTTATTATAAAAATTAATGAAACAGTATGACGTACAGTTGTTAAAAATAACCAATATGATTTGGTAATTCAAAGTGGTATGGAGAACAGTGATATTCTTTACTGCCAGATTATTTGAAATATACATTGCTAAACCTCCCTTAGGTCTACCATGGGTAATAATGCTTGCTGGGGTGTGGAATGTTTTATAACCTTGTAGATGTATTGGATCCATTGTCCAGGTCTCCTGTAGACAAATTATCTGATGGGTAAATACAAAGTCCAACCATGATTTAAGAGTAATCTTCGAACGAAGACCTGCTACGTTCCAGTATAATACTGATAGTAACAGAGTTTGGGAAGTTGAGATGTTAACAACTGGACTTCCTAATTGAAATGGAATATGGGAGGAAATGTGGTTGTCTTCTGTAACAGAGACGGGCTGGGTTTCAGAACATAGTTGAGAATGTAATTCTGCTAATACCATTGTGTCATCAATATGGGGTAGTGAGATGGAACTGGAAGGTAAAATCAAAGGTACTGAAGGTTTGGGTGAGTTAATTGGTAATGGGCCAGGGGAAAGGGATTTCACTTTATCCTGGTTGTTAATAGATGGTGGTCAATCCACCATCTCCAGGCAATCATATCTATTAAACGTGGGTTTCATCCATCAAGTGGTCAATTGGGTTTGAGATTCCCTGCACTATCCGTGTGTAGAGTGTTTCCTAGTTAAATATAGTAGGACTATCAACGGCACGGTCTGGTAGGCTATCACTAGTGGTAGCCAATGCGGTTTGGCTGGACCCGCCATGCCCCCTTGAGGCTACCTTCCGTTTGACTCCCCCTGTTGGTTGGGGGATGACCTTCGATGGACCCAGGACTTTCCTTTTCTTTGAGGGTGGTTCCCCTTTCTCAACCTGCGTTGCTTTCTTGCCCCTGGTTATAACCATTGTTATGCTTGGGTTGGAATCTGGGCTAGATGGGGTAGATGGTAATGGGGTGTTGGGATCCGAGGTATACTGACTTAGGGACGAAGAAGGTGTGGCAGAGGGAGTATCTATTTGTATTGGAATGGTGCGGGGAGGAAAAACTGCGACAACTGGTCAGTCCTCAGGGTCGGTTTGTTGCTAAGAATGGTCCATCTCTAGATCTAACCAAGCCTGAATAGCCGTTATGGCACAGGTCATTGGAAGGATCAAGTGGGGGAAGGAAAGGAACAGCAGGGAGGGTGATCTGGAAACAAAATAAAATACACATAAGAATACCCTCTACTCCTTCTCTATGAAATCAAGGAATACATATAGACACCTACAGACTCGGTAGGAGTCGGACACCTCAAAATACCTGTAAAACAAAACAAGGAACCTTTGTAGTGGTTGTCGTTTGGATAGAAAGTGGTGCCTTCTGTGTGGAAGTTCTTGTCTGGTTATAACTGCATGAATACAAAAGAACATACAACCATGTACTCTGGAATCCCACCTTTGTGCAATAGAAGCAACATGTATTAACAACCTTGCATTATACGTGTAATAGAACATACCATTATCTAGGCTCCATTGTACATCACAGGGATAGAGCGTAGACCTCTACCACTCGTAAGAGCCCCTGTTAGAATAGAGCCAGAAATATGCTTGTTAATATACCATTAATTCTCCTTATAATACACAACACACTTTCCTTTGTAACCACCGCCACAGGTCTGGCAAATCAATATGTAAAGTTTATGCATCGCTGAAGTTTCTTCTTTGTGAACCATTAGAATTCATGGAAACCGATTACTTCCTGTATAATGCTTCTTACACAGAAGTATTGTTGAAGAATGCGGAGAGCCAAATAAGCCAAGTTCAAGATAGCCAAAGCTTTAACAAGAGATGGTAGCAAGGAACTCTCCCCGCCGGCCGAAAATGCAGATCGAAGCAAATCCAGGAAAAGCCTGCCACCAATGCGAGCGAGAAGCGCTCAAAACCGGACAGAGTGAAAGTAACAGAACCAGTGACGAGCACCCTTACCATACAACCTCCAAGGAATCAAGGGACGCCGCCTGGAACACGGAGGACGAAGAATTTCCGACATCGGTTCCGGAAGCTGCTTCCTCCTTATGCGGTCTTCTTGCGACGTCACACGTGACTCGAGAAGGATCACAGGAGTTGTAGTGCGCTACTGGGATCGCGCTCTTAACACCTTAGCTGCGTGTAAATATCCCTCCCCAGTGCTGCGCTGTCCATTGGAACTAGTGCTGAATGGACGTCCAATGGACGTGCGCAGCACTGGGGAGGTAGCGCTGCTGACGACCATTGGCCGTCAGCAGCACTTAAGAGGTTAACACAAACTACCATAAGTTAGGGGCATTTGAGGCTCTAAGGATAACCTGCGCTCTGCTAATTGGATCTTGTGGATCAGTGCAGATTCAGCCCTATTCAAAAAGGCATCAAGGGATCCCACCACCTCCCTCCCACTCCTGCCTTATGTTTGCACGATGGACCAGCCCCCACAGGAGCCAGAGGAGCGGATCAGAGATGCTAATAAGTACCTTGCTATTAAAAAAGTCAGATATACATAAGGTGGCCGAGCCTAGCCTCTTCCTGTCTCAGACGGGCCCACCCTTGGTCCGGGCTTTGTCCTGCATGCGTGCCGCGGGTTAGAGGCAGCGCTTAGATGCGCATGTTGACTTCAGCGCCTCCCCCTCGTGAGCAGCAGCGGGATGAAGTGCTGTGCACCCTGGGTGTTGAAGTCCTTTGGCAGTGGCAGAGGCAAGGCTATCCCTGGGACCACGATCTCACCAGGGAGACTCCGAGGAACAGATGAGCTTAAAACAGTGCAGGGACTTTGCTAGGCTCAATCGGTCACACCCCCTTTCAGTGGTAGCTCGCTCAGGAGGACCGAGAGCCTTGATGAGCGTGTGGAGAGTGAGGGGTCCGGTGAAATCCATGGCATTCTGTCCATCTACTGTTATTTTTGCATTTGTCACCCCGAGTGGGATGGGTATGCTCAGACGTGAGTCCCATGCTCTCCACACCACTGGAGTCAAGCTATCCTGGCTGAAGACGGCTGATAGCCAGAAACCGGTCCTAGGATGCTTGATTCCGGTCCAGGAAAGACATGGTTTGGCAGTTCGGGCTGAACTGTTCCCATGAGGCACTGGGTCAAGGCTGATTTGCATATGGCCATGTCTGAACTGGGGTGGTGTGGAGTGCAAAAAAACGATGGATTTAGGCCCAGATCTCTGTACTGGGGTGAATGTATGACATTGTTCTGCATTCTGTCCATCAACTGTTATTTTTGCATTTATCACCCCGAGTGGGATGGGAATGATCAGACGTGAGTCCCATGCTCTCCACACCACTGGAGTCAAGCTATCCTGGCTGAAGACGGCTGATAGCCAGAAACCAGTCCTAGGATGCTTGATTCCGGTCCAGGAAAGACATGGCTTGGCAGTTCGGGATGGACTGTTCCCATGAGGCACAGGGTCAAGGCTGATTTGCAGATGGACATGTCTGAACTGGGGTGGTGTGGAGTGCAAAAAAACGATGGATTTAGGCCCAGATTTCTGTACTGGGGTGAATGTATGACATTGTTCTGCATTCTGTCGATCAACTGTTATTTTTGCATTTGTCACCCCGAGTGGGATGGGTATGATCAGACGTGAGTCCCATGCTCTCCACACCACTGGAGTCAAGCTATCCTGGCTGAAGACGGCTGATAGCCAGAAACCAGTCCTAGGATGCTTGATTCCGGTCCAGGAAAGACATGGCTTGGCAGTTCGGGATGGACTGTTCCCATGAGGCACTGGGTCAAGGCTGATTTGCATATGGCCATGTCTGAACTGGGGTGGTGTGGAGTGCAAAAAAACGATGGATTTAGGCCCAGATCTCTGTACTGGGGTGAATGTATGACATTGTTCTGCATTCTGTCCATCAACTGTTATTTTTGCATTTATCACCCCGAGTGGGATGGGAATGATCAGACGTGAGTCCCATGCTCTCCACACCACTGGAGTCAAGCTATCCTGGCTGAAGACGGCTGATAGCCAGAAACCAGTCCTAGGATGCTTGATTCCGGTCCAGGAAAGACATGGCTTGGCAGTTCGGGATGGACTGTTCCCATGAGGCACAGGGTCAAGGCTGATTTGCAGATGGACATGTCTGAACTGGGGTGGTGTGGAGTGCAAAAAAACGATGGATTTAGGCCCAGATTTCTGTACTGGGGTGAATGTATGACATTGTTCTGCATTCTGTCGATCAACTGTTATTTTTGCATTTGTCACCCCGAGTGGGATGGGTATGGGCTGATAGCCAGAAACCAGTCCTAGGATGCTTGATTCCGGTTCAAGAAAGACATGGCTTGGCAGTTCGGGCTGGACTGTTCCCATGAGGCACAGGGTCAAGGCTGATTTGCATATGGCCATGTCTGAACTGGGGTGGTGTGGAGTGCAAAAAAACGATGGATTTAGGCCCAGATCTCTGTACTGGGGTGAATGTATGACATTGTTCTGCATTCTGTCCATCAACTGTTATTTTTGCATCCAGCAGCAGCAGCTCCCTACGGTGTTAGGTATCTGCTATTGGCCCGATAACAGAGTGGCGCCTTCCCGCCTTTCTCGCACCGGTTACAACAATCCCACTCACCTTCACACCGCCTCTCGCTGCCTTCGTATGGAAAAGAAATGCCCACGACAACGTCAGGGCTCTGGCGGGACTTTATTTTTATTTATTTTTTTTAAACGTTTTATATAGCGCTGGCTAGACCCGGAGGTATCACAGTACTTTACATAAGGTTCCACAGAAATTATAAAATTACTTCGCTTACATGTTATATCAGTTACTAGAAAAACATTTCAAGGGTGTAGAAGACGAAATAAATGGCCTTTAGAAGGGAAAAGGGGTGGGGTGAAGGGGTAGGAGTTGGATAGAATGGAGAGACGAAGGAGGGTCTGCCCAAAGTCCGGCCGGGTAGGTGACGAAAGAGGGGGTAGTCCATCTCCTTTTTAGCTATCAGGTAGCTCCACCGGGCAACAGCCAAACAGCTGGGTCTCAACGGGAAAACAATTAAAGAGCAAAAGCAGCGGCGGGGAAGAAACAAGGCAAATGTCAGAAGTCCGGCTGGGTAGGTGACAGCCATGGCGGTGTGCTGGAGCCAATCTCCCCTGTAGCTGTCGGTGCAGCTCCACCAGGAATCAGCCATGTATGTGTTTTGGGTTCCACCAGAATAGAGAGAGGAACAGGAGGTGATCTAAAGTCAAGACTCGAGAGGTGTAGGCGGTAGGGAGGAGGGCTGTAAGGTCAGGAGAGACATTGGTCCTGGTGTTACTGGGGAGAGCCTTCCGCAACATTCTCCAGCTGGCCACTAGGACAAAGATGGTGAGAGGAGAGGTGAGAAATGGACAGACTCCAGGATCCCCTAGCGATCACCTTAAGGTCAGGCAAGGAGTGAAAACCCCTGTGGGTTCCCACATCCGGGTCCTTCTCAAGGATTGCTAAGACCCTTCCTTGGGCCCTGCTATTACTGCTTTCCCCCTTAGGGTGCCTCTGGGGTGCCCCCGTGCCATACCTGAAAATTGGAGGGGCGGCCGCCAATTTGGGAGTCAGGCGGGGCGCCTCAGGGTCTCCTTCCCTCTCGCCTACAGCGCTCACATGCTGCACCTTTAGCTATGCCAGCATGACTTCAATGCTGCCATCATCAGTAGTGCCTGTGACCTGGCCTCCGCATTCCACGCCGGCAAAGATGGCTGGGTATTATGGCGTCTGGTTTATGGTGTTGCCCACAGCGCTCATACGCTGCAACTTTAGCTATACCAGCTTGACTTCAATGCTGCTGCCGCCGGTAGTGCTTGTGACCCGGCCTCCGCATTCGTTGCTCAGAGGAAATATATCTGATATTAATTCAAGCCTTCCACCAACAGCTTTTTTATTCTTCACAAGAAGCATAGGAATTGTATACAGGGAGCATCTCACCAGAAAGGTGCGCACCTTACATAGTGAGCCACTGCATGGCCCATTACCGAAAACATGGGCATTGTATAAATGGGGGACATCACTTGGATTATCATATAAACATGGGACCGTACTGTCTACAGGGAGCCAGGATTGGGATGGTCAAACATGGGCACTGTTCACAGGGAACCTCTGTGTTGCTGATCACAGTAAACGTGCACCCTACAGAGAGCGGAGTGCATACCCTTTCAATAGATACACGTGCATTGTACAGGTGGCCTCTGTATGGCCGGTCACCTTAAACAGTGAGCATGTGCACGAGATAGTACAGGAAATCGCGCACTACTAACACAGGAAGTGTGCGCATGAAACAGCACAGTAAACTTGCAAAGCACACGAAACAAGTCAAACATACAATAGACGCAGTTGCCGCCCCTATCAAAAGAAAGTTGCACCACACCACACCTCCTCGTGTATTCACTAGCAATTGAAACGCACACTCTACATACAGAGTCTTTAAAGTAGTGCAAATGCATGTCCTACCTAGCATAAGAAACGTGCACTTTACATAAGAAGCACACGCCTGATACGTCACGCCATTTTAAGGAGAATCTGTACCCTGTCGGAGGCAGCTAGTTTCCATTGCCTGTGCACCCCCTTGACTCTTTTATTTTGAGATTAGTGTACACGGTTGCCTGGAAACCTGGAGCCAGTCCACACCCTACAAGATAAGACAATGCAGACCTGCCCTCTTAAGACTGCAAATGTTGGAAACGGAAAAGGTCTGCTATTTTGTTAGTAGTTTTCTAAAATGCATTCTGAGACATAGAAAGAACCTTTAAAATCTTCGTAAATTTTAACCTTGAGCGGCCCCTCGCATCCCCAGATTAATTTTTATATTGTGGAATGAATTTTATATGAAATTTTATGTAACACATGTATTTTTGCACTGTATGATTCTTTGCTCTTTTATGGTTTTTTCCACTGTGAAACAAGCCGAATAAAGAAATTTATATATATATATACAAGATATTGTGGGGAGGTAGAACTAGTCTAGACTAAGCTTTTGTATAGGAGTCCATTGTGGGTAATGTGGTTGTCATGTGAGACTGTGTTGTTGGGTGGAGCACTAGGGCACCCCCAATTCTGCTGAGCTTGAAATAAGTTACCCTCCTATGGGGTACACAGGTGTAAGTGTCTCAAGGGCACATGCCCCTCTTATCCACGAATTCAGCACTTTAGACAGCAATCCATAGGTACTGGAGTCAGCACTTCACTGCTTAAAGGAAGCCATGCGCCCTTGGCCTGAAAGTGCCCAGAGATGCCAAGAAACCACTGACTCTAGCCATTTTCCAAAGCTTTCAGAATACACAAGGTGGGAACATGCTGTAAATTATTATTTTTAAAGGTATCTTCACTTAGCTCTGTGACAAAGCACATGACATGGTCCAGTCAGAAGTCATGGTCATTCCAAAGCCCTTGTGCAGGGGTTTCCCCAGACCTGTCCTTCTGCAGTACAATTTGTGAAAAATAAGTACAGCAGGGCAATTTTTTACCTTGAATTTTTAACAATCATTATCTGATATAAGCTATGCTTGCCCAGCTATGCCACTACAGTTGACCATGCAGAAGATATAAATCCATGTTTAAAAGAAAAAGAAGAAAATATAGTTTATAAAGGTTTAAAATAACACGTAACAACAAAGAGAATAAATAAATACAGTTATAATCCAAATGTATATGCAACCTGGTTGATATACAAACATCTAACAGCCCAACACGGCCTACACACCCAGCATTAGATAGACCTCTGTAGGCGAGAGAGAGGAGAGGCCTGCGCCTCTCAAGAATTAGGATGCAAGGTAGCTTTCGGTAGCGGCTTGCAGAAACGGGGGACCTCAACGGGCACAATTCTTCATTGCTTGTTGCAACTAGAGGCTAGAAGAAATGGTAGAATGGAAAGGAACACATACATTATAAATAACGGGGTTTGCTCCAATCGTGAACAGGGTGAATGGTCAAATGAACACATTAGAGCTGAAGGCAGAGAGGGTTAAACGGTCTGCTGAGGCAGGCAGTGAAGTTGCCCGAGAGAAGGGGAGGGTGTCAGTATTTTGCTCCATTGAGCAACAGAGAGGAGGAAGAGGAAGGTCGTGACTGTAATACACAGAGAGAACCGCGATCCGAGCCCCCCAGCGGCGGAGCTTCCCCATTCCCAGTACCCCCCTCCAGCCAGGGAAGGAGACCCTCGGCGGCCGGAGCGCTTTTAAGGGTGGATTGTTGCCTCTCCCGCGGCTGCCTGTGCACGCTTTCGACTCCAGCAGCACCGTCATGGCGGATCCCAGGAGCAGCGGCCGATACCAGCAGTTACAGAATGAAGAGGAGCCAGGAGAGAATTCACAAGCAGGAACCGATGCCCCACCGCCATACAGCAGTCTTACGGGAGAGAATGGAGCATTTTTCGATTATAAAGACGAGTCTGGCTTTCCAAAACCACCTTCGTACAATGTTGCAACCTCACTTCCAAGTTATGATGAAGCAGAACGAAACAAGATTGAAGCCACTGTTCCTCTGGTTCCTGGGAGAGCGGATGATTTTGTTGCTCGGGATGGTTTTGATGAAGCTGATCAGCTGAGGATAGGCAATGATGGGATATTCATGTTGACGTTCTTCGTGTCATTCCTCTTCAACTTGATTGGGTTTTTCCTCTCCTTCTGCCTCACCACCTCAGCTGCTGGACGATATGGGGCAATATCTGGATTTGGCCTCTCACTCATCACGTGGATTCTGATTGTTAGATTTTCCACCTACTTCCCTGGATATTTTGATGGCCAGTACTGGCTCTGGTGGGTTTTACTTGTGTTAGGTTTTCTACTCTTCCTCAGAGGATTCATCAACCACGCAAAAGTCCGTAAGATGCCAGATATATTTTCAACTCTCCCCAGGACCAGGGTCCGTTTTATCTACTGAAGAACATTTCTGGGCCAGGCCTTCCTGCATTTATGAATTCAACGTCAAGCGGCAACCGGACACCTGCCGGAAGTGTTAAAAAGCTCGGTGCGAAAAAGGAAACAAGATCAATTGCTTTACAAAGAACATATTAAAACGATCTAAAATAAAGTACTGTTGTAGAAAAATATTTCTTTATATTTGTTTCAAGGTGTACAATTTTAATAGTCCACGCAAAAAAACCTGTATACATTGAATCGTTAGTGGCTACTGTCTGAAAAAGCTATTGCAATCAACTCTGTGATGTACTAATTAATATTAAATGTCTTACATTATTTTGGAGTCATTTGGTAGCATGGAGTATGACCCCGCGGCCAGTAGGGGTCAGTCTTGCTTTAATTTTTCTTCATACTAAAATTACTGTGGAAATCTCAATATTTTAGTGTAAAAAAAAAACGTCTGAGGCTACCAGCCTTCCAAGAAGGGGTGTCAGGGGTGCGGGTCACGGAAGATGGAAATTACTTATTGTTATAGCGTAACTGAACACCAAACACGCGTGCTGTGAAAGAGTACAGTCTGTGTTGCATCCCAAAGTAAATGTAGGGTGGCTAATTGACGTTGTTGTGGTATGGTTTTGGTTGGCATTAAGCGCTTAGTGCTCGAGTTTGAATTATTGTAGCCCATATTCATAATCGTGCAGTGTAGCTTTACACATACATTGTACACTTTTTTGGATCGTGGAAGGATTGTTCAGCACAGCCCGTAAAGATGACAATGTAAGTATTAAGGTATTGCTGGGTTTGGAAACTCGTGTGGTGTTTTTGTTAGCCACGTTTCTGCTTACTGTGAAAATGGTAACCTTAACTTGAAAATAGCAAAACAACGTCCTCAACCAGCTGCGACTGAGAAACCAGAGCCTCCGACGAGGACATTAGATAAGGGACAGTGACTGAATGCCAGGTGAGCTGTGCTGAGGGATGCACAGTGACGTCATTAAGCTGTGGCACACTTTAATTTTATTGGACGGAACTTCCACTGAGAACCTGTATATTTTCAAGCAGGAAATACCATTTCACACCCAAACTGCAGTAATCTATTTGAAGAAAATGGCTCAAGAGATCACCCTCCTAAAAGAGGGCCATAATGTGTGGATATCCTTGTTCTGTTTGTTTGCTGGGCTTCTGAGACGAATTCCTAATATAAATGTTATTTTTGCTTTCTAAAACTTGTGCATTATAAGTGTAAACTGGCATGCACTTTGTGCTTTCTGCCAAGCAGCATTTCACTCTGGAGTTTTACTATGTTATAACTGTAAATATAGGACAACATTAATAAATGTCTCTAAAGTAGAAAGAAAAAAAAAGAATTAGGAAGCAAGAGAGTTGTGGGCGAGATTGATGAGCCCCTGGTACAAAGTTAGAAACAAGCATTTACAATGCAACGGTGTCGGCATTATTAAAGGTAGAGCTTTGGCATTGCTCATGACATTTTTTTCCATTTTTAAAAAATATATAAATAAATGGTATTGTCATTGACAATGGCAATAGGTGAGCATTAGAGAGTAGTAGAGAGTATTCGCGGACACAAAGCCCAACACACGGAAAGCCACACATACACAGAGAGCCCCACACACACAGAGCGCCCCACACACAGAGCCCCCCCCACACACAGAGCCTCCCCACACACACACACCCCACACACACACACACACAGAGCCCCCCACACGCACACACAGAGCCCCACACACACACACAGAGCGCCCCACACACACACACACAGAGAGCCCCCCACACACACACACAGCGAGCCACACACACACAGAGCCCCCCCCCCACACACAGAGCCCCCCCACACAGAGCCCCCCACACACACACAGCCCCACACACACACAGAGCCCCCCACACACACAGCTCCCCCCCACACACAGAGCCGCCCCATACACACACAGAGCCCCCCCACACACACACAGAGCCCCACACACACACACACACACAGAGCCACACAGAGCCCTACACACACACACAGAGCCCCCATACACACAGAGACCCTCACACACACACACACAGAGCCCCCCACACACACAGAGCCCCCCACACACACACAGAGCCCCCCACACACACACAGAGCCCCCCACACACACACAGAGCCCCACACACACAGAGCCCCACACACACAGAGCTCCACACACACACACAGCGAGCCACGCACACAAAGCTCCACACACACAAGTAATTTGCTTCTCCGCCCGAGATGTATACACAGGGCTGGCTGGGAGCAGCACACCCCAGTGACTGCGAAATGGCAGCTTTGCATACGACAAACAAAGTACTTAGAAAGCTCATGGTTTTAGCGTTTCTTAACTACCTAAACACGTGTGATTTCTTTGTAGTGACTGAAAACCAAAGCCGTAAAATAACACGTATCCTCTCCTGAGTATCTACTACCCTCTTCCACTGCCTCGTGCATCCACTAAAATAAGGGGCTCTTCAAGAAGCCGATTTTGTTGTTCTTACATACATAGGTTGCTTTGTCAAAACTCAAAGCCGAAGCACAGACTCCACCGCCTCTCAAAAATTGCTGTCTACAGCCAGCTGATATGGTTTGTTTACTTTCTTTGGCACTTGAAAGGAACAGCAAAGTCTTAAATAACGTCATAACATATACAAGGCAACGACTTCCAGCGCACTGCAATTTGAGCGGACAGGCCTGAAAGGAAGCACCCCATTTGAAGTGGCAACCTTAAGTATATCTTACAAACTAGGACATCCCGTGATCTGTCTTCAAATGCTATGCAGTGAGAAGGCGTCCATCCATTTAAGGGCCCGGCCCTCTTTATGCCCTGCGTTACCAAATGAGGCTGGCTAAAGCCGAAACGAAGAGGACCGGCCAACAAAAGTAGAATTAGCACCTTCCAAAAGTAGGTCTGATGCCCTACAAACTGGGAAAAAATACACCTCCTACTCCTACCGGGGGAGGGCTGGGCGTAGCTTAATACCGGCTGTAACCTGGGGCAAGATGTTTATCTTAAGACATGGGCATATGTGCGAACTGGTTACTTAAATTAATTGAGGTTAGCCATGCATAGAGACAAAGCAAAATGAAGATGAGAGATTGCTAACTTCCATTTTAGGGAGAAGGGAGTTAGAAGCCTGCTTACATGGTTACATTACGGGTTCCTGGGTTGTCAGAATCAACCTTAGAATGTATTGGTTTAGTGAGAATCAATAGGCTTTTCTATCTTCTCATATTTAATTTTTGGAGGTCCCAAAGCTTTGAAACGGATGCAATGTATGCCCATGTTGTGAGAAGTTGGCCCGATATGCAACGTTCGCTATTCTAGCGACCGCTATGTATCGTTCCAACGACCCTTATGGTGTTTGGTTGTAAGTCAACCTATAGACCAGCTATCCTAGTAGCGTGGATACGAGCAGTCTAAGGCTAAAGACTCGAGAGGGCGCGTTAAGCCAGCTGTTTACCACACATGTACCCCTTGAACGCCCAGTGAAAGGACACCACACAAGTGTTATGAAAATAAACAGTATATTTATTAAGAATCACAACAGCCCTGTACTCTTTATGAGGACAGGGTACTAAGCACAAACCAAATCTCTTAGGAAAATACTTCAAGTGCACAATTAAAACAAGTGTCCGAGGACACGGAAAGTTTAAGGTCTCGGGCGGACCCGATAAGGCAAGTCGGAAGCGAGGGACTCGGGACCCTAGAGTAAAGAGGCTATGCAGGCACCGAAATGCCGAGTTACCTAGCCACGAGGGCTGCGGCTGCACAAGTCTTACAGGCGTCGGGGTCTTCGCTGACGAGCCAGGAGCCGGAAGAAAAGGAGTTGCTGGCCGGCGACCAGTGATGAATAGTTCGTAGAGATCCAAGCCTGGATCAGAGATCGTTGACACCTGAAAGCAGAGGGGACCAAGTTCGTACTACTAGCCAGTAGTCAGAGGGTACCAGGAGGGCACCGGTTGGCCGTCACCTCGACCAGGTGAGTGGGCGACGCTAGGCTCTGCAGTCTCACGGACCAGGAGGCGTTGTCGGCGACCACGGTGGAGGTGCGAGCTGTCCCACGAAGGATGATGCTGTCGGCGTCGCTGGGCCCAGGATGGGGCAACAAGCCTTGGCAAATCTCAGGGCCACGTGGTGGGCCTAAGATGGCGTCTTGAGCGGACCAGGAGGGTCCGGGGTGCTTCTCGCAAAGATGGAAGCAAGGGCCAGTCTAGAGCAACCAGACCAGCAGAGTTGTTTGTCGGTCGTCGTCAAGGACGGGCACAAGCCAGCGGCTAGTGACCAGACAACGTGCTGAGCAGCGAGCAGAAGGGCCCCACGCAGATCGTGGAGATGCTGGGAGACTGCACTTCGGTGCTGGAGCGGCTCAGGGTCGGGGCTTCTCGGACCCCAGAGCACTCACCAGAGAGTTACCTCGATGGTCGTGCTGGTTTAAGAGCGTGCAGGTTCTGATGATGGCCGGTCCCTCGAGGTCTCGTCGCACCCACAGATCACAGCTGAGCTGATGACGTGGGTAGAGGTCAGAGGTGCCAGGGAAGCCGGTTCTCGTCGAGCTGGGCCGTCGGATCCTTGAGGAAGGACTTGCAGCAAACCGCAGAGTTCTTAGATGGTGCCCGCTGATGCAGGGTGACTACTCCTTAGTCACAAGGGAGAAATCTTGAGAAGAGTCTTGAAGTCCTTTCGTAGAAAGTATTCTTGATTCAAAGATGATCTAATTTGGAAGGGTCCCCGCTCCGGCCTTTATCCTAAAGAAAGGGGTGGGTACATGACTAGGTCCTGCCCTAAGGGTGGGACCAGGAAGGGGGGTAGTTACACCCCTCTCCCCTGCCGGACTTTCCCCAGGCCAGGGCTGTCGCCCCTGGAACTGGTTCTAACCGGCAGATGCGTAGTGAGCACCGGGGTGCCACTCCGCAGTCACCTTCTCGCAAAAGCCCTACCTACCCAGAATACACAAACCCTGTCTGGGACGGTGCGAACACCGCCCTTGACAGGAAACCCTTTGTCCGAGCGCTCCTCGCTGGAAGGACTCCCAGCAGCAGGAGGTCAGACTCGTGTCTGTGGTGGCAGCATCCATTTTGTGGAGCTGAGGCTTTAGTTAACTTTAACCGGGGTTCACAGTTACGTACATGTCGTGTCCCTCTAGAAGGGTGGAATGCTAACCTCGTCGCCAGCATTGGTGAGAGGGCAGCACCCCGATTCGTATGACACCTTACTCGACATGCCTTGATAACGCGACACCGAAGTTACCGATGTGGTACGCGTTATCATGGAACAGCCATTGGGTCTTGATTCCGCAAGCTGCAACCGGGCTCGGCTCGGGCCAGAACCTAGTTCACACGAGCCCACGCACTCTGCCTTCAGGATTGTTAAGGCCTGCCATAGGAGTGACTGATAGGGACTCGGGTGTCCATTGTATGGTTAGATATAGAACTACTATACCTAAAGCGAAGGGTGCTTACACGACTTCGCCCCAGCTGTCGTGCAGCCAGTTGTGTCAAATTTAGGAGGCCAGCCAGGGGTGGCATAATACATGCTGCAGCCCCTGGCGGCCCTGGGTACACCTATGCCCTGCGTTACGGGGTCTGATAAGGTGGCCCAGTACCAATTGGTAATGCACCTAGGGTACATGGAATCCATTTTAAAGAGAGAGCAGTAGGCCTGGGGTCCTGATTGGCAGGGTCCCAGGTCGACTATGTCCAAAACCAGCTAAAACACAGGGCAAAAAGTTGGGGGCAACCATAGTCAGGATGTACCTTCCTACACATGTATTGTGCTTTTTTAAACATATGGCTTGGAGTATGTACATTAGGCCTCTCATGAATGAGTTATCAAAGACTGTGTACTGTTTCAAACCAAAACGTGTTATCTGTTTATTAATTACAGCAACAGTATTTCTCTCTGGTAAAAGATTCAGGTTCACAATTCAAAGGACACAAAACAGCTTTTCTTCAAGCTATCCTAACGAGAAACAGACATGTCATTTCTCAGCCTGAAAACAATTCCTGTAAAACTTGTCTGGAGAAACAATTTGTAATAGTACAATCGTACGAGACAAGTGGTGGACAAAGGAAGAAGTACCAAGTAAGACACTAGAACTCAAGACGTTTGTCCGCCAGATCAAGAGAACCCGCTTAGCCATTGACACTAGACTGCAGTAATGAACCAGAGAGACATAACTACTCTCACTGTTGACTGTGCTGACCGTGAGGGGTATCCACTGACCCTGGGTCAGGCAATGCAGGAAGAAGGTGTAGCTTCCCTCAAAAGACATTCGAGTTTCCTTTCTCAAAAACGCATCAAACAAATCCATCCTGAGCCACGGACTGGAAATCCTGCTAGGGTGCACACAGTCTTTCATCCTTGCAATGACAACACAATATGTATTAATTGTGATTGGCTATTAATAATGGACATTAAAATGTTCTACCTGAAGCATTTTAGACACAAAATCTCTATACATCATATGTTATTACTGTAAGGGATTTTAACAGCAGCCTAAATAGTCGATACCTCAATGGCCTGTGGGGCTGTCACACAGTGCCTGGAATGTGAGTTACTCTGCCCCAGCCTGATGGCCTCTCAGAGGCCGCAGCGCAATCACCTGTTTATGGGGGGTGAGCCTACCTCAGCCCTGCGGGTCTTTAGAGGCACCAGATTGGTGGGCTGCAGGGAGATGTGTGCAGGTCAGACAGGGTCTGAAAATCTGTGAGAAGAAAGCGCTGAGGGCGCCACTTACCGTATCACATGGGCCCTTCTTCTTCATCATGCCTTCGTAGTAGTGTGCTGGCCTCATCAGGGCAGCCTTGGGATTGGGCAACCCAGATGTCATCTCGAGAGTGACGCCAGCCAGGGGGGCAGTGCAGGAGGAAAAGGCTGTTGCGTGGAGGAGGCTAGAGGCAGGGGCTGGTGACTAGGGCGCAGGTCCTATAGTGCTCAGGGGTGAAGAACAGGTGTCGGAGGGCGGGGCCTGTGGTGTGGAGGAGCCTGGTACACACGAGCACGGGACTGTGATGGGCAAAGCTGAAGATCAAAAGCCAGGTACCCGGGAGAGAGATCCCTCCTGGGAAAAAGATCTTGGGTGCCCAGAGTACAGGACCGAGAAGCAGGTACCTTGCACCCATGAACCAGGTCCCTCTTATGGTGGGTGGGGCTTACGGGCAGAGACCCGGAACACAGGTCCTGGAGCAGCTGCTCACGAGGAAGGCGCCAAGCATGCAGAGGAGCGAAGCAGGCACCATTCACACAGGAATCGGGCCCGTCCTGTGCGCGGAGCTAAAGTGCTTCCAGATCATTAAAGCACTGAGGAAGTTTTTCGATCTACTTCCGTTATCGGCGAGGAAAAGAGTCGCAGTGGCCTTAATAAGTTCTAGGCTGGACTATTGTAACGGAGTATATGCTGGAGCCAACAAAAGCGTTCTCCATAGGCTACAAATGGTCCAAAATGCGGCAGCCCGCCTCGTGCTACGTTGGCCCCGGAGGTCGTCAGCCTCAGCAGCACTCAACATTCTTCATTGGCTGCCTATAAGTAAAAGAATTTTGTTTAAAATTCTTTTAATTACTTTTAGGGCATTTCATCAACGTGGCCCAAAATATATACATGATGGGTTTAAAAGATATCTTCCGACGCGTCGTCTGAGGTCTGCTAGTCAGAACCTACTTACTCCTCCTCGGTTCAAGCTGGCCACAAAAGGTGGTAAATCCCTTTTTGTATTGGGCACCAAGGCCTGGAATAAGCTTCCTCTTTTCTTACGTTCATTCTCCAAAGAAGCCCCTTTCAGGAAGGCATTAAAAACTTGGATTTTCTCTTTGCCCGATGCTACATGTAGGACTTTGGTGTAACTGTGGTGTAGAATGCAGGACATCCTTTTCCCTCCAACTCTTCCATCTGAGTTGTGTGAGCGCCAAGATACTCCTTGGAGTGAAAGTTGCGCGTTAGAAATGTCTCTTACATTACATTACATTACATTACAAGTCCAGTGACCTGCCGTCCACGGCACAGGCCCATCCTCTGCGCACAGCTCTTGGGCAGGCACACAGCAGGCAGCTGGCTGAAGTAAAGGTTCGAGGGTCCCTGTGAGCCGAGCTCAGAACCGAGTGCTCAGCCTGCAACTCACCAGACCGAACACGCTTATTTCACGTTCACATAACAGGAGAATAAACAAGAACAATAAAATAATCAAGGCAATTATTGCATCAAGGAGAGTAGCGTTCTACATCGGCACTAAACTGTGTCCCTTGTACTCGGGGCCCGCCTCAGCATGTGCGCGCTGGCCTGGGCCCACGAGGGTGCAGGAGCTGCCTGCAGTATGCTTCTTCCGACGTGGTTCCAATTTGCGCATTCAAACACCATTTCTGGAGGCTGCTGGTGCCGATTTCTGCATTTTGTCTGAATCTCTTCTCATGTCTTGCATCTCCTGCCACCATAAAAGATGCGGGAAGTGCTGTTGCTCAAGAAAAACCCCTAGGACCTATGCGCGGTTGCTCATAAAAACACCCTACGACCTATTTCTTGACTCATCAGTCAAAGTGTGTAGCGCTTTTCATCTACCACGCCCCACTACCTTTCTAGTCACTCAGCCTGTAGTGCTAGAGTTATTGACGCTTCAAACTTAACTCCAGCACGTCTGACTTGGCCTGTTTAATAACCCAAGTTGCACATACCGCATGGTCCTAACCGTCCTGCACTGGTTTACTCTGCCGCACGCATGCACCCAAAACTATTCGAGTGGAGTGTAAGCAGCACGCAAACCACTAAAGTGGCAGAGCAGCCTATTTTTCGGTCTCATAGCGCTATTCATGCACCTCTTAGCGCCTGGGCAGAAATGCTGTTTGAGAGGCCAAGAAAAAAAGATCCAGGAAACGTGCGAGGAGCTGTAGATGGATATGTAGAGGAGGTGTGGATAGATATGATAGGGTCTAGTTGTGGAGTAACAAAGCAAAGGTTTTAGGCCTGGGGAGTAAACGACAGTTTACACGGAGGGAAGTGTCTTCCAATTGGGAGTGGCACAGGAGGTGCATAACAAAGCGGAGTCTAGCTTTGTATATTCACCGAGAAGAGGGGTGAGTTCGCAGTGCCTAAACTACTGAACGTGAAAGAAAAAAAATGGCATGGGCAGGGCTACATCCCCTCTCAATGGCCACCAAGCCCAGGGCAGTAGCAAGAACATCTGTAGGGCCCTCTAGGTTCGTGAAGGCCTATACGACAATCTGGAAATATTACAAGAGCTGGTATTTCGGGTCCGTGTGTGGGACATTTTTTGCTGTTTGTCTTTTACTGTTTATGTCTCTGCCAAACTTTGCCTGCAGCAAGCACAAACCGCCCTTTCCCATCCTCATTGCTTTTCCAAAAGCCACGAACGGTCCTTCCGCCGTGATGTGTGTCTCGGTCAATCCTCCCTCTGGAGAGTGAAGACAGGGCAACAGGTGAGCACGGTACGAAGGAAAGGAAGGCGAGAGGGAAGGGCAAGAGAACAGAGCAGCGTTGCAGTTACGGAAAAGAACTGAGAGAAATACAGATGGAGAAGTCCATCGAAATGAGAACGTGGGTAAAGGGTCAGAAGGTGCACCGAAGAGAAAAAGGAGAGGGAAACAGTAGAAGAGGATGAGCGAAAGGTGAGTAGAGGAAAAAGTAACAAGTTAATTAAGGAAGGTCAGGGAAGAGTAGAGACCAAGGAAAAGCAACAAGGGCAAAACATAGAACTGTGAAGGAGAGGGTAAAGAAGCAAGGTGAAAGGTAAAAAAGAAAGTGGTTAGAGCAAAGACGGAAAAAGATGGAGAAAAGTAATGGACAGAAATGAGATGGGGAGGGGAGACCAGAAAGGAAAATGAAACAAGGGATAGTTACCTTATGTCCTGGGTAGACGCTGCTCTCCAGGTTTTACCGAGCAGCAAAATGGCGGCCGCAAAGCTCCGAAAATTTCGGAATTGGGGGCGTGTTTTTGGTGTTCTGAGTGACGGATGACGTCAAAGGGCGAAAGAACGCAAAAAACACGCCCCCAAATCCGAAAGAGACGGGGCTTGAACGGAGTGACACCCCTCTCCTCCAATGGCTGGCCTCCGTTTAGGAAGACAGCCAATGGAAAAGAAAGGCGGGTTCAAGCCCCCCTAACTAAAAGACATCAAATCTTCGGACTCCGCCCACTGCTACGCAGTGCGACGGTCCTCGACCTAAAATGGAAACCAAGTAAATGCAGCCGTAAAAAGAAAGCCTGAGGGAAGATGGCAAAATGTTAATCAAAAAGTTAAGCGATTGAAGAATATTCCGCCCCAGAAAGGTTTAATTTAAATGGTTGGAAACACAAATAACCAAGAGAAAGAAGATAGACCAACAAACTGCTGACTACGATAACTCACAGGAAGCACAGGGAGAATCAAGGTACCAAGACATTCACTGAAGTCTAATAAGAACCATGAATTAAGAACAAGGTCACCAGAAAATTATTAACTTCCTAAATTACAAATAGGAAAGCAGTGAGGTATTATGAAGCTAGTCCAATCATCCCTAAATGTAATAACAGCTGTGAAAGTGACATCAGACTTTAAGTGAATGCCCTAATCTTGGTAGGGAAAGATAAAGTGGTTATTGGCGGCTTATTACTTTCCACATTTCTTCTGACAGAGAATCATTTATGAAAGTGCAAGCATTTGTTAGGTGCAAAACGAATCATCCTCAAGGGTATCTCTTGGCGCCACAATATCAGAAGAGCAGAGAGGAGACAATGGATTAGTGACTAAACAACCAGGTTTTAAGATGTTTTTTTAAACTACCCTAGGTTGGTGCAGGCGCGAATGTCGTCTGGCAGTTTGCTCCAGTAGGAGGGAGCAAGATGCGAAAATGCGCGGCCACCCATTCTGATTTTATTAATCCTCATAGGGCACAACAGCTGCTGCGATACCCTGTTGGGAGGAGTGTGCCCCCTTGATATGCGATACAATGTCCTTGCCATTGTATGTTGGGTGCAGATTCACACTTTTCAATAAAATCTGTTTGCAAAAAAAAAAAAAAAAAAAAAGAACGTCTTTTAAGCTCACTATGTACAGAGCAAATTCTATCTTCTGATAACTTTTCATATAATTTCTTTAAAGTTTAAACTCTTCTAATGCAGTTCGCTCAGAAAAGGAATCTTACTGTTGTAACCAGGCATGCTTTTCCATACATTTACGTAGTCCATGTTTGTGCACTGGATGACATTGAGTTCAATTATGCGTGGATGCGAATTCAGGCCTCAGAATTACCATGAGTTTTTCTGCTTCATTTTTGTGCCAACCTGATAGAGGGTTTTTGTAGGAATTCACATTGCCACTCATCTTCAGCTTATGTTGCTTCATCTACAGTGGAGGACTGTGGCTCAATGGTTAGAGCGGCAGACCCTGATGCAGAGTTCTGGCCAGGGATCAGGGTTCGATTCCCGCCTCGGCGGGGTCCCGGGCTCAATTTCATCGGACCTGTTAATTCTCGCCTCGGTGCCTATTCTAATCACGGGCCCCACGCTGCAACTCTGAGCAATAGCTTGCTTAGCCTCCACACCGGCCCCAACAGCGCTAAGGATGCCTGGCTTCACCGTGGGAGTGCCCAGGAGTGGACACTTCACAAGGAAAGCCAGGAGGGGTTCCACAGCGGTATGAGTATCAGCGCCAGGAAGCCGAATAGGCAACACCGCAAGATGACCGTCTGGTGACAGTGCGCTCTATAAGTACCAGGACATTTACATCTACATCTAGAAAGGCATTTTCCGTGGAGGGGGGGGGCGCAAGGGGATCACACCTGGAGAGAAGGTAAATATCTAGCTGACTCGATTTGGTTGAAGATCAGGCAGAAAAGGGTGAAGAAACAATAAAACCAAATGTATTGCGTAATGAAAAATGGCAACAATCGCCAAAAATGAGAGTCTGACGCAAACCGCACAACGTCGCAATTAGGGATTTGGAGTGTAAACAAGCTGGTATTGGGTGGAATAGCACTGT
Source organism: Lissotriton vulgaris (assembly GCF_964263255.1). Lineage (NCBI taxonomy): Eukaryota > Metazoa > Chordata > Amphibia > Caudata > Salamandridae > Lissotriton > Lissotriton vulgaris. The sequence continues at coordinate 409,222,832 of NC_141699.1, read as the reverse complement.
GCCAAACATGTGGCGTGTTGATGCTCGACCTGCAGAGAAGTTACATGGATGCGCTGCGTGCGTCTTTGATAAGGATTACTGTGCACTTGTTGCCATTCCTAATTACGCCATTCGATTGGAATTATAATTTCTTCACCCTTTTTAGCCTGATCATCATTCAAATCGAGTTAGCTCGATATTTTACCTTCTCTCCAGGTGTGATCCCCTTACTGCCCCCCTCTTCTTTTCATACAATGCTCTCCCTTAATATTGGAAAGTTACAATTAAATTGTATTTTCAATTTTAGAATTCACTGTGCCGCTCCATCACAGATAAGATTCCTGCCCTTTCTTGGAACTATACTACCCCATTTCGGTGCTCCCCCATAAGCATTTTCATCTCAGGCATAAACCATTATGTCCTGATGATGGTCCCCATATTTTATGGAGGGATCGAAACGTCGTCGACAAATAGTACCATGACCACTTAAATTGCAATGTAAATAAGTTATGTGAGCATTGGTACTTTAGGTGATATGTGACATAATTTGCTTGTTATTTCTACAGTCACATAAAAATGTCTGAGCTTTGAAATTCTTTTCTTTTGCTGCTGCGCCCCACTTCATTCTATGTTTTATATGGTTGAATAAATATACTAATAAATCCATTGGTTCTTTTGACATAGATTTCATTATAATTCTATCTTTTGTGCTATCCTACACTAAGGGACCATTTGTTCCTGTGCAATACTTATCTAGCCATGGCCCCTTAGATACCTTTGAGTTCCCTTGTTTGTTACAAACTCTGCTCCAAGAAGAGGCAATTCCAGGGCTTCTGCTGTTTTACCCACCAAAGAGGTAAATAAACAGAGTTTTACCAATTGAGGGTCCGAGGATAAGGAATGTCCCCTTCTTGTGTCTTGTTAAGGCCACCAGCATTTTGTAGGTCTAAAGGCCAGGACCAGTATTACAAGGAGGAAGGATGTGGTTGTTGGAGTGTAGACTCCCAAAGTAGGCATATCCAGGGAATCAAATCTGGGCTAAAGAATTGCATATCCGGAAATATTTCTGGAGCCTAAAAAAGGGTTATGCTAGAGGTTCCTTCTGAAAAAAAGCAAAAGTTTTTTTTATTTTTCCACTTCTAAATTGTCAGCCGACTTCGAAGGACGAAGTGGTGCCAAATCCAGTTCAGAGAGAGGCAGCGGTGATGGAGTCATAGGTGGAGACGAACACTCATTTGTGGTATCTTAATAGGCAAGAGCTTCTTCAGAACTGGCACCAAGGCAGGGGCCTGTGGAAGCATAGAGTTAGGTGGCAACAGAGTTGGAACCACAATACTCGCCTAGAGTTTAGTGGGACTGTCCTAAAAATATCCAACATGGCCTGGTGGAAGGCCTCGACATGGGATGGGTTGGTTGATGAAGTTGGGAACTCCGGCTTCATCTTTTACAGATTAGGAATCAGCTCAGATGACAAAGAGATCAGTGTTGGAAAACTGCGCTGCTGAGTCTCTGAAAGGTGGGGAGCAGGCCCGTCTCCTGGAGAAAGAAGAGGGCTTCTCCATCCTGTCGAATATATATTTTGTTTTTTATAACCAGATACCTCGGGTGGGGGTGGTAATAGGAGGAGGGGGAATTTACTCCTTGTCCAGTGAATTACATGACTAAGAGGACAGAAACCACTTGGGTGCATCCTTAAATGCTATTAATAAAATTAGTTTAGTTTCCTCCTCCCTAATGGCCTTTGGGTCCATCAAGAGCAACAGTCGCAGGCAGAGTGTTCTTGGGTGGATCCTAGACTCTACATACAGATGTTGAGTGGATCTGAAAAATACATCTTCTTGTAACATCAATGACATAAAAACATTGGGTGCCATACATAGCCAGATGTAGTCACATTTGGGGTGGACGGACATGTGATATTTGTCGTGAGGCTAGACACCTATTGCAGGGGAAAAGACCACTGGAACACGTCTGATGTCTGGAGGATGTTTCTAAGGTGAAGTATTTGCAGGAAGAAGTAGCCACCAAAACTGCACTGTTGAACTAGTTTTGCCTGCCATGCTTACCTTACATCTCCATTACAGGACAGCTTTAATCACCGCAAACTAACCCCAATCAGCATCCCCTGACTACCATTCCACATTTTGCAAACCACTGAATAACTGGTAATACAACTAAACAAACCACCACTACACAGAGAAAGGTTCACAGTATGAACCACATAAAACCTTAACTGGCTTGCCCACAATAAAGGAATAAAAGTAGGGTTGTCAGGATCAAGAAGATGGAAGAGGGCGAACCTTCAAACAAATCAAACAAACCATTTCAAACAAAATACAATAATCTCCTTATGGCAGAGCTATCAACCTTGTTGAATGAAAGCAATTTGCAAGAACCCAAGTTAGGGGACATCCAGCTATCCAACCTATTTTATGCAGATGACCTGGTGCTTATTAGCCGGACCCCAGTAAGCCTGCAGGGGCTGCTGGACATCATGTTGCGATATTCTGTAACAAACATGCTAAGTATCAACAAAGAAAACACCAAAGGTATGTGTTTCAACACCCACAAAACAAAAACAATAAACAATTGGTACTTAGCATCGAGCAAGCTGGAGACTATTCGAGACTACAAATACTTGGGGTTCATCATCGACAACAAGGGAAACTTCAAACCCCAATGTGAAGCCATAAAAAAAGAGAGGATTAATGACAGTGGTGGCATTAAGGAATCTAAAAAACAAGATTATTGGCCCAAGCATTCTCCCTATAACAAGGGTGATCCAGGCAAAATTAATTGAATCTATCACCTATGGCAGCGATGAGAGGGAGAGACGCTGATATTGTAGACGGCACCGTAGCGAGAGCACTGCAAATGATTTTTGGCCTGCCAGGATAGACATCCCCTGCACAAATGAGGCTAGAATTTGGGCTACCAAGAGAAAAGCTGGCACACAAAGCAACATATATAAAAAGCTGGTACAAAATAAGAAGGGGAGAACTGGAAACACTAAATGCCCTTCTGTGGAAAGAACTACAAGCCAAAGAGGCCGACCCGCAAGACTATACTTGGAGGACGCTCTGAATCAGCTGGGGCTACGACAACTATGGGATCATCCAGAGACTCTTGCAAGCTTTAAATAAAGCAGTAAACAATAGTCAAGAAATAATCTCTCTTACAGGATCAAGCCTCCCTGGCAGAGCGTGCACACAACTGGCTCACCATACAATCTTACACTAAACCCTTGCCCCAAGCATATCTCCACACTAGCTTCTCCAAAATCATGAGAGAAGTTCTTGAAATATTGTTTAGGGCTGCTGGCCTCCGCAAATCACTAGCCTCCATGGCTACGCCCTTTGACACCAGCAATATGCCGACTCTGTGGGGACGGCAAAGAAAATATAGTGCACCTCATCACCGAATGCAGAGAACTGCTACAGGAACGCTGGACCCTCCTAAGACCGCTTTTGAACAAAAAACATTTATGGTCCTGCAGACAAGCGGTGCTGGCAAGCTTCCTCGGTGACGATGTCCAACTGAGCTGCCGTTTGGTAAAATTCCTTGTAGCCACGGAAGTCCCCCTTAACAAACAGAAAGAAAGTACACCAGTTATTAGCGTTCCAGATGCAGTGCGGAACATAGCACCATGATTCTCTCTGAGAAGTCTTACACTTGTACCACTGTCGCAACAAGAAGCACAGCAACGGCAACTGCGCACTTCCTGCTCTCTAAGAGGATATAGTAATTTGGTTGGAATGAGGGCCAAACTTGGAAGCCGGTCCCTACTGTTAATCACTGGTACAAAGTCTCGAAGCCGAAGAAACAGCGGCAACGATTTCACAAACTATCTAGCAAGTCTTAGCTGCTTCCCCGAAAATCCCCCATTCTGAACAATTGGCTCTGCGAATTCTCCAAAGGCTCTTTTTGGAATTTTTCTGTTTTACTGCATGTCCTTTTGTATTACAGGTTTTAATCATTTGTTGAACTGAAATGGAGAACAAGTTAGCTTAAGACCATGCGGCGGGCCAATCCCAGACGTCCCGCATCTACTCTTGATGCTACTCTTGCACTAAGCACTTTCCCGGCACATCTGCACACAGCAATAGGTCACTCTCAATGCTGCTCTTTCACTAAGGACTCATTCCGGTATACTTGTACGCTGTTACCGGTTGTCAGAATAAGACCATGGCTAAGCAAACAATCAAGAGGCTGATTGGCTAGACCATGCTGCAAATCACAGGCCTGCAATAGCTGCCAGTCATTACCTTTAACTTATGTTAGGCCTAACCTGCCACAAACTTTATCCTTGACAGATATTTGCACACTAAGTACACCATGCACTTTACGGTAATTGCCAAATATAAAATTTAAATGGTTCCATTGGCTATGTTGACTGTTGTCCTTGAGGCAACTCTGTGCATATAGACCCGGTTACTCGTACCTAAGGACAGCACAACACTACATGTGCTCTGTATAATAGAACTGTTCGCCTAGCTCTCCAGGTTGTCCTGCCCTGGCTTCAAGCCACTAGCGCATATATCACTTTACTTTCTTGCTTACCGCAGGCCTAAGATACCCTGCTGCAATGGTCGCACTCACAAAAAGGGACCGGGACAGTGCTTAGGCTCATTTTATCCCCATGAACAACTAACCACATTTTATTAGTTTTTATCTTCCACATTCAATAGCATTCTCTTTTATTCTTGAACTGCCACAATGGTAATGTATCCAACATGTTTTTACTATGAAATTGTGTCAATTGACGAATGCTTGTAATGGTTTTAATTAACTGTAAAATAAATGTACTTACTTACTAATAGAGCAGGAATTGGAGATCGAGAACCAGGTGTCTGGGAAATATAAGGAACAGGGGTCTAGGGGAACACAGGAACTGGGGGCATGGGGCATGTAGAATTTGTTCATACCCCCAGGAAGGACTTGAGTGCCATAACTGAGTTACAAAAGACATCTAATTTCCATTCTGAAGAAAAGATCAGGCCTCTCCTAATATGGACACTGTAAGTTCAGCTGCAGAACTACTACAGAAGGGCTAGAAGTAATTTACACTGCTCTCGCCAGCCATCACAACCCCCACCAAAACACAGGAAAATCCTAACCAGCCCATCTAGAAGGGGGTCTGGTAAGACCCCAAGCAGTAACCTACACCACCACAGCTGACTTCAGTTTAAGTGGAGGGTGTAAAGACCTGCATCTCCACAGCGCTGGGAGGCCCCTGGGTAGCCAACGCGCTCTACAAATCCTCATTCCATTCCATTCCATTCCACTGTGATATGCCCCATAGAGACAACTGATACCAACTTAACATGAGTTTTGACAGTGTGTTGCAGCACATTAACCCAACGGATCCAATCTTCTAACCCTCAAGCCACCCCTGCAGGCAAACACACATACTTGGACAAGTTCTCCACCAAAGTGATAAGAGGCAATTATTGGTCAGTATCAGCTATACAATGCATAGCATTTCACTGGCTACAACGCCTACTTTTAAGTTTACTTTTTGAAGTTCATATCCCCCTTCATCACACAGCCACCACCCTCAGCCAATTCTCTACAAATTGTTTTCACATTGTCTTCTTTTATTACAGGTAAACATTTTTCCCCCAATTAATATGTCTTTCTATGAATTATCACGTTTTTGTGGACTTGTCTAATAATCTTAATAATATAACTTTTGATGTGTGTAGGAGAAGAACAATCGTGGGATTATCTAGCATATGAATGGTCATATTTATAATCGAAAATCTTTGTCTATCTGTCGGCTACAGTTACGCTTGCTGGTAGATTTAAAACAAGGTTGAGAAAGATGATCATAGATAATAATTGACTTGAATAGGGCTGATAGTTTTGGATAGGTAGTCAGAACTGGATATCATTCTAATTCCAGAGTATTTTTTGTCGTACTTCATTTACTGGTCCCAAATGAAGACGCTCATCAAATTGTTGGGACAAACATTTATTCAAACGAACATCAGTTAACAATTGTGTGACTCAATAGAAAAGACCTTAAGGTTAAGACTCTTAAAGATCTCCATTACAATTTTTAAGCCTGACGATCTCTATGAACAAGCCAGAATCATGAGTTTGAGAACCCAAGTAAAGAGATGAACAATCAGAAAAATAAAGTACAGAATAACTTTTGCAATCGTCCAAATTAGCTAGAGTTGTCACTTCTTTCAGCCTCACTTATTCAAAATCTTGATTAAGAAAGTTTAACGTCAGAACACGGTTAGCGACGAAGCTTGCCTAAAGTTGATTGCCAACGTCCGTGTCATATCAGGAGAGAAGACAAGGGAATTAATTCCTTTTAGTTTTGGATTGTATAGATTATGATGAGGTTTCAAGTTTAATGCTAAGGCTACAAATTATGCAAAAAAAATATTTAAAATGGAGGGCTGCAGTGTAAGTGCTTATCTCCATTACAAATCTTACCATAGAATGTGAGACCCATAGAGAAAGGCACAAAACGTCATAGGCTATAGAAAATGCTCCATTGTATTGTGAGGGTTATGCTGTACTAAGAAAAAAAAGGAAGAAGAAATTATTTCATACTATGCTAAAAAAACAAATACTGCCCAGTAAAACCTGTTGCCTGGAGAAAGTGAACTTAAAAACACCCACTCAAACATTTTTTACTACAGAGCAAAGGTTAAAAAAAATTACGGTATTGCCCTAGTACAGGTTAAGAGACTGGACATTTTTCACTGCTTTACTGTTGGAAGCCTATTTAAGAAGACTGTGCTCTGCTTCTGGTTAAATACTAAAACGCAAGAAAGCGCTTCATGGAATAATCCATGCATGCAATTCAGTAGCGAAAAATATAGTATTACTATCATTGACACGGGGGGGATGCCGCCTTCTCGCAATCAACCTAAGCGCGGACTTCGACACCATCTCACACAACAGACTGCTTACTAGGCTGAGTGATGATGGTGTCGGAGGGAAAGCGCTGGACTGGATCGCGTCCTACTTGAGCAACCGGACGTTTCAGATCTCGTCCTCGCAAGCTCAGTCAGACACCTTTTTCTCACCCCATGGCGTGCCTCAGGGCTCAATTTTGAGTCCGCTATTTTTTAATCTGTATCTCCGCCCTCTCGCCGATTTAACAGAGCGAGTAGGTCTAGAACTTATGACATACGCGGATGATTCGCAGATTATTTTTTCTCTTACCAACTCAAAGCCTTCATCTCCCTCTGCGCTGAAATTAGGTCTTCACGAAGTCTTCAGCTGGATGTCAACGAACCAGCTGAAGCTCAACGGGGAGAAGACGGAGAATCTCCTCCTAGGTAAAAAGAGAGATCTGTGGCAGGATACCCATTGGCCGCCATCCTTGGGTGCTTTTCCCAGCCCGGCTACCCAGGTCAGAAACTTAGGGGTATGCATCGATGATTCTTTATCGATGAAACAGCAGGTCAATAAAGTAGCTGGTACGTGCTTCACTATCCTCAAATGGCTGCGGAAGATCATCTGGATGCTGCCTGTGGATACCCAGAAGACCGTGGTCAATGCACTGATTACATCTAGGCTTGACTACGGTAACATCTTATATCTGGGTTCCAATTTAGCTGTGATTAGGCGGCTTCAACTTGTCCAGAACTCCGCAGCCAGGCTGCTATGTAAGATCCCTAGGACAGCAAGGATCTCGAAGCACCTTAAGGACCTGCACTGGCTTAGAGTTGAGAACCGGGTTCGTTCAAAGCGTTGACCTACATGTTTAAGATCAAGGCAGGGACCGCACCAAAGTACCTGCAAAATCTGGTTAGGCCCTACGTTCCTGCACGCAACCTCCGTTCTCTAAATGGAGCAAACTTTGTGGTTCCTAGATTTAAACTGGCCCATGTGGGGGGAAAGTCCTTTTCCCATCTGGGACCAGTCCTTTGGAACTCCCTTCCCTTAGCCTTGGGATGCCCTCGGGTCACCAGGCGCTATACAAATCGCTAAATAAAATAAATAAATAAAATAAATAATAAGGAGGAAAATCTCGCCAGTTTTAAGAAAGGCGTTAAAACTTGGCTCTTTAATAAATAATTGCGGTCTTTGACCAGGTTGCTTTCTGTGTTTTCGGCCTCCCAGTCCTGGCGCCGGAAACCCTTTGTGGGTATCTGCGCGCATTATAAGTGCAAAAAATAAATAAATAAATAAATAACAAAGATGATTAATGACACAACAGACTGTGCATCTGCATGTAAAGCATATAGTTTATCGCCTTGAAAATCCACATCCCCTGTGAGTGGAGGTGGATGGGGTTAAATATTATAGAATTTTAAGAAATAGTAACGAGGAAGATGTATTGCACATTATACTAATGGCACAGCTGGTAACGGTGCAGTGTGCAATCTTTTCATCAAAAGGAGGATTCAGTGGTATCTGGGAAAAAAGACACTAACTCATATTGGTACTAGAAGTTATGCCTAGGCTGATGGAGCTCACTCCTTTCTTTCTGCCTTTTGCAAACAGATTAAATTGGTTTGTGGAATCTTGTTTAAGGTCTGAACACTCATGAATACAGTGATAGCATGAAAAACGAGGAACCTCTATCAGCAGTGGAAGTAAGACCCTCCCTCGGATCAGGGAGTTTAGTGGTCTAACTATTGCTTGAGGGAGGTCGCTAGGTGAGTGGTGCACCGGACCTTAGGTGTGGTGGCGCACCCTTCTGCCAGAGGCTCTCCCACGCTCTGTGAGTAGAGGACTGCTGCAATGTGGAGCGGATTGACCACCACATGCAGGCACACCTGGTAGCATGTCTGCACCAGCTGGGGTGGAGGGTGTTAAAGGGGCCCCTGAGACTGTTGATGGGGCTTGCTCCTGAGCACTGTTGTTCACTTGGCCATCTCTCTTAGAGGACACCAGTGGCACTGCTTCCATAGCTCCAAATACTCCTGGAGGGGGTGAAGTTGAACATGGGGGCCTGGACTGTGTGGAGGGGGCCTGGCCCATCTACTGTGCACATCCCGATGGTCGGTGGCAAGTTGATAGTGGCCAAGGACAGGGCACCCTCCCAGACATGTATTGATAAACTCGCCTGGCCGGATGGTGAGGGCGTTGTGGCTGGAGCTCCTTTTACCCTGTGAATGGAGGCAGGTGTGTCTGGTGAGAGGATCCAGCAAGCCATTCAAAACTGCCCTAGAGTACAAGATGGACAAAATCAGAATTGATTTCTCCTTGCTGAGACATAACCTACATAAGATGGTAGAGAGTCAGGGAGGCAAAAGTCCTGTCTATTGATGGTGGAGGATATGGAGTGGCCCCTGGGTCACAATGACTCGTTTCGAAGGACATGGTGGAAGACGCAGAGGGCAGGTCATATCAAAACAACATTTGGGTAGTTGGCATCCCTGAGGGGGTGGAAGGATCTTCCATTGAACATTACCTAACAACATAGTTTCAGACCTGGATTCCCCCAAAGAAATTCTCAAAATCTTTTTTGATTGAGTGGGGTCCCACGTCACCGCTCACTGTGTACATTTTGACCTACCTCGAGAGACCTTATGCTGAGGGAAGCTCGTGACAAGTACTCTCTTACATTCAGCAACATAAGAATCTCACTTTTCCCTGACTATACTCTTAGTATAGCGTGGATGCTCTTTTCTTGCAGTGAATCAGTAAATATGTGCCAGGCCCTTCTCCTACACTCCAATATTGCCTGCAAGGCTTTGTGTGGTCTTTCAAGGTGAGACCTTCTTTTCCGATACTGCCTGGGACAGGGTTGAGGAGAGCCCCAATCTGTGGGGTCCAAGCAGCGCCGTGGTGGATGGTGCTGCCCAGCCTCCCACTGGCCGAGAGTGGATCTGGAATTGCAGACATACTGGTAGAATAGGAAGTTGCTCCCATAAAAACAGCTAGCCGGATGTTCGAGGCAGGATGACCCTCGTCACAGACATGTAGACAGCCAAGGAAGCAACTCTTATTGGGACTGGGAAGACAAAGAGGGTGGAAAACCATGCTGGATGCTGGGCTCCCCTCGCAGTGCCCCTCAAGTTGGGGGGGGAGGGGGCGCTGGTGGTTCTGGTGGAGACAGGCACCAAGGATACCGACCCTTAAGTATGGGGGCTTGTGGCTCACCATCTAAAATGGCTCTTTCGGAGTGAACTTTATTAATGATGCTTCACTAGCATGTTTGTCTCTGTTCATTCCCCTGATGTTATGCAGCACACTTTAAATGCTTGACCACTTGACTGTGTGAAAAGATGGAACGAGGGTGGGGATTCTGCACTTCATTCATTTATCCCCCACCCCCTTTTACTTATGAGCAAGTTTTTTGTTCTAATCAGCTTGGATTTTAGTGGAGAGTTGGTCCCGGGCGGGGAGTCCAATGCTTTTGGGGTGAGAGTATGGGGTTAGTGCGTTGAGTTGACATTGGGTGGTTCTGTTCAGGTTTGTGTTGAGGTTGCAGGGCAGTTGTTTTCACAGGTGTGCAGGCTAGTCACTCATTTCTACACCTTCCTAAACCATGACCACAAATACACCAGAAGTGGATCCTGCAGATGAGTACCTTCCTGGCCCCGAATAATTACCTGGAACAGGAACAGCTTGAATAATAAGATTAGGCGCAGTCCAGTGACGCAATATGGGAAGCGCCAGGCCCCTGGCTCCTTCTTTTTCAAGAGACAATTTTGTGGAGCACCCTGAGCGGGTTTTGCATTGATACGGGTAAATGAAGGCCTACCATACCGGTTTCACCTCTGTCTCTAGAAGAGTAGCCATTTTGCTATTGAAGTCCTTTCCTCTGATGGTCATGGGGACTAGTTTGGACCTGGTCTGCTGATATAAGAGTGTGAGCGGCCTTCTAGAGGGCCACGTGTCTGCTGAGGATCTACATTCTGCCCGGTTTGGTAGAAGATACCTTAGCACTGCTCACCACCTATCTGGCTCACTACCCTCGGGGTTGTACAGTATTAGGCAAAGACTTACATTTTATTATGGACCTGGCCAGAGAGGTGATTAGCACGGCCATCTCCATTCATCTGAAAGTCTTACAGGAGTGGGCGGATGCCATGGTGGATGGAGCAGCACAGATGGATTCCCGGCCTCCCACTGGCCTCCGGCTGATCAGTATTCACCACAGACCTACTGGTAGCCTAAGAAGTCACTCCCAGCATAACAGTACAGTGGATGTTCAAGGGGGTTGGTGGCCCTTGTGACAGTCATGCAGACAGCTAAGGAAGCGACTCCTATCACGACAGGGTAACTGGAGAGGATGGAAAATTGTGCTGGATGCTTGGCGCCGGTGTAACAAGGAGGATAGACTATTTATTAATTACTCGTCACAGCATCGCTCGGCCATCTCCATAGATTACATATTGGTGCCCTCCATGGACAGCAGGGAGAGAGCCCCAGTGCACATTCTCCCATAGGGCCTTTCTGATCATTTCCCAGTGGAATTGTTCATTGGCACCATACTGCAGGAGCATGTGGTGGCTTAACACTTAGTGGCTCAGAGAAAACCGACTGATTAATACTTCACGCTCTGTGGGCTCCTCGCTCCTTGCACCACACCTTCCCCTGGCTATGAAGAGGTGTACCAAATGGGTTCCTTGCTGTGACATCTAAGGGGAGGCACTGTTTTAGTGGTACCTAAAGAGTGTAAGCCTTCACAAGTCAGCAACATATACTCACCTATCTTTCTGATAGCACTGAGGCCAAGATCCTTGCCCGTATATTGGCCAATAGATTGGCAGGGGTTATATGTTTACTGGTGCATCCCGACAAGAACACGTTTATGGCAATGTGCAGCACACGCCACTGCCTGTGAAGGCTGAACATCGCACTGGCTAGAGTGGACTAGCTCTGACTTTTCTGTCATTCACTGTTTACAAGGTTGGCCTGTGTCCCTTGGTTTAGTTGCCAGGTCCAGACGCTCTACACATTCCTGACAGACAAGATGAAATTCAATGAGAGTTCAATCCTCTCATTCAGAGTGGCACTAGACCGGTCCCATTTGTCCTGGCTCTTTTTGCCATCATAATGGACCTGCTAGCCTGTTGATTGTCCTGTGATGCCCAGTTGCTGGGATTCTGCTTTACTGATGGGCTGGGGAGAGGCTTTCACTTTATGCTGATGCTCACCTAACATCTCTACCCTAGTATACCTAGGACACAATGAATACTCAAAGTGTTTGGAGATACCTCTGGCCTGAGAGTTAATTGGGATAAAATGATGCATTTCCCAACATGACACACCGGTCCTGGGGAGCTCTACCACCTTCTGAACATTATAGGTCATAGTGCATCGATTGAAAATGGTCCTCCTTCCTTGCTTTTTATTCTCACCCCAAAATGTCAACTTCCCTACAACAACCATCCTCCTTTCAAAACCTCAACACTTTGGTACGCTCTTTCCTAAGGGGGGTTGGAGGCAAACCTACATGGGTCTCAGTACTGAAGTGCATACAGCATTTCTTGACTTTTCTGAAGGTGTTGAGGCAGACACTCCCTATGCAATGCCCTGTACTGGGGGATGCTTGGACTCCTCTTAGAATGCATTATCTTGACATGGCACATTGTTCAGGTTGTAAATTACTGGACTTGTGAAGCTCTGGTATGTTCTGCTGTCTGCACTATGTTGTTCTTGTTGAATTATTTAAAAACCTATAATAAAAGATTTATAAAAAAAGAATGAAGACATCTGTGACTCTCTACTTGGTAATGCGCTATGGGAGAAAATTATAACATGATGCATTCAGATAGATTTTGCTGGAATCCAGTCAAATTGAGAATGCACCAGTTCTGAAGCATTAGGACCCATGTGGTGATCTATCGCCAGGGGATCTTTACCTAGCAGCAAGTGAATTTTGACAAGTTCCAGGTAACCTCCTTTCATCACAGTACCATGAACCAAACAGCAACAATGCTCAATGTAACAGCCAATAGAATAACGTCTGGTTTTAAATGTCTTCCAATTGCGGACAACTGAATGCACGAACAAGTGATCTCATACACAAAAGGCTACCAAAGACCTTTCACAAACAGTACAGATAGAGTATGACTCACATCCTTTTCAATTATACTGGTAGTATGGATGCAACGTTACTAAGGATATCATCCAGCATTAAAGAACAAAGTCCACTGTCCTGAAGGCACTGCATTTCAGAATGTATTTATCTAAGAAGGCCAGAAAAGGAATGCTCTACAGTTGTCACACACAGGTTGATGGAGCTGCATGCAGGCGCATACACCTCAAGTTGTTAATGCTGCCACCAGTAAAGGCAGCTAGGACAAACATGTCACTCACACTGTGCTATAGTTAAAGCTAAGCAAATGTGCACACGTGGAACACCAAAAGAGGGACGATAAAAAATGTGATTAAGTAGAACATGAAAAAAACACTTTTCTGAAAGACAGAAAAAGAAATTGAAACAAGACGAAAATGGCATGCAACAGAAGCCGTCTATTGTCAAGTGGATACATTAAGGAACATGAGGAAGTAGTAGCACAAAGGAAAGACCTGATAACTGAAAGCTATGTGCAATTTTTCTGGTTTGTTCTCTTTCTCCTCAAATTTATATATTCCCCAAAGCGGAGGCCATGGAACCCAGCAACATACAAGAATTGCAATAGTGTCCTCTGAGACACCAGGTTCCATCTGTATCAAGTGATCCGGTTGCTGGCCCTAAGGCACACACTGAAAAAAAGACAGTATGGTCTATAGCACGTTTTCCAGTATTTTGTTTTTATTCTTTTTATTAAATCTCAGAAAAAGCACAAACTGGTTGTTTAACAGAAATCTCAACATTGGTGGAGGAGATGTTCTACGTGTTGTGCCCCACAGTGGCCAATGTTAGTACAAAAGTTATTTTTTTAAGACACTGCCCCTGCGTGTGATCAATGCTAAGACGTAAACAGGAACCCCAGAATGACAACACGTTTACAAGGTCTCTGGCCTCAAATACTGCGATGATACAAAATCAGTCTAGGGAGGAACACCAAAACAATTCATGAAGGTTCTTCAGGGTGAAGCACACATATTAGCAGGTACCTGCTAAAAAATGGCAAGTCCATCGATGGTCCTCCAGCTTATGGGGAGTGGTGCACTGAGCAGGAACAAACGTAGTGACATACACTTCTAAGGCAACTTGAAGTTCCTACTTGGGCATGGTGTTCTGATGGCAGAATGTTTACGGGCTTCCTTATCTTTATGAGTTCCACTAGGGAAATAATGAGTGACAGCGATTGGGATTTCTAAGCAACACAAACACTAGCCTAGAAGGTAATTTTAAATTTAAAGGCCACAAAGCCAGCTTATACAATGTACACAGTTTGAATCAGGCCCTCTTATGAGATCTTGGGATAAACAGTATTGTTTGCAGAAAAATATATGTGTAGTTTCCATTCACAGCTCCCAGCCCATGAGCTTCCCATACGTAGAGAAGTGTGTTTCTGGAATGTTGAAATGGCCCATCAAGAAGAATTTTCCAGTCCACAGACCTCTAAAAGACCTACCTGCTTCATGGGGCGTGCAAACAAAAAAAAATGAAACTCTGCTTCCTCGCCAGCACAAGGAACAAACATGTTGACCCCAATTCCTATCCACTCTCTACTGAAATGTGTTTGAATAACTTACTGAAAACTTTCTTAGAGGAAGAAAAGTAGGTGTAGTTCGTATAGCACCTTCATGAACTTGAACTTGTACTGGCCACCAGTACAGGTAGATTTCGACTGACCAGTGTTTGTCACTTTCAAGCTATTTTGCTTAGAAGATGTACCATAACCTGTGTATTGTAGGCTAGTATGTCAAGGTACTAGTATAAATTAATCTATGGAAATGATTATGACAATGACAGATGATCGTAGGCAGCTGCCCCGAAGGCACATACCAGCATTTGGTTGAGACAAGTGCTCCCATCCTTCACAGGCGTCCAGAGTAGGCAAGGATCTCTCATCCAATAAAGTTCAGACATTGGAAAGCATGTGTTTTGGGAACACTCCGTTCTATATGGACGTTAGGCAAGATGGTACCAGGCATAACAGAAACATGAAGATGTTAATTCTTGAAGATTCTCAATTAGAAAAAAAATCTCGACATTTGAAATGTACATATTTGTTAAATTAGAAAAACAACAATATATTAATTTAAGTTAAATGTCGCTGAAGATATTCCTAAAGTGAAGCCTGCAGAAACCCTCACAATATCCTAATTAGGATCATCCAATTGGGAGCAGACATTTGTGTGCTGCAGAAATGGGTGCTGAGCACAAGTCATGTCTGAGGGTAAGTCATTTTGTGGTATTTTTGTACAATTTCAACTGCAAACAGAGTCGCCAGGTGTCAGGTCTCATCGCAGATCCATGACCGTGATATCACGCTCGACGACAGTGATGTGGCTGCTGGCCTGTAAAGATAGAGAAGGTGCGGGAGCCAAGGTAGGGTGGGGAGAAACAAAAAGAAGAGAACAAGAGGTTATAGACACATAATGCAAGACCTTCACAGTCAGACCCTCTATAAATGGACTAATATATAGGGTATTTGCTTGCTGGAAATGAACACTGCCAAGACACAAAGCATGTGCTTGCAGGAAATACCAGACGGAGCACAATGCAAATGCTTATTAGATATGTGGTGTGCTTGTGGCAGGCACACAGAGTCAAGCGAGAATGTGGGAAGGAGCACAGTGCATTAAGTCTTGACAGGTGCACATCTGGCACGGTGCATGTTGAGGGCATGGGGGGCTCCTCCGTTTGAGTGGAGGAGCATCGCCCCACAAAGGAAAGCCCCAGGCCAGAGCAGAAAAATAAAATGGTAATAAAGTTTATTTATTACGATTTTATTTATCAGCAACTGACACTTCCTGAACTGAGTGACGGGGAAGTTTGCAGCAGGGAGCAGTGTGCTCTAAAAGGCGTATGTCTCTTTGGCTGACCATCTTGGGACGGCCAGCCAGAAGGGCATTTTAAACTTCTTTAACCTACCTGTCTTAGACAGTTGGGTCAGAGAAAGCGCAGGCCTTCAGTGGTCTTGAGAGCGCTGAGTGAGGCTGCTCCCTCCAATCTTGGCGCTGCTCTCATGCTGGTGAGAGCAGCGCCAGGATTGTTTTGACGAGTTGGCTGGGTTCCGCGTTGGAGCCTGCCTGGAAGAGAGATGACCGGTGGAGGAGGATGTCGCACCTCAAGGCAAGTGTGTTTCGTTTTATCCCCCACCCCCCGCTGTTCCTGTACCAACGGTTTAGACGGAAGTGTTCCTCGGGGTACGAACAGAGAAGGGGTGCTCTCAAAGGCAAGCAAGACCACTAGTGCTTAATTTGTAAAATAAATAAATACATAAATAAATGCAAGGGCCCAAAGATTTTCCTAGCAGCCAGCTGCCAGTGCTGCCACAAAGAAGGATGGGCAAATACCAAGGCTGCCTAGTTTTGATTACATCTCATGCCTCTTTCTTCCACCGACCTACAATTCCACTCTCTATCTTACTCTTACAGGCACTTTTTCATTCCTGTTTTCTGCCTTTGTTAGTGTTTTCGAATCTTTCTCTTCCGCCTCCTTTCTCCAATTTTGCCTTGCTCTCTTGGTCGGGGCCAAGGTCCACTTAAAAAAGTAGTCCTGGTCCCCAAAAACGAGTGCAAGTGCAACCATACACTACAATGTTCAGGTCAAAGTCATTTTTGTACATGATGCTAGGAGTAGAGATGTCATGCCAGAAACACAGTAAAACCTGCAATTCTATAACCGAGTTCACAATACTGTTTAAATCACTGACGTTTTTTTTTTTCTCTGCTCCCGTTTACATGTTGGTCATTCGTCCTGCCTTTTTGCTCACCTTCTACCATCATTCCCAGGTGGCTAAGTGTAAAAGTGTTCATACCATACATGCTTCATGGTCTCTTCATACAAATACTTACAGTGAAGAGTGGTGGATCTTTGCAGTGTGGGTGGAAGCCTTTCTGTCTACACGATGAAATCTCCTCCATCCCATGGTCTGTCAACTTAAAAAACCCTGTTCTAAAGGAGTACAAAAATATAGATATCTTAGCAACTTAGTTGGGAAACAATTCTTCTTAAGATCAACACCTAGTTTTGTTGTCACCTTCCAACTCCAAGGCATAAATGTCATGACCTTCCCATCAAGCACAGCAGCACCTGCACCCATACGATCTCGGCAATTTTTCTTCTATTTCCTAGGCAAAGTCTATATAACCCACTAATCACATCTATGCACCCAGCAAAGCTGGCACTGCCACAAATACATTTCAAGTACAGCGAGACATCCCTCATTTCAGTCAGGAACAGCCAGGATCTTACCTCGCCTCATCTAGCTGCAGTTAGCGCTTCATTTTCGCCACATTCTCAGGATATATTTTCTTTCATTTGACCAGGGACAGCCAGATTAAACTTCCATTTCCATTGTTGGAAATATATACATTGTCACGCTTAGAAAATTCCTTGTCTGCCAATGGGGAAACTATTTTAAACCCCAACCCCTGACCATAATTTTCCACAAACTCCTTTTCTCTCAGAGTTTTTTTAAATGGTTTTATAAAGCTGAGCTGCCATGTAGATTTTTTCTTAGCTGCCCAATTTGTTTCCCCTCTAGTTTGTATGGACCGCTGCAAGTTCAGTGAATGTTGTCAACCTTTGTTGTGGAGCATCTCCCTTTCAAAGTCTAGCTCTGTAGAAACAGGTAAACACAAAGGGTACACCAGCTTTAGCCATAGTGGTTATTGCCCCTCTTAACAGGCTTAGGTGTGACTGGTGGTGGCAGGAAGTCTGCTTCAAGGGTAGGGCCTTTTTTACCTACAGTGTGGTGTGAACCTGCCATTTCGCCTTCCATCTCAGAAGGTCAATTAATTTTCTCGTGACTGGTGTTCTGTGCTCCCAAGTGTCATTGTGTGAGTTTGAGTGTGGAAAGTGCTTGCTGACTGTCCTTTACCCACCGCAGACAGGACAGTCTGCATGTCCCCAGCTCTCAACTCCTTCTTGAAACTGCTGATACCTGCTGGTCAGAATGAGGTTCCCACTTTATCTTCTATTGTTCAGAATGTCTACTCCATCTCAGTGAAGCACCACCTCCTTATTCTAGCAACAGTGGCCCTCAGGCTGAATCAGTCTGAGCCCATAATCCATTACAAATTAGCCTAGATCATCAAAAGCACCAGGATGCAGCAATAGAAAAAGATAAAGGTACAAGACACCTTTCTCCCTGGCAGTGAACTTCAAATGGTGAACAAAGTAAAAGTTTGATTTGCTCCGGCTTAACTCTTGGGCCTCAAAAGTTGGTTAGGTACTGCCCTGCTTGAGCTAACAACTTGTCCACTCTAGACTTCGAGGAGAGATTTCACACCAGCACTTGGCAGACATTTGCCAGGTAGAGAAGGTTTGCTGGTGGTTTCCCTTCCATGTATGGATTTCTTGAACACCTTGCTGGAGTGATCAAACTGTGAGAGTAACTGGCCTGCCCTTTATGAACAGAAGTTTACCGCCAACTACATGAAGTTCTGTACATGGTCTAATTGACTGATGAATCTAATTGAAGGATGTCAGAATGAACGTAAACTGCCAAAAATCCAGGAGACCCTTTACAGTCATGTTGGCCTAAACAAAGTTAAAGATGAGAAACAATGTTTTGCCTTGATTGTGGTGCAGCAGAGGCACTTTCTCATATCTGGTAAGGACTGCATTCTGCCAAGTCTTACATACTTTGGGTGCCCAAATGCGTCCATTGTAAGCCCTAACACAACATGGAGATCATTTGGGTTGGAGACAGCCTTCCTGATTTCAGAAATGTTTGAACCCTGGGTCTAGATGGTATCCCAGTAACACAGTGCCTAAACCACTAAAAAATCTTGAACACGACCAAATGTTTGAGATGCGGGCCCCTATACTTTGGTAGCTCCAAGACACAAAGTATTGGGTAATAAACTACTACAAACCTGTCCTTCTTGTAAAAACATTCAGGACATTTGGGTCCTCAAGTGTGGCATGCAGAAGTGTTCTAACAGTAAACTAGCTACCAGATGCTGGTTAGCCACATGGATGTGAACATCAAGACATCCGGCACCCCAAACTTCACCATGCATTTTCCTTAGGTGGGTTCATTTTGTTTGGGTGGCAGACATTTGGATTTTAACAATATCGAATCAAGTTTACAGCTCATCAGTTAAGACTTCAGCCCACTCAGTTGTTTGCCTGTACAAAGAGTCAGAGACATTCTGTAATAGGACGAGACATTTCATATATAACATGCCAAATTGTATTTTTTTGTTTTCTACCTCTCCCCTATTGCCCGAGATCATATTTATGAACACTCAACCAGAATATAGCTGAAAGTTGATTAACATGGTCATGTAGGATAAGACTTGCCATACCACTCAATTTTGTTTAAAAACCACACAAACATTTGAAACCTTATCTGGGTTGCAGAATTACGTGCCTTCTGGTTTTTCAAGTGTACATAATTTAAATTGTTCTTTTCATTTACCTGTTGGTGTTCTTTGACGTTACAGCAATAGCTGGTCATTGAGTTTATAGAGTGCCTTTTACTGTGTCATGCTGTACCAGTGTTTTTAAACCCTAATGTAGGGCTTGACTGCTCAACCTCGCGGATATCAAAAAGTCAAGTGCCCAAAAGATGGATTATCCACCTGAAGTGCAACTGTATTAGTGGAAATTTGCTATCCGTCATAAAATATCTATTCAAGCCCCTCTAAAGAAAGAAAGGTCCCTGTTCCCAAAGACAACTATGTGCTCGTAAAAGCAGCTTGAACTGAATCGGTTCTCAAAACTGGCAACCAGTGAATATTTTTGCATGCAGAGGTAACATGATCTCAGGAGTGGATTCCGCATAATGCCCAGAAGAGTGTACTCTGAAGACTTTGCTTCTTGGCTACGAGAAAATGAGGCACTTCTAGGTATGAACTATTGACACAGTCAAGCTGTAAAATGACCATCGCCCAACCCTTTTGGGGAAAGTTCTGATAACTAAAGATCTTCCTGATTAAGTGTAAGTGGAAAATGATTAAGTAGAAAAAGCTAAAGCTCACCACTGCCGATGTTTGATCCATCAAAAGACCCAAATTCTTAACTTTAAATGAAGGGGGAAGGCACGCCTCTAATGCGTCTGGCCTGGTATCTTTCAGTCAGAAGAAAAGAGAAGCACCAAACACCATCATTTCAGTTTTAACTTCAACATTCAACTTATGAGGGTTGGAGCACATCTACATCTCTAATCCAAACAAACATAAGCCAAAAGCACTTCTATCTTCCAGAGTAGCTGGAATAACTTTCACAATCAGCTGAGAACCATCTTCATGATTGTAAAAAGGATCTTCCAAGATTTTAGCAAACTCATTAGGGAGCATACAGTTGTTAAACAGAAGTGGAACAGTACACATCAGGACCCACCCTAAGTACAGGTCTTAAGTAAAATTGCTTGTTCGTGTTTCACAAGCAAGACTCAAACCAAGTAAATGCAGAGTCTTTACCTCCACTATCAGCCAAAATCTAGATTAGAATGCTGTTGTTGACGGTCTCAACATTCGCAGACAGGTCCAAGATGATCAAGACCAGACATCAGAGTATGAAGATCATTGAGAATGACTGCGGTGACTGAATCAGAGCCAGGAAGTGCCCTGAAACGGGTTTGGTAATAATTAAAGATCTTGTTATCCACAATAAAACTCAAATTGAGCTTTAACATTTTGTTTGGGAATTTAGTCAGCTAGAGGAGGTTAGAAATAGGACTACGCTTAGAAAATTAGCTGGATCAATCTCTTGTTTCCTTTTTAGCAAAGGAGTCACTACAGACTCCTTCAGAGTACAGGGGTCAACCCTACATTTATATAACATTCCATTTTGTGAACTAAACTATGTATATATGTGGATTAAAAAGTACTTATATATAACACCTATGTAAATAAACCAAACATCTTATTGTATGTCACAATCTGTACTTGTCACTGATGTGACTGCTCAGCTTTGCGTCTTTTATTTTATTTTTTAAATGGCATAACATCACATATTTGAAATGCTTATCTATTGAGCAGTGATGTTTTTTAGAACTTGCAGTATGCCAACCACATTTGAGGGGGGGAGAAGGTGGGGTTCATAACAATTCCATTGCAGGAATGACATTACCACCTTTCCTAGATAATGCACTCTGAGGCAAAACTTAAATCAGTTTCTGTAACTTCTTACAGTGAAACCCACAGGTGTGACTGTCAAGTCTACAATGAATGAATGAATAAACCATAATTCTTTATGGTTTATGAAAACCAAGTCTGAAAATCAGAATATCATCTCTCAGGATGAGACAATATGCCTGACACCTGTATAGCTTTTATGCTTTTGAACCTACATTAAATGTCAGTCATAGAGACTGTGTTAAAGTCCAAAAAGGGACTCAGACACAGATTCCAAAAATCAAACGAGAAAACTTTTTTAGTATCCATTCTTCTATAAAGAAAATACTTTACCTATGTGAGTGGTAACAGAGACTACATTGGGACTCACCCTAACACTATTTTTGCATCAATATTAAAGGAAACCATAAGACTTTACCTCACTTAACAGAAACATGGGTGTACCATTTTCAGAGAACACCTTATGGCTGAGTAAAGAACAATGCCATTATAATCGTTGTCGTTTTTTAAACCTATCACGTATAGTGATAAGATGTAATGTCTAATTTAATTACTTTGACAATTTAAGCGTTATGAAAAATAAATTAACAACCTGTGCAAGATTACAACAGCTAGCTACATTGATGAATAGGATCCTTTTGATTCAAAATGCAAGTAGCATAAAAATATTTATCATATTCTCACGAAAAAGAGTACTTCTAATCAGATCATATGCATGGACCAGAAACAAGCATTCTTGGAACGGTTTCGGGGTATCGCCCCTTATCAGTCAGGCTAGCTTGAATCCAGTGGCAAAGCAAGAAGGGGGCCACGTCTGGGTAAACCCATCCCACTTTCTGTGAAAAATGCTGCTTCAACAAATGATGGACGGAATGCTGAATAAATCTAACATTCACCCCAGTTAAGAGGTCTGGGTTAAATCCATTGTTCTTTTGCTCACTACGCCACCCCAGTTTGGACCTAGCCAGGATTCTTGTTTCCGGTCGAGGGAGGACCTGGCTTGGCAGTTCGGGCTAGACTGGTCCCATGAAGAGCCGGGTCAAGACTGATTTGCATATGGCTGCGTCCAAAATGGGGTAGTGTATTGAGATAAAGAACAATTAATTTAACCCAGATCTCTTGACTAGGGGGTTTGATTTATTCAGCATTCCGTCTCTAACTTGTTGCCGCAACACTTCATGGCAATTAAAACATCTTGGTCCACTCTGAGGAGAAACAAAAATTAGACTGAATCTAAAATAATGTCAACCTGAAGACCTGGAAGAAATTGCCAAATAATTTGACATTATTCCAATGAGTCACCAATACAAGCAGTAGCCTAGTATGTCAGACAACAGGTATCTGGAATATCTGTACTTACTCTTGGTACTTTGGAGAACAGACAATAGCAACTGACTCAGCCAGCATCATCTGGTATGAGCAGTGGGTGTGCAGATCCACACTGGAGAGAAATGCTGTTTGCGTCGGATGTGTCTAAGTAAGGATAAAGCAAAATGAGATGATGTAAAAAAGCAGTGCAAGAGGTTAAATTCAACTGCATGTATATGTCTGTGGTGTGGTCTCAATTTGTCAGGTGCTAGCAGCTCGTACAAAGGTTTTTTTTTCCTTTACCGTCAGGTAATTTTAGTTTTGCTTTACCCCATTACCAAATGCAAGACTTCCTGAATAACTAAATATGCTGGATGAGGTACTTTCATATTACAGGCGTCAACTTCATATCGCTAGGCTAGGAGAGTTGTTCACACCAGGCATGAGAAAGCTTGAGATTTCGGTCTTTGCCAAATGTAAATGTAAGCATTTGTAAAGCGCACAGCTACCTCCAACGGAGGTGACCCGGTGCTGGGGGCCTTCAGGAAGATTAAGAAAGCTATTGCCCAGAGTCACATGGTGCTGGGTTAATCTGCTGCCGGAGCCAGGGATCGAACCGTGAACCCTGTGGTCCGGAGTCAGGCACACTCACCGCTGCGCCACACCTCTTCCACAGCAAGGCAATTTTCAAGGCAAGGCAATTTCAAATCAAAATCAGGAGAAGCTGTTTTCCAAGAAGGAGCTTAGTACAAGCTCCTAATGATTCTGTTTATGCACTTGATCTTATACATGAGAATGACACGTTAATCTGTTATTTGAATATTATCAGGTGAACACTAACAGAGAAAAGATTTCTTAAAAAAGGACGCAGCTCCTCACACACACTCGGTAGCACGCTTCATTATTTAATAGTGCAAGGGGGGCTGATTCAGAGCTCTTGGAGTCTCTTCTTTATGTTCTCTTGTATGAGAGTTAAATGTATGTTGCTCAGGGTCTTTTGTACTGGTTAAAATTGAATGACACAGGTGTGCTATTAACTTTATTCTTCCCAGTTAGCGTGTCCCTTACAAGATTAGGTATCCTAGCAAGTACCCAGTGTGGAAGGGATGGGCAGGAAAAGAACCGAGGATGCTTAATGTCCTTCTCAATCTTGGCGTACTTTATTTAGGGGATGGGGTGGATATATTAAGCTTGTCACTTAACCCCTTGGGCGCGGCCGCGATTCTGCGCCTGTGCGGCAACAATGAAGAGTGGGCGGGTTCATGACGGCCCCCAGCCGTCGTCAGCACACGAGCACCGTAATGCATGACGGCTGGGGGCCGTCATCAGCACCGAAGGGGTTAAAGTCTTAGTTTTCTTCCTTTAGGTTGCGCCTTCTCTTCTTTCCTTTTAGGGTTATCTTCTTCCAGGAGGGTGTCCCCAGGAGACTCGGGAAGAGAAGAAAGTTTCGGTAAGTATATCAGGCTTTAAGATAACTGGGTTATGATAGTATCCTTACCCAACCTGGAGTGAGGGAAAGGGGAAATACAGAAGCTATAAAGAAGTGAGGGGTCTTACAGTGGGGAGACTAACTCTTTTAGCATAGAGGCTCTTATGTTTTCCTTTTTGTCCACTTTCGCTTTCCCTCCTCCTTTCAAGTGATTTGGAGGCACATAATAGAAGTAAAGGGAAAAAGAAAAAAAAACGGGAGATAATAAGTGAATAAAATAATGACCAGTCTTTTCCTTGTGTTTTATCCCCTACTCGTTATTGGGAACAGATTACCTATTTTTGTTTTCCGTCCCAATGAAAGAACGATTCTTGTCCTAGAAGTTAAGGGCGTAAACCTACAGCTAAAGATGCACAAGTATGTCTGCCACACAAAAACACAAAATAACAAAACACAAAAGAGAAATAATTTCTTTTAAGAGCGTCACACGACACTTCTTGAAGTAATTCCCTTATGGCCTTTACTCAGGCCCACTCTCACCCTGACCCTCCCTTAGATTCCCTCCCTCCCCGTCCGGTAAATGTACCACAAATGCTGCAACTCTCCTGAGCTGCAGCAGCGTGTAGGCATCCCTCAGCGGGCATCCTCCACCCCTCACACCAGCCCTCTGGAGCTTCTACATCATCCTCCATCTCTCCTAGCCAGGTTTCTTCAGTCGACCTCTCTTCACCGACCCACGTTGTCCTTCTTGGGATGTTCTCTGCGACGTCTTTCGACTTATCCCATCTTTTCTCTTCGTCTTCAGGTGCGCGGTCTTCCGGGTGGTGACATCCTTTTCTTCTCTGTTGGGAGCTACTGGTTGGTCCTTTGATCGGGTGGGCCCACCTCCTTTCTGTATGGGAGAGTCCGTTGGGAGAAATCTAACCCTTCGTTTTTCTGTTTTCCAGTGATGGTGTTGTCAGCGCTCCGGACTGCAGCAAAAGGACTGTGGTGAAAGGTAAAGGGGTTCCGTTGATGGCGTACTTTGTAGAGGGGGAGTGGCATCTCATGTGGATGAGGGGTTTGTGCCTTTAAGAAATGCTTTTTCTGTTAGTATTCAATGGTTACTATCCAGATTGGTTGGCCTGGAGACCAACGTACCATTTTCTCACACAAGATAAAGTGCACAAACAGGAACATTAGACGCTAATATATAGGGTGTTGGTACTGGGTTGAAAATTGCAAAAAACACAGTTGATGGACAGAATGCAGAACAATGTCTTACATTCACCCCAGTACAAAGATCTGGGCCTAAATCTATCGTTTTTTTGCACTCCACACCACCCTAGGTCAGACACTGGCAATATGCAAATCAGCCTTGACCCTGTGCCTCATGGGAACAGTCCAGCCCGAACTACCAAGCCATGTCTTTCCTAGACGGGAATCAAGCATCCAAGGACCGGTTTCTGGCTATCAGCCTTCTTCAGCCTGGATAGCTTGACTCCAGTGGTGTGGAGAGCCTGGGACTCACGTCTGAGCATACCCAGCCCACTCGGGGTGAAAATTGCAAAAAACACAGTAGATGGACAGAATGCAGAACAATGTCTTACATTCACCCCAGTACAAAGATCAGGGCCTAAATCCATCGTTTTTTTTGCACTCCACACCACCCTAGGTCAGACACTGGCTATATGCAAATCAGCCTTGACCCTGTGCCTCATCGGAACAGTCCAGCCCGAACTACCAAGCCATGTCAGACGTGAGTCCCATATAGCCAGTGTCTGACCTAGGGTGGTGTGGAGTGCAAAAAAACGATGGATTTAGGCCATATCTTTGTACTGGGGTGAATGTAAGACATTGTTCTGCATTCTGTCCATCAACTGTGTTTTTTGCAACTTTCACCCAGAGTGGGCTGGGTATGCTCAGACGCGAGTCCCAGGCTCTCCACATCACTGGAGTCAAGCTATCCAGGCTGAAGAAGGCTGATAGCCAGAAACCGGTCCTTGGATGCTTGATTCCGGTTTAGGAAAGACATGGCTTGGTAGTTCGGGCTGGACTGTTCCCATGAGGCACAGGGTCAAGGCTGATATGCATATAGCCAGTGTCTGACCTAGGGTGGTGTGGAGTGCAAAAACAAGATGGATTTAGGCCCAGATCTTTGTACTGGGGTGAATGTAAGACATTGTTCTGCATTCTGTCCGTCAACTTTGTTTCTTGCAATTTTCACCCCGAGTGGGCTGGGTATGCTCAGACGTGAGTCCCAGGCTCTCCACATCACTGGAGTCAAGCTATCCAGGCGGATAGCCAGAAACCGGTCCTTGGATGCTTGATACCGGTCTAGGAAAGACATGTCTTGGTAGTTTGGGCTGGACTGTTCCCATGAGGCACAGGGTCAAGGCTGATTTGCATATAGCCAGTGTCTGACCTAGGGTGGTGTGGAGTGCAAAAAACCGATGGATTTAGGCCCAGATCTTTGTACTGGGGTGAATGTAAGACATTGTTCTGCATTCTGTCCTGGGGTGAATGTAAGACATTGTTCTGCATTCTGTCCATCAACTGCGTTTTTTGCAATTTTCACCCCGGTACTGGGTTGAGGCTCTTTAATATCTTTTATCTCCCCTTTTGTTGTTGGAGGACTATTTCAACGTCTGTCAAGTCATGATGAAATCCCAAAAGTAAATATCACCTGCATTGGTATTCTAACCAATTTGAAAGCCCATATCAATTGTGTTCCCGGTAGGTAGACCTCCAGACTGATTAACCATGAAATGCAGCACAATTGCTAATATGACATCGACAGAGGAGTAAGTATGAATGAGCTTCACTGCTTCTCTTAATATAAAGCCTAAGATGGGGCACACTGATGAATCTCTGTTACAATATAATCCTAATAAAGCAATTAGACTGGAATGGGATCAGGTAGACCCATCAGAATTTGAGCAAGATATAATCTTAAGAAATTATAATTTAATAGATGAGTGCTGAGGCTGGACTCTACCTCGGTTGAAATGGTCCGAGATTTGGAGCTGCTCTGTACCAAGACTGCACAGTGGTTGGTTAGGAACATTCCTCAAAAGCAATCCCTAGAGGCATGCAGATTCAAAACTGAATGCTCTAAAGCTCATAAAGAACTAAAGGCACTCCTCGTGACAGCGAGCTAATTAAAATCACTAGGAGAAAATAGAAAATGGTAATAGAATGCAGGAAGATGGGATTAAGGAGGATTTTGTGGGAGGACTTGGAAAGAGCAGGCTCTCTTAAAGATCCGAAAGAAAATGGGGAAATTATTAATCGCCCAAACATTCACCGAGGATGCGAGACAGATGGTCTCACTGATCATGGGTGAAGCATGGGAAGCCCATGTTTCCATTATCTTTAACCCTTCACATAAGAAGTTAGTGGAGGATTCACAGGAAATACCCTTTGATCTAAGTGCAGCCACACAACTTAGTTTGTCCATCACAGTCCAAGACGTAGAGGTCGATTTAGCTCAGGGCATCTGTTTGAAAGCCCCTGGCCCAGATGGGGTGCACTCGATATTTTTAAGAGAAACCCCAATTTGTGGGCACCACTTTTAACAAATATTTTTACGGCACCTATTATACTGGTTTTTAAAAAGGGTAATAGAAGCAATCCAGCGTGTTATAGGCCTATATCATTGATTGCTGCAACCGCAAAGGTATTGGGTAGATTCTTTTTTGCACGTTTGGAAGATTGGCCATTTATCAAAGAGGTCTTGTCAAATATAACAATATGGTTTTAGGAGGGGGCTGGGTATGACTGAACAATGTCTCAACTTGTCCCTTATTGTCAGTAAGCACGCGAGGTCCATGAATAGCTCTATTCACTTGGTCTTCATGGATTTACCGAGTACCTTTGATACTGTCAATTGGGACAAATTGTAGGCTATGATGGAAGACATGGGTGTTGAAAAATCACTAGTAACTCTTCTGCGTAGGCTCCATACAAACACAACAATCAGCTAAGATTTCGCAGTAAGGGGGAAGAACTCACCCAATTATTTCCACAGAGGGGGGTCCGTCAAGGATGTAATTTATCCCAGTTCCTGTTAATTTATACAAATGGGCTGGAGGTTTTTTTTTACCAAACAAGCATTGGAAATGCAATAGGGCTCGCATTAGGAAAGTTTGAGCTATTGGTATTATAATTTTTTATTTTTTATTTATGCGTTATTTTTTAAAATAGTTAAATTAATAGCTTTGTCATTTACAATGCCAATAGTTATAACTTTCGCAAATGTGACACCTATAGCATTTGTAATGCAACATGTTTTGTATTTACGTGAATTAGATGTATTGATATTACAAATAACAATGGCTTTTAATTTTTTTGAATAATTAATACTTAAATAATGTATTTAATTTGTAATGGCAATAGCTTAAACTTTTGTAAATAACTTTTGTGAAGATTATGTTCAGTGTCTTTTATTGTGACGAAAATCCAATAACAGAAGTGAAATATTAACATCTTTTTGTGATTAGTAATAAAGCTTGAAACATTGAGAGAACAGATTTGAACCAGTGCTGCTGAGTGGTGCTGCTGAGTGGTGCTGCTGGGCGGTGCTGCTGTGGCGGTGCTGCTGTGGCGGTGCTGCTGTGGCGGTGCTGTGGCGGTGTTGTGGCGGTGCTGTGTGGTGGTGCTGAGTGGTGGTGCTGAGTGGTGGTGCTGAGTGGTGGTGCTGAGTGGTGGTGCTGAGTGGTGGTGCTGAGTGGTGGTGCTGAGTGGTGCTGTGGTGGTGCTGAGTTGTGCTGTGGTGGTGCTGAGTGGTGCTGCTGTGGTGGTGCTGAGTGATGTGGTGGTGCTGAGTTGTGCTGTGGTGGTGCTGGGTGCTGTGGTGGTGCTGAGTGATGTGGTGGTGCTGAGTGATAATGTGGTGGTGGTGAGTGATGTGGTGGTGGTGAGTGATGTGGTGGTGCAGAGTGATAATGTGGTGGTGCAGAGTGATAATGTGGTGGTGCAGAGTGGTGCTGTGGTGGTGCTGAGTGATGTGGTGGTGCTGAGTGATAATGTGGTGCAGAGTGATAATGTGGTGCTGAGGGGGTGAGAGTGTGGGGGTGAGAGGGTGAGTGAGGGTCGGAGGGTGTCTGAGGGTCGGAGGGTGTCTGAGGGTGAGCGGGTGTCTGAGGGTGAGCGGGTGTCTGAGGGTGAGCGGGTGTCTGAGGGTGAGCGGGTGTCTGAGGGTGAGCGGGTAAGTGAGGGTGAGCGGGTAAGTGAGGGTGAGCGGGTAAGTGAGGGTGAGCGGGTAAGTGAGGGTGAGCGGGTAAGTGAGGGTGAGCGGGTAAGTGAGGGTGGGCGGGTAATTGAGGGTAATTGAGGGTGAGAGGGTGGGTGGGGGTAAGTGAGGGTGAGAGGGTGGGTGAGGGTCAGGGGTGCGAGGGTGGGTGAGGGGGTGTGCGAGGGTGTTGAGTGGTGCTGTGGTGGTGCTGAGTGGTGCTGAGTGATAATGTGGCGGTGCTGAGTGATAATGTGGTGGTGCTGAGGGGGTGAGAGTGTGTGTGAGGGTGAGAGGGTGAGTGAGGGTGTGAGGGTAACGGTGAGGGAGGGTTAGAGAGGGTGAGGGGGTGTGGGGGTGTGAGGGTGAGGGTATGTGAGGATGAGGGGGGTGAGATTGAGGGGGTTTGAGGGTGAGGGGGTTTGAGGGTGAGGGTGTGTGAGAGTGGGGTGTGTGAGTGAGCGAGGGTGTGTGAGGGGGTGAAGGTGAGTGAGGGTGAGTGAGGGTGAGTGAGGGTGTGTGAGGGTGAGTGAGGGTGTGTGAGGGTGAGGGGTGAGGGGGTGAGAGGGTGTGTGAGGGTGAGGGGTGAGAGGGTGTGTGAGGGGGTGAGAGGGTGTGTGAGGGTGAGAGGGTGTGTGAGTGTGAGGGTGTGTGAGGGTGAGTGGGTGTGAGGGGGTAAGTGAGGGTGAGCGGGTGGGTGGGGGTAAGTGAGGGTGAGAGGGTGGGTGGGGGTAAGTGAGGGTGAGAGGGTGGGTGGGGGTAAGTGAGGGTGAGAGGGTGGGAGAGGGTCAGGGGTGCGAGGGTGTGTGAGGGGGTGTGTGAGGGTGAGGCGGGTGAATGGGGGTTTAAGGGTGAGAGGAGGTGTGAGGGTGAGTGAGGGTGTTTGAGGGTGAGTGAGGGTTGTGCACAGAGGACACGAGTAGGGTGAAAAACTGAGCCATTGCTAGGACTTTTCTGGTAAAATACTTGATGAGAACCCAGGCCAGTATAATGCTGTCTTCTGCGTGCAAGTCTGTGAAGTCATGGTGTATTCGGCAGTGGTGCAAGTACGGTGAAAAACGGAGCCATTGCTGCGACTTTTCTGCTCGTAACTCCCCCCAAAAAAAACTCTCGGCATTGCTGTGGCGGGGGAGCTGCAGCCTTTGAAGACTGATGCCTAGCGCTTGTTGTGGTGAAGGTGGCCTTGAGGTAGCTGTAATGGCTGCCCTTCTGCTGGCTCTTTGGAGAGGGAGAATGATGGAGAGTGACTCCAGCCTATCACCCCCATAGCATAGGGACTAGGACTATAGACAGGGCCCCTGTCTTATATATATTAGGGCATTTTCGTGTTATTTTCCTTAAAGTAGGGCTTATGAATTTAAGTTAGGGGATAGATATATAAGTATTAGTCATGATTTGCTCATTTGCTAACATGCTGGGATATTTTCCATGGAGCTATGCATATTGTGGGCTCCGTAGGCCTTAAACGAGACAGACCCCATTTTGCTTTCTGCCCGGTAGCTCGAGAAGGCTTTCTAGGTCAAATGTAGTGTTTTAGTTTCAAGCTGTTGTTCGCTTGGAGAGAACCGGTTCAGGCTGACCCTTATCGAAGGAATGTATTTTTCTCCACTCCGAAGACACAACTTCAGGCCGGCCGGCTGGGAAAGTGTCCTTGGTACGGGGAGGTACAAGAATTTGGTGGGCGGCAGGTTACTGGCCGTGAATTTCCATGAAGGAACGGGCTTTGATATTAGCGAAGGTGTTAGTCAGTTTGTCAGTTAGTCCGTAGGCGGCACCTAGCCGTTAGCATCTCTGCCATTACTCATCTCATGGCGGACAGTTGCCATCTTTGAAGTCCGAGAAAGATTTAAGACCAAAACTCTCTGAGAAAGACTGAGCGAGAATTAGCGCGGAGCGCACCGATACAGAGAGAGAAAGAGGCGGTATCTAATAATCAGCAAGGTTCCGGTGTCCTGAAGGGAAGCAGACGAGGTTGAGCCTAGCGGTGCAGACGTGTACTTGTGACGGCTGGGGTGTGACTGCAAGGCGAGCCAGGATACAGAGACGAGAAGGGAACCTAGATGACTGCCGAGCCCAAACTTCATATTAATCAGGTGACGTCCGACCAGCTCTAATAGAACGTGCACTCTAATCTTTACCTTTTTCTTTGCAGAAGTTATGTTGCATAGTAATGTGATTTGTGTCTACTGTTAATAAATATCCTAATTCTTATGGAATTATCGTGTGCCTCATGTTCATGTTCAATCTCGGTAAACGCATCTCCTAGTTGAGCGTTGTTTATGTGAGCGGATGTGAAATCCCGATCAGGTAAATAGTGATCGAACAAAGAGGGAGTGAGTGGACCTTTGATGCCAAGAATAGGAGGTACACCATATAATTTGGGAACCGTATCAAACGTCATAATTATAGTTTTATCCCGAGTAGGTAACTGAGATATTATCCTGATGATTGTTCATAGGAATGTGGTCGTCGTTGATATACGGCGTTAGTGAGAACACTGGGGAGGATTACCAGTGCCGATACCCACAGGATTGTGGCTTGAATAAGTGAGAGCGCTAGGAGGTCGAACTAGCGTGTAGTTTCGCAGGATTGCGAACAGTTTGGAAAAGGGAGCATTGGGTTCTGCAGGCCCATGTGTAGACGCACCGGATTGTGTGTCAGATCTGCCCTAGGGTAGACCGGTCTGGGTCGGGGTGGCCGCGAGACCAACTGATGTGAACAAGATATTGTAGAAAATCTATGTATATTCCCCATCCTTAGGTACGACCTGTATATATATCCGTACATCTATCCATTGTGAATACTGTCTAAGGAGGGAAGGTGAGTACGTTTTGGCTGGGTCATAGGGGCCCCTGGGGGCTGATCCCATTTCAACAGAAAATCCAGCCATAACAGTAGCGGAGGTGACTGCTGAGTCTCACACCTGGATTCCAGGCACAGGCAGCAGATTCTCTGTTAGAGTTGTGCTGGGCGGAGCATGTTGTTGTTGTGACGGGAGGAGAGCTATTCACTAAAGACATGGGTGAAGCAGAAGACATGAAGTCCTGGAGAGAAACGGTTGATAGGAAACACACGTGCGACAGCGGCTCCCGCATGTGCAGAGGCGCAAATTGATTTTCGCTGCATTTGAAAAGAAAATAATGAGCTTTCCAGTCAAGTGAGGCGTGCTGGATATTTACTGTCTACAGTGTAGATGAAAGGTGAGAAACACAGAAAGAAAATGACCATCATTTGAAAATATCTAAGACTGAAAGTAAAGGCTAAGCGCTGCAATCTGCATGCCTATTGCCGGTGACCGCACATCTTCTACATAGTAGATGTATTGTTTGTTGTTGCTGCAGTTACACAATATCCAAGATCGGTGTGGTGTTGTTTCCTCATGTGTTTGGGTCAACCATTGCTGAAATGAAATAAATGGAGGTAGGGTCTTGAAGCCTATCTGTAAGCAACTGGTGAAGACCATTTCACAGTCAAAGTGAAACTAGCCATAAACACTGCCCTGGCTCAGCGGTAAAGAGATTCTGAAACATTTACCTCCTCCCTTATTGGATAATGAGTAGGAGGAGCCGGAGGAGTATGACGGCACAATAAAAACCCTCAGTCCCAAATAGGAGAATAAAAAGAAAGAGGTTGCCAAATGGCATACGTTTCTGGGTTTGGGCCAATTACCGGTGAGTTTGTTGAAGGCTGAATAGCAACTTTGAGGTCTTTAACGGTCTCCTGCAGTTTCTGATCATTTCATGATGGATTGTCAAGAGAACAGTTTGTACATGAAGCTAAGAATGTTAATATTTAGGAAAACTGTTTGGACTTGGAAAATTTCAGAAATTCCTTAACAAACTGAATTTGTCACAGGGCATCAACCACTCGGAAGTCAGCATAGTTGATCAAATTATTGTATAGGAAGTTTGGTCTAGCAAAGTTTCCTTAACTCTTGGGGGGGGGGGGAGAGGAGAAATGCTAGACACAGCATCAGAGAGCATAAAAGGAGACAAGGCCTGGCGGCCGTGAAACTGAAAGTACGGCCGGCCGGCCGTGAATAATTAGGGGGTGAGAAATGCGCTGGGAGGGCTGCCTTTGATGTGGTAATGCGAGGCAGGCAGGCAGGCAGGCGGCTGGTGGCATTGCGCACGTGCTTTTTAGGGCTTGCGCTTGCGCAATACCCTAAAAAGCACATGCACTGCATGGAATCGCCAGTGGAATCGCCAGTGGTTAAACTCTGGATAAGCCACAATAGAGCTTCGCCAGCTATGCGCAAGCGCATCAGCAGGCAAACCCTAAAAAGGGAGCTTGACCTCCTCAAAATTGGTAATAAATCTGTTCTCCTGCTTTCATACGCAAACGTTACAGTATTACTGGCAAGGACAGCCATGAGCGTACTGATTTTATGACATCCCTTGATTTAAAAGTTAATTTTATTAAATCATGCACAATGGTGTGTAGCCCAAAGACCACATAAACCAAAACTTTTATTGTACAGGGAAAAAAGATAGAAAAAGTTAATAATTTCTCGTATCTGGGTAATTTATTTAATAATCAGTTGAAGTGGGAACAGCTTTTAACCGGTAGAGCACAGCAGACAAGCAGGGCTGTGGATGGTGTGTTTTGGTTTGCTTGTAAATTCGGGCATATGCCGGTGAAGGAATATTAACTCTTTACAGAGCTAAATGCCTCCCCTATTGCCACATATGGGGCCGGGGTTGGGGGTAAAATAGAAGCCAACAACTCCAACTAGTACAGAATACATTTATTAAAAGAGTGCCACCACTTTATTTTGCCATACTGAACTGGGTCAAGAGTTCATAGAAGATTGTCTTGGCTGCGGCCCTTTGAACTTATGGGCAAAGATTTGGCTCTCAGAAGACCTAGAGTTTTTAAGAGATGTTATTAAGGAACCCCTTAATACGTGCCACCACTTTATTTTGCCATACTGAACTGGGTCAAGGGGTCATAGACGATTGTCTTGGCTGTGGCCCTTTGTACTTATGGGCCAAAATTTGGCTCTCAGAAGACCTAGAGTTTTTAAGAGATGTTATTAAGGATTCCCTTAGTATGTATAATGCTCTAAAGATTCCCTGGCTTTGCTTTGCGAGGGAAAAGTTTCAAGAGATAGGTCTAGGACACTTCTTTGAAAATGCTGAAAGAATCCCTCCGAACGTGAAGGCCATTATTAAAGAGGCGTTTTTTACCCGGGGCAATACGCGTAGTTGCCAACAGCAAGGTGATATGGGAGTGCTTCATTTGCTTTCTGCCCCCTCATAATTTTATTGATCTTTTTCTACTAATTCCTAGATTGGATTTTACCTAACTAGGTTCCGACTATGCACTGTGCACTTTTTGTTGGCGTTTCCACGTCAAGGAGGATGGGCAGACAAGCTTATGCCTTGCCCTTGTGATAATGTTTCTAGGCAAAGCACTTTTTATTATTTTGCACATTACATAAGTCGGTGAGAATCAGATTTCTGCTTGCATTATCATGGAGTATTTGTTCTTGTTCATATAATGATGGTTTTATTTACTTGCACACATTGGCCTCCTCCGATATCTGCAGCACCGTAGCAAATTTTATGAGGGGCTCTATTGTGATTAGAATGAGTTATGAGTGAAATTGGTATAGGATTATCAGGGTATGACTTTGTTTTTTAAGGAAGCAATATGATGTTTTTAATTGCCTTTGCAGAAATATTATGAATTGCTGTTTTTAATCTGTCTTCATTTATGTTTTATGAATTGTAAATATTTTTATTGTGAAACTTTTATGGTTCTCTGAATCGAAATGACGTTATTCGTGACTTGAATGAGCTTCGCTTCTGAGCTCAAGTGACACAGAATAACATAGACACAAAGTACCAACAGCCAGATGTGCAAATCTTAAGAACAGCGATTTCCAAATAGCGATTTTTATTGAATGCCTATTTGGTAATCATTATTCCTAATGTCATAAATTAAGTTTGAAAATAGCGTTTCCCAGTGGGTCACAAATCGACGTATCCAATGAATAGTAATTAGGAATGATAGCCATCTCAGGGATGGTGGCCTGCTGGGGTCCACAGACCTCCATGCCTGTGGTTGCTTGCAAATAAAGCTATCTTTTTTTCTTAGAAACGCATTCCCGTTTTCCTTACAGAAAATTGAAAGTGTTTCAAAAGAAAAAAGTGAAACATTTTAAGTTTCAATTTTAAAGAGTAGGCAGTGGTCCGTGGGACTACTGCCTGCTCTTATCTTAAAGATATATATTTTTTAACATTCTCATTTGCGAATGGTTAATACAACCTTCAGTAGTTAGTTAAAAATGTACTGTTTTGCGACCGTAAAATATATACGCTACTGTGAATTGGTATTTGGAAGGGATGCCCTAAACTCGCCCCATTCAAATACAAATTCGAAAAGCAAAACTGCGATTCTGCAGAATAGCGGTTTGCTGTATCTACATACCAAATAGCATTTTTTCAGTCTCAAAAATGCTATGCAAGTATGGCCCCAAGAGTAGAGGGGGGATCAATATTAAGAAAATTAACCCCTTCCCTGCTGGCCCGATTCCGCCCCCGTGCGGTAAACAAACGAACAGGGGCGGGTCAT
Organism: Lissotriton vulgaris; assembly: GCF_964263255.1. Lineage (NCBI taxonomy): Eukaryota > Metazoa > Chordata > Amphibia > Caudata > Salamandridae > Lissotriton > Lissotriton vulgaris. The sequence continues at coordinate 409,187,241 of NC_141699.1, read as the reverse complement.
GACGAACCCCAGCCGTCATCAGCACACGAGCACCGTAGTGCATGACGGCTGGGGTTCGTCACCAGCATGGAAGGGGTTAAAGAATTACATTAGCAAAAAACAAGGGCAAAATCAGTGCAGTAGAACAATTACTCAGTTCAGTGAAGCAGAAGATAGATGTAGAATAAACAGATCTTACTGGCTTTATCTGGTATTGATGTATGTACATCTATGATATTTTGAGAATGAAACATGAAAGTTTAGGAAGTATTCAGATAAAAAGAATTTCTTAAATGAACATGCTAAAAGCACCTGAGACCTAGTGGAAGCAGACTGGACTTCTACACTGCTTCTAATGGGAGTTACTTTAAATGTCCTTAGTGGGTTAATGTGCATGCTTCTGAGATGTGTGTGTTAACTATGAGTGACCTATTGATGGAAGAACGACCAAAACAAGCATAAATCCACTTTATTAAAGACTATATACAGTAAACATATATGCAGTGAACACCAAGAAACAATTCAGTGCTAGGTCAGTAGTAGGTCTGGGCGAAATGTACATTACACCGGTGTAATTCATGTAATTTCATGTTATGCTGGTCACATAAAATTCCCCAAATTAAAACATTACACTACTTCATGTAATTTTGTGCCGTTAGTGGTAAAAATTTACTGCAAATAGAGCAATTCCGCTAACGCACAAGAACAACAGCTGTTGTTCGCAGTGCTCTTGTTAAAAAGCTTCTTTAGACCAAGAAACGACACGGGGATGGATTTCCTGCTAAAATATAGCACAAAATGACTGATTTGCATTATGAGTAATTACATGCAATTTCATGTAATTTTGCTTTCATTGTGCGCAATTAAATGACAGCAAATTATTCAAACTATGCACACCGTTAGTAAATAGATGGCCAAAAAAGAGACCACATATGCTTTGTAGAAAACAAAAGCCCTTGAATCAGGGATAAAATTCTAAAATAAACCATAAAACTTACTGATTTCAGTACAACAGCTCCAAACCAATTATTCTCAGGCTGCACAGAACTTGACCCTTATTAAATATACCAATGCATTTGTGGGAGATAAAGTTTTTGTCAGGATGACAAAATGTATTCAATTAAAAATAGTAGCATTAAAGCCAAGATCTTTCGGTTCGAATGGTGATCAACTAGTGTTGTGTTCCCTTACATGAATCTTACTGAATTTGAATGTGGATATGTATGCGATTGCTAGGAGGAATAAAGGGATTCTAGCGAGTGGAGGCAGCTAGAGTGCTTTATTCACATAAATATAGATATAAAAGTCCTTCGAATTTTCTATTATCTTTACTTTGCTAAGGTAATCAACTAATCGCGGCGGTTTCTTAGTCAATGCACATTATAGCGTATCAGGCGGGAGCAGTTTCTTTGCTCAAGAACTATAGACACATAGGCCTGGAGTGAAACCATCATTAGCGCAGCAGGGGCTCTGTTACCAGCACATAGGGATATGAGGGGTTGACTGCACCCCAATTATGGCAGGCTTTTACCACCAAAGTATGTAAGAGGGGCCCAGAATTCTCGCTTCCATTAGGGCCCCAGCACCCTTCTGCGGAACTGATACAGGCAAATATGGATTTTGCAGTTTTAGTTGCTACAACCCTGACACAGGCATACATTCATACTGCGGACTTCTTACGTGAATCCAACCGAGAGTGATTAAACTGTGCTGGTCCTGGATCAAGAACAGCTCCTCCTCGTTTTCGGTGTTGCAGAAGTCTGGACCACCTGACTGCTTTGGCACAATCACATGAGTGATGGTGAACTCGTTCCTCATCTGGAAGACAGTGGGCAGCAAGTGTAAGTACAACTTACGTTGTTGTAGGTAACTGTTATAGCGATGTTAAAGTAAGCTGAACTTAGCAGCCGATTAGAAGGGACGATGTTTGCTGGGCCATAGTTTACACAGCGTTTTCGGAGATCAAAAAGAGAGAGGTAGAGAGATATAAACAAACATATGACCCCTAGCACCCAGAGTACAGACATTCCCCTTCAGAGAAGCATCATGCATGTGGTACAAGTTAACAAAAGGTTATTTGTGCAGTGTAGCAACACACAAATGCCTAGGGCACAAGACAACACATTTGACCGATAAAAAGAAATCATACAAAAATGTGCCAGGGCCACTCAACTGAGTCTCTTGCGTCCTGGGAGTGGTGCAGCTTACACTGGCTTGGTTTCCTTAATTATGGAGAAATCTCTCTTTTGCAGTGAGTTTACTCTTTTGACCAATAAGGTGGTCTTTTACTTGTGAGACCAACGAATGATGCATCTTGTGAAGAGCTCCCACTCTGCCTCAAATAAAAATCATCGTCATCGCCTAACATGTGCTTATAAGATGATACTAGGGTTAGGCCCAACAGGTAACTTTGGGCCCAGCCCTCCTGTGGGGCTTTACAGAAGCCTGCCTGATACAGAGTCTTCCAATTTCTCCAATAACCCAGTTCACTTTTGGCTCAGTAAATATTGCCACTGTCTTAAAGTGCCTCAGCCCATCAGGACAAGTGGCGGGCTCAAGGGTTACAGCAAAGATTGGGGTTCCAGATGAATGGCAATCCCGGTCTCAACTGAGGTGTGAGATGTCTCTCAGTTACAGCCTGCCAGAGTATCAACAAAGTATCAACAACAAACAAAGATAATGTACCAGTTTACCGCACAGGATCCCACACGTCTCAACTCCTTTCGATGTATTGAGTTCAGCCAGATGCAGGAATTTGATACAGAGATCTCGCGGAACACTCAAGTGTCTAAGGCCGTCACTCATACCATCTTGAGCGAGGTGAAAGGAAAAAAAAGAAAAAGAAAGTAGAGAGAACATAAGCCAAGCTTTGGACACACATTTATAGACAGATCTGCTTATCTCACCTTATATACACTCCTAAAAATCCATTTTCATTCTTCTTAAAAGTTCAACCTCAATCACCTCAAGATCATTCACTGGCTCCCAAGAATGAAGAACATAAACACATTGAGAGATCTCGGTTGGACATTTTGTAATCAATCGGTTCTGTTTCTTCTGGTGTTAATAAGGTGTTTTAACTGGAAATGTCCTTTAGGACTAAGCCAGAATCACGCTGTGCCTTCACAGAGCCAGCAACAGAACAGATGCCTCTTTAGCACACAATCGTCTGCATGCAACTCGTTACAAAGACTTGCTTTAGGGGGGGGCACAATGGTGGAGTTGTGTTGTTGCGTAGGCTGGAGTTGGGATAGTAAATTAAACTATTTCAATATCCAGCACCCCCGGCATTAAAATTACCTGCAGAACAAGCTAAAAATTCATTTGTTCAAATGACAGTGTTCCTAAGGCATGCGTGAAAAAACGCATGCAGAATTCCGTCATACATTTGTTTTTAACAGCAGGCTGCTCAGTAAACTACTTAAAACGCAAAAACGACATTCTGATAGTTAGCATAGTTTGTTCAAATGGCTCAGCAGGGACTATGTATTATTACCACCATTCAAATCTAAATAAAGTGGTCATATTTAAACTGTGGTAAGCTATTTTTGAGGTCACCTTTTGGGATACCTCTAGTTGGAACGTACAATATCAACAGGTAATGGGCAAAAAAGAAAAGCTATTGCAGTGCATATTTAAATTGTGGTAAGCTATTTTTTGGATCAATTTCCTGGCTAACTCTAGTTGGAATGTATAAGTCCAACTGGAAATGGGCAAAAAAGAAAAAAACAACCTATTGTAGTGCATTTTGTTTTTACTGGCTCACAATATGCCACACAGGGAAACCAATATACATTTCAACAGCTCTTTGAAAAGGCAATGCCCATCATGCAATTCCAGGCTATACCAAAATTCACAAAGTTAATATGGCTCACCAATGTTATTCGCTTTGCAAATGCTTTTTGCCGATTAAGGAGAAGGAAACCGCGCAGGGGCACATGGAAAACAGGGAGGCCGTGATAGGGAACAGCTGCAACTGTTGCAGTGCTGAAATATATATACATTGTGTAAAGTGTTCCCTCAGGTTAACAGTGAAAGGTACAACTATTTCAATCAGAAGGCTTCGAGAACTAATTTCTCCTTGGTGGCACAAACAAAAGAATAGGGAGAAAAGTCATCAAGTACAGGAGAGAGAACTGAGACAGATAACCATGCCATCAAATCATAGACAAGGGGGTGACTAAAAGCCCACTCTAAATATATGTTCTGTGCTGGAAACATATAAACGGTCTACAAAACAGCAAAAGCTGGCAATATCTGAAGACCCAAAAATGAGTAATGGTCACAATCACAGTTTGTATTTGTTTTTAAGATCCTCATCTCTCGGAGAGAAGAAGGCACTGTTGGCCAAAGTGGTCTGCTGAAAGTCTTCATTTGGCAATATAAAGGAAATTCGTTTTCTTATTGACGTGCAAAAAAAAGGTTTCTTGGTCAAACCAGGAAGTGCTTTGAAACAACAGGCTAAACTCTAGTGATAAGTGCAACATTAACTAAATTAACCCTGGCAACTTAATGGGAAAATGTAAATGGCGGGAACCTTTGGAGGCATCAATAAAGTTTTTTAAACATTTTTGTCAACCAAAAATTTAGCTACAAAGATCTCAAGTGGCCCAGGTTGCATAGGGGAGTAGCTCATCCAATCTTATGTTTTCTTTTTTCCTTTGCATACAGGTATCGGTAGAGCTTTAACCAGAAACAGAAAACTAGAACTACTGTAATACAAAAAAATATAAGACAAAATAAGCTACTTACAATTTAAAGAAGACTGTTTCATATGCTTGGATAGTGTGGGCTACTCACACCTAAAAAGGCACAGCTTGGTACGCTTAGGGTTGCCTGGAGCTTTACAGGAACAAAACTCTCTGCAAGTACAGTCCTTTGACCAATCATAACCTCTACATGATGGTTAATTTAGGAGGTGGTTGGGACAGACTATGGCCAATGGATGGCAGGCTGGTGTGTTCTGTTCTATGTATTTATCTTGTACAAGAAGCCCTGAGGAAGATGGCAGGGCCAGCCCAGAAAGGAGAGATAAGGCAAGAAGGGGACGTTGGTACGTCTGTGATCTGAGCGACAGTCATATTCTCATTGCTCTGCAGTGTAATGATGTCCATGGGGTTATCCTTCACATTCTTTATCGTCAGTACCAAACTAGAGTCCCACTACAATTACATTCTCCTTCCCTTAACTATGCACTATAATTACTGGCAGCATCTTAAAGGCCATCCTTTAGAATTGGTGACTTACCTTTACCTTGCATGTGCTTGTGGGTTAGCCTTACAGTCCTTATGGAACCTATAGAGTTATCCATGTTACCCTTCAGATTCCCTATGCTCAGTATTTCTACTAAGTCAGACAGACTAGCCTTTACATTTATAATGCTCAGTACTCAAATTCAGTGCTTGTGATTGACTTACTGCTCTCACTGTTGGAAATGCTTCCAGGTTTCAAAGATCTGTCCACAGGTGGAGGTGCTGGTGGAGCACTTGGCAAAGGTTGTACTGGTTGGGAAGTTGGACTGGGAGATGGAGTTACAATGGGGGGTTCCTTTACCCCTGGTATAAGTGGACCTCCAACTGGCTCAACTCCTGAAGCTGGCTTCCCAAACTCCTCAAGAATCCTCAGACGTTCTTGTTCCAACTCCTTACGCCGCATCATATCCTCAAAGGCCATAATCTGAGCATGTTCGATTTGCTGCTGCTTCATCTGTGCCACCCGCTGCCGCTCTTCCTCCAGCTGCTGCTGCAGCACCAGCTGACGAGCCAGCTCCTCATCTTCTTGCTTCTACACCAAGAAACAAATATAAGATGTGTCAACAGTGAAGTGAAATACATATGGCACACACATAACTTTGATCCAACGTTCAAACACTGCCGATATTGCCAGAAACTAGAAATGATCCCATTCAACATTCATCAGGCACTTGTTTTCAAAAGTAATAAAATGGGTTAAAGAATGCAGACAAAGCACAGGATTCTTTCTGCAGAATGTGCTGCAACACTGGAGCAGTAGATGGAAAAACATTACAATATTACAGCAATCCGATTCAATAAGCAAACTCAACAGGGTGGATTTTGCTTTTAAGTAAAAATGACAATGTTAAGTTCATGCCATTAATAATTTCACTCCAGACCGTTATGGATAACTTAAATATTTCAATAAGATTTCAAATACCCAGGTATATTTATTGTTCTGGAATTAGCTGTCATCTATCAAGACATGTTATTAAACTCAATTCTAATTGCATTCACCATGCAAAACTAGGGAAGCCACGGAGCCTTTTTAGAAACGCTCCCCTCGAATGATCAAAAATTAATATGCCAATGATAGGCACCCATGAAGTGCAATCTGGACAATTGTTGGTAAGGAACACTAAAGAGTTTGAAAATGACATGGGCCTCTTCCCTGAAGGAGAGATGATCTGGTTGGTTCGGTGCTCCATGCTTTCAAGGAAATATCAACTCCTTTGTGGCCCTAAAGGATGGGCGAAAAAGCATTACGCTTCATCAAGCTACTTTCCGGCAGATTCTTCAAGGCTTTTCATGTTGCATAACCCTTTTTCACTAGGTATGAAAACCAGAGATAAGCTGATGGAACCAAACTTGTAGTTCCTGTTTGGGTCCCACGTTGTTCACAAGCAGTGAGTCACCAATAAGAACTACTAAACCTGTGGTTAAGGTATTACAGAGAAACAAGTCATTTGCCACAGCTACAGCACATGCCTTCACACTTCCCAGCCAGAGATCATGTGCATGCAAGATATTGAGGAGAACCTGAGAGGGACATTACAGAGACCTATTTTCACACCTTCTCACATTACTAGCTGTGTGTCACTGATTACTGTCCTCTTTTCCAGGGTCGAAGGATGACAATTCTAAAAAGAACCACAGGAACTCAGGGAGGATGAAGGTGCCCTACTCAAGAAGGAGTGTAACTAGTGAGCCACTACAGCATGTGAGTGATTATATCATGACTGAGTACATTAACCCTTCTAAGAGTATGTAGCTGGCACTTCAAACTTCAGAGATGGTTTTTTATGTTTTTCCCTACAGCAATATTGATTGAATAATGACTACATCTCAGAGTATGGCACACGTTAACTTGTGAGTGGTTTCATTTTGGGAGATACACAATGGAGGATGTTCTGGGCCCACTAGCCAGAACTTACAGAAACAGGTATACGGAAACAGGCTTTCTGTAGGTTTACCCCCTCTTTTTGTTGCCATTTGGACTACTAGCTTATGGTTTTTCAACTCCGAGAGTGCACTGAGGCCTGCTTATCACCAGAACCCAGTGCCAGTATTGTGACCCATTACAAAAGATATGTTGAACTGGATCTCCCCAATTGGCAAGCACTGACTTACTTTTAAGTCCCTAGTATATCGTGCCCAGAGTACAAAGGGCATTTAAGGCCACCCAGAACCCAGTCCACCCAGAACGGCAGAGCACTGTTTGTGCCATCCTGAGTGTGACAAAAGACATGACTGAAAGAGCAGTGTTTACACTGCTAGTTCGACTTTGCCATCACCATTAATGGCAAAAGCCACCAATTCCCTTAACAATATATGTAAGTCTACCCTAAGGAAAATCTATAGAGCCCTATGGCAGGGAATTGTGTATTGTTAAGCAAGATATATAGATTTATATATGTCTTAGCAGCAAAATCCTTAAAGTTGTTGTTTTTCAGAGGAAAGGTTAGTAAGCCCATTGGTTAACACAGTGTTAACGACTGGCATCCCAGTCTGGCCAATTTCTGAATGGGACTACCTAACTGGGCACTATAAGGTATCAAATACATTTTGGCATTGAATCCGACTTGATGCCCAAGTCGAAATTAATGTTACTATTAAAGCTAAGTAACTTTTAGAAAGTTACCACTCTGTGCCTCAGTTGGTCCAGTGGCTTTGCACAAGCCGTGGCCAACAGACAGCTTTCTACCCGCCTGGAGAGATGTGTGAACAACTCCCAGGCTTAGGAACAAAGGCAGCTGTTGCAGAGTGAGTTGTGACATCCTCACCCAGGAAGGCTACTCTGGGTGTTGGCCCAAAAGGTGAGCTTCAGTGGGGAAGCTGCCTTTGAAGGGCCGCCAGTGGCAACACTCCTGAGCAGGCTGCCTGTTGTTCAACTTGGAGACAGGGCCAGAGAGGGAAAACCCTTTCCCAACCAGGTTTTCATGTGAGAGTGTAGCTCTAAGGTAGCCACACCTCTGGGGTGAACTATCAGGCTCCTCACACTGGAGAGAAGGCTCAGTCATCTTGACAGTGGTAAGAATATTGCACTCTGGGATTGCCAAATTACACACATCACCAGAACTTTGTCACTAAAGAGGAGGGGACCTACTAGCCCATTGGATAGTGACCGCATTGTCCCCTACAACACTTTCCCAGGATATAATGGGCACTCTCCAAATCCATTGTGTACTGAGGTACAAAGAGGACTGCCCTGCTACCCTTGAAACAGCACGAAGACAGGCTGTACCGTTGAAAGAACTGCACCTGCTGCACTTTGGGCTAGTGAAGTTTGGACTGTGCCTGTGGCTCCTAGCTAGGGGAAAGTTGATCCCCTGCCCCAGATCAAAGCTGTGATCCCAAGGAGCATTCGGCAGCCCCCTGGAACAGCATCAGTGACATCAAAGTTGAGGAAGCCCAACCCGGCAAAGCAGTAGCCACTTATGAGGATTCGCCGCTGACCGCCGCCGGGTGCTCCTAGCGACAAATTCGAGATAGCCAAAAGTTGCTTCCGGATCTGTTGGAGTGCCATCAAAGTCCGGATTCCTCGGCCAAGAGGAACACTAACCCCCACCAAGATATTCACTGTGCTGTGTCGCAAAATCGGTAGCCCAGCACAGCTGCACTTTCCCTGTCACAAAGAGGATGCTGTGGGAATCCGAATGCGGTGGTCAAAGTTGCCCCACCTCACCCGAGTACTGAGGATCACCAGCAACTCACCCCTGTTGATCGCACAGCTCCGGGAACATCATTGAGCATCTTTCCTGTCTGGATTTCCAGCATCAGGACCACTCCATTTAAGTCTATGGAGGTTGTTTCCTAAAGACTGAAAGTGGACTGGAAAAGGCTCTGCTGGCCAGTTCCCGAAACTGTCTCAAACATTCCAAAAATTTGCAAAGTTTTTGTGGGCCAATGCTGGTTTGTGGTTGGATTAAAAGTTATTTAATATTTTAAAAATCCATATCTTCGGAATCCTCCCGTGGATTTTGATGATCAAGGACTCAGAAAATTCAAAAAAATATGCTCTGCTATTATAAAATAGTGTTATGTCTCTTGTTGCGTGACTTTCTTATTTTGTTGTTTGGTACTGTTAAAAGCTTTACACTAAGTTCCTTCGTCTAATGCTTGCTGCTCAAATCCACAATTACCTAGGGCTGAGCTTAAGGTTTACAAATTGGCCTGACTGGATCCAATAAATATTTTTGTGTAGTCCACAACAAGACCCCACAGCCATATCATGTAACACACCCAGAGCTTCACAACAGGTCATGTCCTGATAGTGTGCACCAAATACAGAACAAGTGGTGTACTCATTCTGGGACATCTAGCACCAAAGAAGGTCAACAGAAAAGCACCAATCAAGACCGAGCATAGTGGCAAAACACAGCACTAATTACCGGCATTAACCATCAAGAACAGCATAGCAATATGTTGTGCAAAGATTGTTATATCAATTTCCACTCATTTTATTAAAATTCAAGGAATTGAGTGGATGCTACATGTACAAACTGCTTTTCTACAGATACTGAAAAAATCACTGGAAATAGTAAAGGTTTATAATGAGTTTGGTTTACCCAAACTCCAACTAGGTTTTCAATATTTGCGCATGAACAGTTCTCAGCTTCCTTTTGGCTAGGTCACACTGTATAAATGCCTTATACATAGCCATTAATTAATTGGTACACACGTTTTAGGATCTCAAAGTATCTCGTGTACCTAAGTATAATTTGCATTCAATCTAAATACCACGATACTGATAACGGTTTTGTTTTTACATATACTTTGTTTGCATTTATTATACATTAGAGCCCTCTTTTCTGTTGAACTCGCTTAATGATTTCTTGTCGATTTAAAATGACCAAATGCAAATTAGAGCGCTTGGAGAAGAAGTTGCTCACTATCACTAACGCTCAATATGAGACTTTATTTCTGCCTATACAGTCATGCTTTACTATGCCCTGTTAGGGACAACTAAACGATAACATGCTATCGAAATAAAAAATACAGTAAGGGTAAAATCTCTTTTTTTCGTGAAAAAAATTATTGTCTTCATTGATCAAGAGGAAATCTGTATGGGATTCCAGGCTGCCAATTATATTTTCCAAGTTTGAAGCCATTAACTTGCATGAGTTTTCAAATTATCGAAATGTGAGAGTATTTTACCATTATATGAGGAACCATAACAGATGTTAGAGGATTCTGTAGTTTTAGTACTTCCGAAATTCTTTTTTTTCTAATTCTTAGTGGTTTCAAAGTAAATGTCAGCCTGAAGGTCAGGATCTGCGTGAACCACTTTCTCTAATCAAGTGATGCCTCTCAATTGCCCCTCTGGGTGGTCAATAATTGATCCTGTGCACGTTCGTCATGGTACATGCATGATGATGTTTTTGTTGTTTATGTTGCTTGTTTTCCAAACCCATTTGCTGGTTGGCAAGGTAGCCTTTATCAGAGGCAGGGGGGGGACTTAAGCAATTTTTGTTTTCACCTCCCCCTCCTCATCTGTTCCGTTTGGCGGCAAAGTTCTGTGCCCTGTTTCCTGTTAGTGCAGATGGGTGACTGTTTTTTAGGTCGAGGACATAAAGGCTGCGCTTGCGCAGTCTTTGGTCAGAGATTTAATGATTTTTAGACGGGGCTTGGAATCCGCCTCTCTCCTCCACCTCTTTTCCATTGGCTGGCTTCCTAAACAAAGGCCAGCCATTGGAGGAGAGAGGAGTCACTCCATGAAGCCCCGTCTCTTTCGGATTCGGGGGCGTGTTTTTGGCGTTCTTTCGCCCTGTGACGTCACCCGTCACTCAGAAGCCTAAACACGCCCCCGAATACGAAAATGTTCTATGTTTGCGGCCGCCATTTTGGTTAAATCCCGGGTACTGCGTGTCTGCTGTTATTGCGCTCTGCTTGTTTTTCTTGTTTTTGTTGTGACATGGGAGGCCCGGTTGGAGCACAGAGCCTCTGTTGAGATGGCGCTCTTATGACCTCTAGCGCAGGGAGCGCTTTATTTGCTAAAAGCCGGTGTCCACCCGGCATTGCCCGCTAACTTGCGGCCTCGAGGGTGCCCACCCCTCATTTGGACAGAACGGCACCCAGCCGCACCAGCCTGCAGCGTACCTCGGAGTACGCTCCGTACTAGAAGCATACAAAAGCGCCCGGGTCCCTATGCAGCGCGCGCTTGAGGCGTACTAAGGCCCGCATTGCCCCTTTGTCCCAAGCCGCTGCCCACCCGGCATTGCCCGCTAGCTTGCGGCCTCGAGGGTGCCCACCCCTCATTTGGACGGAACCGCACCCAGCCGCACCAGCCTGTAGCGTACCTCGGAGTACGCTCCGTACGCTAAAAGCGTACAAAAGAGCCCCGGGTCCCTATGCAGCGTACGCTTGAGGCGTACTAAGGCCCGCATTGCCCCTTTGTCCCGCTCGAGGCGTACGGAGGCCGCACCACACCGGAAGGAGAAGCTGGAAGGAGGACGGGAGTCCACCTCGCCTCCACAGGACCCAGCGAGTCTCCGGGCTCCACACCGGAGCGGGAGGGAAGGTCCGAACGCAGCACCGGAGAGCCCCGCCACGACAAGCAGAGTCCCCGCCACAGCAGCCGGTGAGTGTGGGTGCCTGGGGCAGCATTTGGCCGCAGAGCCTACCAAGGCTACTGGGCACTGTAAGAGCTCAACAGGTAACTGGCGCAGGGCATTGGGGTGGGCGGGAAGTTAACTACGCTGCCTCACTCGATGCTGGCGGGCACAGACCAGCACTCGGCCTAAGAAGTCGCCCAGGCCAACCATGGCCTCCCGATGATTCCCTCGGCACAAGCCTCGATGCCCCGGACCTCACCGCAGAAGCCGTGGCCTATCACCAGCCTCCCGCCGACCCACCCGGCCCTGGTGTATGGCTGTGTGAGAAGTTGGCCTGATATGTAGTGTGTCCAATTCTGGAACCACTTGGTATCAGTCCAAACAAACCCCAAAGATGTCTGGTTGTAAGTCAACCTTGTTAGACAAGCTATCCTAGTGGTAGCATGGACTAAGCAGCCTTAAAGGCTTAACTTAAGAGGTCGTGTTAAGCGAGCTGTTTTACCACATACAATCCTGTAATCAAATGAAAGGACACCACACAAGTATATATTATAAAAATATATGTATTTATTTCTAAATTACTCCCCAGTACTCTTTATGAGGAAAGGGGCACAAGCGTTAAATCAAAAGCACAGTAAAACATATAAAGTTGCACAATTATGGATGAGGGCGGGTGGCCACTCAAACCATATACTAAAAAAGTGGTATAAGGAACACCAATCGAACAGTGGTTAGGCCTAGGGCCTAGAGATTCGCTGGGAGCAGTCAGGACTAGCAATGCTGAAGTCGGGAGTAGCCCACAGGAGACGGGTGCAGCACGGAAAGTGCGGCTCGCACCAATGCAATGTCAATGGTGCGTAAAAGTTAAATAAAGTGAGTTAAAAGATACTTCCGCTGAACCTAGAGGAACAAAACTTTAGACACAGACCCTAGAGGTGTGTACCAGTGTGGGAACACCGGCGTTGCAATGTTACCTCACCCACAGGCCGTGGGTGCACAGGGTCGAAGTGGCGTCGGGTTTTGACATGCAGGCTCTTGGTGCTTGAAGCTGTTGCAGCTGCAGGCGATGTGAAGCAGAAGTGTCCGGTGCGATCCAAGGGTGGATCGAAGTAGAAAAGTACCTGAAAGCAGAGGGGACAGAGTCTGGGTCACTCAGCAGTGACCAGGGTGGAACCAGGACGGAACCAGGCAATGTCGGGCGCAATCAGGTGGTTGTCGATAGGCTTCTCTCCGCTGTCACGTGGGCTCTGGGGCATCTGCGACGTCCAGGAGCGGGTCACGATCTGTCCCACGTAGGCTCTCGCCGTCAGCACCGTCGGCTTCAAGATTGCAGCAAACAGCACTTGGCAAAAGCAATCCACGCGGAACCGGGAGATTGCTTATCACTCGAACCAGGAGGGTCAGAGTGGGGGCTCCTTTTCACAGGAGCTGGTGCAGATCTGGAGCAACCAGAAAAGCAAGTCGTATTTCGGTTTTCGTCGGCACAGGGGCCACAAGCCAGCTGGCAAGTGACCGGGCCAATGCGTCGAGCCGCCACAAGCAGAAGGGCCCCACGCAGCACTCGTCGAGTGTGGAGGGGGTAGCTTTGGTGCAAGTGTAGCTCGGGGTGGGGGCTTCTCAAACCCCGGTGCACAGCTTCGAGGATCACTCGTGGGCTGCACGGTCAGCGTCTCGTGGCCTTTTCAAGATGGCGTGCCCCACGCTTCCGGTCGCCTCCACTGGTCTCAGCTCTGCAGGGACTGTGGATCGGGCTGGGAGAAGGCAGGCAAGCTTGATCTCGTCGATCTCTGTCGCTCGAGTTCCGGCGGGAACTGCAACAAAGCAAGGGTCGAGGGCTGGATGGTGCCTGTTTGCACAGGGTGGTCACTCCTTGACCACAAGGGAGATTCTTCAGTCTTCTGCGTTGAGTAGAAAGTCGAAGGGTCCAGAATTCGTTTCTTATGTTTCTTCAGGATGATCTGAGTTGCATTGGCACTGCTCCCACTCTTATTCCAATCTGAGGGGTGGATCTCCTGCTAGGTCCCTCCCCTATGGGTGGGACCAGGAAGGGGGGTGGTTACACCCCCTTTCCTTTGTCCAGGTCTCACTGGAGCTGGGGCTTGGCTGCCCCAGAACCGGTTTGACCGGATTATGCAAGGGGAAGCCTTGTGCTCCCCAGGCACTGTCTGGTTTCATTCAAACCTCCCTGCTACAATCCACTATCTCCTGTCTGGGTTGGTGTCACACCTCCCTGTCACAGGAAATCCTTTGTCCAGGCCTCCTCTGCTGAGTTTCGGTCAGCAGCAGGAGGTCAGACATGTGTCTGTGGCAGAAGCATCCATTTTGTGGATCTGAGGCTCTTTTAAAAATCAACCGCGTTTTAGCAAAAGTAACATGTCGTCCCCTCTAGAGGGGTGGAATGCTACCCCCGTCGCCAGGACTGATGAGGGGGTAGTATTCCAAATCGTATGACACCTTACACGACATGTTTTGATAAAGCCAAACCAAAGTTGACATATAACCGCGAGGATTATAATGCACTTAATAGTATATGGTTTGGCATTATCCCGGAACAGCTAAGGGAATTGGCCCCGACAGCTGCAGACAGGCTCAGCTCATGCTAGAGCACCATCTCACATTAAACCACGCACTCTGCCTTCAGGATTGTTAAGGCCTGCCATAGGAGTGGCTCACAGGTTTATATGTGTCCAGATAGGTTTAGATATAGGCATACTATATCTAAGCAAGGGGTGATTACACCACCTTGCCCCAGCTGAGTGATCAGCCAGTTGTGTCAATTTTAGATAGCCAGCCAGGGGTGGCAAAAGATATGCTGCAGCCCCTGGTAGGCCTTGGATGCACCTATGCCCTGGGCACCTATAGTGCTCTGTACAGGGGCTGATAAGGTGACCCAAGCCAATCTAGTTATGCACCTAGGGTACATGGAATCCATTTTACAGAGAGAGCAGATAGCCTGGGGCCCTGATTAGCAGGGAACCAACCCAACTAAGTCGAAAACCAGCTAAACACAAGGCAAAAAATCTGGGGTAACCATAGTCAGGTAGCCACCTTCCTACAGGCTGACATCCGGTTTTGGGAACCAGGCAAAGCTTGGCATTGGCCCGGACAAGCCCTGACTCGGAAGCCGAGAGGAGCACCGGGGCTTGGGTTCCGGTTCCCCAAGGCCTCCTCCATGACTTTCATGCCGCCGCCTCACACTGGAAGAGCTCAACAGGTAACTGGCGCAGGGCATTGGGGTGGGCGGGAAGTAAACTACGAAAACAGAAGGTCTAAAATTGATAAAATACCGACCACAGCAGTAAATCTATCCTAATGCCAGTGCTCTTGCTCCCCTGCCCCCTGGCTGTGCTTGCTTCCCTGCTCCCCTGGCTGTGCTTGCTTCCCTGCCCCCTGGCTGTGCTTGCTTCCCTGCCCCCCTGGCTGTGCTTGCTTCCCTTCCCCCCTGGCTGTGCTTGCTTCCCTGCCCCACTGGCTGTGCTTGCTTCCCTTCCCCCCTGGCTGTGCTTGCTTTCCTGCCCCCCTTGCTGTGCTTGCTTCCCTTCCCCCCTGGCTGTGCTTGCTTTCCTGCCCCCCTTGCTGTGCTTGCTTCCCTGGCTGTGCTTGCTCCCCTGCCCCCCTGGCTGTGCTTGCTTCCCTGCCCCCTGGCTGTGCTTGCTTCCCTGCCCCCCTGGCTGTGCTTGCTTCCCTGCCCCCCTGGCTGTGCTTGCTTCCCTGCCCCCCTGGCTGTGCTTGCTTCCCTGCCTCCCTGGTTGTGCTTGCTCTCCTGCCCACTGGCTGGGCTTGCTCTCCTGCCCCCTGGCTGTGCTTGCTTCCCTGGCTGTGCTTACTTCCCAGCCCCGAGGATGTGCTTGCTTCCCTGCCCCCCTGGCTGTGCTTGCTTCCCTGCTCCCCTGGCTGTGCTTGCTTCCCTGCCCCCTGGCTGTGCTTGCTTCCCTGCCCCCCTGGCTGTGCTTGCTCTCCTGCCCCCTGGCTGTGCTTGCTTCCCTGGCTGTGCTTTCTTCCCAGCCCCCTGGCTGTGCTTGCTTCCCAGCCCCCTGGCTGTGCTTGCTTCCCTGCCCCCTGGCTGTGCTTGCTTCCCTGCCCCCTGGCTGTGCTTGCTTCCCTGCACCCTGGCTGTGCTTGCTCCCCTGCCCCCTGGCTGTGCTTGCTCCCCTGCCCCCTGGCTGTGCTTGCTCCCCTGCCCCCTGGCTGTGCTTGCTCCCCTGCCCCCTGGCTGTGCTTGCTCCCCTGGCTGTGCTTGCTCCCCTTTCCCCTGGTTCCCATGCCCCCTCGCTGTGCTTGCTTCCCTGCCCCCTCGCTGTGCTTGCTTCCCTGCCCCCCTCGCTGTGCTTGCTTCCCTGCCCCCTGGCTGTGCTTGCTTCCCTGCCCCCTCGCTGTGCTTGCTTCCCTGCCCACTCGCTGTGCTTGCTCTCCTGTGTGTCGCTCTGGGTGTGTGTGTGTGTGTGGCTCTGGGTGTGTGTGTGTGTGTGGCTCTGGGTGTGGGTGTGTGTGTGGGTGGCTCTGGGTGTGTGTGTGTGTGGCTCTGGGTGTGTGTGTGTGTGGCTCTGAGTTTGTGTGGGGAGGGCTCTGTGTGTGTGTGTGGGGGGGCTCTCTGTGTGTGTGGGGGGGCTCTGTGTGTGTGTGTGGGGCTCTGTGTGTGTGGCTCTGTATGTGTGTGTGGGTGGCTTTGTGTGTGGGGCTCTGTGTGGGTGTAAATGCAATAGGTCATACATTTGCGAGCTATTAAGCTATTGGCAATGTAAATGACAATGCCATTTATTGAACGATTAAGCTATTGGCAATGTAAATGACAATGCCATTTATTTAACGATTAAGCTATTGGCAATGTAAATGACAATACCATTTATTTATGATTAAAAAACAAAAAAAGTCATGAGCAATGCCAATAGCTCTACCTTTAATAATGCCGAGACCATAGCATTGTAAATGCTTGTTTTGGTTTGCTGCCCTGATTGCGGTCTGTTGACATGTACACTTTTGCTACATTTTGGTGAGGTTTTTTTTATTCCCATTTCTTGTTTCAGCTGTTCAATGTTACAATAGGGCAACTTTAGCTTTCCTATTAATACAATCTTGTGTTTGGCAGCAGAAAAGGATGGACCCTGTAATTTCGCAGACCAGCAGGATGGCGATCTGTTTTGCAGCACTACTGGTTTTACATTAAAGTTGGTAGAGTGAAGACTTCTCTGCAATGAAGAAGGTATTTCAACATTTTTCACTGCTCAGACACCAAAAGGACCATTCACTCCCAGCATGCTGATGTACATAAGAGCTCCTGTTTAGGCCTCAGTCCTATAGTGACTAATTCAACAGTTGCAGTGGGAAGCAGGCAGGAAACGTTGGACCCTAAGGAACATTTCCAGCTGGAACTCTCCTTTGGCACACAATTATCGTAATACTAGTTCTGAATACAAATAAATCATTCAACTTAGAATCTTTAAAGAACATAGAGGAAAGAACAGCAGTCTGGCTTCTCTGCCAATCGGCCCAGAGGTAAGGCTTTTGGGTCTCCAGGTAAGCTAAGCATCTCAGGTATGACCACAGCAGATAACTCTGAAGTTATGATTAATATCAATCAGGCACCTTCTTTCAAACTAACTTAATACGCTAATAATCGTATTACTCCTTAGTCTTCGGTTCAACCAATTCCATCTTTGAACTGGGGCAAACAAGTCTTCTTTTGTTCATTATTTCGTAGGTTATATTTTATCTATTCTGCCTCTGGTACACATGGCAAAAGTTATTGATCTTTTTCAGAACCTGCACATATTTATGCTGAAGCCTACATGATCCAAGAGCGGAACTGTAATTAATAGTTGTAGGAAAAGGATTCTTTTGGACATGGTTAGCCCCCACCTTTTGCATGGTAAGTGGTGTAACTTCGACAAACACAACTCACAGAATGACATTTAATGCATCAGGTTGATCAAGATGTTCACTGGGTATTTCACAATTTAAGAAGGAGCTTCCAGCATGTGTGGGACATACTGCATGACACATGCACGTCGCATGGGCAGTGCTTGTGTTACATGCTATCTAACTACTGCTACCATGTAATCATAATTTCTCTCGTATTTTGCATTTACAACTGAAAATTCACAAGAGTGATACGGTTTATTGTAAGTTATGATCAGTTATAGTAGCACTGCATGTCTTCAGGTGCATGCGTAGGAAAGGGCCCCTTTTTGACATGGCCACCTCCACTTTTTGCCTGGTATTTGATGCAATTTTGACTGAAGTACACTGGGTTCCTGCTAACCAGGCCCCCAGTGCAAGTGCTCTCTCCCTAAAATAAGTTAACTACTCAGCTGTTCTCTAATTGACAAGATCTTTAGCACATCTGTAAGTCTGTAGTAAATGGTACCTCTGTTACCTAGGGCTAGGGCATGGGTACTAAAGAGGGCCTCCAAGGGCTGCAGAATGTACAGTGCCATACTAAGGGACCTACCACCAAACTCATGCCATTGCAAGCTGCATGAAATGGTGTCGACAAATGAGAAAATATGACATGGCACACAGACATTGCATGGGGTACATGTAAATCACCCATACAGCAGACCATTAAGCCCTATTATATTACATGTGAGAACATATCTGCAAGAATAGATAAGCCCTGTGCTGTCTAGTTCAATTGCTAGATGGTAGAAGTGAACCAGGAAGCCATCTTAAGTATATGTACTGGGCACTGGTCATTGCGAGTTCCCCAGTTACAAGATGGTGTCACTGAAACCTATTATGGTTGGTATCAAACACCTTGTCTTAATTAATCCATACTGTTGCCAGTAGTGTATTTATTAAGATATGCACTACAGGGCACCTTAGAGGTGCCCCAGGAAACCTACCAGCCTCTTAGTGTGCTAGATGATTGGTATTGCCGAGCTTGCCACCACCAACATGTATCTGGCCGGCTGAAGGTCAGAAACCATGCCTGCTCAGCAGGAGGTGTTTACACCTCCTCCAGCTGGATGGCTAGTGAATCTGCTAACCAAGCCTCTGCGGCCTTTGATATGCAAACCCGGCTTCCCCCAGACCTAGAAGATACCACCTCCTGCCCAAGGCCCATCTGGCACCAGGACAGACAGGAAATTAGATATGCAAGTCAGCGTGTTGCATCACAACCCTAAGGTGGGCTGCCTGATGTGCCCCACAGAGGAACTATTCCACCATCTTGATTTGGTGGAAGTAGGAACTCTGGGACAGGATTATGTCCACTCCCTACAGGAAGTGGTCATATAGGGGGTGCAGTGACCCCAAAGGTAAGTATCCCAATGGCTACAACACTTCACTCCCCTTAACACCCCTAAATTCAGTATTTAGGTGGCCCCTTTACACCAGGAACTCAGATTCCCCTGACAAAAGAAGAAGGACAAAGCAGAGCCAAAGAAGAAGCAAGAACTGTGGACTGTCTGTGGTCTTTGGCGCCAAACCCAGCCTGCCTGCTCCTGTCATGACAATCGAGACAACCAGACTTGTTCTGCAGCTGTGCATCCTCCAAAAGTCTCAAAAGGTCTCAGCACATTGCCAAGCCGTCTGCCTTTCCCCTGAAGTGGAGGAGCCACTTTAGTGCAACCTGTAAGAACAGACTGCCATGTCCAGTTCACTGATCTACTGACCACTGGGCTCACTGATGCAGCAGCCGCCCAGGAGGAGGTCACTGTGATCCCTGAGATCAGATTTGTCTCCTCACCAAGTTTGGAGATGCCAGGAGCCCCAAGAGACACCCTGAAACAATACCTAGAGCACTACACCCCTTGCAGAAACCAACGCTTATTTGAAGTCCAATCGGGACTCCAACACCACAAAGACCGCTTAGCCGACGAGGGACATCAGCATAGCAGAGGCCCGCACCGAGAGTGGGCCCAGCTGTTCTGTTTAAACCCCCTTTGCAGGTCTGACAGAAAACCATGAGCGCCTTTGACGCATGGGCTCAGCCGACCAAACCCCTCTGCACCCGAGCTCCCCAGCCCGGGTCCATGAACACAGACTGCGCCTCCCTGCTCCCATGACCCCTACGAACTGAGCACCCGAGTGGTAGCTCCCATACTTGTCTCCAAGACCCTCTCACCAGCCTGTTTCTAGGAATCCCCCCTCTCTTTACCTACTGTGTACTGGGCAAGGCTACCAACCTGTCCTGCACCTCTGCAATCAGACTATCCAGGGCAGGTGAACCCGAACAGCCAGTGGATCTTGTGACCTTGACCTCCTAATGCCTAAGTCCTACATGGGAGCCCCAAAATACGATTACAAGTACCTGTATGCAGTATACATTTCTTTCTTCATAGGAAAACATTACTGCGAAAAAATGCATTTGTGTGACATTTTTACTTACCTGTAAAAAATGATAACTCAAAAAGTACTTACCCAATTACGAAGTTCATAGTGTTAAAAAATATATAAAAATATCAGTTATTTTTCTAAATTGGCCTGGAGTGTGTGCTTCATCTTTTGACTCTGTGTGTTCAACAAATGTTTAACACAACTCTCCAATAAGCCTAAACTGCTCGATCACACTACCACAAGAGAGATGGAATAATTTAAGCCTGGTAAGCCAATAACGGCTGTCTGGACTTTCTACATAGCGTACCTCTTTTTTGGTACATTATAAAAAAAGCCAGCTTCCTACAGCATGCAGTAATGGTCTGGACAAAAACCATACTGACCCAATTGGAACTTTTTTGAAATGGCTAAAACCTGCAGCCCAAGACTACGGCTGTTCGACGAGACCATTCACGTCTCATAAAACAAACACCACTGTTTTTAAAACCTGTCCAATGTTACCATTATTAAAGCATACCTTAACTGTCTGGTGGCCTTGAGACAATTTTAAAATCACATGCTCTCACTTGATTTTCCCAAACACAAACTTACTCCGCTGTACCTCAGGCATCATAGCACACCCAGATGTAGTAGGTGTCTCAAGTAGGAACAGTAGGATGAAGCATGCCACCAACTACTGTTGGTGGGCGAGGGTTCTTTTAAAACCTTTAAGGTTTCTCTAGGAGACATCTCAGGAGTAAGTTTACTGTGGTAGCAAGCTCATTTTTATTGTTCAACCATGTTCGTAAATCACCACAACTTTTTTGTTGCATGGCCTTAGACTATTGTCAACATTTCAGGCTATAAGCGGTAGGGGTCTAGATTCAAGATGGCAAATCACAGTACACCCACAACTACTCCATTCCCTATACCCGGTGGTTGGAGCTCTGACAAAAAACACTCTAGTTCATTCACCGCTGGTCACTGTCAAGATTTGGAACATAATCTCTTGGTGATTAACCAGGGTCAAACTGGTAGCACCACCAAAAAAAAAGTAACTACAATGAATAACACCATAGCCCCTACCCACCATTAATCAATGCAAATGGGACAGAATAATTCAAGTAAACTATTATTCAGCAAGTAAAAAATATCACAGATACCTTCAAAACAACATAAAAAATAAGACAACTTTATATCTATTTTCAGTGAGTTGGGAAATACTAAAGTAGGTTTCAGAATGAAAATTATTAACAATTGGTAGCGTGGACACAAAGTTAACTTGAAAATCGTGATCTATAACTTCTTTAAAACTGGCAATTTCTTAAGTCTTTACATCGCAGTCAGTGTTATTAATTTGATCACTCACTTGTATATAGCTCAATCTTCCTACCTTTACACTGAGGGGATATGTAAGAAGATTAAACCCACTGTCGAACTGCGTAAAGAGAAATTCTCCTGTAAAAAGCTTGAAAGACGCTGGCGCACAACAAAAACAATCTTTTTTTTTTTGTAAATCTTTTTATTAACATCGCTCATTGACTCGCAAAGTACATAGCGGTGATCAAATATCAAAAGGTATGAAGCATTGCATGGTACATTCGAGGGCAAGTCATGCCGAGTCGTTGTAACATTCCCCTGTCACACCTCTACCGCTCCCCCCGCGTGCCCCGGTACTTCCTCCAGGGGCCCCAGATCCTCCTCTACTTCCTCAAACACCCCCTCGCTTTGTAAATTGTCTCCTCCGCTCTCTGACACCAATCTAGGTCCCGTCGCCACTGGTCCCATTGCGGGGCCTCCTGCGCCCCCCAGCCACTTGCTACGTTTCTTTTTGCTACCCAAGCCGCTAAGGCCAGCCAGATCTAGGTGTATTTAGACCAATCCGTCGGGCCCTTGATCATTAGTAAAAAGCACCTGGGCTCCACCAGGACCGGCAGCCCCACGACAATCTCCATGCTGCAAGCCACCTTGGTTCAGAAGGGAACCACATTCGGGAAATCCCATAGGATATGATAGAAAGTTCCCTCTTCCTAGCAGCCCCTCAAACATAAGGGAGGCAGACACCTGCCCCAAGAGAACAGGTGCGTGCGCGGATAGTATACCCTGTGCAAAATTTTAAACTGCACCAGCCGGAACCGAACCCGCACCGCTATTTCACGCGGGCTCTGCAGGACAACCTGCCAGTCATCATCTTCCATGCTGCCATTATCCCCTTCCCACTTCGCCCGCAGAGACATCAGGGAGTCAGGCATGTTATTTATCAATTTAAGATAGATAGTGGCCGTGGGCTTATCCAAGATGGGGTCAAGCAGTAGCCTGTCTTCCATTGGTGAATATTCAGGAATGGATGTCCACTGCGGGATATGGGCGCGTAGAGCGTGCGAGAGACGTAAATAGTGGTAGTGTTGGGAATCATGCATTTGGTACTCCTTCTTTAGGTAGTCAAAGGATCTGGGGGCCCCCCACCTCCAGACATCCCCAGGTATTTGATTCCGATCAACTTCCAGCCCTTGATGCCAGTGAGCCTCTTTACCTCGGTCAGCTGATCCCCAAACCAAAGCGGGGTTCTACCCGTTACCATCCCTGTCCTCCCAGAAATGTATTGGCCTCTCTTCAGCCAGCGCTGGAGCACCACCGTCGTGCGCTAGGGTAGATCCCTCTGTGTCTTTCGGGAATAAAGGAGGAGTTCGCAATTACCGTCTGGCATTGAGTACCTATCCACCCTGTAGGCTGGTTCTGAGGCTGCCACATAGACCCAGTCATTAACGAGCTGGAGTTGCGACGCCCAGTAATACAACCGAACGTCCGGTAGCTAAAGGCCCGAGGTATCACGCCACCCATACAACCTTTCACACCAGTGACTCATCTCCGTCTCTCCCCCATTGTCACTTGATCGGCGACTGCGCTGTCTGCTGGGGCTCTCGAGCCTGGCTGAAGCTGGTCTGGGTCCCCTGACCTGCACGGCTGCGTGGAGGGCGTCGCGCCCCATTGATGACTTCTCCCCATCCAGGATCTTGAGACACGCCGGATACAGCATCATGTATTTGATTCCTTGCTCCCTAAGGGCTCTCTTGACCCCCTCGAAGGAGCGATGCTAGCGCTGGACGTGGAGCGTAAAATCCGGGGAAAAACTAATTCTGGCGTTGTCCAGATGAAGGTCCCTAGTCACCCTGGAGGCCTGCAAGATGGCATCCCGGTCTCCATAGTTCAGGATGCAGGCGATGATGGTGCGCGGCGGGGCCCCAGGCCTGGGCTTGCCTCCCAGCACGCGCGGTGTGTGCGTTCCACTGAGAAAAAATTGGATAGGCGCTTGGGCTGGAGGTGCTGAGTTATGAGATCCCCCACAAACCAGTCGATGGACGGGCCTTCCATCCCCTCCGGCACTCCCACTATACGGATGTTATTTTGCTGCGCCCGGCCTTCTTGGTCCTCCAGGCAGGAGGCCATGTCCGATTGAATCTTCGTGAGCGTGGCTACTTGCTCCTCGAGCCTCTTTGTCTTGGATTGTAGACTGCCGACCCCGCACTCCTCCTCCGCGACTTTGTACGACATTTTGCCCAGGTCCGCGCATATCAGGTTGACATCCTCGGTGACCGAATCGAGCTTGGGCTCCAATGTGCCCCTCATTTATGTGATGGAGCAACGCATCTCCATGATTACCACCATGATGTCCTTTAGCGAAGGGTCCGTCTCAACATGCGTCCCCTCTCTCCGCTGGCTCGCCCCTGGTTGGTCATCCTCCCTCCCCATGCTGACCGTGTACCTGTCAATCTGATTGACCTGCCCCTGCGTCAGGGGTCGGTTGCGGTCCATGGTCCCAATCTCCACTCCAGGTAGGACTGTCTCTCGCTACTCTCCTCCGTATGACCAAGCTCCGTACAATCACCAGGGTATGACCTCAGCCGCAGCGCGCCCCACAGTGTCCGCAAGATTTTGCGCTCCTCTGTATGCGGTGTCCCGCCGCACCGCCCTGTCCATCCAGCCGCTCACTTGGGCCACACACCGGGCAGCACCCTATCCGTCCCAGGTCCAGGTCTGCGCGCTGGTGCCAGACCTAATCAGGCCCAATAATATCCGAGGGGAGTTCTGTTGTATAGCCGCGGGCCTCCTTTCGTCGCCTGAGCCGGCTGCCACTTTCCCACAAGATTGCCGGGCAGTATCTGCTCAGGGATGTCGCAGTCACAGATAAGGCCCCATGGGCGCACCCGGCGTCTCTCTGCCGCCCCAACGCCTACAGGGGGCCCGGCAGTGGCAGCCCCCTCACCCAGTCTGGACCAAGCTGCTGCGGGCCCCCACCACTAAGTTCAGTCCCTAGTTGGCCTCTCCAGGTCCACCTGCGCCCTGGGCCACAACGCCTCCGTCACCTGCTCAGGCCTGGGCTACCCGCACCATCCCAGCTTCCTCCTGGGCCGCTCCGCCGCTCCCGACACTCCTACAGAGGCCCTGCACTGACCTGTGGCTGCCTGGGGACCGCCGGCCGTGCCGCCCGCAGCACCGGTCGCCGCTGTCAAGTTCTCCTCCCAGGATCTGCCTGCCGCCACTCCTCCGAGGTCACAGGAGCCTCCACTGCGCAAAGCGGGACGGGCCGCACCACCAAGCCTCTCCTGTCCGGGCCCGCCGCCGTCTAAGCCGGGGGCCCACTTCAGGGCCAGACAGAGCACCCACCAGCAGCAAGCCGCCAGAGGGCACCAACACACTGTCCGTCAATTGCCCTGCCTGCACAACCCCAGGGGGCTAGCACTGCAAAGCAGTCCCGGCAGCGGCGGGCATCATTTTGTCCCGAAGTCAGTTGCCGGCCAGACTCCGGATCCACGGCATAGAGGAGCCGCCGCCTGTCACCCGGTACGCCCCAGAGGCCCTGAACAATCTCGTTGGAGTGTCCGCTAGCAGGAGGACCCGAACCGATATGCCAATGGCGACAATCACAACAAACAATCTTAATGATAAGGAAGCATATAGAACTGCTCTCACAAAGTATCAGAGAAATATCAAAACTGATCGAAAAATCCATATCATAAATCAAATTGGCAAAGCTGGCCACTCTTCTAAAGTGCTTTTTAAAGTGCTGAAGGACTTTGAATCCAAGCACATGCTCCCCAAAAATTCAGGCTTTGCAAGAATTGTGCTACTTGTAAGCTGATTATTTTGATGATACAATTTATCTTATTTATCAGAACGTTTCCAGTGCGCCCGATCAGATTTTTATGGCGCCTAATCTCAAATCTCCTGCCATTAACTGTGCTTGCAGCCTAGAAAAGTTTAATGCGTTCACCTCAGAACTAATTAAAAAATCTTTGTGAACTGCCAAATCTGGCTCTCCTTTGGGTTTATGTCCTCCTAGAATTCATGCACTACTTTCGAATCAGTTAGCCCCGACTAAATACTCCTTGTTCAATCTATTTATAAACACAGGAAAGATCCCTTCGGTCTGGACAGCTGCGCAGGTTATGCCAATACAAAAGAAGACTAGTCTGGCACCCACAAACCTTGCAAACTATCAGCCCTTCTCGCTGCTTCCTTTATTAGGCAAACTGCTGGAAAATCAAAATAACAAGCAACTTTCGGACTATTTGGAAAACAACAAGATCTGGGACCCATCTTAATCTGGGTTCCGATACTTTCACAGCACGGAAGCAGACTTAGTGGGAGTGACAGATCACATAGGTTTAGCTCCTGATGCTGATATACCTGCTACGCTTTTGTGGTTGGATTTATCGGCAGCGTTTGACACTGTGTCCCTTCCTAGACTTGCTACAATGGCTATATGAAATTGCCATCTGTGGACAGCCCTTTAATGGTTCTCTGATTTTTTTATAAACAGATCCCAAACCATCTAATTGGGCTCTTTCAAATCCTGTACTATGATTATTGACTAGGTTGTGCCCCATGGCTCATGCCTAAGCCCCATGCTTTTTAACATCTATGTTGCCCCCCTTTGCCAAGATCATCAAAGGTTTCAGCTTTGAAATTCTGTCCTAAGCTGATGACACACAGTTGGTCATCACTTTCAACAAAGTCCTGAATAAGGCAAAAAAAAACGCTTTGCGACAGGAATTAAACAAATTGTCGCTTGGATGGCTACCAACCGTCTATAATTGAATGCGGGAAAAACTGAGATTATTCTGTTTGACAGAGCCCAACAGCTTTGGTTGGCTGACTGGTGGTCTGAAGAACTTGGCTTGGCACCAATACACAAACCGGGAGTTAAAAACCTCGGTGTCCATTTAGATCAAACCCTGAACATGAAAGAGAAGATTCTGTCTAGTGTGGGTACTTGCTACCTCATGATGCGCCTTTTGTGAAAGGCTCTTCATTTTCTTCCTCTGTCTGAGAAGGAAACATTGGTGCAGGCGCTCACTCATTGTAAGCAGATTGGATTAGGGTAACGCTTTACTTGCTTCTGCAAATGAGACTTTACTTTCAAAACTTC
The DNA here is from genome assembly GCF_964263255.1 of Lissotriton vulgaris. Lineage (NCBI taxonomy): Eukaryota > Metazoa > Chordata > Amphibia > Caudata > Salamandridae > Lissotriton > Lissotriton vulgaris. The sequence goes on along the minus strand of NC_141699.1, from coordinate 409,160,788 downwards.
AAGCTATACAAAACACAGAGACCCGTCTCTTTTCCATTCTTCCCTCTGGTACCGCTTCCACTCCTCAACTGAGATCTTTGCATTAGTTTCCTGTAAGAGAATAGTTTTCAGAATTTGCTGCCTTACCCACAAGTCGCTTACAGGGAAAGTAACTCAACCAGAACCTTAAACGTTACGGTCCAGTTAGGACTCTGAGATCCAGCGACAAAGCCTTGCTCACTGTCCCTCGCATCAAAAAGGCTAGAGCAGGGAGCAGGACTTTTTCCTTTTTGGCCAACTCTTACTGGAATGAACAGTGCTTTTCTAACTCAGAGTCTTCCTGCCGGTGTTTTTACTTCAACGCCAAGATACCTCTCCCGGGGTGATTCGTGCACGATAATAAATCTCTTTAACATAACATAGCATAACATGTGGCCTTAAATATAGTTTGCTGGAAAGGCTACTCTGTCAAACTATGGCAAATATTCTGTCCGCCATATTACCGATGCTATAGGGACCCCACCATGTATGTGACAGAGTATCTTGTAAACCAAATTCTAAATAAGGATCTAAAGCTATGTAAACATGGTTTACTCAGCAGTACTTATAGACTAATCGTTCTACCTTAATATAGATGAAAAATATATGTCACAATACTTATTGCAAGACAATTTATTTCTCTCTGTCGTACTCTAGACTGGCACATAAGGTTTTGACATCTGTTAGAACACATTAAATGCTTCAAGGGTCAAAGATTTATTGGTGTCTTTAGGTTCACAATATGGGCTCATGTCTGCTGCCCTTGAGAAAGCATATGACCACATGAGGTGGGAGTTTTAATGGGTCTGTGCTTGCAAAGTTTGGTCTGAGAAAACACTTGGAAAGGTTAGAGTTTAAAATCAGAAACTAGATTTGACTCTCCTGTTAAATTTCCATCTTGCAGCATTTTTATAGATCCCTAGGGTTACTTTCCTAACTATTAATACATCTTGCTATCATGCCCTTGGCAAATCTAACTCAGAATTCTTCAAATACAGTTAATATTTTGCACAGCAGCTATCTTAAAAGGTTACAGGATTGAAGTGCTGAATATCTACCACTAAAATATCATGGTACAAGACCATCAAGGGACAAAATATTGAAAGGTAAGTGTTTATAGGGAAGTACACATTTACTGCTCCAAACTCTACATCTATGTACCTTGAAAATATATGTAACACATAGGTTTATAGATGCGGAGTAGACACAGAAAATCTAGACTTACTCACCTGGAAATATTTTTTGCAATATAATGTCCTCTATATTATGTCCCATTGGTATTCACTGGTTGCACATATTCAAGGTGCACATCGGTTGCAGTATATGCAGAGTATTTGTTGTTATATACCGCAACTGATGAGTGACTCAACTGTCTACAAACTGGTATATGGAAACAAAGTAAATAAATGCAAAACAGGCCATTTTGGCAGTAGACTGCAGAATGCTAGGGAGTGCAGAGTGACTAGGGAGTGCAGAGTGACTGCAGAGTGACTGCATGGATTAAGCTAATGGCAATGTAAATGACAATGCCATGTATTTATCTGTTTTCAAAACCAACACATAAATACAAATTTTTTCATTTACAACGCCAATAGCTCTAACTTTTCCAAAGGCGAAACCATTGCATTGTAAATGCTTGTTTTAAGTTGTGTTAATCTAAGATTATTATATGTGAATCATTCATCCTCCAGGCAATAATATTCCTTTAAGGTGCATATCAACACCAAATCCAATGTAATCCAATGTTGGAAATGTGCCCTCTCTGCAAGATCACCCCAATTTATTTGCCTTTTTTTGACTGAACCCAATCTTCTGATGGCTATGGTTGTCTGTGCCTTTTACCCCAGCTAACCAGTAGTAAGGTGCTTCTGCTCCTCCTTTCAACATGAAATTGGCATACCTGATTGACATATGAAGCTTACCTATAAGTCACTAGCAATGTGGTACCCAAAGTGTACCAAGGGTCTGTAAGTTAAATGTCACCAGTGGGCTGCAGCACCTATTAGGCCACCCACTGTAGTGACAACGCAACCATGACTGCAGGCCTGCCACCAGTACCTGTCTGTAGGTTTAAACTGCAACCATGAACTGTCAAAATAATCTTCTTTGACAGGCCTACACCTGCCTTGAATATATTAATAAGTCACCCCTGAGCAGATCTTACTGCCCACTACGGCAGGGTGCATGGTGTTTATGAGTAGGATATGTAAAAGTATAACAATAATTTTTTTATTTATGCCTAGGAAACAGCTGGAGAAATATTTCAAGAAATCTTTTTAATAATTAAAGAAAATTCAATGTAATGATAAAGTCGAATTTGGTGTAACTATTACAGAACTTTAGAAAAGTTGCCTTTCACATGCCTTTGGGTTCTAAGGCATTTCAGTGCCTTCCAACAGTCACTTGACAGCTGATGGCTCCCGTGTGCAGAGGTGTGAACGGCTTCCAGGAGCAAACAATAGGCTGACCTGAATGAGCGGATATGACCCACCTGAACTGGACAGAATATGCAGGGGAGTCCAGAAGGATCCTCTTGGACATTAAAGTCTTGCTTAAATGTCACATCCTGTTTCACAGGACCGCTACAGTTTTTCATGTGACACTTGGCACACACTTCAAAGAGGCTTCCCCTGTCACAGGTAAATGTAAGCTAAAACTATGGCCCTTTTCTTGTCCTCCTAGTCAGTCAGACCCTAATCACAGTGGAACTCGCTTTGACATGCCCAGCTGACCCGTGGCAAGTGGACCTGAACTGGACCCTCCTGTCGTCTGCTGCCTATAGAGAATTATACTCTGGTGGATTGCAACTTAAAGACCTAAGTCAGAAGTAAAAATGTTTGACCATGGTGAACCAAATATATCCGACCTGTGCTCCATTGCGGTCAGCGTCAATTCTGCCTAGGTCCTGTTCTACCACGGCCATTGACTTTCATTGACTTTGTTGTGCTTCTTGGCACTGCTTCTTCTTAGAAATTTCAAAATGTATATACATATTTATAAAGTTCCCCTTGATGGATATTTTTTATTTTGGTGTCATTCTCTTTATTGAATTTTACTCTATTTTTCAAATTAATTTTTTGATTCGTGGAGAAGTGTGGCTCACTGGTTAGAGGAGGCAGACCTGGAAGCAGAGGTCAGCCCGGGACCAGGGTTCAATTCCCGGCTCGGCGGGGTCTTGAGTCCCAAATTGTCCACGGACTCGACAATTTTCGCTCCGGTGCCTACTCGATTCATGGGTTCACACTCTGCGACTCTGGGCAATAGCTTGCTTAATCTCCACAACGGCCCCTCGCTGGTTTTTTCACCTTGCGGATACCCTGCCGGGGTTATCACACAGGGAATACCAGGACGGGTTCCCTAAGCAAGCGCTTAGATACCGGGTCGGTGATTTGCGCTATATAAATACATGTACATTTACATTCCTATTGTTTTACATTTTAACTTTATTACTGTTTTAGTACTGCATACATACTTTATACATTGCCTTGAAGTTAAGCCTGTCTGCTCTGGGCCATAGTTACCAGATGACAAAGCTAATTAGTGAACTTTAGTGGGTCACCCGGACAAGGATTTTGATTATTACTTGAGGTGGGTACTTACCTCCCTCAACGAATACCCTAATTTGTTACACCAAACATGAAACACAAAAATGTTTCAAATTATTGGACACAGAGCCAGGCAAAGTCGGGAATTCTTAAACTTAGTAAAGAGCACTACCACATAAAATGACTGTGCTCGAAAAAAAACTCAATACATTGCCTTACATGCTTTTGAGGTCCTTAAAATCATGATCAACAAGCAGCATCAATTCGATGTATGCTGCTGATGTGCTCAATAATCATGTTGTATTGGGTTCAAAGGAGTAACTGACTAGCTTTATCAAGGGTGAAGTGGGGTTAGTTTGATGATGTGCCGGCATTTCCTTTGTCATCTTTGGAGTCCCTCCTCTGTACGGTTGAATCATAAAGATTGAGGGTGAATTCTATTACTGTTTGCTAAATCATGCCAGAAATTGGATAGGTCGGCTTTTGGGGAATCAAAGTACCCCTTCTATTACTGAATGGCATTGTGAGTTCATAGGAATAAAGTCTTAATTATACCATGTTACACCCTACTGAGCGATTACTCCTTTCTGGGCTTATTACGTGCAATATTATGACTCATAGTTAGGCTGTGATTGCTCCTTTGTTCATTCTACTTTTTCTTAAGGAATCCGACAGAATACTGTTAGAATGAAATATTATACACATGGGCATAAGCCCTGTGACTACTTTATTGTAAGTATGTTCATATGTTTACATAGATAAGGGGGCCACGGTAAGGAGTCAACCATAGTATGCAGGGATAAGAACTACAGAAAGAAATACCATTTTTTGGTGGTCCTAGTTTCATTTTGGTCCTCTTCTCCAACTACTACATTCCTGCTTGTGTACACAAGTTTAAAGGACTGTGAATAGATTCTGATGGGTTAGTTACAGGCTAGTGAACACATTATCAGACTGTTTAACAAGGACTATAGGGTGAGCATAGCTGAAGTACTCATAAACATTGTCAGAATGTCAATCAAACCTAATTGCAGTTTATTATAATGAAACACTGTTCAGAATCGAGCCCATTTGGGGGACTGTACTTCTCACACAATTCATAGCCTACAGATAAACACTTAACACTGCTGTGGTACCTACTACATGAGAATGAGAGTTGTAAATACATTTAGAGAAATATATATCTTCTTTTAAAAAACGTTATTTTTCAATTTTACATGAATTAAACATTGCAGAGGTGTAGATATTAACCATAGAATGTAGGAAGCAGACAAAGGGAGCAGCACCCCGGGTCATGATGCATGTCAAATACACAATCACGCCATTCGATGACAGACGCCATTATTCGGGGCCTTCACTGTCCTTGCTGTTCTGTGCAGCCCCAGAGGATAAGAGCTTATGTCCTAGCTCCACAACACACAATGATATTCTTCTCCACTTTTTCATCCCTCCTGCTAAGCTTCAGGTGGGCCTCTTCTGCTAACGAACATTCATCAATCACAAAGGAGGGACGAGGGTCAAAAAAGTTTAGACTCTGCCACCCGAACCCCCGGGGACCTATAATTGTACACACAAGAGGGGTGGGTAGAGTAAGTAACAAAACAATATATACTAATGCAACAAAATAGAGAAAGCCCCAAATAGGGCAAACCACTCTATTTGAAAAAACAGCCCTCACTCACATACCAAGGTATGTGACATGCTTCATCATTGGGCCTGCTTATAATACGCCCTGGTGTACCCCACACAGGGCGGAGCATAAGGGAGGGGGAAAAATAATAAATTTCTCTTAACACAACATATAGTCAAAACAAACTGAACAAACACAACACTTAACACATCAGTATGGTGAAATCGTGCAAACACCAAGTGTTTTCAAAGGAAAAGTGCGACAAAAATGTGCAGTATGAGGAGTGATTTAAAACTGATTAAAGGTGTCAACCAGAATACAACCTTTATTAAACTTTTCTTGGCACCTCTACCAGGATTAAAAGAAAGTGAACAAAGGATGGGAAATTGCCTTCAGGAGATAATTAGGAACCTCAAGGCTTCCCTCCTACCACTGCCAGAGTCAACATGTTTCGACCGCTCTTGATGCGCCTGAAAGGTCACTCCGGTCTTCTTCAGGACCGTCGCATTCGGTATCACTCAGGGTTCCCCCGTATTTCGGAGAAAAATTACCCCAACAGGGAGGTAGGTCCAATTAATCCATACCACTCCTGTAAAATATGTGGAGAGTGTCCCCTCAAATGCGGAAGAACATTCGCTGTGGCAAAGAAAGAGAGAAAAGAGGGGTGGATAAAGCACCCTTGTTAGGATCCACCTACTCAATCTTTCAATTATATACATTGTCTATAGCCACTGAAATAGTGTGTCTCGTGTTGTTTAGAAAGCCCCAAATGCAAACTTATGCTTGGACTTCTGTTAAAATTATCAATTGTCCCTATACAGTCCGGTGTGTATAAGACCCAATGCCTTATACTAGACCATCTCTCTGCCTTCGCATAGTCATTTATACCAAGTACCCAGTTCCACTTAGAACAGCCCAGAGGCCATTGTAATACCACAGTATCCAACTGTGGCTATTATAGTCACCCCACTCCGATTGTTATATCCAGATGGTTCACTTACCGAGTTTATGTCATTTATGTACTCGTATTGGTGTCCGGTGTAGAGGACGCCAAAGAACACAATCTGGAAAGTAAATAGTGAGGGAGATTTAATCTAGAAGGCTCAACCCCCTCGTATACGTCTGAGAATCAATGTATCCCAGTCCGCTCTTTAACCTTCGTTTGTAAGTTTGTTATTGCCTGCGCAAAACGCGTTACCCCCTGTCGAGCCCCCTGTAGGAGAGTAGGGTCTGCAATCCTATGATCACCCAGACTTTTTGCTTTTGTTTCACTAGTTTACGACTTTCTCGGGCTGTGGGCCTGCTAATCAGACCCACAGCCTAGCTGTTCTCTCGCTAAATTGATGTGTGTACCTTAGGTGCATTACCCAATTGGAACTGGGCCACCTTGTCAGACCCTGTAACTCAGGGCATCGGTGTACCCAAGGCCTACCAGGGGCGGAAGCATTTACTATGCCACCCCTGGATGGCCATCTAAATCTGACACAACTGGCTGCGCGACAGCTGGGGCAACGTGGCGTACTCGCTCGTTGCTGTAGGTATAGTATCCCTATATCTAACCTTAAAATGGACACCCGAGTTCCTATCAGTCACTCCTATGGCAGGCCTTGACAATCCTGAAGGCAGAGTGCGTGGAACCGTGTGAATTGGGCTCTGGCACGAGCCGAGCCCGGTTGCAGCTTGCGGAACCAAGACCCAATGGCTGTTCCATGATAACGCGTACCATATCGGTAACTTCGGTATCGCGTTATCAAGACATGTCGAGTAAGGTGTCATACGGATCGAGATGCTGCCCCCTCACCAATGCTGGCGACGAGGTTAGCATTCCGCCCTTCTAGAGGGACACGACATGTACGTAACTGTGAACCCCGGTTAAAGTTAACTGAAGCCTCAGCTCCACAAAATGGACGCTGCCACCACAGACACGAGTCTGACCTCCTGCTGCTGGGAGTCCTTCCAGCGAGGAGAGCTTGGACAAACGGTTTCCTGTCCGGGGCGGTGATCGCACCATCCCAGACAGGGTTTTGTGTATTCTGGGTAGGCAGGGCTTTACAAGAAGGTGACTGCGGAGTGGCACCCCGGTGCTCACTACGCATCTGCCGGCTAGAACCAGTTCCAGGGGTGCGCAGCCCCTGACCCGGGGAAAGTCCGGCAGGGGAGAGGGGTGTAACTACCCCCCTTCCTGGTCCCACCCCTAGGGCAGGACCTAGTCACGTACCCACCCCTTTCTTTAGGATAAAGGCAGGAGCGGGGACCCTTCCAAATTAGATCATCTTTGAATCAAGAACTACTTTCTACGAAAGGACATTCAAGACTCTTCTCAAGATTTCTCCCTTGTGGCTAAGGAGTAGTCACCCTTCATCCGCAGGCACCATCTAAGAACTCTGCGGTTTGCTGCAAGTCCTTCCTCAGAAATCCGACGACCCAGCTCGACGAGAACCGGCTTCCCTGGCACCTCTGACCTCTACCCACATCGTCAGCTCAGCTGAGATCTGTGGGTGCGACGAGACCTCGAGGGACCGGCCATCATCAAAACCTGCACGCTTTCTTAACCAGCACAACCACCGAAGGAATCCTCTGGTGAGTGCTCTGGGGTCCGAGAAGCCCCGACCCTGAGCAGCTCCAGCACCGAAGTGCAGTCTCCCAGCATCTCCACGATCTGCGTGGGGCCCTTCTGCTTTGCTGTTCAGCACGTTGTCCGATCACTAGCCGCTGGCTTGTGGCTCTTGGACGACAACCGACAACCAACGTTGCTGGTCTGGTTGCTCCAGACTAGCCTTTGCTCCCTTCTGCAAGAGGAGCACCCGGACCCTCCTGGTCCACTCAAGACGCCATTTTAGGCCCACCACGTGGCCCCTGAAATCTGCCAAGGCTTGTTGCCCCAATCCTGGGCCCAGCGACGCCGACAGCATAAACCTTCGTGGGACAGCTCGCACCTCCATCCTGGTCGCCGACAACGCCTCCTGGTCCGTGAGACTGCAGAGCCTAGCGTCGCCCACCCACCTAGTCGAGGTGACGATCATCCGGTGCCCTCCTGGCACCCTCTGACTACTGGCTAGTAGTACGAACTTGGTTCCCTCTGCTTTCAGGTGTCATCTATCTCCGATCCAGGCTTGGATCTCTACGAACTATTCTTCACTGGTCGCCGGCCAGCAACTCCTTCCTTCCGGCTCCTGGCTCGTCAGCGAAGACCCCCGACGCCTGTAGGACTTGTGCAGCCACAGCCCTTGTGGCTAGGTAACTTCGGCATTTCGGTGCCCGCATAGCCTCCTTACTTAAGGGTCCCGAGTCCCTCGCTTCCGATTTGCCTTATCGGGTCCGCCCGAGACCACTAAACCTTCCTGTGCCCTCATGCACTTGTATTGATTGTGCACTTGAAGTATTTTCCTAAGAGTTTTGTTCTGTGCTTAGTACCCTGTCCTCATAAAGAGTACAGGGCTGTTGTGATTCTAATAAATATACTGTTTATTTTCATAACACTTGTGTGGTGTCCTTTCACTTGGTGTTCAAGGGGTATGTGATGGTATAACAGCTAGCTTAACACGCCCTCTAGAGTTTAGCCCGAAGACTGCTCGTATCCACGCTACTAGGATAGCTGGTCTAAGGTTGACTTACAACCAATCACCATAAGGGTCGTTTGGACCGATGCATAGTGGTCGCTAGAATAGTGAACACTGCATATCGGGCCAACTTCTCACACCCCCCACTTTACCGTTCTGAAGGCTTGTCCTGGTTTTATCATTCACGACCAGTGGCACCGCGTAGATCAAGTACGCCGTGTTAGCTCGGGTTCTTAATGTTGTGAACCGGCTCGGGCGTCCCACGTGAACGCGTCAAAGAACGTCATTACGTTCCACGTTCACGTTCAAAGATAATGGGAAATGTAGTATTCTGTGCAAATGACGCTTCGCGTTCAGGGTTCGAGACTCCTGTGACGTTGTCCCGTTTTCTGAAAACTACAAAAATGTATTGTGTGGTAAATTGCCATTTTCTGATTATCCCTATTTCACCCCAGCTCAAAAAATTGATTTAATTGAAGAACTTTGTCAGACGATCAGAGTTATTATTAAGAAACAGTGGGGAATATAATTCGTGCCGAGAATGTTACCTCGTAACAGGGGTTCAAGACTCCTATGGCGACATCATATTTGTAAAAGTTGTTATGTATATATTTTTTTATAAATAACATAATTTCCCATATTCTACTCCAAGTACAAGGAGAGACTTGGTAGGTAGAGTTCAACGAACGACCCAGCACGGTTGGCGCAGGCTCCCAATAGAGCTAACTAGGAGACAAGTAATGCTCATTGCTAAACCTGGTTGCCCCCGGATAGCATATAAGTCAGAACCAGAGAGGTGTGTGGTGTACAGGAGCCTCATAAATCAGCTCTTCTTCATAGGGATAAACTTATTTAGGACTTGCAAGGAGGAAACACTCCTGATAGATCGGGAATACCCCCTCCATAGAGCCAAAGCAGGACATCCCTCGCAATCACTCATGGCTCAACATTAACCACTAGGTAGATGCTGGGATAAGTTGTTACAAGGAACTTAAAGGCATTTTGAGGTGTAGGGGGGGCGGGGGGGGGGGGGGGGGGCGGGGGATAAAATCCTAAAAAGGTTTTGTATAACGAGGGGCTCCATTCAATTCTAGAGACAGACCCTCATGATAAAAATGCTACATAGTATGTCGGAAAACCACCGCTTCATCATAAATAGAGAACTATTGTCTACTCAGCGCCTGCCAGGGGATGTCATCATTCAGTCCTACCAGATGGCTCTTCAGACGATACACCCATCTTTGCTCCCGCCGGAGCAGCAGATTCTGATCGTCTGCTTGGTATCTACCTAGTTGAATTTTTCCGATGACAGTCCACTCCAGATCATCTATACCGTGTCCTTTTTCCTGGAAGTGAGCTGTAAGTCGAGTATTGGTCTTCCCGCATCTGATAGTACTGCGATGTTCAGTTATTCTCACGCGCACTTTCCTACTTGTCATCCCTACATACCTTCGTTGGCAAGGGCATGTAATCAAGTATATCACCCCCTGGGAATTACAGTTGGTATGAGATCTCTGTTCCCAGGGGGTGCGAAGGCCAAGGTCAATGGTTTTGGAGTTGCGTGTGAGATGACATACACTGCATGAACCGCACCTAGTGTGACCAATCAGTCTAGGTAAACCTGGTAGTGCGTTGGTCTCCCTCACTCCCCCCAGATCCCTGGGTCTGGTATGTACCAGTAAATCCTTCAGGTTTTGGCTGCGTCTGAATGAAGAGTGGTGTTGGAATGTTCATCCCCCCGGTGTTCAGGATTTTCCAGTTCTGCATGACTAAGCGTTTTATATGGTGTGGAGCCGTATTAAACGTTGACACAAACACTGGCTTATTCATTTCAGGTTTGACAGTCTTCACGAGTAATGACTCTCGATTGGTGTTGAGGGCCCTTTTCTTAGCCTTTTTGATTATTTTAGGTGGGTACCCTCTTTGTTGGAGTTTATTTGTCAAAACCTCTGATTCGACTTGAAAATCCTCTGTTTCCGAACAATTTCGCCGAATCCGGAAGAATTGTCCCACAGGTAAATTCTCCTGCAGGGAGCGGGGGTGGAAGCTCCCAAATTCCAATAAGGAATTCTTATCCGTAGATTTGTGGAAAACCTTGGTCTTTAAGGTACCGTTGGTGGGTTCAATCACCAGATCCAGGAAAGGTAGTTGCGTTTTGGTGACAGTGGAGGTGAAATGCAGGAAAGGATTTTGGGCGTTGAGCCATTCCAAAAAGTGGTCGACTGATGATTTATCACCCCTCCAGATCACTTGGACGTGATCAATGTAGCGACGCCATAATCGCAGGTTATTAGCCCAAGGTCCATTGACGTCCAGAATAGTCATTTGCTCAAAAGCGCCTACATATAGCCCTGCCAAACTGGGGGCGAAGACACTCCCCATTGAGGTCCCATGGGTTTGGAGATATATAGACCCCTCAAATTCAAAAAAGTTCCTGGTTAAGGCAATTTCGGCCAAATGTAAAATGAAGGTCTGCGGTGTTTCATATGGCCACTCCCATTCAAAAAGTAATGTTTCTAAAACCCTGAGGGTTTCCCGCTGTGGAAGGTTGGTATATAGGGCTTCGATGTCTAGCCCTATTAGGAATTCCTCCTCAGGGTTGAACGGTATCTCTTTCAATAGATTCAATACATCTAATGTGTCCCTTAGATAGGTGGGTAGCTTTTGGACCATAGGTTTCAGGTAGAAATCACAAAACTCCGAGAGAGGTTCCAGCAGGGACCCCATCCCAGAGACAATAGGTCTCCCGGGAGGGGGTCGCACTGCTTTGTGGATCTTGGGCAAGATGTAAAAGTACGGAGTCCTTGGTAGTTTTTGTACAAGGAACTCCGCTTCTTGTTGTGTGATCCAGTCATTAGCCTTGGCCTCCTCTACCATAATGACAATTTCCATGGTGATCTCCTCCGTGGGGTCTTGTCTCAATTTCTGGTACGTTCGTGGATCTGCCAGGAGACGCAAACATTCACCGCGATAGGCCTCGATGTCCATGATCACGGTGGCCCCGCCCTTGTCTGCAGGCTTCAGAATAATATCCTTGTTGGACCAACAAAGTCTTCAGTGCTTCCTTTTCCCGATTTGAAAGGTTGGAGAAATGCCCTGAGTTTGCCAAGTTTGTTGATTCCACATCGTGGATCACTGCTGCCTCGAAAGCCGCAATCTGTGGTGGAAGTACTGCCAATTGTGGTGTGAAGGATGACTTAGGACGGAATGGTGTATCGCCCCTTTGTCTATCAAAAGAGTCTTGGTGCTCGAAGAAGACTCTCAGTCTAACATTGTGGAAGAAGACAGCCAAATCCTGTCGTAGTTTAAATAGATCAAGATAGTTCGTAGGGACAAAACCCAGACCCTTGTTGAGGATCTGCTCCTGGAGGCCCGTGGAGAGACATGTAGCTTTAGCGCATACAAACGGAAAGTAACACGACTCAGAGACAGTAATCTAGAGAGGGCCGTATTTGAGGCGGAGGAACAGTTCCATAAATGTGTAATAAGGGGGGAACCAATTGAACAATCAATCTTAGAATTGATGAAGGTAAAAAGTGAAGCTGAGGAGGAACTGGCGAATAAGGCAGCACAGTATTACACTATAAAAAGAGAGAGATGCTATGAATATAGTGAAAAAGTTGGACATGTTTTAGCCATGCGGACCAGACAGATAGCAGCATCTGGTACGGTTAGGGAGATTCGGGATGAATATGGAAATATACATTCAGATTCGGAGAAAATAAGGAAAGTCTTCAGGAAGTTTTATCAGAAACTATATGATCAACAATATTTTTGCAATCCGGAAGAGATGACTGAATATCTTCAGAACATCCCGGTCGAAAGAGTCTCTATTGAAGATGCAGAAGGGCTGGAGAAGCAGCTGGACCAAATAGAAGTTCAAGAAGCTATGGGCAATCTCCCTTCTGGAAAGGCTGCCGGCCCGGATCAACTCCCTCTAGAGTTCTATAAAACTTTTTGGGGGATTTTAAGTCTGGACCTAATCAGAATGTTTCAAACTGCGCAAATTGGGGAGTCTATCCCCAAATCCTGGGGCGCCGCAGACATTGTATTAATATTAAAAAAGGGGAAAATGGCGACTGAGCCAGGGTCCTATAGACCAATAACATTGATAAACAACGACGCTAAAATATATTCGAAAGCACTCGCTACAAGATTCGCAGGGGTAATTGGCGCTTTAGTTAGTAGTAACCAACACGGTTTTATCCCTGGTAGAGGGACGACACATCACACCCGGAAAGTTATAACCCTCTTCGATGCCGCCGAGATCACAGGAGACCCGATGGCTGTAATGTTGTTAGACGCAGAGAAGGCGTTCGATCGGGTCTCCTGGGATTATCTGTGGCACATTTTAACAAGACCTGGCATAAAGGGGGGCTTTATGAAGGCCCTACAGACTTTGTATAGGGAACCGGTTGCAGCTCTAAGAGTTAACGGGGGGATTACAGGACAATTTCACATTAAGAGAGGCACACGACAGGGGTGTCCCTGCTCGCCTCTCTTATTTGCCATGTATATGGACCCACTAATCCGCAGGATAGAGCTCTGCCCAGATATCTCTCCACTAAATACACTATTGGGTCCTTATAAGATTCTTGCTTACGCTGATGACGTGGCGGTGATAACACCAAACCCCACGGAGGCGATAGGGTTATTAGAAGCGGAGGCTTTTAAATTTGGGCGTGTTTCGGGCTATGCTTTGAACACCACAAAGACGCAGATCATCAAAAATTCAGTGACAATTTGTGGGGACAATCGAGTGGTTCAGGAAGGACTTTATTTAGGTATCAATATTTCAGCTGACCTTGATAACTTGGTGGAAAAAAATATAGCCCCAGTAATAGACAAAGTAAAGAGAGATCTTGACCGATATGAGAATCTCCACTTATCATTAGTAGGACGAGTCAATATCATTAAAATGTTGATTTTGCCGAAATTTTTGTACATGTTTAGAGCAATCTCATTACTATTCGACAATAAGTGGTTTAAAATTTGTGAACAAATGATCAATCGTTTTGTCTGGGCAAAAGGCAAGACGCGGAGGGCATTGAGATTTATGTCGCTCCCACGGGAGAGAGGAGGTTGGTCATTACCAGATCTAAAGCAATATTATTGGGCAGCAGCACTGCAATACATGGTCGGTTTGATCGGGGGGCCGAAATGGAGGGTTGGGATAAGCTTGGGTCGCTTGCAATTTATGGTTTGGTTCTTGGTATAAATGCTGAAAATGTCTTTTTAAGATTTACGGAGGGTAGCTATTACAAAAGAACACGTTTTAAGACAGTAATGGCTGCATATAATATATGGAAAGGGATATCAAAGAAGGTGGGAATTGGGAAGTTTAATTTATACACCAGATTAAAGGATAATCCTTCCTTACCTAGTGAGGTTTTCTCGGGTATTGTCTTTAAAGAGTGGGATAATCGGGGGATAAGAAAAGTTGGTGACATGATGGGTCCTCAAGGTATGCTTCAATTTGTGGATTTGCAAAACAGCTTTATTTTGGATACAAAACACTTTTTTAAATATCTCCAAATAAGAAGCTGCCTTTTGAAAAAACAAGGAGGCGCATTGGGTTTTGAAAGAAGTACATTGTTGGACCTTATAGAAAGTGGTTCCGATTGCACTATTAAAAGGTTCTATTTAGAAATGACAAATCTAAAGAAAGATGACCTAGAGAAATGGGTGGACAAATGGTCTTCAGATTTGGAAATGGGCGGGGACATCTTTACTGAGTCATTGGAAATGGGGAGAAAAATGCTATGCTCTTCGTCCCTTCAAGCCCAGCACTATAAGATGTTGTATCATCTATACTATACGCCGGCGAAGATTGCTCAGTGGGGTGGCACATCAGGTACTACATGTTTTAGATGCGGTAGCACAGATGCTGGTCTGATACACATTTTCGCAATCTGTCCCCACCTAGATAAATTGAAGCAAGATATTGTGAACTTCTTTCAAGTGGCAATGTCAACAACAATAGAGTTAACACCATCCACTATGTTATTGGGGATAAGTGTTGTCGAACATTCGAATTGTAAAAATGTTATATTTGTGGCAATGGCGATCTTGAGATTATTAATGGCTTCTCTTTGGTTAGATCCTAACCCACCATCATATCACCAATGGCTAGGAAAAGTAATGTCAATACAAAAATTGGAAACGGCCATATACGCTAGAAAGGGAAAAAAGGGTAGGAAGTTGGGTGTGCAAATCTGGGAACCCTTTATCCGATGGAAGTCTGGAGTAGATTCTTAAAAAATTAAGAAAGAGTTTAGATTTTGTTTGATCGTATGAGTTTTTTTTGTATAACCTTTTGTTTCAAAGTACTGCAATGAATTGCCCTGCTCATGTTATAAAATGGGGGAAAAATTCTCAATAAAAAAATTATTAAAAAAAAAAAAAAAAAAAAAAAAAAAGGAGGTCAGTCAAAAGATGAGAGGACAAGTTAACCACTAGTGATTGTCGCTGCTGGTGCTCGGTGTGGTTCCCTGTGCCATGCTCCTGGTGATCCGTTGTACACACCCCTCTTGTGTGTACAACGAATATTCATCAACATCTCTGTGCCGGTGGACTATCTCTGGAGCCCACAGTCCCATCCCGGTGAAGGCCACCATGCGTCTGGGAAGAATCAGTGCCAGCTGCAAGAATTTATAGGCAATCTTGTAATTTTTATACCTTTGAAAATCTCCCAACAAACATTGTGGGATCACCAACACCTGTATCAAGGTAACCTTGTAAGTTCACACACCAGCTGGTCCCAGAAATCATGCACTGCTCAAAGGAGTATATTGCATGACACGGTCTGTGTAAGTGAGCAGGCGCGTGCCCAGTCTGTATACCCCAAGGGTGCACCCAGGTCCCCCTCCCATGCCCCCAGTGCCCGCAAACAGCTTCCCAATGCATCTGCTCTTAAGGCTTTCTACAACAAAGATATCAAGTGCCTACTGGACCGGCAGGTCAGCAGGGCTCCCAAAGTGGCAGACTCCCCTAGTGCCTCAGGGAAGGTGGTCCATATCTTCCTGGCCATTTCCGCCAGGCCAGCATAGTACAAGAAGTGTCCCGGTCCCAGTGCAACCTCTGTTTGAGCATTTTCTATTAAGATGAAAAGCTTATTTGGATGCAAGTCCCCCAAGCTTTTTAAAGCCCCCCCACCCCCACCCCCCATCGCTCAAGGCCTGGAAGGAAATGTTCTCAACCATTTGTCGGACCAGTGCCAGTAGACAGGATTTCAATGGCTGACAGTTCAAGTTTGACATTTTTCATGTTAGTGATGACCTGCAAAACAGGTAGTAGTAATGCAACCCAAAAGCCTGGATAGATTTGATAAAGCAGGATGAATATTAGCACTTGCTGGCTTACTTTAATTTGTAAGCTTTTTTATGATCTTATTGAATATTTCATGGCTTGTTTTTATTGTGGATTGGCACTTGTATAGCACAACACTCCTCATTTTAATAAATTGATAATAAAACTGGTTTATTATCATTTTATTTTTCAGGTGCTAAGAGCTGGCGAGTCTTGGGGGCAGAGCCAGTGCAGTGATGAGAGGGAGTAGTGGTCACTGCACTCAGTGCACATGTCGGTTTGGTCGGCCGTCTCAGGACGACCAAACCGACATACGCACTAAGCCGTCTCCCACCCAGCTGCGTTGCCAGGTTGGAGAAAGCAAGCACATCCTCCAAGTCCCTCTGGGAGTTCAAATTCACGGCGCTCAGGCCAATACTGATGCTGCTTTCAAGCGGGAGAGCAGCGTAAGGATTGGCCATAGGAAACACTGGGAGCCTGTGTGCCTGTGTGCTGCAGCAAGGACATGGCAAAGAAGAGTGTTGGATGGCAGGCAAGGTCTTTTACCCCCAATTTAATTTTTTAAATTTTTATTAGTTGTCCATCCACCCCACCTCCCTGTCGTCAACCCCCATCCCCGCCCCACTACTCTTCCCACAGATCAGCAGCTACTGCACTGCAGAGATATGGAAGTGAGACCTATTGCATTACCATTCATACCAAACACATTACATGTACATCTGACATTTTACGAGAAATTCCCAAGAGACAGGAGGGTTTAATATAAGATGTCAATGATGTAAAAATATTGGAGTAATGGGAGGAAGAGCAAAATAAGGAGGATGCGGGACAAAACATAAGTAAATTAGGTAGGCCATAAAGAATAAAAGTGTCTTGCCAGCTCAGACCTACCTTGCGCTTACTGTATGCTGAATACTCCAAAGCATATCTTTTCAACAGCTCCTTCTTCAGTTCTTCTGCCTTGGGGAATGCAATCTCCTTCAGTTTCTGGAAGCAAACAATGCTTTATGTTAGAAATACAGCCAAAGAGACAGATGAAAAGATATTCAGAGGAAGACTTTATGGTCTCTCTAGTTTCTAGACTTTGTACACACATTTTGTTCAATCTTTCATTTTCCTTTTGATTATCATTTCAGATTATGAAAGTTTGGGTTTCCATTTGATTGTTTCACCAAAGTTGGTTTGCTTGTTACCTTTTTTCCTTAGATAACCATCATCATCATCATAAACTTTATTTTATCGTTATGACCTCAAAAGTACAATCAAAAATGCATACAAAGGAGTGTAAAGGCGACGATATAAATGAGTATCAATTAATGCAAAAAATAAAAAGAAAATAGACATACAACAGTACACACACCTGATAGTAAGGGATGGCTGCTCATATCGTAAGGGGAATGGACTGGACCATAAGCAAGAATACAGAGATGTAAAGTGTATAGTACAAATAATAAATAAATAAATGAATACATTAGTATAAAAAGTTCATAAAAAGGTGACTAGGTCTTATCATATAAAAATTAACCTAGGCCTCACATTTAGGCTTGAGTCCTGCTAGAAGTTACTTCTACACATTAGTTTTTGCAGTGATGTAGAAGTAAACTAGTTGCTTCATAGTTCCTCAAACAGTGAGCTAACAGGTTTATATCAAATCAAAATAGCAGGACTGTATAATTAAGGCCATCATAAAGTAACCGAGAGAGAGTAGACTACTCAAATTGCAGAGAAATAGAATACTTATGGTTCTATTCTTGGGGCTTCTATTGTCCGATGGGAAAACTTTAGATGGTACCCACGCGAGCACCACATAGAAAATAAAAAACCTGCGACTGAAAAAACAATAGGGATTCTTGTATCCTACAGAAGGATCCTACAAGCCTCTGCACATTGTCTAGTTCCAAGGTTCCTACAGATCTGCACCAGCCAACGTTTTCTAGCTTTATAGTGGCCAGGGCAACTAAAAAACACATGATATACTGTCTCATCGGGGCAATCGCATGCCGGACAATTTAAGAAATGCATACCCTTCCATTTGTGGGTGAAGCAACGAAGTGGCAACACCCCATACCTGAACAGGAGGTAACATTTTCTGGATGCAGCTGGTTTAATAATATCTAGGGTCGGCTCAAATGAAGACCTATCTTTTATCTCTAGGAACGCTGAGGTTAACTTGCCTGTTCGGGAGCAGCTTTGCCAGATTGTGCTCCTCAAAGAGGGTCTTCAATTGTTTTCTAGAGATTGAGGAGCAGGCAAACTCAAGATCCAGCCAGAGTTCTCGTAGCCCCAAACTGGTGAACATATGTAGGCTGTGGGGTTTTAGGTTTAAACCTATAATAACTGATAAAACCCCACTGAAAGAAAAATAGCCCTCGCCGGTGAAAACATATAAACACTGAAAAAACACCTGGACAACCACAAACTAAATGCCATTCAAAGAAAGGAAAAAGAGAGTGAAAGTCATTTTTTTTCTTCCTGAAGGGGTCAATACAATGTAACTTTGTTATACAAGCTAGCAGTAAGAAAGACTGGCCAACATTATTCTGCTTGAGTTTTGCTCTTTAGGGATGCCACTAAAATATTGTTTCTTCTTCCTTTTACTTTTTTCAGTTTTGTGGCCTTTGGTCTAAAGATGCAGGGTTTAGTTTCATGTTTTAGGTCTAGTTTAATTATTTTATAAACTATAGAGAATCAGGAAATATCAAACTCATGTTTGATATTTTGGCTGTATTTGATTCTTTCACTGATAGGTAAAATGGCTGGTTTCATAAAAATCTTTCCTAATATGTGTCATCACATTTACCCACTGAGAATGGGTAAAAACCCTTAATACATCAGACCATAGTTTCTAGTGGGTCAGTATTGATAGTAGGTGAATTGCCAACACCTCAGGCTTTAAACATTCATTGCAAGGTATAGTGACAAGTGTATATATATCACCAAGCATCTGGGATAGTGGTGAAAACAGGACACCAGTCTTTTGGAAAACATGGAACAGTGTCACTTGTAATGCTCTGCAAAAAAGGTTCTTTCCAAATTCAACAAAGATTGGAATGATATTGTTTGTATTTGCAGTGATTCAGCTACGTATATAAAATAGTTGTGTGATGACCTGTCACAATTGATACCCAAGCTGAAGTGATTCCCTGTAGGAGATCCGTGCCACTTGTTAGATGGTATGCTGAAAGCATCTTTACAATCTTCAGAGTTAATGAGGGATGCTATTGCCTTTTTAGTCCATTCTGGTGCACTGTTTTCTTATGCACAGGAACTAAAACACAAATATTTATCATTTTGTGCTTTATGTGGCATCAAAGAAAGAGTCATACCAACTGTGTCCCTTAGCTGATGGTTCTCAGCACAAGGGGCTATGAATGCTGAGAGGGCCTTTTCACAGAAGTTTACAGGAGAAGGAAAGAGCGAGCGCACATGACCCAAAGGCTCACAGAAGAAGTATTGTATGGTGTACTACAATAAGATTAATTTGCAAAAATCTAAGTGGACCCCATATACACTATAAGTACACTGTCTATATACCATGTTCTTTCAGTGCAGAAAGCAAGCAATAATAAAAGCAAAACGTTCCATAAACACTGGAAAAACACTTTTTCTGTTGTTTTTAGTGGCGCGAAAATGTGTAACCACTGAGAACAACTGTTTTTTAAGGTATTGAAAACACTGAAAAAACCCTACCAGAATTTACCAAAAATAGAAACTGAAAACAGGAAAGCCTAAACATATGTTTAATATGTGCCAACCACGGCAGGGTAGCAGCCCCCCTCAGATTCATTACCTCAAAAAGTTACTCTCTATAAACAGAGAGTTCTGGGGTGACCCACAGGCGGCGCCAGTACATTAGGGGCTTAAGTTTTAATAAGTCTGAGATTGCCATAAGCCTCAAGTCTAATCGGAGTGGGGTTAGCGGAGTACTCTGTGGGAGATTCAACAAGTGTCTTAAAAAGTTGTTCTCTACCTGTGGTAAATTCACGGGACCAGAGTGGCCCCATAATTCAGCCCCATATGTAACCCCTCCCAACGATTGTACCTTGTAGATTTCAATGTCTGGGCTAATTGAATTCAGCGTGGACTTTGAAAATACCTTCATAATCCCACCTGATCATTGAGACAGTTTTAAAGAAGATTTTTTGATGTGTTCGTCCCAATCCATTGTATCTGTAATGGTTATCCCCAAATAAACGAAAGAGGAGACTCTTTCGAGAGGTTTACCATATAAAAGCGGATTGGGACGTGTACTCTTTGAACTATTGAATGCCATAAATTTGGTTTTCTGTAGTTTAATTTCTAGACCTCTTTCTCTTAGAAAACCATTATCACTAGGCTACTGAGGATAACTGTTCTTATAGTCTGCTACTGTATGACTAAAATACGTTTTGATGATCCAGGCTTGATGATCCAGGCGTTTACGTGTATAAAGGTAAATAAGTCACAATAGGTATATAGATACACTTCACATAGAGGTTTAAATCTCATATGAAACAAGGTGTGGCGATGAAAAAAGAAAATAATGCAGCACTAGGTGGAGAGGTGCAGTAGCTGTGTGATATAACAGGGCTATATGCAAGTTAACACAGGAAAAGCAAGGCATTTTGATAATCAACGAGCTCACTGTTTGAAAAAAACCCCAACTGCCCCCAAAAAATCCTAACAGAAAGTAAATATCTATAGCCGATAATCTTAAAGCAATCCAGAAGTGGTTGATGTTACAGTCCTCTCAAGCTATTTTGGGGGCCCTCATCAGGAAAGGTAATGGGTTTTTTGGAAAACAGTCATATATCATAATCTTGCATTCATTTACGTGTAAATATATGCATACAATCAAAAATACATGTTTTAGGAGGTTGCCAAAGAAATGTTTATGTATAAAAAATTACATATACATATAAATTAAAGCGAAGTTATGGTAAACAAAAAACTATTTTTTTTAAAAAGAGAAGAACTTCTCCAGTCATGGTTAGCTCTGCAATCCATAACTTGCAGAATGGCAACGCAAACTATTACTTGCATACTGAATACAAATGCCATAAATAATGTTACAGATAAGATTAGATATAACAATCATTAACACTATGAATAAAAGGACTGTAAATGTAATATTATGTATTGGTTTCCTGTTATTTCATGACATTGTGCTTTTAGGTATTGTTACTCTTTGGTATATGTACTGTGAGCCCATAAGTATTGCCAATGGTGGACTCATTGACTATGAGCTATCTAGATTCTGCTACAAAGATGGTCCTAATTACCACCCCTTGACGTATGATAAGAGATTCGTCTGGAGATACCTTTTTGATTCACACTGATGTGCATTACAGCTAAACACCTCCACTTTGGTCTAGTCTGTCAGGAGCTCTAGAACACTTGTGGTTCATTCAGGTGCTGTCGGGAAACTTCCTATTGCAAAGAAGGTTTTCTCCTGACTACCACTGCACAAAAGCCATACCTTTTCAGCCTTTCCTTAATGGTAGAACGAGCTCAGACTTTTAAAGCATTGGCAGAAGTTTCATAGATACCTGAAGGCAGCTTTGTAGATGTCTGCAAACTCTCGGAGAATCATTTTATCTGGTCTTATGGTACATTTGCAGTGATGAGCACTCCTGGGCAGATTGGCAACCATCCTCAACTTTCTCCATCTGTAAATGATTCTCACTGTGGGATGATGGACTTCAATAATGTTTGGAATTCACTTTATAATCCTCCACAACACTTCTTTCTCTGACACGCTACAAATATAATTAAATCCATGCTTTATGTGTTACCATAAACCTGAATGCCCCTGATCAAACTGACAACGTTTCTGAAATTATAGACAGGTGGGAGAACATACTGATGATCAAGTTATCACTTCAATTCAAAAAAGTCTTTATTGCAATTATTCATCTTAAAAGACAGGCCAGTCAATTAATTACAGCAGGTTACAACCATAAATACACCATGAAGTTATCATGTGCACTTGTTTAGAAGCACCTGATTTTAATTAATCTAATCTCTTACTGATATGAAAGCAGTAAGGATGCACTTATTACACAGAAAGCTTCTAAACGGTGACTGATTTTCTTGTGGTATAATTGATGACAAAGTGAAATGTCAGTTATTTGTAATATGCAGGAAGATGTAACCTCTGGTAGGTCTTGATGTCGGATAGATGACAGCTATGTATTAATATGCATAACCACTGAATCTTAAGAGGGAGTACCTTCGCATTAGTATCGATTTATATCAGGCAAGTTGGTATTTTGCTCTGGAAAAACAGAAGCCAGAAAGAAATGCATGCATGCAGAACAAAAGAAACAAACAAGCACTGACAAAACCAACAGGTCTCGCCTTTTGGACCTATTTACTATACAAATGCAGGGTGCAGATGTTGCAGAGCATCAGCAAAAAAAAAAAAAAAAAAAAAAAAGGAGATACTATGAGTGGAGTCATTCTGTAAGGGCGTTCATGTGTCACAACACACACCTGCTCCTACAGAATAAGGCGCCCAACATTTGACCTTCTTTATTTAAGGATATGGGATTGCAGACGCCACTTGGATTGGTAAATAAAAAATAGTTGTTTTGGCATGAAAGTGTAAATGAAAATAAAGAAGTATAGCAAGAGGAAGGGGGCAATGAACCAGTGGGTGGGTGAAAAAGAGAAAAGCAACTCGCCAGAGAGAGAGTAACACAGGTGTGAAGTACAAGCACACAATAGAGGGACCAACACAGAATATTTTGCAACCATACAGCTTGTGCTTTCCGGTAGTAAAGATCTAAAAATTGTACTTATATCTGTATAAAATAGTTTTCATGGAAGACATACTGCTTCCAGCTGTAGGGCAATACATGGAAGGAGTGTGCAGCAGACTAAGGGTCTTATCAACCGAGAAGAGAGTGCCCGGCCCAGTGCAAGGCATAAGGGTCCTGGTCCAATGCTCCTGGACCCTTCATCTAAGTATCAAGTGGAGTAGAAGACGGGACAGTACCCATAAAAAAGATGAAGGCTGGAGAAGATCTGCTCAAGGGCTAGAGCTATGCCAGAAAAGAGATAAAACATGGGCATCAATTTACCAAAATGCCAGGGGTAGCGGTAATGTTATCACATGCCCTTTGACCTTAATTACATCAGAGGAAGAGACGTCATATGACCCTTGACCCTGATATTTTTTTCAGGAAGTCTTACCATGCAACTGAGGACACTACAAAAACTGACATCGCTGAAGTTCCATTATAACTGCATTAATAATGTAAGAACACAACACAGACTAAGGCCTATTTTAGCTACCATATATATAAATGATGGTGCTAACTTGCCCTGAATTGTAGTGAGCAAGCAAAGTGAGAAAGCCAGGTCTCTACTAAGGCCCCCGGGAGAATTTTTTTAAAAGATTCTGGCTAAAAAGTGAATTTTTATGCACAATGTTTACATAGATTTGCTACAAAGCCATAGGATCGGAAAGATTCAAATCTTTTCATGGTAAGCACAGCCAGTGAAAGCTGACACCCCTCCAAGAAGCGACCCCATTTTTCAAAATGTGCGATGTATGCCACCATATATAAAAAAATTTGCTCCATTGTGCCAGGATTACCAATTTGTCATGAGTGCCCCCAATATCCCAGTGCCATACATAACCCATAGGTGACCGTAATGTCAAATTTACCTCAGTATGTCAGGGTCAGAATTTTGGCATGGTTGCCCCCTTCCCATATGTCAGGCTGTTCTCCTTTATATTAAGAATTACCTACAATGTGGTAGTACCAGCATTTATATACAGCTATGCCATAAGCCAAGAACTACTTCTAATATGCCATTAGCAGTATTTTGTAACAAGTGTGTCTGTCATGCTAAGAATTGCTTCAAGTATGCAAGTACTGGTATTTTACCATGTGTCTCTAAAAGACAAGAACTACCTTCAGTATGCCAGAGCTAACAACAGACTTACGAGCATAACACCACATTCTCACTCACAATCACTTACATACACTCACTCAATCATTGTTACTCACACTCATTCTCACTTTCTTAGACTAATTCTTGTTCGTTCTCACTCACTTGCAGTCACTAATTATGACTCAATTCTGCTTCCCTACACTAAGTCTCATACATTCTCTCTCAATGCCCACCAGACTCTCACACACCCTCTTACACTTAAATTTACACTTGCTCACACATATACATGCTCTTTCTCACAAACACACTCTCACTCACAAGCACACTAACTTACCTCAGCTACCACCAATGGTCCCATTCCAGCTCACTGCGGTCCTTTTTTTATTACACAAATAGTGAATAAATAAAAGGATAGAAAATAAGGAGTGTGGGTTCGGCCATGTGCTCTGGATACTAATTTTGCCACCAATGAGGCCAGGGGTCGCAAAGGTAGTGCCAAGGGTCTCAAGATGCAAGCCAGGGGTTGTAATGGTTACCCTAAATGAGATATTGATCTACACTGGGATTACATAATGCACTCCCTCCCCAACATGTGTCTTCATCACCTATGCTTGCGTGAAGTGAATGAGCGTGTTTTATGTCACACGTGCCACGGTTGTGGTTGTTTTTAATGTTGTTTTAATGTGCATAAAAATGTCAGTGCACATTTTACGATATCGCACTGCAAAATAATTTGCTACTGTTGTGTGTACCGATACTAGGTTTACCTTTTTGTCCCTACCACTACCACTACTGCTATGTGTTTGTCTTTCTTCCCTTGACTAGGAACTAGTCATTGGTGATTGATTGAAGACAGGTAGGTCCTCTCAATATTTTCCACTGTACCCTTCACTATAAATAATAAAGTCTAGGTTTACAAACTTTAAGCCCTGTTGAATGCCCAAGACCTTTTGTAGGCTCTATTAGAAGGACAGAAACATGTTGGCATAATAACTCTTGTAGCGTGAATTCTGTTCTCCTACAGAACTGTGCATAAAGACCTGGAACCTCGGTGAATTAGGAGGGCCCAAAACTCACCTCAGTACCCAAAATCCCCTTACCGAGCTAGCTACAGTGTCTCATTGGTCATAACAAACTCCCAATGCTTAGACAGACCAGAGCATGAACTTAGATTACCTCAGGTATCGTGGAACACATGAACACTCTTTCGTTATATAATCATATAATCATTTCAAACCAGAACATGGAGTAAAAGAGGACACGTGCATGTTTGAAATATTTATTTACTAATGCAAGGTTCTCAAACGCAGTACCTTGTACAATACTAGCAAACATATTATAAGCAACAAAGTTATCAGCATAGTTACTAGTCCATAAAAGGCGAATGGTGACAGCATACTAAGATGCTGAAATGAATAGGAATTAACAATACCCAATTCACACCCTCCCTATTTAGCATAGTATTTTATACCTATGAAGGTCTCATTTGGGTTTTAGCAGGGCGGGCCCATACCTCAAAATATCAATGGCAGAGGATCACATCATCTTCCACCAGCTCTCTGCATGCGAAGCACCATCAAGTGTGTCGCGTGTGTGTTCAGCACAACAATATAAAACCCGCCTAGAGCCAGATTTTGGCAGCAGCATGTGTGTTATGTCTATGGACGTGCGAAGATCAGACCTCACAACAACATCGTGTCTAGTTATCCTTGCAGCCTTCAGCACTCACTGTGCAGACAGTGTACCAAGCAAAACTGATATCAGAGCAATAACATATTATTTCTCAAGTAAATCACGAAGCTCTTCTGGGTTGAAAGGTAAAACAACAATTATGTGTTGTGTGCAAAATGAGGCAGAAAGGTAAAATGGTGTTTAAACATTTAATAAGCTCATGCTAACTTAACACAGTATATAGAAAAGAATTAGCTATATGACACCCCACAATGATCCGAGCACGGACAAAATCAAGGCAAGGTAAAACCAGAACAGGGGCATAACATGAAAGCAAAGTTCAATAATAATGAGCTAAGCTAATCTGAAAAGGCATACATGATGGCCTATAGTGGCCAAAATAAATGGTTCAAAATCCTCAATGATAATGTCAATAGGCCTGGGGCGTATAAAGTCAATAGGCCTGGGGCGTATAAAAAGAACTCAGCGTAAGGAAAAGGCACCATCAAAAAAAATACAAACTGGTACGTGCCTAAATAATAAAAAGTTTCCGAGGCATCTCAGGGTAGGACTGTATACGCAAAATATACAGCAACAGCTTCTAAAATGAAATCACGGTCATCATCCGAAAACAGTTCAGCCATCCAATTAAGCAGCGGAAAAGAACATATGTGCTCCTCTAGCATTGGATCCTCTAGCAGCATCAGAGGACAACTCGGTGGGTTTTCAAGAACGCTCTGTGCCAAGAACTCATGCGCCGCTGCGAGTATGTCCCAATGACCCATTAGTCCATGCATCGCTGCCAAGGCCATAATCCTTTCGCCAGAACAAACTAACTCGTGAGCAACTACGGGGCTCATCAGATGATTAAAGTCGACGTCAGGAGACACCGTCAAGCAGAGACACAAATCAAGGGCCCATTCGAAATCGCAGCTCAGGCAATGTAAGACAAGCTGCACACATGCGAAATAGGAAAATCGAAACGATAATCCAAATGCCGTGCTTAAAGTCGCAAGCGGCAGGGTGCCATAGTAATCAAGCATCTGGTTGCGAAACAGCAGTAGGAGGGGCTCTGCGGCTTCCAGCGCAGGACGGGCATCCATGTTTAATAAAACAAAATATAATCAAAACGCCTGCAGCTAATGCCAGCAAAACCGGGAAGCCACCAAACAGACTCGAAAATATAGAATGGAAAAAGCTAGGGATGATTCCAAATATCTTCTCGAATGAAGTCAAGAGACCACTGCTAACTATTTTTAAAAAATGAGCCAGGCCAGAAGGGAGGAGGCATTAAAGATTTGGTGAACCAGCTCACTGAAATGTAACGGTAAATCAGTATTCAAAAGGGCCTGCACCTCAGTGCGCGTGTTAGCTTTGTGAAGGACGAATGTTTCTCGGGCCGAACTCAGGGCCACTTCTTTTTAAGACAAAAGGGCTCTTATTCTAGTCATACCATTGAACTCTGCTTTCAAGGTTGAGATGCGCGGCCAGATGGAAACAGCTGAACTCCCATGCGTAGGAGGATGCAGAACGTTTTTGCAACATACGACACGTTCAGATACAGTTACCACATAAGCGACACCTTTAATTAAACCGCAACACTCCTCGTTATTCAACAGTAAATAACTACCATTCGCCAGTATTGTGAATGTGGGAACCATTGCAGGAACTGGAGTCCCTTTTAAAAAACAGGCTAAATTAGGCCAGTCCTGATTACAAGAACCATGTAACTGGATGTGTCTGCATATCAATTATTGGTCAGGGGACTCTGTGCATTCTTCCCCATTAAGATACACTTCCTTCCCGTCTTTCAGGCATCTATAAGTGAATGGAAGAGGCCACGCCTCGTGGAGGAATGAGTTCCCTAATGGTTCATATCTCCCTAGAGCTATGTAACGCATACAATTAGTAAACTTGTACAAGGCAAATGGTAATGTGATTAATCCGTGGATAAGCCACGTTGCAGCAGTAGCTTCAGCTACAGAGAACGGTAAAGATTCCAACCTCTCAATGTGTAACATGGAAAATGAAGCATCACGCATTGCAAGCATGCGTTGTTTGTCAGTTAAATTAAAAGTGGAGAAAAGAGAGGAAACGTTCATGTAACTCCAAGGCACACGACCAGCCTTAAGCGTCTGCAGGGTCCAAGCAAATTGCATAATAGAACGCAATTGATTCTGACCATGGTACAAAACACACACTTCATCATGTACGATGTCAACAACAGAAGATACAATATTATTCAATGTATAAATGCGGGAAGAAAGCATGTTAATACTGTTATCGACAACTGCAAGCACTTTTTCTAAATTAGCTTGATCTATTGCTCTTAGGCGCTTAGCAGCCTCAACCTGTGACGTTTTCCAGATTTCAGTGTAAATTGCATAAACCCATCTTTTAGATCTACCATTAGCCGGGCCCTTTATGAAATCATTTAAATCCACATCATCAGTCAGTTTGGAAAGATGTAATTTAACAGCAGCTAATGTAGAATGTTGTAGCCAATTCTGACATAATTTGCCAACTGAGTAAGTGGTGACAGTATGGTCAGCATAAAAACGTGGATCAGGCCTGACTTGTGTAAAACCTTCAGTTAAACCCAAAAATCGACGTTGGCAACAATCATGGCTTCTGTGCCACATCAGCCAACCCCTCGGATCCAAATTGGATATATTGAAGGATGAATTGTGCATTAACGTGTGCAATTCCCGAATGGAAAATTGTGTGAAATTATTCCAACCCGAATGTTCTTCCAAATCAGGAATAGAAGGGGTATTTAATTTTTTTGAAGTAGCCTATCCAAAGCATGTTGTCTGGAAAATGGTAGAATTTAAAAACAACATATGATTTGGGATGAGACATGCACGGTGCAAAGCCTCAGTGCCTTGTACCTGCCAATTTTTAGAACCCCAAACAGATTTAAGGTCAATGGTATCCTTCCATAGCTCATAGCCTTCTGCAGCTAATCTGTCTAGAAAGGACTTCGAATACAACAATTTAGTATCGGTAAGTCCAACTTTGGACATGGGCTTTTGTGTCATCTTAAAGTAAAAGGACTCAGGACTTGATTGATTAAAGTCGGCAAAATAAGTGTACTTTTTCAAAAATGTACTGGAGCTGCCTTGTAACGGTGCCGGGCAATGTTCCCACTGTGTGTAATTTACAGTACCCCTTCTGGAACTTGTTTTATGCAAGAAATGGTTACCAAAATGTTGAAAGCAAAATAAATCACCATAATCAGCAGATTCTAAATACAAATCTTCAGCATCAAAGGCAGTATAATATTTCAATCAGAAAATAATGATTCTACGGCCTGAACATCCCAATCATCAGAACGTATGTTTTGTTTCACCACACCCCCCATGTTCACTCTGAGTACATTAGGGACATTAACCACTTCAGTTGGGTCATGGATTTGAAATTTAACTGCATCCCACACAATCCGACCAGCCAAGCAGTGATGTTCACAAAATTCAAATCTCTCTTCAGCCTGTGTGCAGAATGGGACAAGGAAAGGGGGGCCAAAGTTCCATTAAGATGCTGAATGCATGTTCTCTCCCCGACATAGTGTCCATCGACCAGACGAAAAAAATAAAACATAAACCCAATTGACATAAAAAGATATAGTGAAAAAAGCACCAGCCAAATATATGTCCATGGAGGTACCAAAAAATGTTTTTTAAATAAGGTGGCATACGTTGCTAGACGTGAGGGTTTCTTCAACTTTACTGAAACAGAGTCAAATGAGAATCGGGATTCTGTGGTCAAACGTGTCTGTATATCAGGCATCGACAAATCAGCAGGATAGGCATAGTCTATGTCATCAATGTTATTAACGTGAAAAGTATTGAATAAAGGATTGGAAATGGCAGGTATCTCGAGGGCCACTTCTGGCTCAGCATTAGAAATAGTGGCCAACACAGAATTTCTCACAACCGAAGGACAGGAGACCGCCGGTGTCATACTATGAAGAATCGGCCACCCTGTGTAACTTGACATTGTCAATTCAGATAAACCTGTTTTCCTTACGACCAGGAAGTGGTGGTAAATGACTGTTCTTGTGCCCTTCACTCCAAGAACGGGAACCGGTGCTCGATAGGAAGGACCAAATTCTTTCTCGTTATCGATCTTCTCTCAAACCAGTTCTCCAACTTTGGGTAGCCAGCCAACTACCGGGATCTGCAACGCATCATCCGATGTGGAGGGCAAATGTTCCTTTGCAAGACTGGCTCTGGTCTTTTGTAGATCCTGTAAAATATTGCAATGCTCATCTACGTCAAAGGACGTGGCTTGAGCCACGCATTCTAGACCGTCGAGGTCAGGGACATACATCTTGATACCAAAGAGCATTTCGTACGGGGTTCGCCCACCCAGAGACCTTCTAGGGAGATTGTTTAGAGCACGCTGCACGCCATTAAGGTGGGCTAACCAGTTTCTGCCAGTGCCTATAACTCGAGCTGTCAAAGATTGCTTTAAGTCACGGTTCATTCGCTCCACTACATTATTACCCTCAGGTCTGTATGGAGACGAAAACTTGACTTGGACCCCCAACGAAATCATAGCATCCTTATACGCCTTAGAGGCAAAAGCCGGACCCTGATCCGAATGGAAGGTACCACAGGCAAAAATCCCTACAAAAGACACACAAATCTCTTATGACAGTCCGTGAATCAGCGCTGCGATGGGGCCATACCCACACAAAGCGTGTGCATGAATCAACTGCTACTAAGATGTATTTATACGCAGTATCAGAAGAAAAAGGACCGCAGTGATCTAAATAAACGCAACCCAGTGGTTTATTAGATATGTACAACTGTGTCTGAGGCGGACGCGCAGCAGTCGAAGGCTTGATCTGCTGGCAAATGTCACATTGAAGGACATATTCACGCATCTGTTTGTACAGTCCCCGCCACCAGAACCTCTGTTGTAGCTGAGTTACAGTGGCCGAGACGCCCGCATGCGCAGACACCACACCTTCATGCGCCACTGTAATCAAAGTAGCTCTGCGATCCGAGTTGGGAATCAAACGTTCGCCAACATCAGGAATTTTTACATAAGGAACCTTATCGGGACTTAAGTGGTATGTGTACTTCGAAGGGAACCCTGCAAGATATTTACCTCCATTCTCAGTGGCAGCAACTGCCACCAAGATGTCATCATCTATTTTACTTTTGGACCGTGTAACTGCTGCAACTAAGTTTTTCGATACTGCAGATTTCGCCGCTTCATCAGCAAGCGAGTTACCAACAGCGTGGACTCTTAAACGCTGATGGCCGAGAGTATGAATCACAAACACAAGTGGCAACCGCTCTTTCAACTCAGCCACTCGGACCCAGATCATTTTATGTTTTATTGTGCTACCCTTGGAATCACGAAAGTCATTCTGAATCCAAAAGAACAAGTTTTCATTGTAAGACTGGACACAGTAGTAAGAATCACATACTATTAGAGTTGTCACACAAGGATCAGCGTACTCCAATGCAAGCATCAGAGCACGAAGCTCTGCTAATTGTGCAGTGCAGTCCCCTAGTGTCTGCGTGTGCACGACACTGGACTTGAACTCATCGTTCACCATGGCACCAACCACAATGGCGCATGCGGAAACGTAGGCATGTTTAGAGCCATGCGCAACCTGCGCCGAACCATCAGTGTAAATGATGCAATGGAAATCCTCCAGGGGTCGCATTGCTAAAGGAGTCGGATGAACGAATTCATACTGTAAGTACTCCTGCGACCGTAATGAGGCGTCAAAAATAAACGTGACATCCTGAGATGTCAAGGACGCAGCCCATTGAATCCACCGAGGGTGCAAAGCTTTAGAAGTTGGTACACTGGCTTTTGTGACTGCCTCTAAGGCAGGACACGGGGTAACAACCAACATGCGCTTTCCCTGTGACAGGGCACGTTCCTTAAGAATCGCCATCTGCACAGCCGTCAAAACTTTCTCCACAGTGGAAAAGCGCAATTCAACCGAAGTGTGACTTGTAAGCAATAGGTATTGTGTCTCCTTCATTAAAAGTCAGGTACGTGAAACCCACCGTCCTAGGGATAATTCTTATCACCAGGTTGGTCTGGTTATCACAAGTCAGTAAGAAGTTAGAAGCGAGCAGATCAGCCTGCAAAGACTGCAGTATAGCCGAATGCTCTGGCAGCCAGCATGATTTGGAAAAAGATGGTTGTATCAAAGCATACAACGGCTTGATACGCTGGGCATATTCTGGAATGTAGGTCTTCCCGAAATTCAAGAAGCCCAGTAAAGATTGTAATTTTTTCAGTGTTGTCGGAGCGCGCAATTGTGCGCATTTCTACAGGAAGTGTGGAGCCAATCCCTTTCCCTCGTTGTTGAGCTCGTAGCCCAGAAACAACACTGTGAACTCTGCAATGTGCGATTTGTCAAAGTTGAATTTGTAACCTAAGGCGGCAAAGGCACAAATAATCCCGTTAACTCGACACAGATGCTCCCAAAGCTCGTCGTCTGTGAGATATATGTCATCCACATATGAACAAGCATCTGGGTTGATTCCCTCTAATAGGGAAACAATGCGGGCAGTGAAAATCCCAGGACTATTGTTATAGCCCATAGGCAAACGCCGAAATTGCTATTGAAAACCGCCGCAAGTAAAGGATGTCCATTGGGAACTTAGAGCATCCAATCGATGGGCATAAAAAATGTCAAGCGTGGTTTTAAACCGCTTACGCACAAGACTATTCACTAGAGCAGAGCCGTGGGTATTCTGTACTGCACAGTTACAGCAATGCGAGTTTAAATGCCGGTAATCCAATACCAAACGAAATGAACCGTCTGGCTTGTTCACAGTAAAAAGAGGGTTATTCATTGGTGACACACAGGTTTCAATCACACCTTGATATTCTAATTGTTCAAGGATAGCCGCGACGGAAGCCTTAGCTTCTCGCCGTATGGGATATTGAGGTTGAGGTTGTGGCTGAGACCGTAAAGGAATCTCATGGCATGGGGACAATCTATCCCAACCATATTGATTGCGGTACACAGCCGGTGCTAGAGCCAGAGCCCACTCTTCTGCAAGAACAGCGCATCCTCTTTCGAGACTGTGTTCGCAAAACTGGGGAGGATCACCTCCTCCCCTCGCGGAGCTGCGAGCACAAAAGGTGGGGGCTAGTCAGCCTCCGAAAGCAAAATGTCATATGTAGACGAAAGATTTTCCCAAAATACCCCTTTTATGGTTCGCTGTATGTCACCCTCGATTAACAGGACAATTTCAAAAAGTCTATCAGGGGGAGCAACTCTGGTATCAGCTGTTTCAATGACAACATAAGTATCAGTCGCTTTCACCTACAGTAGTGGACGGAGGGCCTCTCTCACTATGGTAATCTCCGCCGCGCTGTCCAGCAAGGTCAGAGCCCACGTCAGCTTCCGAAGCCGCGTTCTCACTATCTGGGGCATATCGATGCGCTGTTAAGGCTGCGATTTTCTTCTTGGCAAACTGCGGTCTCTTAGGCGTAGAGCCTTCCTGCTTTTCTGCACCGTTCCTCGGGCGGGGCTGGTCACGTCCTTGCTGGCCACCCCGACCCCTGCCGCCCCCTCCACCACCGGTTGTCGGGCCGATGAGTCCTGAAAGGAACGAGGAGAGCGTTGGTCAGAAGCCTGAAAACAATCAGGAGTTGTAATCGTCGCGCGATCGCGCAAGTCATAAACACGTTCCGACTGTGCAGGTAACGGAGACGCAGGACGAGAATTCTGGGTCTTTTGTTGTTGCTGTTGCTTACCCGGTTTCTGTTTTTTAGGCCAATTTTGTTTTTTGGACTTGGGCTGAACTTCCGTTTCCGAAGTTTGTCCCTGGGGGTGCTTTTTCTCCTTAATAGAAAAAGGCTTAAGACCCTTGGCATTGCGACCCATGGTTTTATAAGCCGCCACAATGATCTTCGCTAACTGCCGCCAACGCGTTAGCCACCTGAAAGTTCACTGCATCTCCCTTGACAATCGCAAGGATCAGATCGCAAACCACATCAAAGGTGCCACACAGGCGCATGCCCAACTCAACCATAGACTCCATTCCGTGATCATCTTGAACACGTTTAAGGGCCGAAGACAGCACAGACATAGACGGAGTGCCATAGCACCTCGCATAGACCGCTGCAAAAGTCTTACCCCAGGTCACACAGTCAACGAGTTCAGGGGCCAAATCTTTCGGCAAACTAAGCGTAAGAATCCGGTTTTTTTCACCAGGAGTCGTATTAGGAAATACAGCTTCCAGCTGGTCAAATTTCTCAGCAAGCCAGAAAGGAAAATCATCCTTATCCTGGGGCTTCTTGCCCATGAGAGCTTTTACCATGACAGGACTGATTTTTAAACCGCCCTGTCCGGCTGGAAGCGCCGCACCCCCCGGAGCTCCACCCGGAAGATTACGGCCCATGTAATGCACTAAGGCTCTAATCACGGCAATTGCGACTACATGTAGTCTTCGGAGTTCAGCCACGTTACAATTGCCTTGTAGAGGATGAGGAGTAAATCCAGCCAAAACAGGCCAACTAGCGCCTGGAATGGAAAAAGGACCTAACCTCGGAGCGGTTAAAGAATGGGGTAGGGCGCCACCAAACTCCATGCTGCCAAACGTCAATGGGAACTTCCTGTGCCCTGTACGGAGTATACTCATTAGGTACAGCTGTGGGAGTGTACGTGTGGAACACACCAGAATTAGCGTCCACCGCCGAATAAAACAGTTCGTAAGGATAAGCATGTTCCACACTCACCACCATGATCACAGCCAAGCCTTCCAAAGGCACATTGTACATCCGCAAATGATCTTGCACTGCAATGCGACTATGCTGCGGAATGTCCACGGCAGCCATGACGGCACAAGAAATAAGAAAAACAAAGTAAACTTTGTAGCACAACTGGGTAGTAATTCAAGGAAACCGTTTTAGTAAGAATCAAGCTTGAAAAGACCTATTAAAAAAATAGGTAGGTTTTTCCGACACCACCGTTTTCCGGAAGCGACAGTGAAGGGGTTAAGGTTAGAATGATATACTACTTGAGTGTCATGATATAAGGCCAACAACGTTGGGCGCCATGTAGCGGGAATTCCATTCTCCTACAGAACTGTGCATAGAGACCTGGAACCTCGGTGAATTAGGACGGCCCAAAACTCACCTCAGCACCCAAAATCCCCTTACCGAGCTAGCTACAGTGTCTCATTGGTCATAACAAACTCCCAATGCTTAGACAGACCAGAACATGTACTCAGATTACCTCAGGTATCGTGGAACACATGAACACTCTTTCGTTATATAATAATTTCAAACCAGAACATGGAGTAAAAGAGGACACGTGCATGTTTGAAAAATTTATTTACTAATGCAAGGTTCTCAAACGCAGTATCTTGTACAATACTAGCAAACATATTATAAGGCACAAAGTTATCAGCATAGTTACTAGTCCATAAAAGGCGAATGGTGACAGCATACTAAGATGCTGAAATGAATAGGAATTAACAATACCTAATTCACACCCTCCCTATTTAGCATAGTATTTTATATCTATGAAGGTCTCATTTGGGTTGTAGCAGGGCGAGCCCACACCTCAAAATCTCAGTGGCAGAGGATCACATCATCTTCCACCAGCTCTCTGCATGCGAAGCACCATCAAGTGTGTCGCGTGTGTGTTCAGCACAACAATATAAAACCCGCCTAGAGCCAGATTTTGGCAGCAGCATGTGTTATGTCTAGGGACGTGCGAAGATCAGACCTCACAACAACATTGTGTCTTGTTATCCTTGCAGCCTTCAGCACTCACTGTGCAGACAGTGTACCAAGCAAAACTGATATCAGAGCAATAACATTATTTCTCAAGTAAATCACAAAGCTCTTATGGGTTGAAAGCTTAAACAACAATTATGTGTTGTGTGCAAAATGAGGCAGAAAGGTAAAATGGTGTTTAAACATTTAATAAGCTCATGCTAACTTAACACAGTATATAGAAAAGAATTAGCTATATGACACTCAGAGGTCCATAAGGGTCTCAGTAACCACGTAAGTCCTCTGAGACTACCTTATAGTATTTTTATTTAAGCCTAAGGTACCACTTGAAGGCAGGTTGTATGGGTACCCTGTGATAGACAGAACATATAATCCCAATAGCGAACAATCTTCATTTCTGAATAATTAAAGATGAAGCACAGGAAGTAGGGATCATCTGAGCCTTCCATGAATATCTGCTCCTCCATGGGAAATTTTATTTTGTATGATGTAAACACTATTCTTTAGGACTGTAGAAATAACTAGTATCGTGATTACCTGAGAACGGTGAAGATTTTGGTTTTTTGTTCGGGCGGAAGTGAATGATTATTTGGGGAGGTGGCATGGATGCAATATGCAAACAGAATTTCTTTGAAATCAAAGACTCTCTGATCATTTAATTATAAATAATTAAAAGTAAAGTTAAAATATGACCGGTCCAGAACCACTATAACCTTTACCCAGGCATTATTGAAGCATAAGTTCTCATGTGCTATCCTTCCAAATATGCATTCATTGTATCCTTCAAAATATGCATTCATTGTATCCTTCAAAATACGCATTCATCGACACATAAATACACCCTATAGGAAAAAAATGTATGTTTAGTTTTGATAGCCTGGTTCCGATTAAGGGACACTGGTTGCCTTTTCAATTAGTTAATTCTGCTAGAAATGGCAGTGCCCAGTAAGATTTCACAAAGATGAGCCAGAGAAAAACGATGACATTATACTAGGAGTGGTACTTACTGCAGGGACATCACAAGGCACTATGTATGATACTATAGGAAAGCAAACTAAACGATAAAAGAGGGCTATGTTAAAAAATGAAACCACACTTGCCATTTGAATAAGGCACAGAAATGGGTCTTCCAAAAACAAATACTCATACCACTCTGCGTGAAGATTCCCAAAACTTAGGCATAATGCATAAATGAAAGAAAGAGACCTTTTGTTTTGCTTTTTCAACACAATCTGGTGAATATACTTACTTTCAGTGTGTCTTTCTTCTCTGGGGAAGAGGCCGTCTTGTAATCACGATGCTTTGGCAGCTTCTCAATGAAGAGTCTAAGGAGTGATACAGAAATAAATGTTACTGCTTCGATGGACACTGCAAGTCAAGATAGGAATACTGTTATAATAAACTGAGGCACATACATGGGCATTTTCACTGCACTGATGGTCACTGCCTGATAAATGGATCACAGACATAAGAGGATGTGTCTCAGCTGTGATGCTCTCCTTATCAAAAGGGAAGTTACAGAGAGATGGGTTGGTGTGCCAATGTTGTGATTTCCAAGAAATAAGTTTATTCATGTTAAAAAAAAAGAACAATAGTATGAAAGAAATTAAAGAAGAGAGAAGACCTTGAAAGATTTTTTTTCTGAATTCTTAAAAACATTATTAACTTTTCATCAGTTTTATCAACGTTTGGAAATCCTGGTTTAAGTATTCAGAACGGTGATGATGGCATGTTTACATAGTGAGCAGTCTCGTCCACTGGCACATGGGCGAGCTGTGGAAGACTGCCTGTTACAAATTAACGCAACGTGGTTGGCTGGTGTTAATTTCTGTGAAACGGTATTTGAAACTCCTGGCCGTGCCTGCAAGCAGCAGTGAGGAATAACAAGTCTGCATCAGGAGTGAGTTATCAGTCTTTAGCCCCTCTTGTAAGTCACTGGCTCCATAAATACTAAACCGCTACCAGGATTCTCCCATTAACTATCTGCTGAATAGACATTAAAATATTCATGCTATGGAATCAAGAGCCATCACACATGGTAGACCCTCAAGTACCGATTGGGCTACTGGGAGTGCAGTCAGCAAAGAACTGGAGTCTGCGTATTAAAACATATTTGGCTCTTAACAAGTTAGTTTCCAATTCTTGCCAAGTCGCTCAATCCAGGCCTCAACCTACTCCTCTGGGTGCAGAAGATGCAGTCGCTAGTAATGCACTTCAGTGTGCAGTATAGAGCCACTAGTGGGATATCGAGGAGAGATTGAGACTTTTTGTGCACACTTACTTGGTGTAGACTATGGAGAAACTTGTGTGATGTTCAGGATGCAGATCATTACATTACGTACTAGATGGAAACTCTTACATGTATTACTTTTTAATAAGAGGATAGAGGTCCTTACATGACACACATTGTTCACAGTACAAAGGCGCTTGTAGGATGTTTAAATTGAAAGTCCTTAAGTTCTTGATATTAAAGATTGAGTTCATTGTGTGATGTTTTAGGCGTATTAAATAGATGCCTTTCTGCTGTGTACACAATCTAAAAAAGCACTTAACATGTACAGGTGAAGTCCCTTACGTGATGTACTTGTTGTATAGAATAAATGCTCTCTCAATGTTGCCTTCATCAGCATAGATTGTTGCCATTCGAATCATTTCGACACCGGAGCGATAGTAACGCTTGGGTGGGATGTCATCGTTTACATCAACCGAGCTGCCCTTCTGGATCAAGGCGTGGACTCTCTCTTCAGGGGCCAGGCTGACATCGGAGTGCTCAGGCATGGTGCAGAAGCAGGCTAGGATGGAGAAAAGAAAAACATTTAACAAGATGTCCATTGCATATCTTGAATATGTCCTTTAAAACGGACTTCTATTCCAACAGTCATCCCTCACGAACATGACAATGCTGGCAGATAATTACCCCCAGACAAACCTAACTTTCCCAGCTCCATGCCATCTGTGTCACTGAACACTGTCTAGCCTGCACATCTGTCCTTTGCTTTCACACTGCTATCGCTCTGTAGTCAGGTACAATTATTTAGAGCACAGGAATTAAGCGGATACACTGGTCAAGGTGTAATCGAGCAGGGAAGCTAGACGAGAACGGTCAAGGGGAAGGAACGCTTTTTTGGTATATTGAACATAAATGTATTTATAATGATTCTGAATCATCAATAGGTGAACATGTGTTTTCGTAACTATCAGCACTTTATCAGTGCCAAATTCTTAAAAATCACTTCAATCACCACAAAGAAAACAACCATACAGAAAAGATCAGTAGTAGTAACATTTATCTCCAAGTCCATTTCATTAAGAAATAAAAAGCACCTAATAGGCATTCCCTCAGATTGGCATCCAAAAAATAAATACTCTACAATACAAAAATGTTATCTTCTACTATAGAAACATTACTTTTATATAAATATAATCTAAATGTTATTGCATATTATACATGAAAATGTCACAGACAATAACATTTCTCTTAAAAATGTTGTTCTTACAAGGCACAAGAGACTCAATATCCTATAATTCAAAATACTTTAAATCACATTCCAAATGGGACTCACTTCTATTTAAATGTTCATTCCTATACCCTCAACAAACCAACTTGAAAAAGACACTCTCCAAAACACGGGCAAAACTCCGTAAACTGTAACAGTGAACAAATGAATTCATCCCCAACAGATATTTTCCATTTCCCTTTCAATTAACTTTCCTGAAATAGTGACTGAAATATTATTAGAGCAACTGTATGTGTCACCTGCTTAAATAACCTTTCTTTAGGTACTATAGGTCTTTCCTCCATTCGAATAGTCTCCTAAAATTTGATATCTCCAATCCTCTATTGTTTTCTATTAAACATATGTAATATAACTTAGCCATTAACAATTCCACATGTTCTCCAGTAAATTTCTCTAATAACCCAAAACTACTCCCACTTCAATTTCCAGACCAGTAACCCCCATAGTTCCATTCAAAAAACGAGTATCATATCCATCCTAAAACGGCTGCTTTTTATATCCACCAAGATCAAAATGGCTGCCACCTTGTGCCTGACAACGTCCTTACGTTCTTTTAAAAAAAAATATTTGTATTATTTAATATTTATTATTTTTTATTGAATTGATTGATTTTTCAGGAATGGGGATAAATACATAGTGAAATTCCACATATAAATAACAGCAGGATATTCACAGAAGCAGTGCAAAGAAACAAATGACCAAAGCAACCAGATAAACAAAAATAGTCATATCATTCATTAAAAAAAATACACAAGCAGAAATCGCTGAATTTCATTAGTTAAAGTTCATTGGTACGATAAACTTCGAGTAGAGTGATCTAAACAACCTGGGAATCAAGGATCAATAGCAAAGTGCAATCGAATAATAAATTAAAGGTCAGATACTCATAGCAGCAGGATGGACAAATATAGTCATAATGCTCACACAAATAATAAAATATACGGCTACCTTAAAATTTCATTGGTTAAAGTGCAATGGTATATATAGCACATTTTGAATCTTATTGCCTTGGCAGCAGACAGTGACTCATACTGTGAAGGAGGATTAAATATAATCTATGGTACATTAAAAGCCTATATTCTGACAAGACAATTCAAAAGATTTTCAGATTTATTAAAAGTATACGCATGTAGCATCACACTACCACTGGAAGGTCAGGATCCTCTTCCACACAGGGGCCCCTCCAAAATATCTTCCTTGCGTTACAGACTCCAAAACCTTAGTTAAAACTCCCAATCTATTCGGATATTGGGGACCAGATTAGATCACCCCATCTCCCTCAGGCCCCAACACACATATAGTCCCCTGTACATATCTTACATAGCCAAGAAACGATCTCCAGTCAGAGAAAGCAGGAGGTTCAGGGTTTATCCATCTTGAAGCGATGTACATGCGGGTCATAGACACAAAAAAACAAATATATTTCACCCATGGAAAGACAATGATCCTCACTTACCCCTAACAAAATTATTTGAGGGGTAACACTGATCGGTTTCTTAAGGATCGTCCCAATAAAGGTCTTAATTTCCTGCAAATAATTAGACAGACAAGGGCAAGTACTGAACATATGAACAATTTCCGCTTGATCGGCTCCACAGCTATGGCATTTGGAATCAACCCTCTTACCGCATTTACAAAGCTTACAAGGAGTATAGTACAAGTCAAAGACGGTTTTAAAATTCTGGCTTTTCAGGCCAGCAGTCAAAAAGGTCTCCCTTCACATCTCCAGAAAGCGTTCAAGTAATTGCCCTTCCACCCCCAAACTCGCCTCCCAGTTGTCGGTTTGGGGTTATAAATTGTCTGGTACACCCTGCACTGGTAAATCATAGATTTGCCTGATTCTTCTTCCCTGCTCCACCGCTTCTATGCATGGTTGGTTCACAAGAAAGATTTGATTCATATCCATTTTGGTAAAAACCTCACAGATCTGTAAGTACTAAAATACACTTCTCTTTCGTCACACCAAACTTCTCCTGTATCTCTCCAAAAGAGGCAAACTGATCGCCATCATAGAGGTCCCCTATCCTCGAGATGCCACACATCTCGAGCTTTTTACCCAACCTGTTGTGGGAATGCCTGGCAGAGCAGGAGACCCCCGCAAAGGTGTATAACAAATATATTTGGCAACATTCATTTTCCTCCTAACCTGCCGCCAAGCTTTGAATGCGGCATCAACTGTCTTATATGTTTTATTTAGATTTTTTTAGTAGTAGCTCTTCTCCAAGTTTCTCAGAAAGCAGCTCTTGACATCAGACCTCAATGTGAGCTAATATACAGAAGGTGTCTCAGAAGAACTGATCCTATGTGTACTGCCCGTAATCAGAATCCCTATATACTGCAACATGCAGGACCAATTTGTACAGCATGAGAGTTAAGGCGGCCCACTCTCCCGGATTTCTGGAGTGAAACATCAACCTTGACACTCTTCTTTTCTTCTTAAACTCCTATAACAAGCTGAAACACAGACTTGCTAATTTAGTCAGCCAGCTGTTGTTGATCTCCATCGGGATAGCTCTCAAAATGTACAGCGCTTTCAGAAGGATAAGCATTTTTAAAACTCTGCATCTCCCCACCAGTGAAAAATGCCAATTATTAATCTGGACTAGATCCTGTTTGATTTATATGATCAATGGTGCTAGATTTAACTCTACCAATGTCTTAAGAGCAGCTATTATACTCCTAAATAGGTTGCATCCTTCACCCACCATTGATCCCCTGAGCGAATTCCTTCAGTGACTATTTCCTAGGTCTTGCCTTCATTGAGGCGATATCCGGCTAAGGCCTCAAACGTACTGGCCTCATCTTCGATGGCCGTCGAGTACTAGACGGATTAGGGGTCACTATCAGTATATCATCGACATAAACCAATACTTTATAATCTGTGAGTCTTATTGGGACAGGCTGAATCTTACTGTTGCAATAAATGGGTCAATATACAGAGCAAATAAATGGGGTAACCAAAGAAATCCCTGTCTTGTTCCCCTGGTGATGAAAATCTGTTCTGATGCCATCCCCATAATCTGAAGTCTGGTTTTAGGGGCTCGCTAGAACGCCTTTATGACTTTAATAAAGACCGGACCGAGTCTCTTCCACTTTAAAACCTCCCAAAGAATTCCCCAACAGACTCAGTCAAAGGCCTTTTCTGTGTTTGGCAATACCAGTCCTATAGGAGATCTTGTAACTTCAGCAATATCTAAAAGAGTAATTACGTAAGCATATGGTCGATTGTCTCCCCCCACCCACCCACTACCCCCGAGATGAAGCCATGTTGACGGGGGGACACCAGATGAACTATTACCTTTTCCAGCCTTTTAGCCAAAATCTTCGCATAGAACTTACCATCTGCTTTTAGCAGAAATATGGGCCTATATGATCCTGGATTTAAAGGGGAGTTGCCCTTCTTCCTAAATATCATGATAATATTATCTTCCCACAAATAGGGGCACTCTCCTTCCACATGAGCACATAGGAGAGTAGTAGTCATGGTATCCAGGAGTTCAGACAGGAATAGCCTATAAAATTCCAAAGTAATTTGGTCTTGTCCTGTGGCATTTCCAGTGGCCATAGAATTCACTTCCTCTGCCACCTCCCCAGAGGAGACTGCTAATCCAAGAGGAGCCCTTTCACCATCACTCAAGGTTTTTGCGTTTAGTGTACTGAGGAATTTAGCACAGGTGTCTGGCTGGGGGAAGGTGTGCTCAGAATATAGTTTTCCATATTAGTCTTTGAATAACCTAAGAAGTACAGTGGGAATGTCTATCTTTGGCAAGTATTCATCTAAAATAGCCTCAACCCCCAAACCTCATTTTGTCTAATATGATGTGCCTGAAGACTACCTGTATTTTCCCCATATTCATAACATTCAGTCCTGAAACTTTGAAATTTGGCAGTCACCTCCTTGCCGTAGTACTGGTTGATTCTGGCCTTAAACCCCACGATGCTCTGTACAGTATCACATCCATCCTGCCTGTCCTTTAAAAGCAGGTTCTGCCTCTTGATGGGAGAGGCTATCATATAATTCTTGTAATCGGTTACGCTTCTGTCTCTGTTTAAAAAGGCTAAAGCTAAGTGTTTCTTGCCTTATACCTGCCTTGAGGGTGTCCCATACTATGTTAGGAACGGCGCTTGATTAACTGACAAAAACTCCTTCCGCCATTGGTGTATATGATCTTTATATTCCTCATCCAACAGAAGTTTCCTGTCAAATGTCTAGATCACAGGAGACCTTACAATGCCAGCTATTGCACTAACTGATTGTGATCTGACAATACCCTAGAAAAATGTTCAATTTCAAACTGTCCAGTCAAAGCTGCAGACATAAAAAAAGTAATCCAGTCATACAATTTTATTGTGGGGAAAGGAAAAAATGTATATCCAGGGTCAGGGCT
The DNA here is from genome assembly GCF_964263255.1 of Lissotriton vulgaris. Classification (NCBI taxonomy): domain Eukaryota; kingdom Metazoa; phylum Chordata; class Amphibia; order Caudata; family Salamandridae; genus Lissotriton; species Lissotriton vulgaris. The sequence goes on along the minus strand of NC_141699.1, from coordinate 409,117,531 downwards.
TTTTAGTTTATCCCATGAATCAATCAGCCCATGATCTTTGATTAACTACTGGACTGCTCTAAATATTAATGGTTTCCTGCCTAGATATGAATTGCATCCCCCAACCATCCTTCCTAAGGCTATGTGCAAGTTAAGATCCCCAAAAAATATAAGGAGGGCTGGCCAGGTTGTAAGTTCCAGATTGAGCTGGTTAAAACAGTAGGGTCATCCAGATTAGAGCCATATATTGAACACGAAGTGTAGCTCCGTATGCCTGTACAAAACTCCACTATGTCTCATCTACCCATTTTTTCAACATAGATCCTAGCTGCTGTCCCAGCAGTTTTCTTGGCCACAATAGCTTACCCCCTGGACGTCATCTCAAGTGTTGTACAGCAGAGTAACAAATACCCCAACTCACTGAGTATTCTCTTTTTCCCCCATGGGACATGCGTCTCCTGGATACACATTATATCTGGCTTCATTGCTCTAAGACCCAATGCTAGTCTACTCCTTTTTTAATCTATCGTTCAGGCCACATGCATTTATCGAACAGATAAAAAGACTTTGTGCCATTCCCTACCTAATTTAGCCCTGTCCTAGCTTTGACCTTTCTATTAAGTTTGGCAATCGTATTCTTTAGGGTCATGACCTCAATCTCAACAACATAGTTTGCACTGTATTTCACTTCCTACCCCTCTGTTGACTCCTTTGTAACCAATACAATTGTTTCCTCTTCATTACTCTCCAAAACCCTGTCCCTGTCCTCCCCAATCACTCAAAGCCTGCTTCCAACCCATCCCCACTCCCAACCCCATCCTCCTGTTTCTAGCTAGGGCAATTGGTCCAACCATGGTCCGTTGATGGAGATGTACACCTGCCCACCTCCTCTCTACACCCCTCCCCCGCTCCATAGCTTTGCTCCCTATAGCAGAAAAAGAAGAAAAGAGAGAAGGGGATATTTCCCGTTCTTCTCTAGCACATTAGCATGTGTGTCAGCATGCCATCATCTAAGCAGTTACATCAAAGAAAAAGACCTCCCTCTGAACTGAAAAAGCACCCACCAAATATCCACCAATCAGCAATCCCTGTACCCTGTGCAAAAAAAAAACACATTATTCATGTTGACAACAACAGATAAATAATCAGCCCCTCATGCACACCGAGATACATACAAATATATTTCAAATCCTCTCTACAACGTAAGGAAGCAGACCTGCTACTTAATATGATAGACCTTGGAATCTAAGGCACCATATTACCTTAGGTTATCCAGAAACTCCTTAGCCTTAACCTCGGATGAAAACAAATCTCTTGAGAAATAACTTTCAGTTTTGCCGGATTCATCAAAAATGCGTGTGCACCCTTGGCCTAATGTTCTATGGTAACTACACTTCTCAGTATCACCCATCTTACTCTATGGCCAACGGCTTTCTGTAACTTAAAGCCAACATCGAGATAAATGATGTAACAAAGATTAAATAAAAGATTTGAAGAGGAGGCATGGCAAAATAAAATGTAAAGAATAAAATTTAACTATTGCATCCCCATGTTTCTCAGGGCCTAATAAATCTATTTTAGAAGTGTTTGCTAAATATTGGAACCATTCTTCATCTTTGTTTTATATGCAAATGAATTCTGGGCTTGGACCCTTATGCCTTCATTTCATTGTGTCATTGTTTAACTAGATGAGCTACGAGTCAGAGCACAGAAAAATCATGATCAATGAACACTATAGTTACTTCTCCTCCTATAATCTACCAACATTTTCGTCTGTTCACCATCAAAGAAGTAACAAGATAATGACATTGTATGTAAGGTAAATCACTCTTATCCAAAACAATATTTAAAAGCCAATAGTTAAAAGGACAAATAATTACACAACTTAAGTTTCTAATATATTTTTTTGCTGATTGGTCATGAACCCTAGCCTTTCAAATTCACTGTATCATAGTTTAACCAGATAAGCTACAGGTCAGTGTATAGAAAAATCATGATTGAAAAAAGCTATCGTTTTTTCTCCTCACATAATCTAACAAAATTTCCATCCATTCAAAATCAAAGAAGTGACAAGATGATCAAATTGTTTGTAGGGTAAATCACCCTTATCAAAAACTTTAAAAAAAAGGCAAATCAAAAAGACAAGTAATAATTATACAGCATCAGCTCCGATTCTACTTTTTCAGTTTTTAGTTACTGATAAAAGGTATATCAACCATCCACGATTGAATCATTTAAGAAAGACCTCCAATTTCTTGTCAATATTGAACCCATTTGTTACTGCTTATAATTTGTGTATCTACAATGTTTCTAACTTCCGCAATCTGCAAAATGCTTTTTATTTTCTCAATGAAGTGGGCTTTGAGATAATTGTTGCTACTACTGATCTTTCTTGTTTTTTTCTTGCAGTGAGTGAATTTAATGATACTAATTTGTCCCTGATGATAGTCACCAAACATGTGTTGGTCTATGGATGATTCAAAATCTTTATAAAAAAATTATGTTCAAGATACCAAACAAGATTTCATGCCCTTTGACTCTTCTGGTCTAGTTTGATTATCTTATACCATCTGGGATGTCCTGTATATATTAGAGGAATCAGAATGCAGGTCTATTGAGGTGTGTCTGCGTTGTAAAGCATGGATAAAAAAAATGCTAGCATTGGCACTAAGAATTGTCAATTCAATTAATGATACGGAGGCGAGGATTATTGCTTTTCTTTATTTAATACAAAACACAGCAGCCAATGAAGGCTGTTTTAACATTAGACAAACTACATTTCCCATGATACTATGCTCACAACTACCAATCATGGTCCAGTAGCCATCTCAAGAGCCTCTTTCTTTGCTCCGAACAGTCCAAGAAATCAAACTGCGACAATAACCAACATCGCCCGTAGAGCCAACTGCAGCGGCCAACCCCAACATGAGAGCAACAGCTCATCTAGCAACAGGAACACAAAGTTTCACCAATGATATGAAGACTGGAACAGGATCACTATGCTCTCTGATCCAAACCAGGAAATAAAATAAGATCCGTGAAATCCATATAACACAGACTATACATAAGGGTGGGGCAACAAGTCATAACAATTGGGAAGAGGAGTTGGCCTAACAGCTAGAGCGGTCGACCTCGAATCTGAGGAACTGCATTCAAGTCTCTGCAATGACGCTGAACAATTTATGATTCTCGACAAATCACTTAATCTCCCCATGCCTAACAAAAATGAATGAGTCCTCATGTAACGCAACTGGTGTTATGTAAAGCGCTCTGATACCTGATACCTTTGGGTCAGGGTTTGTGCTATATAAAACCCAGTAAAAAAAAGAATCATATAATCAATGACATATTGGGTGGGATCATTCTTGCCTCTGTGTTCTTAATAGAATTGAAACCTCTTGGTGCCAATGCTATCAACATTTTTATTCTATTCCAGGACCACACAGGTTTATAGTAAAAATATCCAAATGTAGTTTCAGATGACCAATCAGCCAATTTCATAATATCCTGAATGGTAGTGATGGAGCAAGGATTCGCACGTAAAGCGACTTGCTCTCATTCAGGAACCTCGCCTAACGTATAATCATATTAATCCAACTGTCCGTCATTTATTTAGCTTTTTTCCCCACACGCGGGTGTCCCCAAGAGGCTTGCCTGTGTGTCTTTTCATCCTCACAATGCTTGCACTAAGGAAATGGCTGCTTCGCAGAAATCCAGTCTGCGCATGCGTCGGTCATACCCATGTGATGTGACGCACTCGCATTTTGGAGGGATTGTGTTGCTCATGCGCACTGATGCAAAGATGGCCGCTTGTCTCTCACCACGCTCTCTGCTTGCTACCGCTGCTTTCGCCTATCTGTCTTTTCGCACTAAAACTTTAATACTATTGCTGTTATAAAATAAGGGGTGTGTTTAAATCTATCACGGTATACAGTGTGATCATTTTTATGTATGATTCTAATTTGTTCTCGCTTACTTTTCATGTATCGCGTCTCTGGGGGGCCGGTAACACATGAGCTACGCCATGATGAAGCTCCTCTGAGAACTGTCATGTGACCTGAGAGAAACCTCACTGCGCAGAAGCTAAAACAAGCCAGCTGGCTCCAGAAGCCCAATGCGCCTGGGAAGCATCTCCAGGAGACTGAATCTTACCTTGGGCGAAGCAACACTGTTGCTACCTGCTATGTACTGTATTGTCTTGCTGTATTCCTATGCATGGGAACGTGAACCCAAGGGGCGGGTAGGCAGAAATTACTAGCAATGATGGGAACACTGAATTCTAGGAGGCGACAATGACCAAGTCACCTCTCCTGACCAATCATAATGTGCGAAGCTGTCACTTGCAACATTGGTGGGTGGTCTAAGGGTCCCCAAACAGTATAATTGCCCTAGTGTAGCTTAGGAAAATTGTCCGACTTGTCCGAGTAGCAGACCTGTTACTGACCCTACGAACTCTATAGGTGCTCAATTTAGAGTGCTGCGGAGCACTCTATCCTTAATTTCCACAAACTCCTAGGGGTGGAAATAGTCTCAAGTGCTGGCGAAGCACTTTGCTGGGAAAATTCGGAAAACCCAATCGGGGTTACTGGCGGATTACTTACAGAGAGGGGTAACGCTGGCGTTGCTTCTGAAGCTGTGGGAGTTGGTCGTACCTTGGTGAGCCCAGCCCTGACCCAAAGCCTGAGGGGTATCCTGTCCTGACTGCCCGTGAGCTGTACCTGCTCGCATTCTGGCATTCCTTTCTTGAGGGTCCTTGTCCCCGTCCTTCCAAACTGACCCGTGGCCAGGGTTAGTCCTCATTCCTAAATTAGGTAAATATTACTCTGTGGGTTTACGTCTTTCTCTCACTTTCTCTTCTTTTCTTAATAAAGCACTCTTGCCTGTGATATTGCCCTATCACCTTGAAATGCAAATTATATGCAATGGTTTATTAGAATTGTTCCACTTCTCTCCCCACCTGTAGGAGATTATCAAACTGTCATATTTTATTAGTGTGTTCCAGTTTTTTCCCCTTTCCTTTAGCATGGTTGCAGTGAATTTAGTATAAAAATAGCATAAGTAGCCTAGTTTTAAATATACATTCTAGGTCCTGTTCATGTCCCTCGCCTTAGTTTAAACTTGTGCTGAATAGCGTGTTCACTAAATGCTCATATCCTATAGTGTTCCCAATTATTCTAATGGTACTTGCCCTAATCCATAGTTATATTGTGGCTTTGGTTTTACTGATAGATGTGTTACTGTGTATTTGGCTTGTTATTTTGACATATCCATTCTAAAATCTTTTGATAAAACCTTGAAAACTCATCAGGTGTCTGTGGTCATTTTACAGTATATTTAAGTGGACAAATGTATTTTTGGTTTATAGAGTATATTCTTTCCTAGGAAACCTGTCACCTGTGCACTGCTAGCTCCTGATCCATTAGGAGTAATGTGCCTGTGGTAAGTCAGGTACATGAATAGTAAGAGGTGTAAGTGTCACCCCCCGAATTACTCATAGTGGCGTGCAAGATATCACCCGGTTCACGCAAATTCAGTCCTCGTTTACTCACGTCAGGGCCCAGTGCGTGGGGAAAATTGGTAAACCTGTGACCCGGGTGACCTGCGCGCTCTATCAGTAGAACCCAAAGTAAATGACTTTGAGGCCATAACTTTTTGGACAGAATGAGCACCAAAGACCTGAGTATCAACACCAGCTTTTGCCATGAATGATTTCAGCCATTTAGCAATTGTAGCAGATGAAACAGGTTTACATGTTTTTTGTAAAGCAATCAATAATTGGATAGAACCTTCAGGTTGCAAAGTACGAGTAAATTCTTCATAATCTTTCAAACCTAGACGCACACACAATTTAACATTACTAGGGAATGCATTATACTCAATACAGCGAGAAAATGTTTTTGTTCTGCCAGTAATAGTAAAGGAATTTCCTTTTTGAGTAAATACTCTGCCTGTTATGTCTAGTACTCAGACATCCGAAGTACGCCTCCAGGAGGATAGACATAAAAGTATAGCCAGCTTAGCTGAGAATTGCTTCCTAGATAACTGCAAATTGTCTGGTCACCGTTCAAGCAGAGCCAGACACATCCCACAAAAAGGAATATTTAGCCTTGGGAGGATTATCCACCCAAATACCCTTGAGACGTTGCAGAGATATGGGTGCATCCCTATGAGCTTACCATCAGCCTGTGCGTGACCAGCATTATTCAAAGGCTTGTAAGATATACCTTTTTTCCAGGCACCAACCCATCCAGCATTGCAATGCCGAAGAGTATTGTTTTCTAGTGGAGGGGGCTCAGGCCTGTTGGATGAAGCCTGATACTGCCTCTGAAATGCCTGGCAAATTCCACTGTTGCCTGTAAGCCTCCAGATCCATCAGGATCAGCTGATCCGACAGTATGCAACCCCTGGTAGAATCCTGTCAATTTCCTCTACCTCAACCATATCCACCTCTGGGAGGGCCTAGATAATAGTAATGGGCAGGCGAGTGGCCCCTGCCTTGCCCAGCCCGATTGAAAAGGCCAGCCTGGAAAACTCCTGATATTCAATTGGGCCTTATCCAGTGAAGTAAAGGTCCCCATGTACTTAAGACATGTCCTTGACAAATGTATCACCAAAAAAATGGCTCTCAGCCAAGGGCCCCTTTCAGCCAAAGTGAGTTGGGTTAGATTGGAATCCATGCGCATAAGGAGAGATCTGCGCTGTTCCATTGACAGGACACAGTTTGCGCTCCCCAACAAACATATAGCCCGCTAATATATCAGGAACAACCTGAGTGCCCGTCTCCTTGGCCACGAAGGGCATCTCTAAAATCTTCACAAGAGGCCCAGCCAAATCCAGTAACTTGTCCTGACACCCGTGCCAAGCACGATCAATACCCTTTTTCGGATCTTTAGGGGGATTATCATGATTGTAATGGGTGGAATAAGTATTTGTGGTATTCCTATCAATATAATTCCCATCTTTGCACTTAGGTGGTACACTTGTGTAGGCCGAAGGGACCGAGTATTTGTGATCACCCAAAGGGCCTTGTGGGAGATTAGCCAGAGTGTCAGCATGAGGCCACTCAGAGGACCTAGCTTTCGCTTTACAGGGTACCTCTGAAGAACCGGGCTTGTGGTTCGGTGTTGCAGGATTTTAAAAGCCAAGGAGTTTTGCAAAACTCTCCAAATGAGCAGTAATAGGCTTAAGGGCAACAGCCAGATCTTAATCCACTGTAATAGCAACAGCAGTCTCAATTGCCCTGTTGACCGATTGCTGGACCGAGGCATCCAGAGCATCAACTAAAGTATCCTCCAAAAGGGGCCCCTCCTCATAGAGAGGCCCAATTTTCCATTATTACAGATTTCCTTTTGTGTAATAATAAAGAAACTGCCAAGACTGTCCCAAAAGATCACTTGGGGTAGCCAGCCCCACGTGCACCAGTAAAAACAGCAAAAATCAGCTTAGCTGTGATCACAATTATTCCAGCCTCAGTGCAGCCAGGACGTCAAGAGCCAAATAATATCTTTAGCATGCACGCGCTCAATAGGACTGCCCGATTTTTACAGCCGGAGCCGATGTCAATCTACATGCTACAAAGCTAGTGAACAGTAGGAAGCCAAGCGTTTAAAGAACACTACTGCTAAGGGGGGGCATTGAAGTAGAAAGGTGCATAGCCCAAAAATGCCCAAAACGTAACTCATGTGCACATGTCCGCGCGGCTCTAATAGAATATCGGGCCCGATAAGGCGGCGACAATACTTTACGCGGTATGACCTCAAAGCGTTCCACTCAAAGGAGTGAGATCAGGGATATTAATCAAACAAACAGTCCCGAAGTCGGGACGACACAACAACCAGCCCGGAAATGACTGCGTTGCGGCCCGCTCCAAAAGCATAATGGGGCAAAGTCGGAACAGACTGACTCATGCAGCTCATAATCCCGCAGCGCAAGCGCGTGGGAAAGGAGCTCAAATTAATATCACAACATAACCAATAATAAGGATTAGTATTTATAACAGAAAATAAGGAAGAGACACTTAGCTCAGCTGCGAGCAGCAAAGAAAGAGACTCCTAAGATGGCGATGGCTACTCTTATATGGACTGCTGGGCCATGATTTGTGGTTTTGAGCTGTGTATCATGGGAAATGTAGCTTGTGTAGTGTTAAAAAGTTTTTCATTGGCTGCTGTGTTTTGCAGTAAAAGAAAGAGAATGAATAATCGGAGACTCCGGTCCTGAAATAGAATCCTCAGTACATGCGAACACAGAAGAGTGTTCTTTGTCCCCTGTGCATTTCACACAAGAGATGTAGTATGCATTCACGTAGTATGAAAAAAACAGACCGGTATCCCGTATCTACATTGTATTTAAACCACAGTTTCCTTACGCTCTATATGAACTGTTACCATATGCTTCTATTAACATCAGTAAGAAGTATAACAGCTGCTCTTTACCCGCTACACATTCCAGTAAGAAAACATATCGGGAGTCCTGAGCCACACAAATATTTAATTAGAGTGGCAGTAGGTATGCTATATAGCTTAGTAGATTGACTCAGCACTTAATTGAGTCTGATCTTAAGCAGTAGATTTTCGCTCGTTTTCACTGATAAAACATCTAATGTAGTCAATATCGTTTAGTCTAAGAATAATGTGAGAGGTACCCTTCTTTTGGAAAAGGGATGGGTATACAAGAACAAAAAAGAAGCTTCCCTTTTCCTTTTATTGTAGTTGGGAAGAATGTATTTCTTCCGGACCCTCTATTTTCTCAGAAAAGGGGACTTAATATAGGATAGTCTCTCAACCAGGTTACCAAATTTACAACAACATTTTTATACAATGCTTCTTAATTCAAAAAAGCCAAAAAACAAGTGCAAAGGATTGTGGTGTTTGCCTATTTTATTTACCAATAAATTGTTAGGTCATCATTATTGATACATTACATTAAAAACAATTCTTCATAATTTTTATTAAAAAAGAAGACATTCAATACATAATAAAAAAATTATTTGTATAATTTTTTATATACAAATAAAATACACATAAGAAATGAGTGCGTTTCTTATGCCGCTATCTTGTTTTCTGTCAAGCTCCTTGCTTCTGTCGTTGTTCACAATTATTTTTTTCTTAATGTTTTGCATTGCATGAGTTGCAGATTGAAAGGCCAGCAGGATGGACGCTCACAGGAGACCCTCTTCACTCTCAATTTATCATCCTGCAAACAATAGAGAAGATTTCACAGTTTTTGAGAAAAGGTGGTAAAGAGGAGAAGGGAAGAACCTCCCTTGTTAAGTACAAGAGAGAGAGGTGACAAGATAGAGCCCGTCCTGCATAAAATCCTCAAACAACATTAAGATAACAATAATTGTGGAAAACGACAGAAGCAAGGAGCTTGAAATAAAACAAGATAGCCACATAAGAAACGCACTCATGCACCAAGTACCATTCTACATTTTATCCTAAATACTGAAGGATCGTATCAATACCTGTAGTTGATTGATTGAGGCTCTAAGCAGTATCCATTCAGATGTTTTTAAACTTGAAATTGTTGTCCTGAAGAAGGTGACAATCTTTTAGAACACCGAAACGCCGTGTCAACAGTATTTTTCAAATAATGTTTTCTAATGTATTCTATGTCTTCTTTTTTATTAAAAATTATGAAGAATTGTTTTTAATGTAATGTATCAATAATGATGACATAACAATTTACTGGTAAATAAAATAGGCAAACACCACATTCCTTTGCACTTGTTTGTTGAATTAAGAAGCATTGTATAAAAATGTTTTTGTAAATTGATAACCTGGTTGAGACTCTATCCTATATTAAGTCTCCTTTTCAGAGAAAATAGAGGGCCCAGAAGAAATACCTTCTTCCAAACTACAACAAAAGGAAAAGAGAAACTTGTTTTTTGTCAATATCATTTAGCTCCTGTTCAAATAATACAGTCCAATACCGGCTACCAGAGACCACCAAACCATACAAGATTCCTGCAAGTCCACATGATACTGGAATGGTTCACCACACTCATTTTATAAAAATATGTTTGTGCAACATGACTCACACTTCCTCCTACCAACAATCTGAGTTCTTCAGAGATTCTATTCTTTACCTCCAACAACTGGCTTACCTTCTTACACCTAATTTCCACCCCCAGCATACACTCTTTCTAATGACAAATAGATCTGTGGATATATGGTGCCACATTATAGGAAACTCAAAAGAACAATCACATCTATAAGGATTATGCATTTGCAAAATAAAACTTTACATGTCAAAAAATACAAAATGTTGCAGAACACAAAATACATACAAACACATATGAAGCCTGTAAACTATAATGCCTCATTACCACAGCAAAAAACTGACCAGTCATGTCTTAAATGTCAGACACTTGTACACAATACCAAATCCTTCTCAAACAAATGATTAGGCAATACACATTCAAATTCAGTGCCACTTCACCTACTTTCTCAAAGTCATAAAGACTCCTACACACTCCACATACAATAATCTGTCTTACATTTACATGTTACTTAAACCTTTCACAAGTGGTGGCGTGGATGAAACATAAAGGGAAATTGCACTCAACACCTTTTATGGGGCACTTAATGGCAAACAAAACAAAATTCCCAAATAACCCAGTCATTTTTAGGTTTTGACTGGCGATGCGCACGTAGTGCGCATGCGCCAAAAAACCTTATGACTTCTGTGTGGGGTCGGGTATCCGCCCCAGTCTCCCATTGGCTAGCTCCATAAATGGAGGCTAGCCATTGGGAGACAGCTCGGTCCGTCAATCCCGGACCAGATTCGGGGGCGTTCCCGAGAATTTTTGGCTTTTGGCGACGTCAGTCTCGGGAACGCCCCCGAATCTGGTCCGGCATTGAAGGCACACGCCTTCCTGCACAGGCCGTGCTTTGAACGGGTGCGCAACGTTTTGCTGTGTCCCTGAGGCTGAGCTGCCCCTTTAACTGTGAAGCGGTGTACAGCATCGGAAGACACGGGTGAAAGTATGATGCTTTTCAGGATCGGCAAAAAGGAGATGGTTTCTGCCGAGGGGCCAGTGTACAGGAAAGTCAATATTGGACCTCTATGGGCCCCCTCCCCAGCCCCTCGCTCCCTCTTTAACTCATTGTTCCCTGAAAGCGGATTACTCGGAACCGTGACAGGGCGCAGGGCGGCAGCGACATGAAAGGTGAGCTCTGGGAACGGTCCGGGCCTGGAGGCCTCGACCCTCCTGCCAGCCGTGGTCACTGGGCTGTGGCCGTATGCAGCCTTTGGGAGCCAGGGGAGCGTGAAGCCCTTCAGAGAGTAATTAATGGGGCCAGAGAGAGGTTCTGGGCCAGGAGTCCGCGGACCGCCTCCCCCTCCCGCTGTCCGTGTCCAAATATAATTTTAGGCAAAGCTCTGAAGTTAGGCCGGTTCAGTCGCCAACAGCTAATCCAGCCCTGTCCTCGATTTATTTTTATCTCCACCTTCACGTCATTGGTCTACTTTTGTCATACTAAACTACAAGTCCCAGCGTGCTAAGCGGTTTGGTGAGCAACGCATTCTTCTCGAGTTACAAATCATGCTCTCTAAATGTTCTGATGCTTATACTAGTATTAAAGATGTTTTTTCAGGCAGTACCTTGACCCGGTGTTGCACTTTCTGTTTTTAGATCGGTGGCCGTGGGGCGGGTCACAGACAAAGCACACGGTGGCACATCTGCACTCATCCTGAAAGCCAGAATTATCACCAATATCGGGAACAAAACTGGAGAAGATGAGGCATTACGATAGAGCTATTGAGAACTGTGGAGCCAGCCAGGCTTGAGTTTCGGCGCCGGCTCTACAGCCCGTGATTCTGGGCACATCATTTAATTTCCCCGTTACCTTTAAAACAAACACTGGCCTTGTGTAGGCACATGCACAGAGCGCTCTAATACCGCGGAGTTCGCGCTATATAAAACTGAAAAAATACAAATAAATGGAGAACTGAGAGAGGGTTTTCTGGCTCCCGTGAGTGTGTACAAGTAGCACCTCAGGGGCGGGAAGGGGTCGAGAGCCAGCTGAGAGGGCCTGGGGCGGGGGTGCAGGAGGGAGGGGGAGTGAAGTTTGACAAGCTGCGGCTCCAGCTGAGATGCATACACTTCAGGGAGGGGGGGCAGCAGGCGAGGAGGGGCCCCACAGACGTCCACCCCCAGCACCACTGCAATCCGCGATCCCTCACACTGGGGAGCAGCCCTGCTCTGGGTAATGTGAGCCACAGGGAAACCAATCATGAGGCGAGGGACCGCGTGTGATCTTCGGCAGCCCGTCACTCACTCTTCCCTTTCACCACACTCTCCTTCTCTCACTGACTCTCTCTCTTCTGCTCATACTCTCATCCCGTCACTCACTCTTCCCTTTCACCACACTCTCCTTCTCACACTGACTCTCTCTCTTCTGCTCATACTCTCATCCCGTCATTCACTCTTCCCTTTCACCACACTCTCCTTCTCTCACTGACTCTCTCTCTTCTGCTCATACTCTCATCCCGTCACTCACTCTTCCCTTTCACCACACTCTCCTTCTCTCACTGCCTCTCTCTCTTCTGCTCATACTCTCATCCCGTCACTCACTCTTCCCTTTCACCACACTCTCCTTCTCTCACTGACTCTCTCTTCTGCTCATACTCTCATCCCGTCACTCACTTCCCTTTAACCACACTCTCCTTCTCTCACTGCCTCTCTCTCTTCTGCTCATACTCTCATCCCGTCACTCACTCTTCCCTTTCACCACACTCTCCTTCTCTCACTGCCTCTCTCTCTTCTGCTCATACTCTCATCCCGTCACTCACTCTTCCCTTTCACCACACTCTCCTTCTCTCAATGCCTCTCTTTCTTCTGCTCATACTCTCTTCTCGTCACTCACTCTCCCTTCACCACACTGTTAACTCTCTCCAATGCACCACTCTCTCTCACCCTAATTTGTTTTTCCTTCTTGGCTCTATCTCTATTCATTATCCCTCCCCGACTCCTCCTGATTCTATAGAGCACTTTTCAAATTTTTTTGTAACCATCGTCCATTTGCGTGAGATTACGCTATTGGCACTGTAAATGACAATGCCATTAATTTATCTGTTTTTAAAACCAACACATAAATAAAAGATTTGTCATTGACAATGCCAATAGCTCTAACTTTGTCAAAGGCAAAACAATTGCATTGTAAATGCTTTTTAGGTTTTGCCTGGCGAAAGATGTGCTCTGCGCATCTTTTTCGCGCAGGCGAAAACCTAATGATTATAGTAGGGGAGACAGGAACGGCCCCCGTCTTCCATTGGCTAGCTCCATAAATGGAGGCTAGCCATTGGAAGACGGGCCTGTCCGTCAATGCCGGACCAGATTCGGGGGCGTTCCCGAGAATTTTTGGCTTTTGGCTACGTCACGCTACGTCAGCCGAAAGCCAATTCAAGGGAACGCCCCGAATCTGGTCCGCCATTGACGGCACCCGCCTTCCTGCTCGGGGCCGTGAGAAGGAGCCCGCAGCTGCCGCCCCGTCTTCGGCAAGGCCCCGGAGAGGAGGAGCCTCGCCCGACGCCAACGGGAGGAGAACCAGCGGAACACTGGAGAGACCGGTGAGTCTCCTCCCGCTGTCATGGCGCCCCAGTGTCTGTCCGATGGTGTGCTTCTGCCAAGCTTCAGAGGAAGTGCAGGTGAGTCGCTTTGTTTTATTTGGTGCTAGGGGAGGCTCCCTCCCGCTACCCGTGTGTCCGTTCCCGCCCCCGTACCCGCCCCTCCCGCTCCCAGTGTGTCTGTTCCCGCCCCGCACCCCCCCCCCCCCTCCCGCTCTCCGTGTGTCCGTTGTTCTTTTTACCTTTGGCTGCAATCATCAGTTCTTCAAAAAAAGCGCAATCGATTTGCAGGGAGAGGATGTGCTCTGAGTGAGCCCTTTTAAACGATTGGCTTTCATGTTTTTCACAGTTTGCCCTTGCTTTAATGGGCTGTTTATCAAGGCATCAATGCCATTTCGTGGATGTTTACATTATCCTGTTTAGGTCTGGGTAATGGGGTTTCAAGCAGTCCCTTTGATGTGATATTAGGACACACTGCAACATTTAATTTGCTAATATACTTTCTGATTTACTTTTTGTTTTTTACGTAGTGTTTGGATTCCTTAGACTATCATAAAGAGCTAGTACTAATCATCCTCGTATGCTCATTTATTTTACTTCGTAGTCATGGTAACCTGCTGCTGGATTTAGTTTTTTTTGTTCACAAGTAAATATTTGCAAGCACATGCTTTTTTTTAAAGATCCAATTGAATTACTGGCCCTCTGTCACAAGTACCTACTGTTCAATATTTTATGCGGCAGGTCTTTTAACCACTTACGGTGCCTCCGTGTGCCCCTGTCGCCTGCTTGTGCCTCCGTTTTCGTGCCCCTGTTGCCTGCTTGTGCCTCAGTTTTCGTGCCCCTGTTGCCTGCTTGTGCCTCAGTTTTCGTGCCCCTGTTGCCTGCTTGTGCCTCTGTGTGCCCCTGTTGCCTCCGTGTGCCCCTATTGCCTGCTTGTACCTCCGTGTGCCCCTGTTGCCTGCTTGTGCCTCCGTGTGCCCCTGTTGCCTGCTTGTGCCTCCGTGTGCCCCTGTTGCCTGCTTGTGCCTCTGTGTGCCCCTGTTGCCTGCTTGTGCCTCCGTGTGCCCCTGTTCCCTGCTTGTGCCTCCGTTTTCGTGCCCCTGTTGCCTGCTTGTGCCTCCGTGTGCCCCTGTTGCCTGCTTGTGCCTCCGTGTGCCCCTGTTGCCTGCTTGTGCCTCCGTGTGCCCCTGTTGCCTGCTTGTGCCTCCGTGTGCCCCTGTTGCCTGCTTGTGCCTCCGTGTGCCCCTGTTGCCTGCTTGTGCCTCCGTGTGCCCCCGTTGCCTGCTTGTGCCTCCGTGTGCCACCGTTGCCTGCTTGTGCCTCCGTGTGCCCCTGTTGCCTGCTTGTGCCTCCGTGTGCCCCTGTTGCCTGCTTGTGCCTCCGTGTGCCCCTGTTGCCTGCTTGTGCTGTGGGTGTGTGTGGAGGGCTCTGTGTGGCTGTGTGTGTGGGAAGCTTTGTGTGGCTGTGTGTGTAGGAAGCTTTGTGTGGCTGTGTGTGTGGGGGGCTTTGTGTGGCTGTGTGTGTGGGGGGCTCTGTGTGGCTGTGTGTGTGGGGGGCTCTGTGTGGGTGTGTGTGGGGGTGGGGCTCTGTGTGTGTTTGTGTGTGTCATTTGCGAGAGATAAAGCTAGTGGCATTGTAAATGACAATGCCATTTATTTATGTTAAAAAAAACATAAATAAAAATAATGTCAAGCGCAATGCCAATAGCTCTAACTTTAACAAAGGCAAAAACATTTGCATTGTAAATGCTTGTTATTTTTCTCCCGTTACTTTTTTCAACTTTAAGATATTATATTACGCACTTGAGAGGTGCCATTGTTTTCCTTTCTTACTCTTCTCTGGCACAGTTCAAAGTTCCCGTCTCTGAACTGACCATGTGCAAGGTAAGGATTTCCAGCAGCCACTGGCCTAGCGTAATGCCGGTAGGTGCTTACTTTTTCTCAAAGCATTGCAAAGTACCGGGGCATTTGCATCAAACCACAGCCTTGCCAAAAACATGGTGAAACATCGTTACACAAAAATAAAATACTTGTTCTCTCACCCTTGGGTAAGGTGGGGGGGGGGATATACTCCCCACACCATTGGTCCAGGTGTGGCGGGGGAATGCACAACCTTTCTCTGCTCTTTATTTATTAATTTGGTGTTTCTGGTAAACAGCTACAAACTAACCTGGTAACCACAGTACGTTAAACATTTGAAAGAACCTAGTTGTTAAGTCTGAAAGAGTAAGGGTGTTGAAAGATGTCTGCCATTGAATATGCCCCTTCCCTACAAGATGACGAAAACTGGATGAAGAGTTTGAGTCCAATGTGCTTTAATGAAGAATGTAAAGCTGCTCTTAGGCATCTGGTTTGGCAGATGTAGGCTTCAAGCTGACAAAGAAGTGATTATCCAAACGCCAGGTGAAAGAGGTGTGTCTTTAACTATTATCTGAATTTGAGATAGTAATTTTCTAGTCCGAATTGCACTGGCAAGGAACTCCACAGGAAGGATTGTAGTCGTTGAAAAAATGACCACCTGATCTCTTGTAAAACGCTGAGACGTCAACACGCCCGTTATTGAAATACAGATGTCTGGTCAGGTTTGTATGGGAAAAACAATTTTGCTAGATAGTTAGAATAGCTAGGAAGCGTTTTATGCACATGGTAAAGTCTTTTGAAGGTAGTTTCTTTTCTTGTTTCTTACTGGCAGCCAATGAAGTGATTTCAGGGCTGGTGTGATGTATCAATTTCTTTTTATAATTATGCATAACAGTATATGTCAATTATCAAATGTTAGCTGCGTTCTTGCTGATATAGGCTACTGCATCTCTACGAAATATTCCAAGCTAAGATATACAAGTGAAAGAAAAACATTTAAAAAAAGATAACTACCCTCCCTCCTTCCAACCCCAAAACAAGATCAAATACACCAGTTGGAGAAGCATTAAAAGCAATCATGAGTGAGAAGACTAATAAGCTGGCTTACATCAATCACATATCTTACAAGAATAGGCAAGAACATAGGTGAGTGGTCCAAATCTTCAACAGCTAAACAAATGAAAGGCCCTGGTGTGGGAAGAGAAGAAGGCTGTCTAATAGGTATTAGAACAAATTACCTGATAAATATTCAAAAATGTTCTAAGTGTCAGACATAACGTCTGCTAACCTTTCCATTACAAGTATATTCCACTGCTTGAGATGCCACATTGCCAGAGATGGGGCATTGCTCTTCTTCCAGTAGACAGACAATCTAATTTTAGCAGCACCTAGGCAGTTCCACGAAATTATGCGGATGCGATGTGGTATTTAAAGGTATTCGAGCGCAACCCAATTCTAGGGTTACCGGAATTGGATAACCCAAAATTGATTTAATCTGTGCCAGGATCTAGTTTCAAAACGGACAGATTATCGTACACTCCCACCAGATATGGTTAAAGCAACCCTGGAAGCCACAACCTCTCCAACAGAAGGTACTATCTGAAGGGGAGTGTTTCCTACGTTTAGTGGGGTCACTCAAAGACTACTTTGTAGTGAGCTTCCCTCCCCGCCAAGTAGTGTGAAAATGTATGGATGTCTCGCAAAAGGGATGTCAATTGAGTCTCCCGGATAGCAATCTCAGTATTTTTGGCACAGTGCGATTTAAAGGGAACTAAAGGAGTTTTAGATGTGGTCATCAATAAATTATGAAGGAATATAATACGTCCTTTATGCTTGCTCACTGTTTGTACGAACGTTTCAATTGGAAGGAGGTCTCTAGTGGCAGACTGTCCAACCCCCAGGAGTAGGACTCCATGTCACAGTGGAGTGTAATGGAAGTGCTCTGATTCTCGGACAAAATGGAGGTCCTCATCATCGGCTCCAACCCATCAGCCTGGGACGACTCCTGGTGGCCAACGGCACTGGGGGCAGCCCCGACACCCACCGACTACGCACGCAACCTGGGAATCATCCTCGACTCAACGCTCTCCATGACCAAGCAAGTCAAATGTAAATGTAAATGTACAGGAATTTATATAGCGCAAATCACCGAGCGGTTTCTAAGCGCTTGCTTAGGGACCCGTCCTGGTATTCCCCTGCGAGATAACCCCGGCAGGGTATCTGCAAGGTGAAAGCCAGGCATCCCGCCGCGAGGGGCCGTTGTGCAGATTAAGCAAGCTATTGCCCAGAGTCGCAGAGTGTGAACCTGTGAATTGAGTAGGCACAGGAGCGAGAATTGTCGAGTCCATGGACATTATAGGACTCAAGACCCCGCCGAGCCAGGAATTAAACCCTGGTCTCGGGCTGACCTTTGCTTCCAGGTCTGCCTCCTCTAACCAGTGAGCCACACTTCTCCACTCAACGCCGTCTCCTCCTCCTGCTTCAACACCCTCCGCATGCTCTGCAAGATCTACAGGTGGATCCCGACAGATACAAGAAGAACAGTCACCCAGGCCCTTGTCAGCAGCAGACTCTACTACAGAATCGCCCTCTATGCAGGAGCCCCGACCAAGCTCATCAAACGATTGCAACGCATCCAAAACGCCTCGGCACGACTGATCCTCGATGTCCCACGCCACGGCCACATCACCCCCCACAGAGAAAACCTGCACTGGCTGCCCGTCAACAAGAGGATATCCTTCAAGCTCCTCATCCACGCACACAAGGCACTCTCCACGAGACCACCCCAGCCTATCTAAACAGACTACTTTCCTTCTACATCCCTAACCTCCAGCTCCGCTCAGACGACCTCGCACTCGCCACCGTCCAGCGCATCCGAAGAACAACCACTGGCAGGAGATTCTTCTCCCACCTCGCCGCCAAGACCTGGAATACCCTCCCACTGAGCCTACGACAGACCCAAGACCTGCTGACCTTCAGGTTACTTCTCAAGACCTGGCTGTTCGATCAGTAGAGGCCCCCCTCCCCTCCCTAGCGCCTTGAGAGCCTCACGGATATGTAGCACGCTCTACAAATGGCTGATTGATTGATTGATTCTCCCAGGTGGAACTTAATCTTACCAGCCTCTAAAGACAAAAGGCCTGCCCTCTGGAACATATTGGAAATAGTCAGCAAGCCCCCCTCCTGCCACTTATCAAAACGGCTCCAGATGCTCCAGAGGTGCAAAGACTGGGTTATAATGCTTGCGAGTGTGTGGAGTAGGAAAAAACATTCATTCCATATTCTCCGTGACAGTGTCCCATATTGTAAGAGGAGTTTTTGTGGTTATACTGAGATATGCATTTGGGGGTCAACCCAATTTAGGTTTTCAAATTCTATCTCATATATTCCACCCGACTATCGCCCTATCTATATGTGACCAGGACTTCACCATTTCCCAGAGGGACCAATCAGCAATGATTCTAAGCAGGGCCCTTTAGCACATCACAAAGTCTGGTAATGCCAACCTTCGCAAATGTTTTGTTCATGGTAACTGTTTAAAGGAGAGTATGGCCTGTTCTCCCTGCCAAATAAATTGGATTCCTTTTTTTAAATGAGGCGAAAACATTTCCATGCCCGATTGGCAAGGCATGGAAAAATAAGAAACCCTGGGAACGATGTTCATATTGCAAAAATTGATTCTTCTCAGCCATGCGATACACTGGGGAGCACACCTATGGCAACTGTCCTTTAGAGTCTGGAAAAGGGGAGAAAATTGGGCCTATAGAGATGCTCAACCTTGGGGACGAACTTAACCCCTAAGCATGTGATTGCCTACTTCAAACATTAAATGGAGGTGCAGCAAACTGGACAGCCTCATCCGGGGGCAGTGTAAGGTTAAGTATGCTGGTTTTAGGGGGGGCGTGGCCTAGAGCCGAAGATGGTGGACGTGTAGTTTTCAAGCTCCGTCCTTAGCCCTAAATGCTTGCAATCTATCCTGCAACCCCTACCTGCAACCCACCTGATTCCAGTGCCGTAGACCCCCGGGGGTGTGCTGCGTGAAGCGGAGCGGTGTCTCTCCCCTCGGACCGCATCATATGAACATTGTGGCTGCGGCCACTGTTGCGGCCTGCGAGACGGTGAGACGCCCCGGACTCAAGTGAGTGGCCTAGCCGACCTGCCCCCAGCTGCTATCGCGGTCCGATCGGGACCCCGGACTGAAAGCGACCCGAGACACCAGCCGAGGTAACGGATTACGAAGAGGCGCCCTACCCTACCTGTGGCCCCGCTGCCTCCCTCTCCATTGCTTAGCCCCTGTCCGGCCGCCCTGCTGTGAGGCCCGCGGAGGACGCAGGAGCATTACCGGACCGGCTTGCCGGCTCGCCGCCCGCCCGCAAAGCCAGCAGCACGCCTACCATCAACGGCGCTGGCCGGAACTCCGGGGCGGGCGATACAAGTCACCCAACACCGGCGCTGTGGGCCCGGCTTCCCCCGGACTTCATCGGGCACTATGGGTCGTGGGACGGCCCGACTCTGAGGTGCATTTTCACCAGCGCCATCTTGTCTCCACGCCCGGGCCGGGACCGGACCCCCAGGTCTGGACTGTGACATCTTGCTTGCCCCCTGGCTTACCGGTCGGCGGGCCGGGAGCGAGGACTCGACAGGGGGTGGCGCGCAGCGAGGACCAGCGCACCTCGCAGCGAGAAGCGGACCCCGGATACCCGGGCTGCCGGCTCCGGCCCACAGTGAGGGAGTGCGACACGCGCCTTGGCGCCCTGCCACAAAGCTCCAATCCGGTCGTCTGTCGCGCTCCTGGCTGGGATAGCCTGGGCCCTACTGTCTCCCCCCGTCCGCCCCTGAAAAACCGGGGACACACCTGCCCGCAGGGCCCCCAGTGGAACACCGGCCCACCCAACAGCGGCGCCACGTTCAGCGAGCCTGCACAGTCCCTGCCAATCCTGGGGTCTACACTGCTGCCACCTTTCTCCACCACAACTCGAACCCTCTGCAGCCACAGTCCGGCGTTCTAAGTGGACACTTGAGTGGGCAGCGGCAGTCTGCTGCGCCCACTACAGCGCCACCCTGCTAACGAGATCCATGGGCAAACACAGGGGCAAGACTCATGACCAGGGTGCTACGGCGGACATGCAGTCCACGGGCTCCGAGGACCCGCTGGCCTCCTCCAATGTGGACATCATTCCACCGACCGGAAAGGGGTCACAGGACGCCAAGTTGGACCTTATCCTCAATGAAATACGCGCGACACGCGAAGCCCTGGAATCGCGCATAGACAATATGGCGACTGGCCTGTCCCTATTGAGGGCTGACCATAACAAGTTGGCGGAATGGGTCGCGGAGCAGAAGATAGCGCTGAGTGACCCCGTACCACAGCAGACGGAACACTCCACGAAGTTGGAAAGCGTGGAGAAACAGCTTAAACAACTGTGGGATAGGGTGGACGATGCCGAAGGACGTGCCAGCCGCAATAACGTCCGCATCCTGGGCATTCCGGAGAGAAGCGAGGGGAGGAACCCCACACAGTTCGTGGAGGACTGGCTACGGAAACTAGTGGGCCAAGAAGACCTCACTGCCCTGTACAGTGTAGAACGGGCGAATAGGATGCCGCCACGGCCCCCAAAACCGGGGGCACCTCCTCGTCCCCTGATCGCACGCCTCCTCCACTACAGAGATCGAGACACTGTCCTACATGCGGCCAGGGAGAAAGCACCGATACGCTTTGAGGATAAGAACATATCGGTCTACCCTGATTTCACGCCCACTGTACAGCGCACCAGGTCCACCTTCATGGGTGTGAAACGCAAATTAAGAGACAGGAATATGAAATATGCACTTCTGTTCCCCGCTCGGCTAAAAATACTGCCAACAATAAATCTCACTTCTTCGACTCGCCAGAAGAGGCGGAGGAATGGATGGAAGTCACTCTGACACAGCGACGACCACAGGGACCCTCCGGACCGACGGAACAACACTTCCAGCCCCAGGCATCACTCTTCCCACAGAACACCAGCGAAGGCGCACCCTCCTGATAATCAGATGGAGGGCCACTCGTCATCATCACCGCGGCTGCGGCTAACAGAGGAGGCACTGGCCGCTCACGACGCGGAAGCAACCGGAGACAGACTCACCGTCACCACCGACACCCACACGGAGGTATCCGGATCAGTAGACAGCTTGCCGCTATTTCCAAAGATCACAGCCCAGATGGCGGCGGAGTTCTGATCTGCTGCACGATTGATCCCCTCCGGGTGGTAACGTATACCTGATCCCCCCCCTTTTTTCATATATGGTGGGTTGCATAGGGGGCCCACTCTGTCGAGGGCTATCGTGCCCATGCAGGCCGTTCAGTGACAGTCGCCAGAGGCCTATCACCCCCGGTATGCACACAAACTTAACTGACTTGTGCCCACGTTGGGCAGCATGGTTTGGCTCCCGGACACGTTGGCTTGGGGACCTTCTTGTTAAGGGGTTACATGTTTACAGGACACTCTCACCTTATAGCAAAGCAGAACTAACATGGGCACCCGGGTGTTTCACTTGGCCGCACCACACAGATAGTTATGGGGCCACTTAATAATTACCAATTGTGCACCTGGAACGTACGTGGCATGGGATCAGTACACAAACGTTATAGAATTTTGGCTCAGCTCAACCGCAGGGGGACACAGATTGCTTGCCTGCAAGAGACACATTTGAATGCTGCTGAAAACGTGAAACTGCGCAAGAAATGGAGAGGGCAGCTCTTTGCTACCTCCTATTCTGCGTTCTCCAGAGGGGCGGCGATCTGGCTCCGCGGCTCTGTCCCCTTCCAGATGTTGGAGCAAAGAATCGATCAAGAGGGACGTTATGTATTTGTGCAGGGACTGTTGGACGGGGATGCTATTGTATTTGGGTGTGTACTCGCCGAACTCAAGTCAATCGGAGTTTTTGTTAACTGTGAACGGGGTACTTGCGGATTGGGCTGATCATCGCTGGTTAATTGGAGGTGATTTCAATGCTGTGCTTGATGTTACATTGGATAGATCACATCCCACTTTACAGGCAGCTGAGAGTAGAAAACAGGCAGACGCTCTTACGAGATGGGCGGAGGGCTGGGATCTGGCAGACGCATGGCGCAGCACACACTCACAGGAGAGGGAATATACTTTTTTCTCCCCACCTCACCAGCTTCACACCAGAATCGACCATGTTTTCTGCTCCCGCTCCCTCGCGGATTCAATTGTCCAGACCCAACACATGGGGAAAACTCTATCCGATCACAGCTCCGTAGAACTCACCTGGCAGTGGGGCAGGCGGCTGGCCCCCATCCCAACTTGGAGACTGTCTCCAGATCTCCTTGAAGACTCGGTATTCCGGTCCTCCCTGTCTGACACTATAGAAACCTACTTCTCCACAAATGTGAACACAGCCAGCACCCGGCAGGTGGAATGGGACGCTTTCAAAGTTTGTCTGAGGGGGACAGCAATGACCGCTGGAGTGGGCAGGAAACGGGAGGTAATCAGTCAACTGAAGGAGGTGGAGAGCTCGCTAGCGTCCCTAGAGAATGAAGCAGCCGGCACAAATGCACCCTTCACACCACTGCATGAGGCTCGCATTAGACACGCAGAGCTGCTGGAAGACCTGAGGCTTCTAGACTATAGAGAATACACGAATAGGCAGCACACACAGGCAGATAGAGCCGGTCCCCTTCTAGCTCGCCTCCTACGAGATTCCCCAGTTAACCACCCTATCCTGAAAATCTTAGACCAGACAGGCAGCCCAACTACCACCCAAATTGGGATTAAGACGGCGTTCAAGGACTATTACACCACGCTGTACAGCCCCCCACAGCCCCTATCCGAGATTGCATTTGAGGCCTTCACGAGGGGCCTAGATCTACCTCAACTCACTGACAAGCAAACCAAAGAACTGAAGCGTACCATTACAATAGCGGAAATCAGGCAGGCAATACAAGCTCTCCCGAAGGGCAAGGCCCCCGGAACAGATGGCCTACCGGCCGACTTTTATGCAACATTCATAGACCTCCTGGCCCCACGGTTGCACACTGTTTATTTGGAAGCTCTACGGACAGCCTCCCTACCACAATCGTCCATGCAGGCATTGATCACGTCCCTCTTAAAGCCTGCCAAAGACGGGCTAGAGATGGCCGACTACAGACCCCTGTCCCTTCTCAATACTGACTCCAAGATTTTGAGCAAAGTGCTGGCGTCGAGGCTCGTGCAATACGTGCCACAGCTGATCCACCCGGATCACTGTGGTTTTGTACCGGGCCGCAACACGGCCATGAACCTCAGGCGCTTAGCCCAGCTTATGCTCGGAGACCGGGTGGACACGAGCTCCGAAGGCTGCATATCTCTGGATTTGAAGCAAGCGTTTGATTCCCTTAGGTGGGACTATATGTTTGCCACACTGTCAAAATTTGGGTTACCACCCGAATTCCTCGCCTGGGTCAGATTGCTGTACACCATCCCCACAGCTAGAGTGCGCACCTCCACCCACATATCAGCTCCCATAGCTATAGCACGGGGCACCAGGCAGGGCTGCCCGCACTCCCCCCTCCTCTTTGTCCTTGCCCTCGAACCTATGCTCTGTAGACTTAGGTTGATGGCCCCCCGACATGGCATACAGAGGCATGGGACGGCGCATATTGTGTCCGCTTACGCGGATGATATTATATTATATCTCCGAGACTTAAGGGGCGCTTGAGCCCTATTTCCCAGGTCTTTGAGGACTTTAGGACGATCTCTGGCCTCACCATAAGCGCATCTAAGTCCTATGGGTTCACCTTTGCAGCCACAGGCCTAACTACCCCCCTACCCTTCGCCCCCCACGAATTCCAGATGGCGGAAACCACTTTCCGATACCTTGGGATGCACATTTACAGGGAGGCTGACATGATGATTGACGGCAACCTTGGGAGGGCCATCAGAGCACTGAAATCGCAGATCCAATTCTGGCTAACACTGCCACTCTCAATACCCGGTAGAGCGGCAATATCTAAGATGGTGATGCTCCCCCGTCTCATCTACCACTTCCCCAATTTACCGTTCCTGATCCCAGCAGCGACATTTAAGACCCTTGACACTCTACTCACCGAACTTGTATGGGGACACGGCCGCAGACGTATAGGTCTATCCAAGCTGCAGCTCCCCTCTGACTCAGGTGGTATGGGCCTGCCGGACTTTAGAGCTTACAACTATGCGTGTCAGATACAATGGCTGGCCTTCTGGGTGGCGGGTCGCAATCTTCAGGAGATCAATAAGTCGGAGGAGGAACATGAAAAGGGGAGAATACACACATTACTTCTACCCAGCTCGGATATACCGAGAGATGCCCCGCCACTCCTCAGGCTGGCGATAACTTACTGGCGGAAGGCATTAAAGTACACGTCCCCCAAGTCATCTTATGCCCCCACGATCCCGCTCTTGGGCATCCCGTTGGGCTCGGGAACACTCACGGCGAACTCGCTAGCGCCCTGGCACGACGCAGGAGTGTCGCATGTGGGTGACCTGTTTGCGGAGGGACACCTGTTGTCCTTTGAAGACTTTAGAGCCACACAGGGCGTTCCTAGAGGCTCATTCCTTTTGCACGCTGGCCTCCGCCATTATATAACACACAAGTGGTCACCTGAGGGCCAGGAGCCTGTTACAAACCCTCTGATCACGATGCACTACCTCATGGGCACGGGCGGCCACCTGACAAAATGGCCCACTGCTAGCATCAAGATGGGGAGGGCACTCACACTGTCGCCACTCCGGGCGACATGGGAAGGAGATATTGGTAGGCCCCTGAGAGACAAAGAGTGGGAGCGTATACTTCGGTTTCCCAAAAAGGTAGCTAGGAACCCCAAGCTCAAGTTCATTCAATTGATGTTGCTGCATAGAGCCTACCTGACCCCGCACCGCATACATGTGATGTTCCCTGACGCGAAAAGCAACTGCCCCCGATGTGACACTGACGACGCATCACTGACACACATGCTGTGGCAATGCCCCAAGTTGGGATATTACTGGACCACGGTCCATGAATCGCTTGAGAGGGCGGGTGCTCTGTCCCGATCACCTACACTAGAACACACACTGCTGGGGCTGGGACCCTCAACACGCACCAGAACCGTGGCGACACGTTTTTCAGACCTGGCCCTGTTGCTGGCGAAACGTGCCATCACGATGAGGTGGAAGTCACCCAAACCACCCAACCCTGAACTGTGGAAAGCGGAGGTAGTACGGTGGGGTAAGGCAGAGGGAGAGGCACTGCAGCGAGAGAACGCAGAGGTCTGCGGAAAACGCTGATCTCGCTGGAATGGTTTGCCACGCTGGGAACGTTTGAAACGGGGGATGACGGGGATGGCGGGGATACACGTGACTCGCCGCTTGTAGAATAAATGTGTCCTGAACCAGTCTTTCATGCACCGTCACTGACTGTGGTGCACCACGATGGGGTACAGGGAAACCCAAACCATCGGCCATTTTACCTCAACCTACCTGTGTGTATAGATGATGCTACATGTTACAGTGCCATGGGTGACCCAGTTTGACAATACTTCAGTCATATGCACGTTGAGAGAGTGTCGGGAGGGTTGCTTGAGGGTGGAGGGAGGGATTGAATCGACTGGGGTTTGTTTAATTGATATGGTTGCAGTCATCAACAAAATGAAAAATCAAGATAACTATGTAATCATATGTTCTGAGCAGGCGCATGCATATACCACCCTGATTACTACTGAGCTCGGAGATGTATGTAACTGCTTTACTTACTATGCTAATAAACAGATTTTCAAAAAAAAGTATGCTGGTTTTAGAGAGATTCTCCTTCAATTCCACTGCTTTTTCACAATCATCTAACATGGTCTGCATCTTCAGGAGAGAGGTGGAGGGGCAGCAGGACATCATCAGCTAACAACAAGCTCTTTAGTTCTCTTGACCAAATGGTATACCCCTTCACGTCCTCCTCGGCCCTGGCCATAGCTGCAAAGGATTCCACATTAAGAAAGAAAAGGAGTGGCGAGAACAGGCAACTCTGTCTTATCCCGTTCCCCTCCCTCTCCGTGGCACTTGGCCACAACATAGGAAACAGGACTGTGATAATTTGTAGCACCATTTAGATACACCTGGGACCAAATCCAAATTTGCCCATAGTTTTGGTGAAAAGACCCATTCCACTCAGTCAAACCTTTTTTTGACATCGAGTGCCATCAATAGAGCTGGAAACTATCTCGGGTTTGGCTTTCTCGAAAAGTGGATCATCCTATGGATGTCCCCAGACATTTGTTTTCCCTTGATAAATCCGGACTGATCCAGGCGGCAGTCTTGGCTTTATGTCTTTTAGTTTAGTAGCCACGATTTTAGAATAGGTCTTCACATCTAGATTTAGAAGAGCTATTGGGTGATATGAAGCATATAGCTTGGGGTCTTACACAGGTTTGGGAGAGCAGGGAAATCAGAGCTTCACTCATCGTCTGGGAGACCTCTGCCGCTTCGGATATGCAGTAAAAAGAACCCTGAGATGCAGGATCCACTTTGGTCCGAAAGCTTTATAAAGATTGCTAGTGAGCCTGTCCAGACCACCCGTCATGGGGAGTTTAAGTCCCTGGATAGATGTTCTGACTTCCCCTCTGTAAGGTTTCTAGACTGTTGGGGCAGTCTAATGTTAAGGTGCTGGAGTTCAATTTTATTGAGGTATTAAAGTTGAGCTTTTTAGGACAGATTAGCTTTTGTTTAAAGAGCTTTATAGAAAGCCTTTACAACCTTAACCTTTCATACCTCTGAGAAGGCCGTCTTAGTGTTATCAAGGCTTACATAATCCAAGTAGTCTCTCTTTTGGCACAGCTGTCTAGCCAAATGCGATCTCACCTTGTTCCCTAGATCATAATTTTTACGTTGTAAGCGGAGGAATGAGAAATTGGCTTTATTGGATAATATAGCATTTAGTTTGCCTCTGATCCCTGTGGCATTCCTGGGCAGGGGTCTAGTCGATTGTGCCTTGTGTGCTATCTGTGCTTGCTGGGCCTTCTCTTCCAAAATGTATTTCTCCCTGTTTTTTCAGTTTCATCAAGGCAGATGACAATCCTATACATTTGCTCCTTATTATAGATTCAAATGGATCCCAATGTTTAAGCTAGTTAGTGTTCCCGGGGTTATTTAGTTTAAAAGGCTCTTTGATAAGAGTTTGTAGTTTTCTCTCAACACCATTACAAAGTAATCTGTGGAAAAAGCCCTCTTCTGGGTTTATCTTGGAAGGGACCTCAGGAGAAAGTGGCGTCTACAGTGTCATGGTCAGAGTGTATCCTGGTGTTGCTTACTGATGGTAGAAAAGAGATGCCCATTTGGATATGATCAATCCTGGAATAACTGCAGTGTTCGTGCAAAATGAATGTGTAATCTATAATTGCTGGGTGGAGAGATGGCCTTAGATCCAGAAGACCCAGTTCCCCACAATGCCTCCTTGGTAGAAGTGGGGAAGAGCCCTTAGAAGGACTGAGCCTGAGGAGATCTGTCAGCCTTGGCGTCCCAAGTCAAGTTGAAGTACCCCATCAGGATGATCTTTCCCACAGCAAAGACACTCAGGGTCTGTATGAAAGAATGTTGAAAGGGTACCTGGTCTCTGTTAAGGGCATATACTGTGGCAATTGTACATAATTTCCCTGGGAGAGTTCCAGATACCATTACAAATATGCCCATCATATCTATTTTACAACCTGTTGGCTCGAATCCCAATGCCCTATGAAAGAATAAAACTTCTCAATTGAGTTTGGTCTTTGCAGAGTATGTGCATAATATAGGGTAAGCTTCAACCACATCTTTGCTAGTAGTATCGCCAGTGTGCGGGTGCCTAAAATAGGCAGTTGATTGCCAATTTATATGGACAGATAAAGTCTCCACCCTCAGATCTTCCCACCTATCTTCCATTCAGCATGTCACCTACCTCCAACAAGGTTTAATGACAAAACAACTTGCGACTTCCCCTATTAACAGTAGAAACCCACAATTATATCTGGCATTCGTGTAGGGGATAGCCAGGGACTGTACCGCATGGTTTGTGCCTAGTCGATATGGGATACAGGAATCAAGTATTAAGGCCGGTGATAGACGATGGTGGAGCTAATAACCCCTTCATTAACAGAGTGTAACTACATTGCAAAATGAAGGAAAGCACATCTTAAAAGAACCTAACCAAACCCTTACAGGTGTGGGGGGATACTTGCTTTATCAAGTACTCTGGTGTATTCTGGAATCAGCTTGTCAGGAGAGTAAATGTTATACAAGTCTTAAGAATTTGCAAAAAGCGATCAGCGTTTGTCGTTCATTTACATTTAGGGTTCCTGTCATTACGTTGGTTCCGCATGTGTTGAAACTTCCCAAGGGAACAGTTTTCAGATATCCCCCCCCCGAGGACATTTGATTGCCATCAGTGTCATACTTTTGACTTTCCTTGTCCAGGTGGAAGCCCAACAGATGGGCTGCTTTTGTGACCTCTATGAAATTATGATTAGTGTTTATAATCTAAGGTTAGGCCAAATGAATATGTCCAATAATTAAGGATTTGTTCATCGCAAACCTTTTCATTCACAGGGCTTAATTATTGCTGTCTGATGTGAGTAACTGGAGAAATGTCCTCATATAGCAAGCAAGAAGCCTCCTGAAAACTGATCTGATCCTCTTGTAGTGCTGCAGCAAGTATGGTCTCTTTGATTTTGAAGCTATATAGCTTGACCAGTACATCTCTTGAGCATCAGGACTTTGAGTAGAACTGTGGGCCAATTCTATGCGCATGATCAAGCTGAACTTCAGGATGATCATCACCCAGTAGGTTTGAAAAGAAGTCTGACAAAAAAGCATCTAGGTTTGTCCCTTCTATTCCCTACTTCGTCTCAAATGCAGAGGTTTTCTCTTCTAGACCCATTCTCAAGCTCTTCACATTTGAGTACAGTTGCCTGGAGATCATCATGCATCTGTGTTAAGTTTTTTCATTCTGTTGGAGGATAGCAAATTTGGTATTGATTTCAGATTATAACTTGTTGAGTGAGCTTTCCGGGTCTGCTTTTAAGTCATCACTTAGCTCTTCTTTTAAACTGCTGAAGACCGACAAGGAGATCTTCCTTAGTCTGAGTATTGTTGACTCCAAGGGTTTTCTTCCCTGTGGGTGATAAGGTGGTGGTGGTCGGAGGCAGTGTTGATACAGTCACAAGGTTGCTGGAAACGTGACTGAGTTGTGTTTTCTTGGTCGGCATGTGGCTGCCCTGTGACCCATCAGAGAGGCACGGAGCTATGATCACTCAGGGTTTCTAACAGGGTTTCTCCCAATGTGGATCCACTTATAGGTGGTCAGTTATTTTCTGGCGAGTCTACTCTCCAGACCCTTTGCAGTATATCCCACCAGCATGGTGCCCCCCAGGAGCATATGAACCTAAATGCTTGTTAACTCCCTCTGCTTCAGAGGCTCATTGAGCACAGCTTCATACCTAGATCGCCCCTCAAATGCTTTGGCATGCCATAGACAGAGTGAGCAACAGGAGTCTTACTCCAAAAAATTGGCGAGCTGACCCTGAGCAGTATCATGAGGCTGAGCACTGATCATTTCTCGTCCATGCCGACCCAGGGACTCATACGACACAGACCCCACTCTGTACCTTGCTTCAAGTGTCCTCAACTTTGCTACTTTTACACTACTCTTTCCTTGTACCCACATCTTGGCTAATTATTGCCACTTACCAATTGGCTGCTCTGGTCTGTCCGTTCTGTTAGAACATTCATGCGTCTTGGCAATGTTAAGCTTCTTGAGTCCTTCAGCATTCCTCATTGTCATCAGAGGGCCCTCCTTGATCTCTGTTGCACGGGCCGCTACCTGAGCTCACCACTGCATTGTTAGGATGCAGCAGTCTTCATTCCGTTCTACAGCCATGCTGATGTGCAGCATGGCTTAATGTTTTAAAAAGTACTCTAACATGGTCAAACAGTCTGCGCCATAGCGCTTTTTAAAAACATTTTAACTATCTCTTGTGTGGGCTCAGAGTCCACCAAAGAAGAACTCTATAGAAAATATATTACAGTAACTAAATCCATACACCACCATCTTTTGTGTATACTTGGTTGCCAGAAAATGGGCCAAAGTAGTAACAGTAATCCAAGAATAATAGCAGGAGTTTTTTTAAAGCATACTGTGTCTCTCCCCATGATTGGTATATATAATCTATTGAGGACAATGGAAATAGTTAATATACTATCCACATGCGCTTTCCAAACTGCATTTAGGTATTCTCCGCTCCTTTCTAACGGGCATTTGAATGATTACAATAAGCAACCTTTTTCCCTGTTCAATTAAAGGGCTCCTTGGTAAACATCAGCTAGGTTAGAGACATCTTGCTATGGTGTAGTCTCCAGCAACACATGTTTTAAAAGTGTAACCATTTTTTTTATTTTAAGGTGAGTGTAGGAAGCTGGCTCTGCGTATACTATACCAAAGTAAGGTATAGTGTGCACACAGTCCAGTGGAACCCCAAAGGTAGGTAGAGGTAAAAGTAGATAATACCTTACTCTCTATTTGTGGTAGTGAGGGCGAGCAGTAAGGCTTTATCAGAGGGTGGTGTTAAGCATTTATTGTACACACTCGGGCAAGAAATGATGTCACACACTCAAAGACTGAACTCAGACCAATTTGTTTCTATAAAAATATTATTTAGTTGTATTTTTATTTTTAGAACCAAGTCAGGCCTGGTACAGGTATGTGAATATTTCTTTGCAAGATTTATGCATGAATCACAGTTGAGTGCAGGTTAAAATGCAGTAGCTTGATTTACTGGTAAGTCAACAGTCAAAATTACTTTTCAGTAACTTTGTAGATTACGGTGTACGTTACTTCTTAGATTACTTTTTAAGGTACTTTTGCTAATCAGTGTGATATGCCTAGGTATTCCACTGGGACATTTCCTAGACAAAGGTAAGTAATTAAGTTTTTACACATATGCAGTTTCTTGAGGTTTTCATACAAACCAACTCCACACTTCTAAGCTTTTTCACAGAAAAGCAGTCAATGCAGTCCTATGGGAGAAAACAGCGTTATCGGGTTTTATCTGTAAGTACTTAGGTTTTGGAGATGGTTTTCTGAGGCCCAATGTTATCCAATGGGGAATAGGGGCATCCGGTTGGTGACGGCTCATGAGCAGGCCACAAGGTTGAGGGAGCAAGGCACCTGGTATTAGGCTCAGGGTAAAGGGGTGTCTGATTTAGCACACAAGGTGCACCCACAACGGCACAAGGGCGGCCGGGTGCAGGGTGCTGTTTTGGAATCTGGTGCCCCGTTGGTATAAATAGGGATTTTCCGGTTGCAACAAACACTGCTGGCTCAGGCATGAAGATCTTCTGGAGGCGACCACCAGTTGGAGAGGTAAGTTGAGATGTCTGGGGATGCCGAGACACCGTTGGTTGGGCCACCCAGGGCTGTGGGACATCGGATGCAGAGGTGTCTTTTGGCTTTGGGCTTCTCTTACCGGCTCCGGTCACAGTAAGGAGGATGCTCCAGAAAGGGGCTGCAGGTGTCGTTTGGAGCATTCAGTTAGGTCAGAGATCACCAAATCCCTTGTCAGGATTGCCAGGGAGACCTCCTCGTGGTGTTGGACTACTGGAACTAGGGCCGTGGACGTTTGGTGCGAATGGTGCAGACTCGAGGATTTGGCTGGAGCAAGAGTCTGTGGGTGAGCAAATCCAGTGCTCAAAGGAGACAAAGCCTGGTTAGGGAAGGCACGGCAGGTCTTGCAGGTTCTTGGGGGGGTGCAGGACACACTGGGATTTCACTGTAGCCGGTCAAGGTCGGGACAGGCCGGTGGGGTGGGGTCAAGTCAGTTGGTGTCCGCCTCTTCTTCAGTACGGTTGTTCGGTCCTCCTTCTTGTTTCTTCTTGTCAGAGGAGGCATGGTTCAGGGTTGCCCCTAAATACTAAATTTAGGAGCGTTACAGGTAGGTACAGGTCGGTACGAATGGGTCCTTTCTTGGATTGGGTACACCCCCTATTATGCCACCCTCCAGTGGGAGTGGGGCATAAGCTTCACTATGGTTGGCGGGGTCCCCCATGTGCAAGATGGTGGGAACTGACAGTTGTGCTTCACCTCGCTTCCTCCACTTGAAGGGTCGGGTGGCAAAGGTTGTAACACCTCTCCTTTTAACTTGGTTTTCCCGCGGAGTCTCCCACCCAAAGTGGGGGTCAGAACCAGTGGGGGCCAGGTGCTGGAAGAAGCAAATGGCTGTGGTAGCTCACAAGGGTGGCAAGCCTTTGAAGCTTCTCCTTCGTGGACCCTGCCCATCCTGGGGGAGGAGGCTCGGCACTTCGTCCCAGGATGTGCTTTCTTTCGGGACCCCGAGAGCAGCAGGATCTCGACCCAGGGGTCCAAAAACATGTCTGAAGGTGGCAGCTGGCGAGCAGCCACTCAGCCAGGACGCTAGAGTTAGGTAGTTTTTCAGGGTGCATCTCTAAGATGCCCTCTGTGTGCATTTTTCATTAAATCCCACACTGGCAACAGTGTGGGTTTAATGTACTGAGAAGTTTGATACCAAACCTCCCAGTTTTCAATAAAGCCATTATGGTGCTGTGGAGTTCGTTATGACAAACTCCCAGACCATATACTCTTTATGGCATTACTGCACTAACAATATCTAAGAATTGACTTAAACACTGTAGGGGTACAGGGCTCTTGCACCTGTACCCTCACCACTGGTATAGGGCACCCAGCTAGAGGGGTGGCTTCCCTATGCCAGCGCAGTGGGATGTAGGCACAGCACATGGGAATGTGTGCCATGTTGACTCTTCACTTTGTTCTGCCTCAAAACACGCAGTCTACAGCGTCAGTGTGTGTGTGTCTAAAGGTACAAGGCCACTAAGGGTGGCCAAGGTAGGTGCTGCAGCCCTTAGAGGCCTTCCCTGGTCACAATGCCCTTGGTACCTATGGTACCTTTTACAAAGGGCTTACATGTGGCCAGAGAGTTGCCAATTTGGTTTTGCAACAGTACAGTTTAGGGAAAGAACATAGGGCCGGGGTACCGGATTGGCAGGAACCCAGGGCTCACTCAGTCAAAGTACATCAACCTTAGGCAAAAAGAGGGGGCACCCATGCAAAAAGGGGAACTTTACTGCAGTGTGGAATTGGGAGTGGCCAATTGACCAAGGAGCCCATGTAGCAGATCGGATATCTAAAATATATCCTGAAATTCGGTCTACTAACCTAACGTTTACCACAGAAACTGGTCTGGTATAAAAAAGCAGCAATCCGTGTATCAAAAGATTCATGTGTCCTCACTTTATCTCAGCGCTATGCACTGATCAAGCACACTGAAAGAGTAAGACAATGTGAAACTTCTGCAACAGAAAGAGGAGGAGATACTGGGCTCATTTAACAATCATCTCATTACATTCAATGACCGCATGAAGTATTACAGTGCATTATTACCATGGCCAAATATCTAATAAGAATCGATCATTAACCTAACTGGAATAATCTATGCATGAGTGGGGAAGCAAACAATGTTTAAAAAAACCTGATTTAGCCAATGTGTAGCATCAGGTACCTAGATAAGTTATAAGGCTCATAGTATAGTTTCTTACTCAGTTTGTTGGATTATGATGGTCAACGTATTAAAACAAGAATCTGCAAAGCAAATAGGTCTTTCCTACATGAGAGCTACTGGTTTGCCAATGTCTTTTAGTCAAGTTGTACAGAAGAGTGGGGTAGAGGTGTAGACCGAAGAGGTATAGAGTGAAGAGGTATAGAGTGAAGTGGCATAGAGTGAAGTGGCATAGAGTGAAGTGGCGGACAGTTGATAGGCACAGAGTAGTAGAGTGATGAAGAAAGGGATAGAGTACAGTGGATTGGCGTAGAGTGTAGTGTAGTGGCCTAGAGTAGAGTGGCAAAGAGTGAAGTGGTGTAGAGTGGAGTGTCGTTTAGTACAGTGGAGTGGCATTGAATATACAGTGGATTGCAGTGGAGTAGTGGAATGGAGTGGAGTGGCGTAGAGTGGAATGGAGTGGCGCAGAGTGGAATGGAGTGGCGCAGAGTGGTGTGGATTTGAGTGGAGTGGTGTGGAATGGAGTGGCGTAGAGTACAGTGGCATAGAGTGAAGTGGATTGGCGTAGAGTGTAGTGTAGTGGCCTAGAGTAGAGTGGCAAAGAGTGAAGTGGTGTAGAGTGGAGTGTCGTATAGTACAGTGGAGTGGCATTGAGTATACAATGGATTGCAGTGGCGTAGTGTAGAGTGGAATGGAGTGGCGTAGAGTGGAATGGAGTGGCGCAGAGTGGAATGGAGTGGCGCAGAGTGGTGTGGATTTGAGTGGAGTGGTGTGGAATGGAGTGGCGTAGAGTACAGTGGCATAGAGTGAAGTGAATGGTATAGAGTGGTGTTGTGAATAGAGTAAAGTGGAGTGTAGAATGGCGCAGATTAGAGGGGAGTGGAATAGCTCTTTAGCATGCAAGTATTGGTGAAACATAGCATTTCGAAGGAATATTAGACTTACTAATAGCCAAAGTGTACAGGTCTGTGAGATAGGCCCTCACTGCAGAAAATTAACAAAGAAAGCCATCCCAGTTAGTTACCTGTGGATGTGATAATATATTTATAGCCAGAAGGATTTTTTTCAAATAGGTATATTACTGATTTAAGTGTTGGTTCTACATTTATAGATGCAAGACCTAAGAATCAGGCTCCATCACTGTCCTATAAGGTAGAATGTCTTGTTTGAACAGGTCTTTCTAGACAGCAGTGGACAAGGAGTGTTCAATGCTGTCCACAAGTGTCAGATTCAGGCTAGATTTTCAGGATAACAAAATATATTTACATAAATTTACATAAAGTAAACTGAAAATCTGTAATGTACTTTGCCTTCGTGGCCGAAACCCGTACTGAAATAAGACTTGAAATATTGATAACAGTTTGGTTTCACACCATCTTTTATGGCCCTCTTTGATTAATGGCATAAAGTATGAATTGGGATCCACATGAGAAATCGACAACACCTCCACAATAAACAATTAGGCAAGCAGAATGGATTATGCAGCGCATTAATATATTAGATCATGCACAAAAATTAGTTTGTAAAGGATGTGCAGAAATTAAATTTTAGCTTCAGTCTTTGCAGTCTAAAGACGAGCAATGAATGTTCTGTGTTGTGTTTTTTAAATTTTCCTTCAGCTTCTACCTTTGTTTATTCAATGCATTCTTAATTTGTGCACTCGAAGGACATTGATGGAATTTTAAATGTGACATCATGATGATTAATGGCACCTCCGATCAATAAAGAGCTATTCAAAGATGAATGTCCATGCAGCAACATATATATCGCTTTTTCCTCTTCCACAACAAGCATTCAATGTCTGTAAGCAGGTTACACCCAAAGCCATTGTTAGTATAAACAGCATATCTTAACGGCATCAAACAAAACTGATAAAGTGTTGTTATATTGACCAGTACTAGGCACACTGCGACATTTTGGTTCACACCTATTTAGGGAAATGGAGGACCTGTTCCCTACCAGCCGCCACTGAGCAGAAACTCCAGGCAATCCTCAGAATAGTAAGCATATGTGATCAGATGGGGGTGGTTTTTAGGTCTCGCCTGAGCCAGCGCATTTGCTGCCCTGGAGAGACATTGAGTGAGTGGGCTTCAAAAAGCGGACCACAGCTTTTTGTGTGGCCTAGAGCGAGCGGTTATGCGCCCAGTTAGGAGCACAGGTGCATCTGGCTTTCCTGTCTCGTCATGGCTCATTAAGTGAATCGCTTGAAGGCACCCTTACAGCCCGCGATCGCGATCACTTCCACGGCCGCATCACTTTCACGGCCGCGCGGCCAATGCTTGTTCATCTTGCTCCTTTGCGTTGAAGCTGCCTACTTCTCTTTTTTGCGCCTTTAGTTTCCCTTCCTCTTGTTTCTTGTTTAAATGATTGTTTGCTCTCTGATTCTGTGAATCAGTCTATTTCTCTTGTTCCTTATGATTTTTGGTGCCTTCATTCTATAACGCGGTCTAACTCCTTACTTCTCATGCTATTTGTTTCTGAAACTTTTGTTTCTGTTAACGCTCCAACTGCTCATTACTCCGTTTTGGTCTCCATTGTAATTTCTTCACTGTATAATGCTCCTTCTTAGTCTTTTTATTTTACCTTTCTAATTATTTTTTCTTTCCATGTAATTCTCCATTTCCGTGTTATAAATAGGACAGTTTCACATCTGGAAACATGCTAGTGGCAGCATTGAGGCCGCTTTGACCCAGTGACTTCAGCTGTTGTAGTTCTGTATGACTCCAGCCCTGATGATTCCACTCTTTAGAGATTTGGGAGATATGAGCCCTCTGGATATTCAGAAGTCTAACTGATGAGTCATATTCCCTCCTGGATAGGAGTGCTCATAGCAGTTGCTTGGAAGGTTTACCCTCAGACTATTTTTGCTGTCCTCTGAATATCCCGTGACCATTGCATAAATGTGCTTTTTTTGTGTGCAGGATGCATAATTATGTCTCTTTAAACCTTATAAAACAGTCATCCGTCAAGTGGTTTATTATAAACACAATTATACTGTTGTTTCTTATAGTAGCAGAGCATGAGCCATGGGATTGGCTATTATGCAACCCGCAAATACAAACATTACGCACAAGGGCCGCTCAAAGATCAACAATCGTCTCAGCTACGGGCGTTAGGTTGAATTTACGGGAGTCTTATGTAAGTAATGTATAATTGGTCATCTAAGTAAAATCAGAACGGCTTTTATCAACAACGTATTACAGAAGGTAGGAAGGCATTTTTCGAGTCTCATGGTAGCCTTGGTGTGAGTGAGGTCTGCTCTACTTTGTTTGTCTGCTGACAGAGTGGGTCCACCTATTTGCTGTTCTTCAGTGGCATAGGTGGTAATTTAACATGATTCATTGACAGCTCTAGTTGATGTTGTTTGTTCAAGCTAATTTTGGAGACTAACTGCCCAACATTATGGATAACGACTTATGTTTTGATTGCAGGTTGGCAGGCACCTTTTCATCTGGATTGCATGATTTGGCGGGTGCATGCTCTGCAGAAGGGGATTTGACTGTCAAATTGCATTTGGATGGGGATTCAGTGCTAATGTCTTGTTACCGATTCTGAGCTATTTTCTAATAGTCCATTACTAGTTTCAGTTTCAACTTATTCACGCAGTTTAAATGCACGTCTAAGTTTACTACCTTTCGCACAGAGAATATTTGCTGTTTGTTCATGTTTTTAGGTTTTGCAAGGGCCGGGTCTTAATACTGAAATATGGCTTTATATAAGATCGACCCTGTTCATTTTTAACGTGTCTTCGTTGTCTTGGTTTACTTTAACTATCAATCGTGAATCATTAAGGGAGCTCTAGAATACATTTTGAAGTGCTTTCTATTTATATTTGCTGATTCAATTATGTACTTATAGGAAGAAAAAAATATTGGCTTTAGATTATTTTCCTACTTTTTTGTACCCGCTGCAACATGAAAATATTGGGCATCCCAGGGAAAACAAGCACTGGCATAGCCAATAGGTCTCGCCTTTGGGACCTTATAAGTGTTTAGCCATGCAACAGTTGATGTTATTGCACCAAGGATATTGTGCTGCATAAATAAATACTTATAAGGTCCCAAAAGCTAGACCTAATGGTTAAGCCAATGCTTGTTATAACTATGTGTGATGACTTGCGTGTCATCTTGACCTGTGTGTCATCTTGTTCCATGTTTCAAATTCTGCCTGGAGTTACTCATTCTATAGCCTTCACCAAACTAGCTTCCACTTGCAGCTTTGACTGGAGGAGCGTATACGCGACCAGTTTGTGTTGGGTAGCACCATAGACAAGATCAAAGACGAACTATGGCAAAAAGAGAACTCCAAATTAGATGAGGTCCTCACAATTGCCAAGCGCATCAAACACTCTCTTGCTCGTGTTGAAGTGATAAAAAAGGAAAATGGCACTGCCAACACAACTAGTGATAAAATACAAACTATAACCAAGACGAAAACATTTAAGCAAATAGAGCCCCAGTCTTCGAAGCCTAAAAACACTTTCTGTGGAAAATGTTACTGTTGTGACATGGCTGGTCACCTGGCCAATGACAAGTCTTGTCCTGCTTTGATTTCCAAATGTCTTAATTGTGGGAAAGTTGGCCATCTGGCAAAAGTCTGCAGGGTATTGACATTAAAAAAAAACAAGCGAGTGAAGGAAGTGTGGGTTCAAGATAAGGCAGACTCTGATCTTGATGAGCTGCATCGTGGTGAGGTCTTAACTCAGGCTTGTCAGAGTAAGTGCAAAAGTCCCATCGACAGTGTTCACGTGAATGGTAATTTTGTCAAAATGCTCTTTGACTTTGGGGCGAAGATCACATTGGTTCCAAAGAGCTTTTATGATACATCTTTATTGGGTGTTTAAACCAGACATCAGACCACTTGCTTACGGTGGCCAACCTATTAAGTTATTCGGCTACTTTGAGGGTGACAGAGTACAAAAATAAAGTAACTGCTGGGAATATTTACATTTCTTCAATCCTTGAAGTCTGCAAGTTGGTGATTGAAGGTTGGGGGGGCATAAAAAGTCTGAATGAAGAGACACAGAAAATGTGGAATGTGCGGGACGAGTTGTCTTGTCTCCTCTGGTTTGCTTTGGAGAGGTACTAAACTCATTCCCCCTCTCTGTCACGCAAATAATTGTTCAACAAGCCCATCAGGGGCATCAGGGTTTCTCCAAGACCAAAGAGAGGATTCGATTACACTTCTGGTGGCCCGGCATCGATCTCCGGCATCGATCTCCTTGTCGAGCGCATGGTGAGGGATTGCTCAGAATGTAGTGCATGCGACAAGGTCTACAATACCAGGATTCAACCCATGGTTGTGCGGGAGACACCTAATCGTTGTTGGCAAGAGGTAGCATTGGATCTTCTAGGTCCCATTACGAGCAGTTACGGCCAGTCCCATGTCCTGGTACTAATAGACATGTTCCCCAGGTGGCCGGAGATTAAGTCCTGGTACTAATAGACATGTGCTCCAGGTGGCCGGAGTTTAAGATCAAACCCACAACACTGAGACTAAAGACATCACCAGGTTCCTCGATGAAGTCATCTCGAAAGAAGGACTCCCGGAGTGTCTCCTAACTGACAACGGGGTCCAACTAGTCTCGAGAGAGATGGAGGAATATTTGGCAGTAAAAGGAATCAGACACAAGCATTGCGCCCTCTACCATCAAGAAACTATCGGAATGGTGGAAGGGTTTAACCGTGTCTTGAAAGAATCCTTCCAACTGGCCATGGCCCAAAACAAAGACTGGAAGTCAGAGGTAGTGGAACGAGAGCTGATCTACTGCCTCGCACCTCACTACAACACTGGCAAAGTTCCCTCTGAGCTGTTCCGTCCGGGGGAACGGAGTCCCAATACTCACATGTTTCAAGTGTGGATGAGGGAAAAAAGTATGAGTGTGGGATTGGGTACTGATTCTGGTGTGATGCCCCCTGATGCAGATTCTAGTGTGATGCCTTCTAGTGTAGGTCCAGGTGTGGTGTCCTCGCAAGAAAGCCAGAATTTGAAAAGGGCACAAAAAAAACAAGCATTTGCAATGCAATAGGTCTCGCCTTAGGAAAGTTGGAGCTAGTGGTATGGTAAATGACAAATTTTTTATTTATGTGTTTTTTTTTTAAATAACGTAATTAATAGCTTTGTCATTTACAATGCCAATAGTTATAACGTTCACAAATGTGACACCTATAGCATTGGTAATGCAACATGTTTTGTATTTACGTGACTTACATGTGTTGATATTACAAATAAAAATGGCTTTTATTTCTTTTTAATAATTAATACTTAAAAGTGATTCTAATTTATAATGGCAATAGCTTAAACTTTTGTAAATAACTTTTGTGAATATTATGTTCAGTGTATTTTATTGTGACGAAAATCCAAGAACAGAAGTGAAATATTAACATCTTTTTGTGACATTTGTAATAAAGCTTGAAACATTGAGAGAACATATTTGAACCAGTGATGCTGTGGTGGTGCTGAGTGATGCAGTGGTTGCGCTGAGTGATGCAGTGGTTGCGCGGAAAGTAAAGTGTGCCATACTGCGATATCTACAATAGTTAATTGTGGATGCGTTAACAATTGATGTGTGCACTGATGGCTGGTGGTGTGTGTGCCTGTAGAAATGGTGCACTGATGTCTGGTGGTGTGTGTGCGTGGTGGAAGTGTGCACTGACGGTTGGTGGTGTGTGTGCCTGGTGGAAGTGTGCACTGACGGCTGGTGGTGTGTGTGCCTGGTGCTCGCTTCAAGTGTGTGCTTTTAACGAGCCCCAAAGAAGACTCCGGGGGGAGGGTGGATTACAGGGCCTCAGCAAAATGCAATTCAAATGTACTTTATTAGTCATAGCAAGTCAACTGGGACAATTCCAAGAACACGCACTAGTCAATATTACAGATTTATGTATGCGATTTTATATAGCGCCTGCACTACCAGAGGCGTCAGAGCGCTCTACATTGGAGCGAGGAGTGCTACATGAGAAGGTTTAAAGTAACAAGGTAGTAAGGAACCACATTTATGGCTACTACGGTTATTCGAGGTGAGAGTTACATATTTACAGATTACAAATTCAGGTGGCATGTAGCCTGCCCCAAGGGGAGAACCACCATGACTGACAGACGCCCCTGCTAGGATGCTATTCAGCAACGGAATCCGACCTGAGTAGAGTTTGGGGTCAATTTGCGGCTAGGCGTAGAGTTTAGTGTGAACTTTACTTAATTTTAGCAAGGCTCGTCAGACTTCAGCGTAAGTGCTCCCAGCCCTCACGTTGATAAGAAAGCGGTGGAACTGGGAAATACAGAGATTTGCCCAGTGTCAGACACTTTAGGTGAAGGGAGGGGAGCGCCAGGATTAAGCGGCTGGTGCCCTGGCTCCAAACTTTGAAACTGCAGGGCACCGCACCATCTCTGGAAAGAGATGCGTTTGGAGCGAACCGCGCCCCCCACCCCCCGTTCTTCTTAAATGTTTACTGATGATCCCCCGCTGAGGAGACTGGCATAAGGCCTGTCCCACCCAGTCGACCCACCATGGGAAGTATGTTTATCAGGCAGTGTCTGCTCAGCGACCGGCACAGGAAATTCACAGGAGGTGCGGAGGGCGCGGGCGAGCTTTGCCAAGATTCCCTGGAGACTGCCCGAGAAGGAGTGACTGTCAGTGGGCTTGGAGCACATTTGACATTAGGTTTGGGTGTGCTCCTGTTCCAGTATTTGAAATGGAAATACAGACGTTTAGGTACTCACTGTCCCAGAATACCCGCGGGATACTGAGAAGTGACGGTAATATTCCCCTGCATCTCTGCTGAAAAGGGCAGGTGTTCCCCTTCATAAGTAAAGTGCAGAAACTCTGTATCCAACTGTACCTGCCCATTTAAAGTGCACATCGGCTCCGAGCGGGAGCCGCTGCATGGGGTGCACCCCGTGCAAACCATGCAGACTTTGGTGCCCCCACCCCCTGACCGCAAAAATACACAGATCCTAAGCTATGAAGAGGAGCAGAGAATAGGAGAACTGAAAGGGCAGATCTCGGGTAAAGACACCGCAGATATGCCCACAGGAGACAGACCTGAGGTCAGATGCACAGGACAGGGCAACTGCGGCGAGCCGACAGAGAAGGAAGGAGGGGAGCCACATTGGGCATGAGGGCACATACAACGGGAGTGATACAGCATGGTGGCGAGGGCACCCTCATGGTATAGGAAGAGGGCAGCATCAGGAGTTGCAACAAAAGCTGAAAGGGCACAGGAATGGAAGCATAGAAATCCTGAGACAGACCAGGGGGCAGTTTCGGGTGAGGAAAGGGGCAGCCTTGGCCGCCACCCTGAAGTTTCTGCTGATACCATGTGCCGTGCCAGGGCGCCTGCTGCCAGAGAGCTCTCGAGTCACAGGTGAGGAGTTTGCCAAGTCCGCACACTGTTGCATGCACTGATAGGGAGGGGCTCACCCACGCCACGGGCCTCTACATGAACACTTTCACCCTTAAACTACCGATGCATCCTGTGCCCGTGCACCCCTTAGCTTGGCAGAGACACAGTTAGCACTGCAGGGGCACTGTTGGCAGTACAGGGGTAGACGACGTCCCATGTCACCGGTTCTCTGCTGCAACAGAGTATCAACCAAAATCACAACAAGGGGGCTGCCCGCCCCCCAGCACCCAGATCTGTCCCATCCGCAGCTCTCCTTACCTGTGTAAGTCTAGCCTTCCCGCACCGCAGTCACAAGTCACAAGCAAAGTCCCGAGGATGGCAGTGAGCGCCTGCGCCATGGCTGCTGCCGGACTGGCGGCGGCGGGAAGCGCCCCTGCACCCCGTTGTTCCAGCCGCACGTCCGCCCGATGCTCCTGCTCCCTTCCGCGTGCCCCCCACCCCCAAACTCCTTGCTCCGCCAGCAACTCTTTGCCCGCGCGCCCGTCTCGCGCTCCATCAGCCTCCAAGCTCAGGCGGCCACGCCGCTGACGTCAGCCGCGCGCGAGCTCTTCTACCACACCGGGCCACTAGAGGGCGCATGACTGCAAAAACTGCTGAAGGCTGGGCGAGCTCCCGCTGGGTGCAGAGCGCGCGCAGCTCTAACTGTACAGGAGGCGCAGCGTTAGGGAGCCCGGGGGCTTCGTCAGTGTTACAGGGGTGTCGGAACGCCCGGCACTCCACATCAACAACTACCAGACGCGTTGACGCCTGCCCCTTGAAAGCGAAACTCACTATGAAGCAAGCGCCCGGCCCACGGTAAACCAGAAGGAGGCGTGCTTGCGACAGGCTGAGGAGCACGCGCACACGTTCCAGGCAGCGAGGGAGGCGTGGCGCGCACCATGGATCTCGTCCCCTGAAGGTATGGCAGATCTCCCGATGCGTACGTGATCCTCAAAGGGCATTTTCACGTCTCAAAGGAAAGCATAGGTAAGTGAATAAGGTGACAACCAAACGTCGGGGGACTTGATAATGTAAAGTCTTCAGTGCGCTGCTGTTGTTGCTTAATTGAACACCAACCTCCCCACCCCCCCATTGCTGGACCAGTAAGGTCAACCAATATAAGCGGTGTTGTGGAAGTAATTTTTGAAAAAAGAGACAGTAATGGCTGCCGCGCATTACAGCTATCTACGCAATGCACGATATTTTATGTATATGTTAAGCAGGACAGCATGTGCGCTGCACAATTATTTATTAGCTATATGGAAGAAGTGTAGTGCAGCGCTGAAAGCGACTAACTTTAAATCATGGAATCACGGTAAGATCACAGACAGATATCAGCACAGCACAATGTGACTTGGAAATAGCTTGCTTAATTTACGTAACAATCCGTAGCGCCTACAGACTGTTACAAATGACTTTGCGCTTTACAAATGCGGATTATTATTATTAGTTATAAGCGCTTAAAAACATGATTCAAAAATAATAGCCGCTTGCCTAAAATAACATCAGAACATGAAACAACAGCCTGTTTTGTACTCAGCCAGTGCACATACATGAGTAAACAGGCCAGGTACATTCCTTGCACCCGTCTTTTATAATCCACCACTATCCCCTCCCTGTGAACGAGACCTGCAGGCAACACATCGTGAAATGAAATAAGTCAGAAACTAAACGGGAGACTACATGGAGTCAAGTCTTCAATACGCTGCTGTATGCCGCGCAATAGAAGATTCCCTTTCTCCCTCCACCATTGCTGGATTAACAAGTGCAGTTAGTATGAGTGCTGCGTTTAAGTACATTCCGCACTATGTAAAGTCTGCGCTGGTCGCCATTTGTTATTATGTAATGCTTTTGCCTTGTATTACTTCTGTGTATTTGGTGAACTTTTTGGACACGTTGTACTGTGAAGTCTTTGGACACCTTTAAGTAAAGTCGGCGCAGTGAAATGCTTTAACAGTCGAGTAAAGTCCGCGCTATATAAATATGCTGACACCTTCAAGTAAAGTCGATGCTATGAAGTACTTTGACGCAGTCGGGTAAAGTCCGCACTATATAAAAATGCTGTTGCCATCACGCTAAAATAATCCTTTTGTTTGGCAAGTCCGCGCTTTATTAAAAAAGCAATAAGCAAAAGCGATCACGCTCTGAGAAACGAAACTGAGCAAAAGCGATCACGCTCTGAGAAACGAAACTGATGGCACGCTCCTACTGACAAAGAAACATACTGAAGGAAAAAAAAGTGAAACTGACTGAAGCAAGCGCCCGGGCCACGTTGAAAAAAAAGCCACACACATTGGATGCAGTCAAGGCGCGCTCACGAGGTCAAATCTCCAAAGGAGAAGCTCGTGACAGCCTGACTACAGCAGAAAAAGCTCGTAACAGTCTGGTGTCCACACCAT
This sequence comes from Lissotriton vulgaris, assembly GCF_964263255.1. Lineage (NCBI taxonomy): Eukaryota > Metazoa > Chordata > Amphibia > Caudata > Salamandridae > Lissotriton > Lissotriton vulgaris. The sequence goes on along the minus strand of NC_141699.1, from coordinate 409,072,800 downwards.
TCCCAGAAAAGTGGCAACATAAGTTGTCTCGCATAGACAGCAAAAGCTTCGCTTTTGCTTTCGTCTAGGCGAGACCTAAAAAGAGAATTTTGATGCCAGGCACGCTGTAACTAACACTCATGTGCGAGTGGGTGACAGAGTGAGAGTAGTCTCCCTCAGAGGTCCGCTGGGGTCTCAAAGTTCTCCTCACCTTTTGTTGTGAAAAAACTCTTTCAGAATGCTGTGAAGTTGGAATGATGGTCGCATCTGGAACTTAAATAGGATTGCCCCCATGGGCACTAAGGTTCAAACTGAGATGCTTGCTCCAGATAGACCTCCCAAAGGTTTGCCTGCACTGCGAAAGAGTTCTCGCGCTGGAAAGATTCTGGCAAGATTACATGATTTTGTTCTACATTGGTGTTTTCGTTTTACACCATTTGTTCTTGTATCATCTTTTTCCTCGCCCTCTATTTTTTCTGTGTTTCTTCTCTCTGCTTCTCTTATGTAAAGGGGGAAGGTGTGTGATAATCTGTGTGTCATCTTGACATATGTGTCATCTTGTTCCATGTTTCACATTCTACCTGGAGTTTCTCATTCTAGAGCCTTCACCTAGTTTGAGTGACTTTAGAACTCCCACAAGTCAGTTGCTGCTGGCGCTTCATGGGTAGGACGTTTTACATGTAGATACCTGCTGTTCCAAATAAAGAACACTTCATCAACCCTTCCAGTGTACCTGCTTTATTACACCATGCCTTGCCCAAAATAGAGTAACCGGAGATCCTGATTCACATACTTTATTAGGTTGTTTTTACAGTACACCAAGGCTGCTCAGTGGTGGCAACTATTACCATACACAAAAGCAATGATTGTCCCCACTAAAAATGCCCAGTAGAACCAAGTGAGCCTGAGTGCCTGTTCGTGCAGGAGTGGGTATTATACCAACAAGCACAACACAACAGGAAGCAAAAACAATTTGCCGGTAAAACAGGAAGTGACACTGCCAATGTCCCACACTCTCACTGTCACTTCCGTTTAATATGGATCAGAGATAAAGAAGACAGACTTCTACAGTGACACACATTCTAAAACTTTAAGAATGTCAGTGTGTGCGGGCGACTCTGAAATTATACAGTTTACTATGAAAGTACTTTACTGTTTCTCAGTCATTATTACGATTGATGTGGTTCAAACCTTTAAAGGGCTTACGCAGAAGTGAGCCGAGTAGCCACAAACAGACCAGAGCCCCAATGAACATAAATAGAAAAATAATGTGGTTCAAAGTCATAAGCCCTTCAACGGTTTGAACCACATTAATCTTAAAAATTGAGAAACAGTCAAGTACGCTCTTAGTAAACTGAATAATTTCAGAGTCATTCAACGCTCTGACGTTCTTAAAGACTATCAAGAACAATGAAGTCGAAAAAAGGTGCTGTGCGGGTGCTGAAAATAACAAGTAATGATGGGAGGGAGGTGGTGGTCGGGGAAGATTGCACATCACAGTGAGATGAAGTGAAATGCAAGCCACGCCGAAGCCAAACAGGTAACAAAGACAAAAGCAAAAAACAAATAAGGAAAAAAAAGTGACATTTCTTGGTTGGCTGCATTAAGCATCTCCTGGTTATGCTATATGGTTTTCTTCTCTTTTTGTATTGAAAGGATTTGTTTCTGACGAAATGTGTGGGAGTTTGGATTTTCAACTCTTTAATCTTACAATTGTATCTTATAGACTGTTATATTATGAGATAGGAAGCGAATGGTGAGACGCACTATGCTTCTCTGGCCATCACTTTCAGGGACTTTTCAGTCCCTGTGCCTTTTGTGGGTAGGGTTTGAGGAGTGTGGGAGGGGTGCTAGGGGGAGGGGGTATGGTGGTGGGGCAAGCAGGGGTAGCTCTTTTTGTCTTAAGAGAGACAGGAATTATGAAATCTTCTTTTCAAGCCATTTATGGTTGGAAATTCTAAATCAAAAATTAGAGAGCATGTTACTTTGTGAGCTATTGTCCATGTATCACTTAATATGTTTTGATGGGTAAACTTAAGAGTGTGTTCCTGGAACGTTTGCGGACTCAACAATAAGAAGAAAAGAGGAATTTGCGCACAAATAATCCAGAGTATGAGGATAGATCTCCTTTGCATACAGGAAACTCATCTGACATGGAATGACAGAGGGTGGCTGAATGATTTAGGTATGCGAGTACTGGGATCCACCCGGCAAGGCACTACTACTAAGGGGGTTGCAATTCTTGGTAGAAGAGGACAGGGTAGTCTGAAACGTAGCAAATCAGATCAGTTTGGTCGCTGGGTAGTAATCGAAATCTCTATAGACGGTATTTCCTGGACTGTTTGTTCTATCTATGGCCCAAACTCAGATGACCCAGATGTCTTAAATTTGTTAAATGTAGAATTAGCAGGCTGGCCTTCGCCTCTTATTTTTTGTGGTGACTTAAATATTCATCTTGGAGGACATTTTGATATCCGATCAGAGTCGCCTTATACTGGGTTGAAAAAAAAAACCTATAAAGCATTACGCGGCTTGGTATCTGAATTTGGGCTATATGATGTAGGATATGTCAAAAGAACGGCTTTATCAAGTTATACCTTTTTCTCCGCGCCCCATCAGAAATTAGTTCGGCTGGATGACTTCTTTATAGCCTCCTGTCTGATACCTAAATGTAACTATGAGATTTTTCCGTAAATAATTTCTGACCATAACCCCATAGTGATAGAGATCAAAACAGACTCTGGGTCTCTAGCCAACGTATCTGCATGGTCATTCGAAAGGAAACTTTTAGCAGATCCATGCTATATTGAGTATATGGGGAAATGGATCAAGGAATTTTTTTAGATTAATCGAGGATCTGCTTCCACTCAAATTGTATGGGATGCGTTCAAATCAGGGGTGCGGGAGGAGACCCTTTCTTTCTCAATTAATAAGCAAAGGAAGTATCGGGATAAGTTAACATCTTACTATAAGGAAGTGCAGGATTGGGAAGTAAAACTAGCTATAGCTATTAATACCTCACAAGACACTGAGAATTTCAAAGCTAGCCTCTCCATACACAAATCCAGGCTATATGAGATCTTTGCCTCTAAGCTTGCAGAGCTGGTCTCAGTTTTCAGATCACAGCTGTATGAGGTTGGAGAAAATTCAGGTCATCTCTTGGCTAAAAGAATCAGGCAAAAATAGGCATTTAATTCTATAAATAAAATACAGGATGACTTGGGACAAATTTATGATCAACCTGATGAAATTTTTGAGGTTTTCCGCTTCTTTTATAGCAATCTATATACTGAGGAGGTGATATCGTATGCAACTGATTCTATCTTAAATTTCATTGACAATGACAATATCCCGAAATTATCAGCCACACAAGCAGCTGTATTAGATGAGGATATTACGTGGGAAGACATAGGCCTGGCTATTCTTTCACTTGCTGCTGGCAAGGCCATGGGACCGGATGGAATCCCTCTTGAGTTCTACAGAACTTTCAGTCAGGTGTTAAAACAGGATCTACTCCTTACATGTCTGGAAGCACAGAAAGGGTCAGCACCGCCTTCCTGGCGACAGTCGACTATTATGGCCTTTCTTAAAAAAGAGAAACCGCCTCTCCACCCAGCCTCATATAGACCGATTTCTCTTATCAATGCTGACAGCAATATTTTCTCAAAAATGTTAGTCTCTCGATTGTCAGGAATCATCTCCTCAATCATCTCGCACCTGCAACATGGGTTTATCCCCAATCGGGATACGACTGATCACGTTAGACGGGTGATCGGGTTAATGGATTGGGCTCAAGGGTCAAATATAGATCTTGGAATCACCCTGTTGGATGCCGAAAAGGCATTCGACAGGGTGGCCTGGCCATATCTCTGGGATCTACTCATGCTAAAGGGCTTTGCTCCCAAGATGATTGTAGCTTTAAAAGCACTTTATGAGGCCCCTTCCTCTTGTATTAAAATTGGTGGGAAGAAATCTCTTCCTTTCAGCATTTGTCGAGGCACCCGACAGGGATGCCCATCTTCACCGCTCCTATTCACCCTATATATTGATATCTTTCTTAACAAATTGAATCTTGCAGAGGCCATAATACCAGTCCATGTGGCCGCCACTAGCTACAGAGCTCTCGCGTACGCAGACGACATAGTAGTGTTGACAACAGATATTCAAGGGGCAATACCAATCATTAAAGATCTAGCGACTCAATTTGGTGCCTTCTCGGGTTACAAGCTAAATATACAGAAAACCCAAATTCTGTTTGTAGGTCAGAATCCCCATCACAATTAAATATAGTCTCAGTAGCGACCTATCTGGGCATTAAAATCACGGTTCCAGTCTCTGCCATTTATTTATTTATTTATTTGCTTGTTAAGCGCATGAATCAATTCCCGAAGGGATATCTCTGCGCTGGTGCTCGCATATTAGAGGGTTACTGCAAGGATTAGAGCTGAGGAGGAGTACCTGAAAAATTTAAAGCATGGTAAACAAGTAGGTTTTCAGTTTCTTCCTGAATAGTTCCAGGCTCCTAGTTTGTTTTAGTTCAGTGGGCAGGGAATTCCAAAGAATAGGCCCTTTGTAGGACAGTGCTCGGCCTCCCTGTCTGGCCCTTCTAATCTTTGGGACCTGAAGCAGGAGATGGTTACTGGACCGAAGTGTGCGGGCAGGGATGTAGGGCAGGAATTTTTCTTTTAGATAGCTGGGGCTGGTGCTAAACAGGCATCTGTGTATGACGTTACAGATTTTAAATGTGATGCGCTGCTTTACGGGTAGCCAATGGAGTTGGCGAAGTAAGGGACTGGACGGCGTTCTGGGAGGGGCATTGAGGGCCAGTCTAGCGCCGTGTTCTGTACAACCTGAAGTTTGTCAAGCTGTGCTTTATTAGCTGAGATGTATAGACCATTGCAGTAATCCATTCTGCTTATGATAAGGGTCTGGATGAGAGTCTTCCTATGGTTAGGGGGTAGAAACGGTAAGGCTCGTCTCATAAGCCCCACCACATGGAGGCAAGCACCTGCCACTTGCGTGGTGTGCTCTTTAAGCAGGAGCGCTTGGTCTAGTTTAACACCTAGGTTTTTTGCTGTTTGTTTGGGATTGGGGATGGGGCCAAGTTCCAGAAGCCACCAATCTGGGGACCAGAGAAGAGTCGCCCCTCCAAACAGCATGACCTCCGTTTTGGATACATTACATTGTAAAAAATTTTTAGCCATCCAATGTGCTACCGCCCTCATCCCGCCGGCAAATGATGACTGAGTTGCCGGGGTGAGGGTTTGGAAGGGGAAAAGCAGCTGGGTGTCGTCAGCGTATGATACAGGAGTAAATCCAAAAGATCTTATCAGATTAGCTAAGGGGGCCACATAAATGTTAAACAGCGTGGGGCTGAGACACGAGCCCTGTGGCACACCCTTAGTTAGCTCTCTTGATGGTGATGAATGGGAGCCCAGTCTGACACCTTGGGTTCGATCAGAAAGGAAGCTGTGCAACCACGATAGAGCTGTTCCTCCTACCCCTACATTACTCAGTCTTTCGAGAAGGAGAGCATGTGATACCGTGTCGAAGGCAGCGGACAGGTCCAACAGCACTAGAATCACTGATTCCCCCCTGTCCAGTGACATCCTGATGTTGTCGGTCACGGAGAGGAGGGCTGATTCAGTGCTGTGGTTGGGCCTGAAGCCAGATTGAGAGGGGTCCAGGCCCTCCGCTGCCTCGATGTAATTTGACAGGTGGGTATTCACATGCTTCTCGGTAAGTTTACCAAGATAGGGTAGGAGGGAGATGGGCCTGAGGTTCGATAAATCAGACCAGGGCAGAGTGGTATTTTTCCGAATTGGATTTACAACTGCTTGTTTCCACTCAGAAGGCACCCGTCCTTCACCGAGGGATTGATTTATAATGGTTTGTAGGAGTGGGCCAAGGAAGGAGTTGAGAGGGGCCATCATTCTTGCGGGTATAAGGTCGTTAGGGGAGCCAGATTTTATATGGTTATTTAGAAGGTGGAGATCGGTGTCGGATATTGGGGGAAAAGGAGAGTAGTGATATTGTTTTTTGTTGAAAGGTGGTGTTAGCGGAGCTAACAATGGGGGTAGGGCTGCAGGTATTGGTAGAGGTGTTGTTCAAGATTTTATCGTAAATGAGGTTGATTTTATTCTCGAAAAACAGAGATATCTCTTCACAAAGTGGCAGTGAAAAATCATCCACGCTAACACATGCTGTGGGTTTCACAAAGGATTCGATAATCTTATATAATTCCTTTGAGGAGTTGCCAGCCTCCGATATCTGCTGGGCCAAGCTAAATTTGCGCGCTGTTTTGATGTTTTTGTAGTATTTGGATTGTGCTTTTAAGTAGGCATTCTTATCATCTAGGAGGTGCGACCTCCGCCACTTTTTCTCCAACTTTCTACACCCTTGCTTCTCACTTCTTAAGGTGTCTGTGTACCATTTTTCCTTTTTGTGAGTGGGGAATTGTTTGTGAAGTTTTAGCGGGGCTACTTTGTCTAAGGCTTTCAAAAGAGAATCCTTAAAGCTGGATAGAGTATCTTCTACATTGTCAGTTGCGAAGGATAAGGGTTTTTCCCAGACCTTCTGTAGTCCTTCAGCGGTGACTTTATGCCACTGACGCCGCCATATGGGGGAGAGAGTTTTGTGGAGTGGTGGTTTGTTAGCTATTGGAAGATCAAATTCTAATAAATGGTGGTCTGTCCAGTCCAGCTGAGAGGTGACTATGCCGGACAGGGTGGGGCAGTTAGAGAAAAGTAAGTCTAGTAAATGTCCCCCTTCATGGGTTGGATCGGAATTATGAAGTTGGAGCCCTAGAGCGGACATATCAGCAAGCAAGGCTTTAGTTTCACTTAGTTCTGGTTTGTCTACATGTGTGTTGAAATCGCCGAGAAGGATAAAGTTTTCCTTGGCTCTAATGTAGGGTGCCAATAATTCCATGAGGGAGAGGGAGAACCCAGCATTGGGTCCTGGTGGGCGGTATATAAGTGCACCTTTCATAGCTAATTTGGAAGAAATATTAATCCTAAAAGACATAAATTCCAGACTGAGGCTGCATTGTTTCTCTATAATAGTGACTTTCAGGTGTTCCTTGTGGATGATCGCTAATCCGCCACCTATCTTGACTGGGCGGTCCATATTTAATAGCTTGTATCCTGAAGGGATAGCGATGGTAATGGATGGAGTTGTGTGGGGTTTGAGCCATGTTTCCGTCAGGAAACATAGATCTGGCTGGGATGAGTAAAGTAGATCCCATATCTGAACTTGGTTCTTAGGCAGGGACCGGACGTTTAGCAGCAAACATTGAAGTGTATTTTTATGTTTACAAGCTATGGGAATATTGAGGTCTGGATGGGGTCGAATATTTGCTTGGTAATGACATAGTTTGCAGGAGAATGGACCTTCAGGATATGTCCAGTTCTCATTCTCGCGGCATAATGACAAGGCTGGTTGCAAGGCCAGCAAGTCCGCGGCGGAATACCTTATGGGACTCTGTAAGGCTGGATGTCTGGACATAGCCCCTGGCTCCGTTCTGGCGCGGACGGGCGCAGACGGGCAGGTCTTTGGCTTGTCTTAGGCGCCGTCAAGGGCGCCCCGCTGCGCGCAATCGCTGCGCGCTAGACCCGACGAGGGGCTAAATAGCCCTCAGAAGTGAGCAGCTAGAACGCTGACTGCTCGACTTCCTGTGGGTGTCTGGCTCTTGCCTGCCCCGCCCTCCGCACTACGGTATTGGCTACCGAGTCGGACCGGGGCGGGCAGGCTGGAATATCGAGCGCAGACGACTGACAGCTTAAGTGAAGCTCAAGTGTGACTCTCAGCAACCCACGCAAGTGCAAATGGCAATAAAGGTGAACACAGTTAAAATTCTCAATCAATTCCAACAGCTATCCGCCGCTAGTGCAAAATGCAAGGTGCTGGGTGAATTAAAATATTGTTGTTTAAAATTAGTATTCAATTTTAAAAATAAGCGTTAAAATATTCAAGTAATAGATCAGCAGTAATTTTTACAGAGCATCCGCTCTAAAGTAGCTTGCAGGCGCCAAGCGGGGCCATTCCAGAGCTTCATATGAATCCTGTCCTGAAAAAAGCAAATTAATCGTTAGAACGCATTGATCGCCTTCATCTATCTCTATTTGATAGATGTAATGTCTTAAAAATTATGATTTTGCCAAAGTTTATATACATGTTTAGGACAATTTCATTAGAGTTCCCGCCCACTTGTTTCAAACATTAGAAAGGATGGCAGCTAGAATCCTGTGGGGGTATAAGCGGCAGCGCAGATCATATAAGAAAATTATGCTCTCTAAGTCTAGGGGTGGGTGAGGTATCCCTCATTTTTTGTATTATTATCTTGCTTCTGTCCTGCAGTTTATATCACCGTTGATCATTGGTGGGAGAGCGTGAATTCCATTTAGCCATTCACCCTCAATTTTTGAATTTACAATAGGGGTGGAGTGTCAAGGCAGCTTTCTAAAAATTATAGAGCCTAGCTATTTAAAAAAAAACAAAGTTTAAGACTTTGAAAGCTGCATATGGAGTCTGGAGGATAATCAAACGCCAAATGGGGATTGAGAAAATCTTGCTGTATACTCCCTTCACATCCGTAAGCATTTTTCCCTCAATTTTTAGGGCCATGTAATGACTAGGTGGCCTAACTCTGGAATCTTCTGTGTTGGGGATCTGTGGCAGAAGGATCAGTTAATCGCCTTTTCGGAACTAGTGAACAAATACAACTTAACCGGCAATGATTACTTCAAGTATGTTCAGATACATAGTTTCTTTAATACTCTACGACCACAAGATCGATCTGGGCTCCGGAGAATTCCGCTCATCGATAGTATGTTTACTAAAAAAAACGATAGGCTATTATTATAGTTTATTTATGGCTTCATTCCCAGATGATATTGCCTTTCATCAAAGGAGGTGGGGCGAAAAATCGGGTAATGATGATATTCAATTACAAGAATCTATAACATTGGCCAACACTATATTAATTACTGGCAGAGCCCTCACCCATCATTACATGGCTTTATTTGATCTATATTATTCACCTTCAAAAATTAGTAAATAGGGGACCACTGTAGGTACACCGTGCAGTAGGTGTGGACTGTTTGCAGCCAACGCACTTCATATGTTTTTTTACTTGTGCTCGGCTGTCTTCATTTTTATCTGAAATTCAGACCTTTCTCATTCTACTATGTGGCCCCACAATTGTCCTGACAGGAGAAATAGTGTTAATTGGGGTATCTTCTCTTGAACTCCCTGAAGGACATAGAAATATTCTTTTTATGGCACTATTGAGGGCTTGTATCACCTAAGAGTGGATCAATCCAGATCCCCTCTCTTTTTTCACCTGGAGAGCCCATCTATTATCCAAGTATAATTTGGAAAGAGCCATATACAGGACTAAGGGTCGAAAAAAAAAGAATGCTCGGTGCAAAGCTTTGGGCGCCTATAGAGCAGTGGATTCAGAGGACCCTGAATTGAACTGATTTACTCTACTTAGGTTCCAGGACAATGTTAATGTTAACATGTTTTTCTTTTATTTTTTTAGACAATTCTTGGGTTACTGGACAATGCTTTTTGCTTTTTCTTTACTGTGGTATATGGAACTGTCTCTCTCTCTGATTATGAATTGTTTTTGTAAAGGACTTTGTTATTTTTGAGCTGTCCCCTGCTTGCATTAAACGTTCAAAACTCAATAAAGAAATTTAAATTAAAAAAAAAAGAGTTTCCCAAAAGGAACCCATAAACAGAAACGTTTAATGAGACCAGTAATTGGGCAGTGCTCTGGGGAAGTAAACAAATGAGAAGAAGGAGGCACAAAGAGTGAGGATTGATCACTAGCAAGCAAACATTTTTAAAAGACAATCAAAGAAACCAATTAAAAGCGATGGTGGGCCAGAGTAGATACAGCATGTCTCGAAGAGATAGCACATGTGCTGCCTAGGCTCAACCTAAAAATGAATGTGAACTTATGTAAAGTAACTGTTATTTATGTTTAGTGCCCCAACACCCTCAGGAAGGGTTGAGTTTCGGCTATTTGAAAATGCCAAAATAGAAAAAAAAATGTACCTCAGTATGAGCGGACAGACACCAATTAAGTTAAATAAAGCTGTACTTTGTCAATGCTCCACACAAAGACCAGGAAGTGATGGCATTACAGCTTACCAAATTAGAAAGCAGCAAAGAAGAGTGAGAATTATGCCAAAGAATTGTAAGTAATGGGCAGGTTAATAGCCCCTTTTTAGAGATGTTTTGCTTTGATTGTAAATACGAAAGATTGTCGCCATAGCGACAGCTGTCTGCATGCTTGACCTAATAAAAATAGGGTGACTTACTTGTCTCTTATGTAGAGTTTAATACCAGTGCTGGGGTTGCTCTAGGAGCCAGCAATGGGGTGGGAGAGCAAATGGCTCTTAGTAAATTCGAGATCTCAATTCGGATGGATGTAGTGTTTGGGTGCTTCAGAGGTAAGGAGCAGAAGTCTCGTAGTCAAATAGAGTCTCTGACTAAAACAGGTAAGGTGATTGGATCTTGATTGGCAAGAGAGATGCTTGTACTGGGGCAGTCCCGGCATCTTATGACTTCAGGTTCGGCAAGGCACTGGATCATGGTTGGACTGCAGCAAACACACTGTTCTGCAATCCTGAGTGGGGGAGGATGCCAGCAGCGGAAAACTCCGGAGGTGCTCTTTTTTCACAGCACCTCTCACTAGTGCACCTGCACAGTCCTTTGTTTAATGCAGAGCTCTGCTCTCCATGCACAAAACCGGCAGAAATGAGCAGCCAAAACAAATCTCTATTCTCTGCGATCTTCCGCAGTTTGAAGGTCTCAAGACAGTCCACTGTCAGGTTAGATCTGGGCTCGAGCAGATTTGAGGCAAGGTCTCCACATTCTAGGGAGCATCTTCCTTCCGGCTACAGCAACAGCTATTTTTCAATCCTCAGGGTGCAACCCCTACCTTTCCCAGGGAGACAACAACAAATTTTGCCTCTGGCCCTTTCTCTACACAGGTATGTAAAACTCTCCAAATAAAAAGACTAACACTGGATACGCCAAAGAGATAAATTTATATCCAATATAGTGCCAGCTGACCCACACTTTCAGAGTCCCTAGTCAAAACAATGTGCATATACTTAATAGGGGCCATCGCTCCATGGTATCCAGGTTATGGGGAACTATCGATTCGAGATTGTAGACTGGTCCACCAACATGCCCTACATTGGTACAGTCAAAACTACTATCACAGACAGCACAGATTTTTACTAATAGCAGACCAATCCCTTGCTCAACTGATACTTTGTCCACTGTGGACAGAAGTGCTACTTGTTGCATAGAGCAGAACTTTCCCTCATAAGCTATGGATAGCAAGGCAATGACTTATTCTAACTCTAGCTATATACATAGCGGTCAAGAGGATCCATCAATCCATCTAGTTATTGATCTCAGAAACACTTGTATTAGAGTATCAAGAACAAGACTCCTGGAACAAAGATCAGGAAACAGGATACCTTTGGGACTGGGAACCTCTGAGAATACTCTGGTGGAACAGGAAAAAAGGTAGAAGTGACAATGAGCACAGCCAACATAGACATTGAGAGACACTAGGGTGGAATATGCCACATACAACAAACTATGAATGCTGTCTCCAAGAACAATGAACAGTGCCAAATATAGAGAGGCCTGTACCAATTACAAGGAAGTACTTAAACAAAAAATACAGAGTGCCACGTGTCTATTGGAAACAATAGACAAGGGTGTAGAACTATAGCCTGGGGTGTATTATTCCCTGGCAAATAATACAACCAGATGAGGAACAAAAAAACTCCACCAAAACTGAATTAGAAGTTCTGACACAGGACCACACAGGTAATTTGGAAGGACAAAAGATCCATTTCTCCTACTCAACAAAACTGCCATACCTTACACAGGATAGGTGGAGTGCCTCAAAACCTGCAACCCCTTTCGAACCGCAATACAGAGACACCCCACTATCCACTTGACATCCACAAATTGTAATGTCAACTACACTCAGTGGTCGAAGTGGGCGGGATCGGCAGGGCACGGCGTGCTTCTACTTCTTCAATTCCAAGAATTCCGTTCCCCTACTTTTTTATTCTGAAAATGCGTAGCAGGACAAAGAAATCACCATTGCCTATAAATAAAGCTTGCCGTTCCCTGCGTTCGAGGAGGGTGGCAGAGAAGTAACAGAACTCTGTCTTTTCCTTCTTGCCCAGAGAAGAAAAATAGTGTGCACTTCTGCTCTGCCACTTCAGCTGCCCCCCCAGTCTTTCCTTCTTCCCTCTCTTTCTGTGTAGCACGCTTACTGAAAACTGTGACTTTAAGGTGGGGTTCTCACTTTCTTTCCTCTCCTTTCTTTTATTTGCTCCCCTGTGAAATGCATCCAAAAAAGAAAAACATTTTTGCTGGAAGTGTCGTATTTTTCTGACATTTTAATTCCAAAGTGCAGCATCTGGAATATAAAGTTACAAATATGAAAAATAACTAAATAAAGTAAGAGAGAGTGGTACCAAACTGGCTGATTTTATTCACGCTCAAACACATTAGCGCCAATTTTACAGAGTTTGCCAGTGAAGTGCTATCTTTGTTTTCTTGTCTTTGTTTTCCCTGGGCTTGCAACTAGTGCACTAATCCTGGAGGTATTGCAATGTGTGGATTGGAAAACAAAATGTGTACTGCAGCTCTGCGTCCACGGATGTGGTCTTTTTACCATACTGCTTAAGTTTTGTAAGGAAACAAGCAATGGACATTGAAATGGGTCTATTCAGGGCCCTGTAGTCATGTTCTTAACTTTTCAGGAAAAAGAACTCACTGATTTCTGAATAGTGAGTGTAAAAGCGTTGAGATAACGATGTTGTTCCTGCTTACATTTCACATGGTTTGCTAAATTTTGCATTCCCTATGAGTGTTTGCTTTTTCCAGGATGTTGTTACTTTTTTTGTAGCATGCATATTGCTCTTGTCTAGTGTGTGATATAAATTGAGCCGCATCCAGGTGTTTATAGCAGTCAGCAATTGTGTTGTAGTTAAAGGCAGCGTGAGTTGTTCTCAGTGGGGCAGTATGGTGTTCAGTAGGGGAGAGGATGTGGCACTACGGACAGAGCTGCTTAATTTGGAACTGGGGAACCAGGTAAAGCCTTAATAACCAGTCCACCAGACCACTCTGCTGAGAGATCACAATCCCATGCTAGACCTTTGAAGGTTTCGCAAGTCCTTAGAAGCCCTGGTGTCTTAGCACCAGCAGGTGGACCCTAGCGGTGGCAAGTGTGGGTTAACCTTCAAGGTGCGTCCACCACAATCCATACTGAAGTTCACCTCCAGTCTTGCGGGCAGGCCTATGAAGCAGCACAGGCTAGAACAACAGTGACTCTGTCACTGTGGTCACAGGACCCTTGAGAAGGGCCAGCTCTAGGACAGTACAACCGGTGTGACCACAACGAGTGCTGAATTTGGGTGGAGGCAGCAAAACAAGTCACATTTTTTAATTAACTTTTGATATGTTTGAGCTATAAACTATTTATTAGTTTAAATAGTCAGATCATGCAGCAGATCTTGCATTATGAGGGAAATATGGCAGAGCCATAATTATATAGAAAACATTTGCAAACTAGGATATTTTGCCATTCATGTTTGAACTGCTGTTGTGGAAAAAGGGAGAAGTGCTGATGACAAACTCCATGGCTCAGCGACAAATGGCTTGTGGTTCCACATTTTATCATATTTGGGACATTCTGTGATTAGAAGCATATACCACCTTGTGAATGTGTTTTAATGTCAATAATTCATTATAACCTAAAGTAATCATGTGTACCCATTGGTTGATTAAACTGGGCAGTGAAATGCCAAACAAATACTAAAAATTGGGATATTTGCGCATTCTGGCCACACCTCTGGCTCCGCCCACTGATACAATCCTTGGGTTATTCCCACCCTCTGATTCTCCGCCCACCGTTCCCCTACTTTTTACTCCCCACTTGAACCACTGACTACACTCCCGAATCCCTTATTAAGGCACTTCTGCGAAAGTTAAGCCACATTCTCAAAACAACCCACCCCCAACAATGTGTTTAAGAGGATGTGGCATACGGCCAGAGCTACAGACTTTGGAGCTGGGGTACCAGGGTCGAGTCTATGCATTGGCTCAACAATCTGTCATTCTGGGTGAATCCTTTAATCTCACTCTGCCTACCAAAAATGAATGCGTCCTTGTGTAACGTAACTGGTTCTCATGTAAAGCGCTCCAATACCTTCGGGTCAAATGCGTACTATATAAAACTGCAACAAAAAAAATGTAAGTAGTCACCAGTAAAGAACCTCTCTCTGCTGGTTAAATCACAATTGCAGGTCAATGATGGCGGGAGTAAAAAGGGCCACTTTGAAGAAATTGCAGAGTGTACAACATGCTGCGGCAAGACTAGTTCTAAAACTACCCAGGAAATCCTCAGCTTCCGCAGCACTAAATATTCTTCATTGGTTGCCACTGCATTAGAGGATTCTCTACAAACTTCTATTAACAGTTTTTAAAGCTTTGAAAAACACAGGGCCAAAGTATCTTGCCAAGTGTTTTGTGCATTACGACCCAGTGCGCTGCCTGAGATCTTCTAGTGGCAACCTCACCAAAATCCCGAGGTATAAATATAAAACTTTGGGAGGAAAAACTTTCACAGTCTTGGCTGCAAGGGCATGGAACAGCTTGCCACTAAACCTAAAACTTATCGACTCTGAAAGTATATTCAGGAAACACCTGAAAACATGGATTTATCAGCAATCTGACAGTCCTGTGATGGCAGCTATCTAGGTGTTCCACCATATTTCATACACACGCTCAGCGCCAAGATGCTCCCTTCGGAGCGATAGGTCGCGCTCTATAAATACCCACAAATAAATCAATAAATAAATAAATGTCTGCACAAACTATGAAAAGTGCAGGTAAATGGCGTTTACTGTGCTATACAAAAAACAATAACGTATATATATTTTTTTAATCAGATGAAAACACTATAATCCTGAAATGTCATATAACTATATCATTCATGAGGAAAGGCATGAACCCTGATAAATGTAGAATTTCTTTATTAGACCATGGAACTTTGATCGGCATCTCCTAGAAACAAAATATAACTGCAGTTTCTATATTCATCACACTCTGTAAGAAAGAAGTAGGTGTTTCCTTCTTAGACCTTACTTAAAATAAACAGTCATGGTCTGAGACCTCTGTGATCTTCATTTGGCCCCACAGAGGGACTTACAATGGCCATCCTTTTAACACATCTCAACGTACCTATTTACAACTCTTGATTTTCTTCAATACGATCTCTGGACTTTTTCAGTTCCTGCTTGGGCCACTGGTTAACCAACAAATACCACATGCATATTCTCTCAATTGTCCATTATTTTATTTCCTCCTTCTTCCTCAGTATCGCAACGCCTCATCGCCTGAATGCCACTCCTTTGGAACCCGCCCACACTGACTGGCAGTGCTGAAAGTCCCTGCTCGCCATTACCTGCTGCCTGCAACCCCTGCCAGATTTGCCAGACTTCGATGGATGCTCCTTGGCGCTTCCGGGTCTCTCGAATATGACGTTACCAACGAAACGATCCGGAGCCATACGCAAAGCTTCCAGATCATCCCTTGGCTAGTTGTCAGTTGATAGGAATACTGTTCAGTAAGCATGGAAACAAATGAAGAACAGCTAACCGGCAATGAGTAAACGGAGCGGCCATCTCGGAGTGGGAGGATCTGACTGTAGTTTTAGCCAACGTATTGTACTTTCTTCAACGAGATTATTCCACCGATTTAAATCCAAGATAGCGTTTTATTTCAGCCACTTTACCCGACTCGAGCGTGCCCCGAGTAACATTGTGATGCACCACCCCCGTCTTGCCCTTTAGTTATACATATTGACGTCGGCGATGCTGAACTTGCCAATACACAACTAATTTGAATTCATATATTTACAATAATTCCAACACATAACCACCACACTGTAGAAGCTTTCTAATAAAACCGCCTGTATCACGTCATACTATAACATTCTTCATCAACAATTGCCATTCCAACATGGCGGTATGCATAGTACTTCAACTTGGAAATGTGTTCCGACAATGACGACTTAGACGGATCCCACCTAACTAGATCACTTTAAAATGGCGTATCAAACCTTCGCTTCCGTTCTTGTTTGTTTCCGTCTACGTCATGGGTGAGCGACCCAAAAAGTGCGGTGTGGCTGGACTCCAACCGGCTTCGGCATCGGAGAGATAGAGCGTGCTGTGTGTGGTCTTGTCCTGCTTGGCCTTGAATCTGTTGCGTTTTGCGCTCGGGGCCTTGAGCGAAACGGCGATAGTAGCTCAAGGCCCCGGACGAAAGAGTTTGAGCAAGGGTGGAATGGGGAAGATGAACAAACTACCTGAAAGGTAAGTTCAGTTTAACCCGTCGGGACAGGCGAAGGGCACGATGTATAGAAATTGAGTTATTCGGATCTAAAGGTGAGCGGTTAAAATGTAGATGGGTGTAGAGATGAAAGGGGTGTTACCAGATGGACATTATGCCACAGTCATGGATTTTTCATTTGCAAGTCTTAATTTTCAACTTTGTTATATTCCCTGAAGTTAAAAAGTATTGCTACTCGTCAGCTACATCAGGTTGGTAAACAAAAATCCACACAACAAGAGCTCTGCTTCTTTGCTAATGTGGAGTTCTCTCCAAGCAGTGTTACTAACTGCCCCCCCCCCCTTTTTTTTTCATCGCTCTGGCCTGTATCTTTAGGGCGAAGTTACCAGATGCCATAGCTTTCTGATTGCAAACACATATTGGGTACATGCTGAAAGCTTGTCCATGAATTAATTCCGCCCATTGTTTACCATTGGCTTGTGTTTGGTCACCCACATTTGCTTGTTTCCTACACACAGGCTTTATTTGTTTTACCCCTTCCGACATATCTTTGTCCCTCCCATCGAGAATAACCTGTTTACTATTTCTCTGACTGTCTCCTTCTGTTCTCCCACAACTGCTATCTTTTCAGGAATTATTAGTTTCTTTTTTTATGAATCATTCCTCAAGAGTGCATGCCCTTTCCAGTTGTCTCCCTTGTGTTCCCAACTCCCTATATTGCTCTCGCTCGTCCCTTTGCTTCTCCGCCACCCGCCCCCTCTAAATCATTGCAATATCATGCTCTGTAAATAGACCTTGCCTCTGGGGAACTTTGCTTCAATAATAAAGACTACTTAGTGCTGTGTGGCCAACGCCTGAAGGGAGTTCTGTATTTCTATAAGCGCGTGATTGGACCATACACGTAGAAGAGACCACACCATCCTCACTGCTCCATAATTCACCTGTCTACTGCTCTCTTTACTATGCCTTTTTTGTTTCTAATCTTGTATATAAAGGTGTCCGTTTCAAGATTTCCTCCAACTGCTGCAGAAAATTGCATGCCCACTCAACTTGTGCACACTAAGAGGAAGCTGTCCTACAATCTAGTTAACCATCTCCAGTGTCCAGTATCTTTCTCCTTACTTTATTGCTTCTACTCTCTTGCTGAGCGTTAACATTTTGCCATTACTCACTGACTTCGGAGACCTCAACGCCTCCTGGTTTGTCTTCGGTCTTAGCACTCAATTCAGTCTTTCTTGGGCCTTTGCCTGGAGAGAGAAGGAAGTCCCTGAAGGGTCATGTTGCATTTTTGTTTCCAGCAAACCTCTCCTAACTGGGCAGCTTTGCCAATCCCTGGTCATACATTTGCAGCAGGGCCTATTGTATAGTGGAGTCTTATATGTGAATGTTCCTTGCCCGAAAGTGTGGATTAAAAAAAAGTATTTGACTAAGCACACATACAAGTATATGGTAGTGTCGTGCATTATAGACTGACTTGTTTTGATGCTAAAAGTCCTTTTCTTGGACATTCCATATTTTTTTCCCGCTTTCCTCAACATAACTCTACATGATGTTTTTGAGCCAATACTTTCATAGTTACGTTAATAACGTTTCCAGGATTGTAATTATCCTCATCTTTGGGTGAAAGGGGTGTCAGTTCAGGCTACAAAGAAAGAAGCTTGGTGGTTTACTCTATAGCTTTGCTAGTGCTAAAAGCATCCGCAGGCTACCATCTGGTAATTGATCTGTTTCATAGACTACTCCACAGCCTTTGACCGAGTGAACAGGGGCCGGCTCTGGGCAAAACTTGACTCGTGGGGGCTACCACAGGCTCTGCTAAAAGCTATAAAAGCGCTCTATGAGGGCACCTGGGTCAAGGTGAAGCTAAGCCCTACAATAACAACCGAAAGAATTGAAACCAACTCGGGCCTCAGGCAGGGGTGCGTCTTGGCCCCCATGCTTTTCAACTTGTATACTGCGGACATGGGGACAGCTCTGAAAGATGCCAACTTAGCACCTCCAAAACTGGGGAGGCTCGTCTTGGGAACACTCCAGTATGCAGACGACACGGTGATCATGGACCACACTAGGGTGGGGCTCCAAAGAGCCTTAAGCAGTTTGGCCTTGTACAATAACTCAAATGACTTGCGGATCAACGTGAGCAAGACCAAAATCGTCATTTTTGGCAAATACCCCCTCAAAAAAGAAGCTTCATGGTCTCTGGGGGAGCACCGTATCGTCACTGCCCCATCCTACAACTATCTAGGCACCTGGGTCTCTGAGAGTGCCTCTGCAGTCAAACATCTGAAAGAGCTTAAACCTAAAATTGACAAAACCATTCTGTCGCTAAGACGCTTATGCCACCGCTTGGTCAGTCCCACAGCAGAACCAATGTTGACAGTGCTCCGGGCAAAACTGATCCCTGCCATTGCATATGGGCATATAGCCTACCCTGGTGCATTTGACAAAGTGGTAAACGCGGCCCAAGCGAAAGCCTATAAGATGGTGCTACAGGCCCCTAGATACGCAAGGAACACTAGATTAAGGCTAGAAATAGGCCTTAAGCGACCTGAGCTGGTATTACTGGGGGACCTTTTAAAACTCTATATTAGAGTATTGAAAGCACTCCCTAAAATCAATCTTTGATGAGGTGGGCTCCCCCTGGTACTCAAAGGTAGGACAGGCTATTGCAGCATTGAAAATCGAAAGAAGGAGTTTGCCCCTGCACGAAATTCCTTTCTCAGCCTGGGCCCAAGCAGTTAAGCGCCAAGTCCGGATCATCTCCTTTGGACTTGACCTTGCATCTCTTCGGCAAAATCCACTAACTCGGGTCCTGGACAAATCATATATTCCAGGTAAACCCCAACCTTACCTGCAAGATCCAGTATCCACTTGCGCGAGAAAGAACATTTTGTACTTTTGGCCCTCAGGATCATGGACTTCAACCCCAAATGGGCCCCTACGGATGGCACCCTGGCCTGTCGTCTATGCAATTACCGCAGAGAATCCTGGCTACACTTGCTGTGCTGCTGCCCAAAGCTGGCCAATGATCGCCATCGCTTGCTGCTTCCGATTTTACGGAATACGGACTATAGAACTTGCAGAGAGGCTTCGGACTGGTGCCTCTCAGTCTCCACGACCTGTTTGATAGCCAGAGTTGCGAAATTTATACACCAGGTAAAAATGGCACTCGACTCCCACTTAACGGCATTGTCTGCAAAGTAACTGGAAGCCTTCCGCCCCAGTTATCCAACCTGGGCTGGTTTAAAGACCCACGAAGAATCCATCTTTCGACAACAGCCCTTGGTACATGAATTGACTCTACCGAACTTTCATGTGCCTCCCCTTATCAGTTGGGAAACACTGGTACAACCTATACATTACTCCTTTTAAAAGAACTCTGCTTTGGACAGCTAATCAGGACTAATATGTTAATATTTAACCTAAAGTGACTCTCACTTTTATGTGTGGATGGGACTTGTGAGGGGGTGAGTCGGGACGTTCATAAAGCTTCTTTTTTTTTATTTTTATCTTATACTGTAAAGATTTTAAGTAATCATGCAGTTTATTAATAAAATTGGTAATTGATCTGAGAAATATGAATGCATTTATACACAAGTCCGTTAAAGATGGAGACCATGCATAGGATCGTTCTGTTCATTCTTTTCGATCTCTTCCTGATAACTTGGGACCTCAGTCATGCTTATCTTCACATTCCAGTTGTAGAATTCCATCCCAAGTTCCTGAGATTTGCTGTAGGCAATCAACATTGCCAATTCAAGGTTCTTCCCTTTGGTCTCAAGTCAGCACCTAGGGTATTATCAAAGATGCTGGGTCCAGTTATGGATCAACTACATTTAGAGTATACTGGTTTTCCATATCTAGACTGATCCAGAGGAGGTAACCTGGAGAATGGGTGCACTGGTGTGCATGTAGCTTAAGGGTCTTTTTTTCTGCCTTTCCTGCTTTTCCTCAGATCCAGAAGATTCCTTCGAAATTGCAGGAGTAGGAAGCCGAGTGTATGTTGGAGGTCTCTTTATTGACACCGAGATCATGTTTCCCTACCTTAAAGCACTTGGCACTGCTCTCTCTGTGGGTACTTCATCTTCTCTCAAGCCTTTAGTTCTCTCTTATTCTCCAGCCCACACTCGGTTTGGAAGTTGAATTTGATAGTCAAGTGACTTCTCCTAGATTGGAGGTTTTCTAGGTACACAAAGACCTTCATTTTAAAATCTTACTCTAAGCACGGTGGGTGAGGGGGGGGGGGGGATGCCAACTGACAAGTGGTCTATTGACAATGCTTTAGCTCCATCTTGTGATTTCACTTCAGTCTTGCAATTCCTCCTGGATAGGTTTCATCTTTCAAACTAAAGATCCTATTGATTTGAGATTAAAGCTTTCAGAAAAATGTCTAAACCTTGATTTGGTTGGACTCTTTAACTAGGTTGTTTAAAAGCTTTTCTGTCGCTAACCCTGGGTCTACTGCTATCCCGCCAACGTGGGAACTTCCTTCAGTGCTACAGGCTTTACAGTTCCATTGCTTTGGACCACTGGAAGAGGTGGATTTAATTTTTACTTCAAAATTCTGTCCTCGACATGTAATATTGGGGAATTGGGATCTATGCTATGTTGTCTTTTTATTAGATTTTCTGTTTATTTCTTCCTAACCTTTGGCAGTTTATAAACCATAAACTAAAAGGCAGCACTGTGATCGAAGGTCGCATTGCAACACCAGTATGGATAAAACATGGTTCGCATTGCGATGACAAATACAGTGGCGGAACATAGCGGGGAAGGGGGCGTAAGAGTTAGAGTAGAGAGCTAACACTGCCAATTGCTGTGGAGTCCTCCTCGAACGCATCACCCTTCAGCCCAAGAACGTATTACATAGTATGCCCCATGCTTCCAAATCATCTTGTTTAACATCCAAGTGGGTGTGTCGCATCTGCGTTTCCTCTGCCACTGTACATTCCGACATCTCTGACCCAGAGGTTCTCAGAGGGGGCCCTGACCACATTCATGTGATTACTGCCGGCCTCAATGCTTTAACCTCTGCCAACCGCCAAAACCGGTATTGATTTTTTCGTTTCTTGGAGCCAACATGATTGCCTAAGAGACAAAACTGAAATGTGAGTGTACAAGGCAATGTGGGAGTCTGACACAACTTATTTGCTACCCACGTCCAGAAATCTCTCACCTGGGGGCAGTCTCAGGCCAAGCGCTTCCGCAACGGGGACATGGAGAAGTGCGCTCTGCATTCTGTGCAAGCCTGCAGGGTCATGTATGTATGGTGTAAGAAATTAAAATGAATTAATTTGAACTGTGCATTGATCAATGCACAAAGTCCAGTCCACATCTGAATATGGAGCCCCCACATCTGCCTCAGACCTGCCTCACCCTCAGTAGTCCACCAGTCGTGTCTGCCTGTAACACCTTTATAAATCAAGGAGATGAGATTAATCCCAGACTCCTGCATCGACAGTGTACCCAGCATAGACCGTGTAGGCAGCACCTCAGGAAAATACCTCTAAACAGCTCTAACTGGGGCCCTCCTTATAACCAGTGTGATCAATATCTGTCACACTGCCGCTGTCCGATGCGCCATATAGGGTGTAGTATGGGACTCGTTCGATCCGTCCATCAACCACACCAGGAGTTCGCTGCACTCCACCATTCCCGCCAGGAGACCCTTATCCCAGTTGTTCCTTCCACCACCCATTTCGTTGCATGTGAGGGGTGTAGTAAAAATATTCCAGATTCGGGACCCCGATCGCACCATCCTTATATCCCCCCCCTAATGTCCAACGAGCCACCCTGCTACGCTTCCCTGCTCAAATAAGTGAGGTGAGTAGTGTATGCAGCTGATGGAAGACACCTGCATGAAGTGGGCTCAACTAATTCTGGATCACATACAGGCAGCAGGGCAGAAACACTATCTTAGACACCGCAGTTCTACCCATAACTGTTAGCGGTAAGGTGTTCCAAAACAGCCCAGATGACTGCAAGGTGGCAATTAGCCGCTCAATATTATACTGTAATTGCTTTTTTTGTGGGTGTGCCACAATGACTCCCAGTTAGTGAAAATGGTCAGTCTCCCACAGCAGTCCCAGGTCTGGTAAACCGCACCCCAGCCAACGGGAGGAACGATGACTTCTGTAGGTTAATTTTAAGATCAGACCCCTCTCTAAATTCTTTCAGCAGCGCTAATGAGACCCCTTAACCTAATCATTTGTCCTTCTGCAAACTGCTAAAGACTTTGCTATTCCCGTAGCCTGTTTTTTTTCTCCTCCCTGCTCTGCTGCTATAAGCACTGGGATGCCTTCGGTAGCCATGACCTTTGCAAATGCATATTTCATTTAGTTCATGCATAACTCCTCACACCTGTATTGCCAATGGCTCCACTGCTAGGGAAACAGAGGAGGTGAAGTTGGGCACCCCTGTTGTGTGCCTCTTTCTATGTCCCACCCATACCCAAGCACCAGGGTCAGTGTATAGCATTTGCAGCCGAATTCCAGGGACTATTGGTTCATGAGATCTTTGAGGGTTCTCAAATCTGAATTATCATGATTTACTTTGCACTATTGTTGATGGTGTTCTTTTAGCTGCATTACATTTGGGCGTTTCATATTTTCAGTTTCTCAACATGCTGGCTCTTGACGTTTTCAAAGGACTAAAGCTTTTGGTATACATTCGTGAACTGGGACCAGGATGAGTGATGGAGCAAGTTACTAGTAATCTTCATCGCCGATAGCTGGACTAAGGTTAATGAAGATTACTGCTAGGTAACAGGGGCATTTGCTATAATCGAAGAAATTTGGGCTGGCTAAAAATAGTAGGTATGATGCTGAGGCACTTGACATCAGGGATGAAGTGGGTACTTCATTGCACATTTAACTTGCACGTGCGGAGCTTTGCTGCAGTTTTAGATACTATTTGTAGTACATCCATGCAAAACAGTTTGCCTCACTTTTGTATAATGAGGAATCTGCTGAGCAACAGCTTTACTTGCACAAAGGCCCCTTAAAATTGGGAGTCAGCTGCACTTTGACTGAGAGGGTTGTTTAATTCAGTGTGAGTTTGCTATAGTTTCGTGGGCATTTCACTGTATTGTTATCTGGTGTTTGCACACATTTGTGTTCTGTATACTGGGATTGCAGGAGTTTGTTTCAGATTAAACCAATTTTTGTTTGTATGTAGCAAATCTGTCTTGGCTTTTCGACCAACACATACAACAGCATACGTGCTCTACTAGTTATTGGCTTTTATGTAGTGCATCTGTCACAGTGCTATTACGAGCCATGGTTTGTTCATTACCTTCTGATACTTGCATTTAACCTTAATATCAAAGGTAAATGTAGAAGTACCAGAGCTCCAAGTGGCGTGAACCATAACGTCACTGTTTTCTGAAAGTCTTCTGCTTGTGGAATGATGCACATGCTGCAAGGGCTTGTGGGCAGCCTGCAAACCACCGGTTCCAGTTCTGGCGCACCCCCTCGACCTTTCATCTCTCTGGGGCCAATAAGAAGTCGACAATCTATAGATTACATAACACCAACTACCAATACAGCGCTTTGAGATTTTGCGGCTGAAGCGCTTTACATGGAAACATACTAACAAATATACTTTTGACTCATTAAAAGCAGAGAATGCGCCCTCGTTAATTTCTTTTGAAATTGAATCTGTGCATACGCAGCTGCGGGGAGGCCGGGCTGGGTATGAGCAACATTAATATGATCTCTGCAGAGTTTTGGACTCGGACGGATTAGCATATCAAAGCGGGAGCCCAGGGCAAGCGAAGCCATCGATAGCCCCTGGCTGTGACAGCTTCCAGGCGCGCGCACACATCCGCACCCAAGCATTTCACAGGTCTTTAAAAGACCATTAGCATGTTAATGAGGCTATTTTCACCTCTCAGCGCCCCTGCAGCCCCACTCTGACTACGGCGGAAATCGCCCGGCCCCCACAGGCAGCAGAGTCTCGGAATCAGCTCTGGTTGCAGACAGCCTTGAAACAAAAAAAAACTCTGGTACGATGTCTGAAAGGTCCGCGGGCCGCCGGGGAAGGCTTGTCGGGCCGTACTAGGAGTAACCCTGGTTTAGGGGCTGAATAAAATGAACATAACAGTACAAAGTGAAGGGTATCTTGCGGAGACCTTCTGTCGCAGCCGCAGGTACCCTTCAACTCCACTGATAAAGTAAATCCAGAGGGGACAGACAATAAGTGATGTAACATATTAAGTCTAAAACGGGTCATATAAAATCTGTCCTGTGCATTGTACATC